>NC_057810.1:26451930-27118940 GCF_018294505.1 Triticum aestivum
ATACTTCAGGAATAGTTTTCACCATCCCCTGCATATTGTAGTTCATCACAAAGCTTTTGTAGCTCGGTGGGAGCGACTGAAGGATTCTGTCAATGACCGCCTCGTCTAGGAGGTTAATGTCCAGCTGGGACAGGCGGTTGTGCAACCCAGACATTTTGAGTATGTGCTCACTGACAGAACTATTTTCCTCCATCTTACAACTATAGAACTTGTGGGAGACTTCATATCTCTCGACCCGGGCATGAGCTTGGAAAACCATTTTCAGCTCCTCGAACATCTCATATGCTCCATGTTGCTCAAAACGCTTTTGGAGCCCCGGTTCTAGGCTGTAAAGCATGCCGCACTGAACGAGGGAGTAATCATCAGCACGTGACTGCCAAGCGTTCATAACATCTTGGTTCTCTGGGATGGGTGCTTCACCTAGCGGTCCATCTAGGACATATGCTTTCTTGGCAGCTATGAGGATGATCCTCAGGTTCCGGACCCAGTCCGTATAGTTTCTACCATCATCTTTCAGCTTGGTTTTCTCTAGGAATGCGTTGAAGTTCATGTTGACATGAGCGTTGGCCATTTGATCTACAAGACATATTTGCAAAGGTTTTAGACTAAGTTCATGATAATTAAGTTCATCTAATCAAATTATTTCAATGAACTCCCACTCAGATTAGACATCCCTCTAGTCATCTAAGTGTTACACGATCCGAGTCGACTAGGCCGTGTCCGATCATCACGTGAGACGGACTAGTCATCATCGGTGAACATCTCCATGTTGATCGTATCTTCCATACGACTCATGTTCGACCTTTCGGTCTCTGTGTTCCGAGGCCATGTCTGTACATGCTAGGCTCATCAAGTTAACCCTAAGTGTTTTTGCATGTGTAAAACTGTCTTACACCCGTTGTATGTGAACGTAAGAATCTATCACACCCGATCATCACGTGGTGCTTCGAAACGACGAACTTTAGCAACGACGCACAGTTAGGGGAGAACACTTTCTTGAAATTGTTATAAGGGATCATATTATTTACTACCGTCGTTCTAAGTAAACAAGATGCATAAACATAATAAACATCACATGCAATTATATAGTAGTGACATGATATGGCCAATATCATATAGCTCCTTCGATCTCCATCTTCGGGGCTCCATGATCATCTTCGTCACCGGCATGACACCATGATCTCCATCATCATGATCTCCATCATCGTGTCTTCATGAAGTTGTCACGCCAACGACTACTTCTACTTCTATGGCTAACGCGTTTAGCCATAAAGTAAAGTAATTTACATGGCGTTCTTCAATGACACGTAGGTCATACAAAAAATAAAGACAACTCCTATGGCTCCTGCCGGTTGTCATACTCATCGACGTGCAAGTCGTGATTCCTATTACAAGAACATGATCTCATACATCACAATATATCATTCATCATTCATCACAACTTTTATCCATATCATATCACAAGGCAATTGCTACAAAAACAAGTTAGACCTCCTCTAATTGTTGTTGCATCTTTTACGTGGCTGCAATAGGGTTCTAGCAAGAACGTTTTCTTACCTACGAAAAAACCACAACGTGATTTGTCAACTTCTATTTACCCTTCATAAGGACCCATTTCGTCGAATCCGCTCCAACTAAAGTGGGAGAGACAGACACCCGCTAGCCACCTTATGCAACTTGTGCATGTCAGTCGGTGGAACCTGTCTCACGTAAGCGTACGTCTAAGGTCGGTCCGGGCCGCTTCATACCACAATACCGCTGAAGCAAAATAAGACTAGTAGAGGCAAGAAAGTTGACAACATCTACTCGTGCAATAGAGAACTACGCATAGACTTAGCCCATGATGCCACTGTTGGGGAACGTTGCAAAAAATTAAAAAATTTCCTACGGTTTCACCAAGATCCATCTATGAGTTCATTTAAGCAACGAGTGATAGGAGTGCATCTACATACCCTTGTAGATCGCGAGCGGAAGCGTTCAAGAGAACGGGGATGATGGAGTCGTACTCGTCGTGATCCAAATCACCGATGACCAAGTGCTGAACGGACAGCACCTCCGCATTCAACACACATACGGAGCGGATGACGTCTCCTCCTTCTCGATACAGCAAGGGGGAAGGAGAGGTTGAGGAAGAAGGCTCCAGCAGCAGCACGACAGCGTGGTGGTGGTGGAGATGCAGTACTCCGGCAGGGCTTTGCCAAGCAACTGCGAGAGGAGAAAGAGGTGTAGCAGGGGGAGGGAGGCGCCAAGACTCTGGGTGCGGCTGCCCTCCCTCCCCCCTCCTTTATATAGGCCCCCATGGGGGGCGCCGGCCCTGGAGATGGGAATCTCCCAAGGGGGTGGCGGCCAGGGGGTTGAGTGCCCCCCAAGGCAAGTGGTGCGCCCGCCACCCTAGGGTTTCCAACCCTAGGCGCAGGAGGGCCCAAGGGGGGGGGCGCACCAGCCCACTAGGGGCTGGTTCCCCTACCACTTCAGCCGACGGGGCCCTCCAGGATAGGTGGCCCCACCCGGTGGACCCCCGGGACCCTTCCGGTGGTCCCGGTACAATACCGGGTGACCCCGAAACTTTCCCGATGGCCGATACAACACTTCCTATATATAAACCTTCACCTTCGGACTATTCCGGAACTCCTCATGACGTCCGGGATCTCATCCTGGACTCCGAACAACATTCGGTAATCACATACAAGTCTTCCTAATAACCTTAGCGTCATCGAACCTTAAGTGTGTAGACCCTACGGGTTCGGGAATCATGCAGACATGACCGAGACAGCTCTCCGGCCAATAACCAACAGCGGGATCTGGATACCGATGTTGGCTCCCACATGTTCCACAATGATTTCATCGGATGAACCACGATGTCGAGGATTCAATCAACCCCGTATACAATTCCCTTTGTCAATCGGTACGTTACTTGCCCGAGACTCGATCATCGGTATCCCAATACCTCGCTCAGTCTCGTTACCGGCAAGTCACTTTACTCATATCGTAATGCATGATCCCGTGACCAAACACTTGGTCACTTTGAGCTCATTATGATGATGCATTACTGAGTGGGCCCAGAGATACCTCTCCGCCATACGGAGTGACAAATCCCAGTCTCGATCTGTGTCAACCCAACAGACACTTTCGGAGATACCTGTAGTGCACCTTTATAGTCACCCAGTTACGTTGTGACGTTTGGTACACCCAAAGCACTCCTACGGTATCCGGGAGTTACACGATCTCATGGTCTAAGGAAAAGATACTTGACATTGGAAAAGCTCTAGCAAATGAACTACACGATCTTGTGCTATGCTTAGGATTGGGTCTTGTCCATCACATCATTCTCCTAATGATGTGATCCCGTTATCAACGACATCTAATGTCCATAGTCAGGAAACCATGACTATCTGTTGATCAACGAGCTAGTCAACTAGAGGCTTACTAGGGACATATTATGGTCTATGTATTCACACGTGTATTACGATTTCTGGATAATACAATTATAGCATGAATAAAGACAATTATCATGAACAAGGAAATATAATAATAATCCTTTTATTATTGCCTCTAGGGCATATTTCCAACACAGCGTAGGTCCCACTCCGGGGAGACTAGGACCCGATCTAAAACCGACTGGGTCAGGGCAGCCTAGCGATTGGTCCAGGTAAACCTGGCACCAATCCTATTTATCTCGCGGAGGCCAAGATCAGCAATGCAGTCATTAAACATTTGCATGCGTGCAAAGTTGACATGTGAATTGCTCTTGTCCTCCGCAAAGCGGAGGAGGTTAAAATCGCCTCCGACCACCACGGGGAGGGTGGCGGCCGACACCTTCTGGTGGAGCTCGTCAAGGAAGGGGGTAGACCTACTATGGTCTGCAGGGCCATAGACGAGACAACCTCCCATTTGAAGTTAAGAGCCCGCTCATAGAGCTCCATGCTAACAAAGAACTGTCCCCGGTACATACTACCCACCTCGAAAGTGGCATCCTTCATGCCTAAAAGGATGCCGCCCGAATGGCCGGCGCTCCCACTAGAAGGGAGCCAGTGCCAAGCAAAAAGGTGGGAACTCAGCCGATATAGTTCGGGCAGAGAGAATTCAATGCGCATGGTTTCCTGGATGGCAATGATGTCGATGTGTTCTTCTTGCATATACTCGATGCATTGGCGGTGTCGGCCATCATGGCCGAAGCCATGGATGTTCCAAAAGAGGGCACACATTATGGGACCATTGGGGGGGCTGCTTGACCCCATGACACGGAAGGCGCTTTGGGCGCAGAGGGCGGCAGTCCGAGATCGTGTACAACCAATGAGGTCAGCAGCTGCCAGCGGGAGGAGGTCCCCGGTCCGGCGGGGCAGGGCAGAAGACGTACCCGCCTCGGGGACCGATGAAGCAGAGGGGGTGAGCATTGCTGCACGGGCCTCAACCAGACGACCATCGAGTATCTTGCGAGCCTAGATGGCCTTGAGAAGGACTAAGGGGGGAGCCTCCTCCCCACTGAATACGATTGTGGAATTAGTATCAAGCTTTGCAAGGTGACCTAGCGGCACGGACTCGAGCGCAGAAAACGAGCAAGTAGCAGCAAAAGGAGGGACATTAGGTGTACCTGGCTCTAGATTCCGAGTAGTGGCCCGGAGCTCTGCCCGCTTGGTGATGGGCAGAGTCGGGCTACCGTGCGGGCGGGTGGCGTCGAGTCGAGCGCTGCGGCGGGAGGCCGTGATTGGGGAGGAGGAGGACCTTCCGTGCCTGGAGTAGGCCGCGGACCGTGGAGGGGGAGGCTGGGATGCCACTGGGGTGGTCACCCGGGTCTACCCATCCGCGTCGGAGATCACCACGGGGGCGAGCTGGACCTCCCGCCCAGCGCAGCAGAGGAGCAGGGGGGCCAAGGGAGCAGCTGGCAGGGCGGTGTCTTCGGGGACGAGCGGGGACTCCAGACCGGCCTTGCCGAGGCAAAGGAAGGCCAGAGGTGGAGACGCCAGGGCGGAGACGGAGGCCGGTGGTGAAGACACCTGGGCGAAGACGAGGGCCGGGGGATCCGGGGCCACCATCGGCAGTAGGGGTGGCGGGAGATCCGTCGCCGGGGGTGGGATGGCTCTCGCGGGGGACTTCGCCGGGGGCTGAGCGTCTAGAGGGGGAGGCACGGCCGAACCAGGCGACAAGCCGGAGAGGAGGGCCGTGGCGGGGGAGAGGGAGCCTGCAAATGGGCTCTGCGGGGAGAGCGAGGAGGAAGCCGGGAGCACGACCATCCCCACACTGGAGGTGTTGCTCGTCATGGACAGCTCAGTCGGGGACTCCTCCGAGATGGCCATGGAGGCCTGCAGGGGAGGCAGGGAGGTCAGCCCAGCCTGCCGGCCACCATGGCCGGTGGAAGGAGCCTGGGGGTCCGGTGAAGGAGAGCGAGAGTGGTTGTCATCGGAGGGATCATCCTAGGAGTGGGAGGGACGGGGGTGGTGACGGCCATGGTAGTCCCCGCCGGCAACCGGGTTGCCACCAGGGTGGCTATCGTCGGTGAAGCGAGGGCGTCCCACGTGGTTGGGAGGCTCGGGAGCCATCCAGAGGTCGAAGCCCTGGTCATTGAAGAACACCCGGACGGCGGCGCGGAGCTTGGAGGAGTCCAGGCACTTGACCTTGACGCGGACCTCCTCTTTGCGGAAGGACAGCTCGTCCATGACCAGGACCTTGCCCAGGATCCGAGACATCTGGCGGATGATGCGCTTGGATCTTGCGACGTCGGGGAGGCCGACTATGAGAATCTAGGCCGTGTCAAGGACAGCCACCGCCTTGGGGTCGAGGATGGGCTCGGAGATGTCGACGACGATCTTGTTGAGGGCGAGGGTGATCTGATCACTCCGCGTAGCGTATCCATGACTGAGGGCGTCAGGGAAGATCACAGTGAACTCGGCCTCGATCATCTCGGGCGAGGCCACAATGTCCACCACCGTCATGACCAGCCCAACATCGCACGGCCCAGGGGGCGGGGAGGCACGCCTGCACGATGGGTTTCCCCTGTACCAGCGGCCGCAGCTGCCGCCGCCGTCGGAGAGGGAGAGCTGCGGTAGCCGGACGACGCCACAGAGGGGAGAAGGGGACCCGGAACTGGAGTTGAGACGATCCAAACGAAGCGAGGGGAGAAGGGGCGGAACGGCGAGCACCGCGCGAGGGGGCCGGGGATGGCGAGGAGGCAACGAGCACCGGGCGAGCAGGCGAGCGCGACGAACCCGGTGAGGGGCGCCACGATGAGCGAGCCGAACCCAGCTCGGAACAACCAGCCACGCCCTAGGCACGACGGCGGCGACCACCACCCCTACGGAAGGTAGCACCTTGGGCCCCGGACGGGCGAGCCGAGCTCGCCGATCGCGGCTGCGACGCCCGCCGCGAGCCAGAGGGCCAGGTTCTCCCGAGAGAGGCCGAGCCAGTAGCCGCATGCGACGGCACGCCGAGCACATGGGCACAGGAGGAGGATGGGTCACCACCGCGGGCGCCACCGGGGGAGGTCGGTTCCTCGTCAGCGAGGTCAGCCCAGCGGAGGCGCGGAGCAGCGGCACCGGACGGGGAGGAGGACGCAGATGGGGCCGTTGCCGGAGGCGTGAGGAAGGCGGCCGGGGGCTCCGGCAGCTCGGCCGGTGAGGAGAGGGCGCCGGCGGGGAGGGCCGGAGGCGGCGAAGGCGGGCGAGTCGGGTCGCCCACGGAGTCGCCAAAGTCCTCCATCTCAGCTCACAATTCCCTTCTACTCTTTAATATAATACATGATGTCGTCCTCACTACTATGGAAAACCCTAGCAGTAGCGCGGGTATTTTGCCTATCAGTAGCGCGGGACGTCGCGCTACTGATAAGGCGCTACAGCTAACGTGTAGCAGTAGCATCTCTCATCCCACGCTACTGCTATACATGGCTAGCAGTAGCGCGCTTTAGGTAAGAGCGTTGCTGCTAATATCTGCAGCACTTTTTTAAAGTAAGCACTACTGATAAGGGAGCGCTACTGCTAACTTTGTTCCCCTCGCTACTGCTAGTTTTATTAGTTTCTGTTGTTTTATGCATATTTGTTTTGTATTTGAATATGCTTTATACAATAATCTTTAGCATATCATACACATACAAATGTAATCATAGCATATACATACAAATAGTCTCATCAAATCATGTCATCATCCAACACAAAGTGGTCTCTCGTCATCATCTCGAAAATAGCGATACAAGTCTCGATTACTTGCAACTACATCGTCATCCATCTAAACAATGATATACGCGAGAAGAGCTACACTATGAGTGAGAGCGGAATTATGAAGTACATGAGTTCGTATCCCTCTCTCGCATTAGCGTGAACCTAAACTAACTACTGGTTGTCGCTCGGAAACCGGAAACCGGTACACCTGGGCCTGACACTCCGGCCACTCGTCGTATACTCTTGGCATAGCAATTCTTCGCCATCGTTGATATATGCACCTGCATCGTCACATGAGTCGATGACATGCAACATATATAGTTGAGCAACAGAAAGAGACAGACTTGGCAAACGCGCTGCAGCTATATTAGTTATAGCGCCTCTTACGAACAGATGCTACTACTATGCCTTTCTCCTTTTTTTCGCTTTTTCATTTATTTTGCTTTACATTTTATTTTTTCCTTTCTCCTTTTTCTATTTCTTTAATTTTCATTTACTTTTCTATTTGTTTTTCATTTTATTTTTTTTCCATTAGCAGTAGCGCTTTTCGTAGGAAACACGCTACTACTTATGCCCTAGCGGTAGCGCGCTTCTTCGAACCCCGCTACTGCTATGCGTAGCCTATCGTTTTAGCAACGGGAATATTAGCAGTAGCGCTTTTACGACCGTGCGCGCTACTGCTACGATTTTATTTGTAGCGCGGTTTTTGCTCACTCGCTACTTCTATCTAGCACTAGCGCCCTTTTTTGACCCACGCTGCTGTTAAATTTCTGTGTATAAGGTTTTCACTAGTAGTGCCTGTATGGTTCGAAAATAAAACAATCTTAAAGAACGTCATACTAATCGTGCTATGCAACTCTATCCTTCTATATATACGTCCACTTCTTCTCATGAATGTCATATCAATGGTCTTCACATGATATCTTGTCAACTTAGCTATACAATGAGATTTTGAAGGAAACCAAATACACATATGAAAAAAAAATGCGCAAAAAGCCACTTAGGCTCATTGTCAGAGAGGATATCATAGCATCATCGTCGGCAAGGGATGGCATTGGTATTACAAGCAACTTCTTAGTGATACTCTTCCGGCAATGTATAATCTCATTGATAGAACGGAGTGGAGGAGCCACAAACACTGTATGGCCTTGTTCCTTCTGAAGCGCAAGGATGCAGTATATGATGCTGATGACCTTCTTGATGAGTTCAGATGGTATGACATGAAGGTTGAATTGGAAGGAAATACAAGCTAATCTCATTTTTCTGACTTCTTTGATAAGGTCATTCAAGGCAACTTCAACAAAATGAATGATGTCCAAAGTAGGCGAGATCCAACTTTACATTGGCCGCGTGCAACATCTAGAATCCATCATTGCGCAGTCTGATCCATCATGCTCCTATCCTAGAACGATAGGTTCCACAAACAAATGCCAATGAAGGATGCACGACCATGGTAGTTGGGCTCTGTATCAATACCGAAGTAGTGACTGAGAGCCTAGTTGGTTTGATACCAATTTTTACCAACATTTTTCCAAAAAAGAGTGGAGACTCGAAATGAAGCATCAAAGTGGATACAAACACAATGAGCACTACATAGTTAGAATGCACACAACCAACAGAAAGGGATACACACAGCATAACACGCCGGCAGGTAACAAAGTCATACAAGACCAAAACTATTCCTTGGCGTAGAAAAAGAAAAAGGATGAAGCAAGTGCTCTGTATTGCGCTTTCAAGTGATACCTCTGTCCTGCTGTATTCAGTCAAGTGACATGCTTCCCAGTTTTTCTTTTATCAACAAATACATCAATTCCCTAAAAAAATTACATCAATTATAGTAGTTACCACCAGAGAACACGTTGTGAAATCGGTTCGATGCCTATTTGCTCATAGAAATGAACAGTTTAGTCGCTAATAATATTCACCCTGACGTGCTTGATACGCTCTTCTACCTGTCTCTGCACAGATTCCTTCAAATTTTCATCGAGATGACTACCCAACCGAATTTCCTTGAGACTTGTCAAGGCTGCCAACCTGGAGAATACACTCAGCTTTTCGCACCAACCAACTTGTAGCAGCTCAAGTTTAGGCATTGTGTCTTTTTCAAACAACACCGACCGGAGGTCATCTAATGCATCGAGCTGTAGCACTATGAGATTCGGGAAAGATGAACTCTGGAAATGGAGCTGTTTCCCCATGAATGAATGCATCATCAGGCGTAGAACTGCAAGATTTGGTAGAAACCATAGGGCTTGTATGGCATCATCTTGCTCCAATTTGCTACACCATAGCACCAACTTGGAGAGATTTTGAAGCTTATGGATCCATTTTGTTGCATTGACTAGCTCACCACACAGAGTGAGGCTCTCGAGGTTGCTTGGTGGCAACAGACCCTCACCCAAATAACCATCTATCTGATTCCCCTGTTCAAACGCCTTCTCTACTTTAACTGACAAAGACTGAAGTTGATTGTGACCAGCAATGGCAACCCATAACTCAGTACTGTTTCTCCCACTGATACCAGCCACTTTCAGCTTACGCAGCTGAGTAAGCTCTCCCAACTCTTTTAGAGTGGCCTTTCCATTGCCACAAGAAACATTGACATAACCCAGTGTGTGAAGGGCCTTCAATTTACCAATTCCTCTAGGAAGGACAACATTTTTTGGATGCTCCTTAGAGAAGCGGTACAGATTGGATATATCAAACATGTTCAAACAAGCATCTAAAACTTGTCGTCTTAAGAAAAGACCATCTCCACGAAGGTGCTGTAGCTTCCAAAGATTTGTGATTGTTGGCAACTCATCTATATATGTATCTCTAACATCCAGTGTTTCAAGGTGCCTCAAATTCCGCAAAGAATTAGGCAAGCATGAAATCTTCCGACATCCTCGAAGAGAAAAGTACTTGAGGTGAAGGAGCTGCCCAATTTGATAAAGATGGTGATCTCTTAACTCCAGTGTGTCTTCTAAGTCAAGCACTCGGAGGAACCTCATTTTATCAGAGATGAAAAATGGTCTCCACTCTCCGAACACAGTCAACGACCGTACATGTGACAAGTCTAGGATGCTCTCCAGCACATCTTTATCTCTTTTCCAGTTGCTGCCTATGACAAGATGACGTATTGCGCCTTGTGTGTCACTCAAACAGCATCCTTCCTCCAGTGTGAAAACAAGGTTTTCCTGCCTCGCCTTTGAGATGCATATTTCACGGATCATGTCATGAAGTTGGCAGGAATTTATTTTCTGACTGTATTGGTCTATCCCTTCTCCTGATAAGATCATACTCCTATCCAAGAGCTCATCGAAGTACCTCCGACATATTTCAGTTGCAGTCATGCCATGCATATCCCTTGAGTAACCCTCTGCAATCCATCGCCTCACCAAACGACCCCACCTAATTCTGTAGTCTTCTGGAAATATGGACATGTATAAGAAAGCAGCCTTCAGATGGTATGGCAAACCATCATAGCTCCTCATAAGAATTTTCTTTATTGTCATAAGCTCAGGATTTATCTCCAATTCAGTGTTAATACCATCACTCATCTTCTTCCATTCAATAGCTGTTTTTGGCTTAGTGGCTAGGAAACCACCAATAGTCGATATTGCAAGGGGAAGTCCGTCGCATTTCTGCAGGATAAGTCTTGCTTGATCCATCATAGCTGGGAATAAATTATTATTTCCAATATTATTCTTGAATACCTACAACAGATATGATTTGACAAAGTTAACTATCTGGTTAAAATCAATAGATATAATATGAACTTGGTAGCCCTAGCTTCAATTTGTGGGTTCTGGAAGCCAAACCCTTGACCCTACTTTGATTCTGACATTTTTCTTCAAACTTCCATATGCTACTGTTGCAATAGGAGGGACATAAAAGTTCTACGCATAGGGAGAATTCACTAAGGGATGGATTTCCTTGTACCATGTGCACTAAATATTGTAACTCAAATCTGCATCACTGAACAAACAGGTATTAATCCTTGAGTATAGTGAGAACATTTGATGCCACAATTGACTTGATGAGGCATAACATATACAACACCATTGTCCAGCCAAGAGAGAACGTGGATTGTTGTCTTCAAATTTGTATGTTGAAAGAGCTCGAGGGCAAAAATGCTACTTTAACTCTTCTAATTTGTACCACAGGAGACAAGACTGATTTTGAAAGAAACCTTTTTCCAAGAAAGTGCAAAATCAGTTTCTTGTTGCATTTTTGGAAAAGAATAATTTGCAGGCCTAAGACTATCCATTACAACCAAACACCAACATGGAGGACAACAGTTCACAAACCCTTAAGCGCTAATTACAACAGACACTCCACCAAACCAACAACTTAATGCCTTCCACACACAAGAGATATGACATAATCCACCCGTAACCTCTGTCGCAGGTGGGGAGAAACTAGCTCCGCAAAAAATAGCAGAGTTAGGCCACCTCAACTTGAGAGAAGATGCCTGGCCTGTCAGCGGCAGTGAATCACCATCTCACACTACCAACAAAAGTGCCCCTGTCACATTGAGGTGTATCCTCCACCCACCAAGTAGGCAAAATACGGCATGACCCACAACCTTGATGTAGCACCACTGCATGAAGCCACATCCTACACTACATCTATCACAACAAACACCTGAGCCAGCAGATGTTGTCTGCCCGACCAACAAATGACACAGACAGCCCCTGTTAGCCAAAGCATGGGTACTCACCATGATGACATGGAGTAAGTTCGTCCACAATCAGCCCCTAGCCTCCTCCAATTGAGACACCAGCCAAAACCAAGCATTAGAGTCACATCGCAAGGGATGACATGGAGTAAGTTCCTCCACGATCAGCTCCATTGCCACGCGAAGCTGCAACACCTACACACTGTGGACACCACCGTGCACCTGCAATCTAGATGATGCCCCGCAGATCCAGCGAGCTGCCAACTATGGCTCACAGGGGCACACCAACATGCTTGTTACTGCCCTGGCCTCTACCCGAATCTACAGGAAAATCATGAGCATACTCCGGAAAACACATGGCAATCGACACCGCTCATAATGTCTAAGACCGTATCCCAGTCACATGTACTCACCATGGCGGCGTCCAGAATTCAACGGGCTAGTTCAGATCAAATTTTTTCTAAGATCTAATTTTAGACATGTTCATAGATCTAATAGTTTGGCACGTACGACAATATTAGAGTTTAAACTTCTCTTTCAAAGACAGACATCAGCTTTTATACTTACAAATTCCGAATTGAGAGAAATATCAGGCTTGCGAATAAAATATTCTGTGAGGCAAAACTAATAAACAAGCAAAACTCATATGTAATGGAGGAAAGGATAGTAGTTACAAAAGTACCGTTTTCATGAAGAGGTCAAGTGCAGCAGCATTGTTCAGACCTTGAAGACAGTACATGTTCTTGTCTTCTCTTGAACAATGTTTGGCAATACTTTTTTCTCTTGTCGTGACTATGATCCTTCCAGCATTATGTAAACACTGTTTGACAGAATCCCATTCAAAATTGGACCATATATCATCAATAACAACAAGGCACTTTTTTACTCTTAGTAACTGAGCTAGCTCCTCATTCAAATCTTGAAGTTTCATCACCGATATGGTTTTCTTTTGTGCTCCAGTTGATGTTGATCCGGTAGGATCTTCTTGGATAGTATTTTGAAGCTGCAAAGCCAAATCTCTAAGGAGTACTTCAGGGTTAAAAGGACGCAATGCAGTGGCCCAAGCACGCTTCCAGCCACCAAGCTGACGGCTTCGGTAGATGCTTCGGACAAGAGTGGTTTTACCAAGACCCCCCATTCCCCAAACTGAGATCACTTTGCAACCCTGATTGTTGTCTGGTTGGACAACTGATTTGATTACAATAGATTTCTCTGTTTCTCGCCCGCAGAGCACTTCATCAGCCAGTACCAGTGTCTTGCTAAGATCAAACTTCTTTCTAGCAGCTGAGTTGCAAGCTTTGTCTTCACCTGCGCTGTTCGGTCCTTGGTTTTCCTTCTGTATTTCATCGGTGGGCATTGCTGTGTTCTTAGCAGTAATAACTTCATTTGGGTCGGGAACAGGCTTGGCAGAACATGATGCACACATAGCCTGAACAAAGAAGAGACATGTGAGAATCTTTGTACATGTACTCTACACATTTTCACATCAAGACTACCTGCGTGTCTTTTAAAATACTGGGGATCTGCAAGTGCACACTTCCAGTGAGTGCAGTATGCCCAACAAATTATCTAAGTTCATATATATCCTGAGTTCAACTTCAAAGCACAATGTGTTTTTTTAGTTAGCTACTAGGAGGCATGTCCTGACTCTTGACATGGCCCAGCTTCAATTCCCTCAAAATTTAGAATTTTTTAAATACCAGGATTAACTCATCCACAAATACATGTTTAAGGTATCAAATTTGACTAGGTATAAGTTCATAAGTATAAAAAGAGCACACTACCGAACATTTATACAAACCAAATATAATCGATGGGCATAGGGGTCAAGATTTGAATTATAATCAGTTGTTAGAGTTCCACCTTCAGTCTCTCATTCTCTGCCGCAGCCAGCCTTGCTTCATTGGTGCCAACACTTGCCCCACAAACACAGCACATGTTGACCTGCTCCTCTGAATTCTGCAATTAGATGCGAAATAAAAAGAAGGACCAACCATCCATAAATAGAAAGAGAAAAATTATAACAGAAACGGTGCAAGGAAAAGATTTACCTTCTTGTGGAACAAATAAATAGTTTGATCAAATGACAACTGCTTAAACTTTGAAACTTGGTACGGTTTCTCTGTGCACAAGCTTGCAGTTTCAACTTGCTGCGTGGAAATGATGATTCTACTTTGCTTCTTGTTGTCGGGAAAGTACTTCTTAATGCAATGCCACTCTTCTATTGCTGACATGTTATTTATGACAACCAGGTAGCTATTTCTACACAACTGTGCATTAAACACATGGACTAAATCACTTTGATCCATCTTGTCCATCTTTGCCAGAACGGCCCCAACACTTGTTTCTTGTTCTGGCTTTCCAACCTCATCATGGGGGTTTTCATTTAGTTGTCTTACCAAGCTCTGGAGGAACTTCTGTGGATTGAAAGAGGGCTCTCCAACCAGATCATGGGAATTTTCATAAAATTGTCTTACCAAGCTCCTGAGAAACTCTTGTGGATTGAAAGGATGCATCAACCTAATCCAAGCACAGAATCCAAACCTTTTTTTTACCTTTGGGTCATCATAAACATCCTGGATGGCGGATGTCTTCCCGAGATCACCACTGGTTCCCCACATGGTGATCACCCTAAGGTCTAAATCGTTGCTGGTAATCAGCTGGTGGAGATCGACCTCTGATGTTTTCTGATGCTCCAAGGTGGTAGGCCTTGCTTCATTGATGCCAAACATTGCCGCAGTGGCAATGCTGGCCCGCTCCTCTGCCACGGTAGGCTTGGAGCCTGAGCTCTCCTTGATGAGGCGATAGCGCAGGTTCCTGTTGCTCACGTCCTCCACCTCAGCCCTCAGCTGCTTCACCTCCTTGGCGATACGGCGCCTATCACCTGGGTTGCGGGGAATGCACCCCCAAAATTGCTTTTTCTCTGAGTGGAGGCCAAAATCCATGAGGCTGTCCTCCACTTTGTAGGCAAGGACCCCGATCTGTTTCACCCAAGTCGTAAGGATCTTGTTCTGGCTTTGCTCCTCATCAGCCATCATCAGGAACGACTGCATCATCTGCAGCTCGTCCTTGATGAAGTTCACGTCACGCTCCACGCCAAGCTGCAGCGCGATTTCCTCCGCAGCCTTGGACGTGGCATAGCCCAGTGCGCCGCCCAGCGCGGCCTTCCCCAAGCTCACCCCTGTCGCCTCCATGGCTCTGCTTCCTGGCTGTGATGTGGAGGTGGTGGTGGTAATGGCAGATGTGAGTTGAGCTAGTAGCTGACAAGGGCGGGTGGCTTAGTAAAGGGAATCTAAACCAGGTACGAGGCTTATGTCAAGTTGGCATTTTTCTTCTTCTTCTTCATTACAAGGCTCGAGGCACCTTCATGTGCGCTGGGGTCCTAACAAAGTAATTTTAGCCCAATCCCAGCTCATGTTGGCTCTAAGATTAATTTAACTGGGACGGCACGACTGGACTATGTTGGCTTTATATCAAAGGTTGATCCAAAGTGAGTGCTGCCTCTGTGCCTCATTAATGTAATATTGGCTTTAACGACAATGTTCTACACCCTCAAACATCGCCGCAGCGGTAACAATGGTAATGTCCAAAGCTAGCTGTCCACCAACTTAATTTGGCTTCGAAATTAGTTTTCCACATGGCCAATCCCATGTCGACAACGCCAAGAGGCAGATATTTGTTTAATTTTAAAACCTGACTATTAGTACAATTTTAAGCCCTAACTTTGAGGACGAAAGAAAATGATGTTATTCAGATCACCAAGCAGCCTAGGATGGCTTAATGACAGAACTTTCACACACAAGTTAGAATTTGGATGGAAAAAGATTGGCCGCCATGCTGGGAGTCGACATATTTTCTTGGAGGGGCACTAGCAATTTGATTGAATTGGATATAACTCAAGCATCAAGTAACCATTAATTACAGTGAGGCAGCACATGCCACAACCACTCTGCCTAAACGACAAGAAAACAGACAAATCATGGTTCATGCTAGTAGTACAGACTAATTAATCATTCCAACCACCCAATTAACAATAAAAAGTTTGCATGACGGCCGTGATGAAAAGGCTAACTTATGAGGAATGGGCTCTCTGCATGTTTGATATGATGGTGACTGTTGAACAGCCCTGATTAAGCAAACAAGTATCGCTCCTTGATTAGAGCAAACACATATGACGCCACTGACATGAGGAGGCTGAATCCCTTATTCTCTGTACTAGTCTACTGCACTATTTTCGTGTAGCAAAAAACTAAGTCTAGTTACCTTTTTTGCTGTCGTCGCAAAGTACATTTACCGTAGTCGCTTAAAAGAATAAGAACATTTACTATAAATAATTCTAGCAAGCATATCCGGTATGCATCACATATGTACAATTGCAAGCATATACAGATGCAAGAAGAGTGACTGAGTAAGTCTGATGATTAGAAAACATCTTAATTAAGCCTTGAGGTGGTTTGCATCCATCCAGCTTAATTAAAATTAACTTTGAGATTACTTGTCCACATGGGGTGCCTCTTCCACGGTCCAAAGCTAGCTGCCCACCAACTTATTGGCTTTGAGATTAGTTGTCCACATGACCAATCCCATGTCGACAACGCAAGAGGCAGAGATTAATTTGATTTTAAGACCTGACTATTAGTATAATTTTACGCCCTGACATTGAGAGTCTGATTTTGATCTTCGGTCGCAGAAATGTGGAGATTAGTTTAGCTAGATATAATTACATTTGCGACAACTCCACACTGTATTAACGGCAGTCGGCCTTCACGAAGAACCCGTCGGCGTGGGGAGCTAAACTAGGTTGTACCTTTCACCATCGGCCGGGGTGGGGAGCTCGGGGTAGACTGCGGCCATGTCGGCCTTCACGAAGAACCCGTCGGCGTAGCTTGGGCTCCGCCTCGGCGAAGGGCGACCCGCTAGAGGTGGTCTGCACGCGAGCGCGCCGCCCCGACCGTACCACCGGAGGGGCGACGCAATCGGAATCTCCCCCGTAGCCACGCCTGCCGCAGTCCAACCACGCCTTCCGACTGCCATCGGACCCCGCCGGCCTGCCGTCGAAGAGGATCAGACGAAAGGAGCAATGATTTGGGAGCGATGACTGTGTGCTTCAGGGAAGCGCACCTTGGCCTTACGCTTTCGTACTGCGGAAGTGTATTGTTTCAATTTTACGTGATTCTCTGTGTTTATTACGAGGGCTTGGAGTTGGAGATACAAATATAAATTAGAGTTTTGACTAGTCGTCAACCCGTGCTACTGCACGGGCTAGCCTTTTGTAATATTGCACGGCCTATTGCATGGAAAATTATAATATTGTCTGTGAGGTTTTGTCACTATTGTTTTGTCTAAAGTTTTGTAAAAAAATAAAACGCAATTTTTTAAATCCATATTTTACTACTTATTTTCATAGCATACAAAATATTATAACCTTTGTGTCACAACCAAAATTGGTGACACCATGTATATACTTATAATTCGATATATTTATCGTTTCCTAATTTTAGCAATTACTAAATACACATGAGTGTTCGTTTTCTCTTTTACATTATTATAGGGATATTATCTATGATTTTTCTCCCTACCGGTTTCTATTTGCATGGTTACAACGTGGTTAGACATGCATACCTGTGGTTAGTTTATGTCGGTCGCTCTCGACCCCGTACACACATCGACATCTAACTCCATGATGCCCCTACCTCAACATACCGGTGAGATACGCGCCGTGATAAGCTTTGGGACTCAGTTCAAACTTATCCTTGTTTTTTTTTTAACTATTTGTAAGATCGTTGAACATGTTGAGTTTTTTTTTAACTCGTGGAAGCCCTCTTTGTCTTTTCTACAATTCCCTATATTTCTAGTTTTCTTATCGAATCTTTCTTTTACATGGACTGTAATATTGTTGTAGCGATCCTTATACCTTTAAATTCAAAACTAAAATTTGGATGTTTTCACGAATATTCTAAAAGTCGATTAAACTTTTGGTGTATACATGTAGGATTTTAATATTTACATTGTATATTTTCTAAAATAACAACTCCTTCTGACATCTCAAATGAGCGGCTGGGAAATCTGGTGATGCTATTATTCTCTTATTCTTTATACGTTTATGCGCTACTTGGCTAGTGTCCTAACCCATGATATAGAGCTTTATCCGGTCGACGCCTATGTGCATCTCTCCTTTTGGCTACTATTAGA
Source organism: Triticum aestivum (assembly GCF_018294505.1). NCBI lineage: Eukaryota > Viridiplantae > Streptophyta > Magnoliopsida > Poales > Poaceae > Triticum > Triticum aestivum. Next base: position 26,469,934 of record NC_057810.1, read on the forward strand.
AAAAATTAAGTGCCCTCGCATCATAGTACTCTTATTCCTTAAATAGAAAACTTAAACGGCATACCAAACTTATAAAAACACTGGGTTTTCTTATGCACTTCCATCGTTTGCAATTTTTTTCTAATATAATCTAGAACCTTTTTATTAATATATTTGTGACATAGTTTTTGAAAAAAATTGACACTATTTTTTTCATTTTTGGAAAACTACGTGCTATCCCAAACGAATTTGGGAGTATAGACGTATAGTGGTATCGGTGATTTGTAGAACGTATTTGTTTTGTCCATGAGTATATTCCTTGTGGTTGTGTGCTGGCGATTTTCGGGTGAGAAAAAATAGTTCATGTACCTAAATGTACGCACCATACGTTGAAATATTGTACGTAGATCTTTAGCGAAGAGTAGAACATTGTTCTATGACATTGAGCCGTGATATACAATTTTGTATTGGCTCCATGCATGTATCAAGTACATTTTCGGAGAGAAAAACTTCAGTTTGGTAGGTGATATTAGTTTGGACTTAACTTCTTACCTTTCTACAACCTGGTCGTTTCTTTCTTCTTATAGGAAAAAAACAAACCGAGAGTTTCTTCTATTGTAACATGCTTGGACTCTTGGGCCTGTACGTGAGGAGGTAGGAGTTTACTCTTTTTTTTTTTGAGGATCGGTAAAGGAGTTTCCTAATCTTTTTTAATCTTGGATACTGTAACATCTATGGACACTTGGCCCTTATACGTGAGGAGGTAGAGGAGTTTCCTAACCTTGTTTAATCCTGGACGTTGTAACATCTATGGTCTCTTGGGCCTTGTACGTGATAATTTCCTTTTGTCGTTTAATCATGAACGTATAATTAAGATCTAATGGTCAATTTAATGAAGTTTTTGAGGATTTACGTGGAGGCTCGTATGGTGCCTCCAATTAGTAAATATAAGATATAAGATACTTCACAAGAAAATTCAAAATGTATGAAACCAAAGCTGCTTTGAAAAATCTTAATAAATTTTGTAAATTTCCGAGTATTTACGCCGTGTTTGGAATCGCGTCGCTCCACAACTCGCTCCCGGAGTGGGCGGAGCTGCAGTTTTCTTGCTCCGCGGATTTCGGGAGTCGGTGGGTTGCCAAAGAAGGCCTTACCGAAAAAGGCTTTCGCCCCGCTTTATATATAAAGCATCAAACCACAAGCATCCAGTAGACCAGTACAACCACACGCCACGCCACCGCAACACACGCACACACCCAAGACAGGATACATAGGCGCTGAGCGCAGCAACACCACTCCTAGCACTACCGCCCCGAAGAATGAAGCTACATATGATGGACCATGCGCTCCAAGGCGGCGCCTTCAGGAAGGATACGACGCCGGAGCGCCGCCACCGCCCGATCCAAGGATCAGAGTTTCCCCCGGAGCCGCATGACGGGCAATGAAAGCCGCGACGACGCCTTCAAGAAGGGAACGATCTTCGCCGCCGTCGGTCCGTCCGAAGATAGAGCAGGTTTTCACCTCGGCCAACAATCACCGCCACCGAACGCCACACCCCGGCAACCACGCCGCCCACACGACCATGGTGATCGGGCAGCACCAAGGCACGGGCTTCGTCCAAGAGGACCGCGCAACCACCACCACCAGGGCCGCCGCCCCAGCATCCAAGACCTCGACACCACCTCGCCCGTGACCCGCCGCACCCCAACGAAAGAGACGAGCGGAAAAGTCCCACCTTTCGCGCCCCTGGGCGACCCCCAGCGTCGAGACCCAATAGGTCGGCCAGAACTGGCATCCACCCACCAATCCTGCTGCCCCAAGCGCAAGCTGAGCTCGGTCCTGCAGCAACGAGAGGGGGACGAGGTCAGTCCTGCTGCATCATGCGCGAGACGAGCTCGGTCGTGCTGCATCGTGCGTGAGACGAGCTTTGTCCTGCGGCATCGGGCGTGAGACGAGCGGTGGACCGCAGCTAGGAGAGGCCCAGCCCTTTGATGGGAGTAGCGCCCGGGCGACGAGGAGATGGGGTGACGGTCGAGACGGCCCGTACGCAGACAAACCGACGCCGGAGAAGCCGGCCGTTGCCGCGGCCAGATCCATCGAGCCACCGTGAAGCCGCCACGACACCGGTAGGCCATCGAGACCTACCCATGCCGCCGCCCACGGCCGGAGCAACAGCCACACCCGGCCGCTGCTCATCCGCGTCGCCCGGCGAGCTCCAAGCGCCGGAGCCGCCGGGCACGCACCAGCGGAGCCACGCGCCTAGCCGCCCCCTCCCGGAGACCATCGCCACCACCACCCGCGTCGACCGCACGGGCGTCACCGCAGCCACCACCAGATCTGCAGCCCCCACGCCCGAACGGCCACGCCCCGCCACGAGCACACGACCCGGCAAGCCGTACCATGCTGGAGGCCGGGCCAGCCTAGCAGGACACCGACCCCAGCCCGCGCCGCCGTGGCCCGTGGCCCTTGCGCCGGGATCTGACGAGGAAGCCCCGAAGAAGCCAGCATCTCGGCCTCCCCACGCGCAAGCCCGCGCCACCAGAACCACGCAGCCGCCGCCGCTCCGCCGCACGGCCGCACCACCGGCGCGCCGTCCGGGTCGTCGTCGCGCCGTCCCGCGCGAATGGCGCGCTCCTCTCCGTGGTCCTGCGTCTCGCGCCACCGGAAGCCAAGGAAGAAGGGAAGAAGGCCCCGCTGCCGCCGACGCCAGCCGGGCTTTACCCGGCGGCGCCCTCGGGCGGCGGCAGGGGGAGGAAGGGGTGGGGGAGAGCCGCTGGCCGGCGGCGGGTAGGGTTTGCCCTGCCGCCCGCGAGAGAGGCATGGGCGAGCGAAGAAGAATCCCAAAGAAGGCCTTAGTGTGTTTTTGAATTAAATCCATGGCAAATGATTGGGAAAACAAGTTTCATATGCTTTCTAGTTACGTATTTACCGATTAAATATTGCTTGTTCTGACGAAACAAATAAATATTGGTGCTCAGAGCAAGCAATGTTTAATCCTAAATACGTTACTAGAAAGCATGAAAGTTTGAGCTTTCTTCAAAATTTTGTTGGCATTTTTACTCAACTTTTCAATACACTTTTTGTTCATTCTAGAGCACAGACTTGGTCTGCTCCTAGGCATGCAAAAATGCTTATCTTTTTTTAGAGTGAAAACTGTGGAATATTTGATTGTTAGGAAGTATAGGATAGATTAGGATTTGGTGCTGCCTTGTCTTGTACTCCAGGTTGATTATTGTACTCCCATATATATATATGCCTATGAGGCTCAAGCAATGCAACAACTCTTTCACCAATATCCCTCCATCTCTTATAACATGGTATCAGCCTAACCAACCCAAGCCATCGCCCGCCGCTTCCGCATCGCTCTTGTCGCTGGTCGGTCTCCATGGTCTCCATGATCGCCGCCGGAGGCCGCGAAGCCCGTACCTAGGGTCCGTCTACTGGTCGCGTTGACAGGCTGTCCTAGAGAGTCTTTTTCTCGATTCCATGATCCGGGATTTTCTCTATCTCGTCCGTCGTTTTGATCGGCATTTCTTTTTTTGGGTTTTCCGATCTAAGATCGATTTGCGTCGTCCACCGTCGCCGACGACCCCGCGCCTCTACTCCGACTTTGGCATCGACTACGCCAGCGTCTTCTCTGACTCGGGTGACTGGAACGGCTGCCGTCCGCGGATCCGCCGGCCGTCACCGCCATGATCTAATTGAGACATCTGCATCAACTCACGCCTCCAACCGGACCGGACCAATCGCCGCGCCGCGCCAGGCCGCTCGTGCAGCGGTCGGTCGCGCCGTTCTGTGCTGGCCGGTGCCCGCCTGCTCTGTCGATGGACATGGCTGCTCTCTTGCGCGGCTCCGTTGGCGTGGTGGATGCTCCACCGTGCATACGTACCTCGCGTTGGACTTGCTCCTTGCATTCACGCATGTACATGGATCCGCTGCTTTGCATAACATGTGTTTACGGATCATCTTGCCGGCCGAGCGTGTTCCAGTCTGGTGCTTCTGCTACGTCGATCGTGCCAGGCTCCTCGTCGTCCGTCGGTCTTCTCGGTCTCGCTAGCCGCGCCTCTGGTCTGAGATCCTCCGTTTGCGCGCAGCTTCACAGGATCCCGTGAGGAGTCACCGAGGAGTCACTGAGTACAGCGTGCTCTTACACCGATCCAAAATCGGGCTGCCGCTGCATCATCTCATGAAGTCGCAGCGCCGCTGCCCCATGGTTTTTTTCGTGGCTGCATAGACCCACGTGTTGCTGCTGCGTCGCCCCTTTAGGCCGTAGTGCTGCGGCCCGCAGTCTATCGCTGCCCCAAGGATGTCTGTTTTCAGGCCATCTCCGTGGTTGCACTGACCATCACGTTGCCGCTGCGTCGCCACATCGGGCCATAGCGAGTGTGGCACGCGGTCTCCGCAACCGCCCGAGGCCGTCCCCGCGGCTGCACCGATAGGCGCACCGCCATTGCATCGCCCTTCAGGCCACAACACCGTGGCCCGCAGTCCCCGCCATTACCTCGAGATCTTCCCGCCGTCGCCCCGACCCGCCTGCTGCCACTGTGTCGCCCTTTCGAGCCGTAGCACCGCGGCCCGCTATCCACCGCCGTTCCCGCGTGCTGACTCCCTGTGGTATGCGCCGTATCGCCTCCCTTAGCGCGGGAACGCCACCGTCCGCGCTGGTCTTCATCACGCTCTAAGGAGTCCTTGCCTACTTCAAGCACCGTCGTCGCGCTACTAACCTAGCCGCCGCTGCCGTCAGGCCGCCGCCGCTACTAACCCCAAAGCCGCCGCCGTCATCGGTCCACCCCCTTCTTCTTTGTCCAGCACCAGCCTGTCGCTGCATCGCTGTCATCTACTCCGACAACCCAGGCGACATAGTCCCTGCGCCGATTGGTGCCGTAACTGTCGTCGAGACCTTCTCTGATGGCCTCTCCGACTTCTCCGACATGGCGTACAACTCGTGAAGGTCCTAGTCTACGCATGCCCGATGCTGGCAACATCGATGCATGCCTTCATCTACGACGTGCCCCTGGGCCTAGCAAGCCTGATGCGGTGCTTCATCAACTTCGTGTTCGTATGCCTACGCATGCCCGGTGCTGGGAACACCGACGCGTGCCTTCGTCCATGATGTGCCCCCGGGCTTGGCAAACCCTGCGCGACGCATCGTCAACAATGTCTTCTTCCCGGCGCACCACTATTTCGACATCACTACACCTATGACTAACAAGGCGTCTCCTTGCGTCCGTGGCTCCACAGTGACTTTCTCGACACCAGCTACCCCAACTCTACGTCGACCACGGCGTTCTTCGCATGGCTACCTCGATCACGGCTACACCACCCTACGCTTTCGGCTACCTTCACAACGACACAATGGGCGATCGCTTTGCTTGAGCAACCTCGTCGGTTTCCACTCCAGCCACGAATCCGCGATGCATCGACCGTTACAACTGTGGGGGGGGGGGGGGGGGTTCTCCAGTCTCACCGTCTGCGTCGCTACCGTTGTGACTGCAGGGGGATGTTGAGTATATGATTATTAGGAAGTATAGGATAGACTAGGATTTTGTCCTGCCTTGTCTTGTACTCCAAGTTGGTCATTATACTCCTATATATTCCCTCCGTCCGGAAATACTTGTCGGCGAAATGGATAAAATGGGATGTATCTGTAACTAAAATACGTCTAGTTACATCCATTTCTCTCCAATTCTCTGACAAGTATTTCCGGACGGAGGGAGTATATGCCTACGAGACTCAAGCAATGCAACAACTATTCCGCCAATATCTCTCTATCTCTAACAAAAATGATTATCTTCAGCCAGGTTAGATCCAGACTATATATTGTTACTCCTCTCACCTATTTTCAAAAGGTGTGTGTTGGGGGGGGGGGGGGGGGGGGTTGTATGTTCGTCATCCTAGTAGCAGGTGGCACAAATATAGCATAAATATATTGTTCTTGCAAATTTTGCGGGATTGTACAATAAATATAGTCTAATATCATGGGAGTGGGAATGATTTACTCTTAGAATTATTTAATAAAATGATCAAATAGACGTGCAAAAGCTCGTGGAAAGGCCCGACAACAACCAAACACGCTATAAGCTTGAACGCTGCTATCAAGGTGCGCCCACTCTCAATCCATGTGTTTGGCACTTTGGCTTTTGCGTGGAATGCATGTGTTTGTCTCTTCGGCATTTGCAAATGGGTAGCAAGTGTGGGCATCTTGCGTTCAGAAAAGGGGCGAAGCACATGGAATGCAACGACAGATCCGAAAAGTGACAGCTTTTAACAATTTTGGTTGATGGTAGTTAACTGACGAACGCCAGAGTTGTGCTACGAAAGGTTGCGTTAGAAACTATGTCTCCAGTAGATTTATGAACACGATGATACTGCAGAAAAATAAATTAAATAGACAAACATCGTCCCATAATGGTAGCTAGGGACCTATGTCAAGAAATCTTTCACATAAAGTTGGTGCATGCATAATTTTGTAGCTACAAGAACAAATTACCACAAAGCGCTGCACAAAAGAAGTGAATTAAAGTTATTTACAGGTGACACAGTGCACTAATCAGTAGAGTGAGGAAAAGACGACCAACAAGGGAGAATCTTAAGCATGCATTGGGCCGAGGACGTATCACGTGCAACCGGTCACCAGATGCTTAAAACCCATGATAAAAAGTCCCAAAAGATTATGAAAATAATTGAGTACATTGACATAATACATATATCACACAATATACATATATCATGCTGTGAAATTTAGCTATAACTGAGCATTTTTACAGTACAACCTTTTTTATGGAAGTTGTTTTTACAGTACCTTTGGTACTCCTAAAGAGTGATGGGAGTACCCATTAACCCCAGCCGTGCGTTTAGTATGGCAATTTAAAATTTTAATTTCCTGCGATTGGTCAAGATGTACCGTCCGATGAACCGGCAAACCTGCGCCCACTCTCAACCCGCGGTTTGTCTTTTCGTGATCGGCAGCTATTGCCCTATTTCAAACATCGCATCTTGCATGCAGGAACGAAGCGCGCACATGAAAGAAGATGATAGAGCCAAAAACTTATGATTTTTTACGGTTCAAGGTACTTGTTGTAAACATCGCATCTTGCGTGCAGAAAAGGAGTGCGCACATGAAATGGGATGACAGAGTCAAAAACTTAAGATTTTTTACGTACAGTTCAAGGTACATGTACATGTAATCGTGAACGCTGCGGTGGTTGTGCCAAAGCTGCATCAAAATAGATAAAACACCCCACAGGGGAGCTAGGGACCTCTGCTAATTATGTTTTGGTACGAAAGCAGGTGCATGCACAAAGTACGGTGTGGCCATAACAAACTACAAAGCGCTGCAGAAAAAGGAGCGAAAACATATCAGTAGACTGAGGAAAAATGACCCAGAAATCAGAATCTTAAGCCATGCAGCAAACCAAGGACGTGGTATCATGTGCATCTGAAGGTCGATCGACCTTGTGCAACTGATGCACGCTGAAAGTTCATGAAAAAATGTCTTAAAATTTATGAAATTGATTGAATACATTGACACAATATACATTGCTCTATCGTGATCTATGCCGTGAAATTTTGGTTATAAATTCTCAACCAAGAACTTGAGAAAAAAAAGTAATGTTACGAATTGTTAGGACCGCCAGCCAGGTCATCATCGTGTTCTTTGCGGGCCCGAGCACGGCAAATTTTGCCATCTTAACCGAGACCAGACCATCATTTGATCCTGGATGCATCTCTCTCAATTTCTATATCATACAGTTACAACTCAGCTAGAGCAAGGGGCCACTGCGGCAACGATGACTCCATGATGGCGGTTTTTAGCGATCGGTGCTTTCTGGATGTTTCGCTGGACTAGGTTGGTGGGAGGCTTGCAACTTTCTTTGTGATGCTCGTTGGCAAAATCGGAGTTGCATGCCTTGTCCTCGATGCTTTGGTCGACTGTTTGGCTATTGTGACCAGGTCATCGCGTGTTCCCCCTTGCGGGGTTTGTAATCTAGGTTTTTGCCCAGTTTTGATCTAATTAACCGGGCAATTCTTTTCTTCTTAATCAATGAAAACGGTAAATCTTTTTCCTCGTTTCAAAAAAAAAACTCAGCTAGAGCAAGGGGCGCAGCTTCAGAACCTAAAACAGCTGGAGAGCAAGAGCAAGGACTCTTTCTCTCTTCACCGGTAGCCTGCCAACGAGTCCTATAATTACTTTTTAAAAAACGAGTCCTATAATCTTGAGAGCTCCCCTGCATATATCTGTCTATCCACATTGCCATAAATTCCATCACACACTTTTTCTTAGAGTACGCAAAATGCGTACCTTAGCTTTATAGACGAGAGAGATTTATATACAAGAAATACAAACGATATGCACCGCCACGTACGACAGGCACATCCACCCCACCACTCCATACGCTAGGCTACTAGTCTATAACATGTTGATCTCCTCTTCCTCTCGCCAATGCCCATAGCATGATTTCCTGATGGATTATATGGGCCGCTCCCCACTCGTTGACGATGTTGCTGTTGCGAAATACCCTGCCATTTCTCTGTTTCCAGAGGTTCCAACAGACTGATGTGCAAATTGTATCCACCAGTCACCTAATGTGTCTTCCATGGTCGGTAGCAAAGCTACGTTGATGCCAAACTTCCTAAAGCACAGAATCCACACTTGTCTCCCATAAACGCATTGCAAGAGTATATGATCCACCTTGTCCTCCTCCTGGTCGCGAAGGAAACAAGCCGAGATGTGATCTTGCAATCAATGTCTCTGTCAGCGATCCGATGTCCAAACTCTGTATTGAAGGGCAAGCCACATGAAAAGTTTGCAAGTCAGCGTTTCCCAACTACGCCAGACAGCCGAGGCACATTGGAATCTAACTCCCCCTTCACACATCATTTTGTAAGCAGATTTAGCCGAGTACTTGCCGCTTGCATCCCATTGCCAGATCGGAGTATCCTCTGTGTCAGGGACAAGATCCATATGTACCAGCACTTCCCACAGCCCGATGAACTGCAGAAGCTCCTCTGTATTAATCTCTCCCACGATATCTTGTGTCCATGCATGAAGGTGCATGGCCTCCTTCACTTTCCTCCTATTAACCACCTCCTGCCGAAATTTCTTGACAAGTAACGGGGCGATCTCCTTCACGCAAGCGCTATTGATCCAACGATCTCTCGAGAACAACACCCTAGATCCTTACCCAACTTCCCATTTGACCAAGCTATCAAATGCCATCACTTTCTTGGCTGTGCAATAGTTGAGTCCTTGCCAGGGCTGCGAGCTGTCCGTTCACTTCAGCCACTCCCACCTTAACCTGAGAGCTATCCCTTGTTTGTAAATATCCACCACACCGAGACCTCCCAGCTGTTTTGGCCGGCATACCCGACACCACGCTACCGCACACTTGCCGCCCTGAATCTCTCCCGATCCTGCCCAGAAGAATGCACGACATCCTTTGTCCACTCTTTCCAGCGCCCACTTCGGGGCTTCCGCCACGATCAGGTGATGAGTGGGCCTAGTCCGCACAACCTGGTTCACCAGAATTAGACGTCCGGGCCTGGTGATAAGGCCTCTCTACAAACCTGGCATCATCTTAAGTACGTTATCCACAATAGGGTGCCATTCCGATCGCGTGAGCTGTTTGATCCCCAACTGCGGCCCTAGGTATCTGATGGGAAAAGTCTCCAGCTTCCATGGCAAGGCCTGCCGCACCAGCTCCTCCTCGGCCTCCTTCGATCTGATCATAACTGCTGAAGATTTTATCGAAGTTAACCTTGAGACCCGATGCCTCGGCGAATAAACTCAGTGCCTCCTGAACAAACCACAGATCCGATCTGCACGGCCTAATGAACATAACTACATCATCAGCATACAGAGATAGCCTCTGTATCGGAGCGCAACCGGGGATATTGATGATTGCTTTCATCTCCTGCGCCTTCAAAATCATAGTAGTGAGGACGTCCATCGCAATGACAAAGAGCAAGGGAGAGATGGAGTCCCCCTGCCTCAGTCCACACGCATGCATAAACTTCCTGCCAGCACATCCATTAACTACCACTTTCGAACTTGCCGTCCTGAGCGCGGCGTAGCAATCCAAGATCTCCAAGTGCTCGAGAAGCCATTGGCTCGCAGCACTTTGAATAAGAACGGCCGGGACAATGAGTCGAAGGCACGCGAAATATCCAGCTTTAGCATCACACTCTTCGTCTTCCTTTTGTGAAGTTTCCTTGCAAGTTGCCTAACTAGCAAGAAGTTTTCATGGATATTCCGGCCCCTAATGAACGCCAATTGTTTTACATGTACCAGCTCTCCCATGCGCGGGCAAAGCCTGGCGGCCAGAAGTTTGGACGCTAACTTTGAAATGCTATGGACCAGGCAGATCGGCCTGAAGTCGTTGATATGGCAGGCCTCCGCCTTTTTGGGGATCAAGGTGATCAGGGCCTGATTCAACCTTCCAAACCCTCTCCCATTGTTGAGGAAAAACTTGTTCAATGCTGCCATCACATCACCTTTCCCAATCGTCCAAGCACGCTGAAAGAAGACACCAATGAACCCATCTGGCCCCGGCGCGTGATCCGAGGGCATGTCCCTCACAACTTTCCAAATCTCCTCTTCCTGGAAGACCAAATCTTGGTCATCCAGGTCGACTGGCTCAATGCCCAGATAGTCAAGGTCTAAGGTGTGCTCCCTAGCTAGACCCACAGCTCCCCAGCAGATCACTGTACGCCTCGAAAAAAACATCCTCCTTCGCTGCTTGGTCCATGATGGTGGTTCCTACCACAGAAATCGCAGGAATAAAGTTTTTCAGCTTCCGTACATTGGCCACCAGGTGAAAAAGTTTGGTATTGGCATCTCCGTCCTGCAGCCATCTCATCCTCGACCGTTGTCTCGCAATCATCCGTTCCAAAGAAGATAACCCAAGAACCAGGTGCTTCAGAGTTCTACGCAACCATCTCTCCTCTCCTGTGAGCACACGAGTCTCCTGTGCATAGTCAAACCTCAGGATCACAAGATTTGCAATTGCAATTTGCATCTTAATGTTGCCTACTCTCCTCTGACCCCATGCCATTAAGTGCTTAGCACAACTTCTCAACATGACATCAAGTCTCACGAACGGGTCAGAGATGGACTCATCACATATCCATCCTTACTGCACCGCCTGCAAAAACCCTTCCAACTTCACCCAGAAGAGTTCAAAAGGGAATCTTTTACGCGGTTGCACATGTTCCTCCAACGAGAGAAATTGCGGGCAATGGTCTGACGCATTGGTTGACAGCGCCTGCAGCAGGCACTCCGGGTAGGCCAGATCCCAGTCCACAAAGACCAGAACCCAATCAACGATGAGATTTGAATAAGGTTAAAAAATTGACATAACATATGCAAAAAATAAAAAAATACCCGCCTACTAGTAGGAGAATACACACACCACGGCCTGCATATGAATAGAAACTCAACTATATAAGGGCTAGGATGCAGGCCCGCAGAGAGGGCCAGGTCCAATGATGAGCTTTCTGTGCTTAGAGATGAACTTGACGTGGCAGCCGCAGGGAGATGGGCCTGGGTACCTTCTACTTCTTGAGCTTGTGTTGATTTTTCCATTGAAAAGGAAAGGGAGATGCAGCAAAGTAGAGATAAGTATTTTCCTCGGTTCAGAACCAAGGTATCAATCCAGTAAGAGGCACAAGCAAGTCTCCAATATATGCACCTACACAAACTAACAAACACTTGCACTCAGCGCGGAAAAAGGGTTGTCAATCCCTTCACGGTCTCGAACAAGAGTGAGATCTAATAGAGATAGGTATAAAGGATAAACAAAATACCAAAATAAAGTAAATATAAATAAGTTGCAGCAAGGTACTTTTGGGTTTTTGGTTTTATAGATCTGAAAAAATATGATGAAAAATAGACCTTGGGCCATAGGTTTCACTAGAGGCTTCTCTCTTGAAAATACCATACGGTGGATAAACAAACTACTGTTGAGCAACTGATAGAAAATGGCGTAGTTATGACGACATCTAAGGCAATGATCATGAATATAGGCATCACATCCATGACAAGTAGACCGAAACGATTCTGCATCTACTACTATTACTCCACACATCGACCACTATCCAGCATGCATCTAGAGTATTAAATTCATAAGAACGGAGTAATGCCTTAAGCAAGATGACATGATGTAGAGGGATAAACTCAAGCAATATGATATAAACCCCATCTTTTTACCCTTAATGGCAACAATGCAATACGTTCCTCTCTACCCTTGCTATGTCTGTGGGTGAGGACACCGCAAGATTGCAAGATAGAGCAATCTAGTTGGCCAAACCAAATCAATAGATCGGATAGAAATACAAAGTTATTTAAATCATGCATAAAAGAGTTTAGAGGAGACTCAAATAATATTCATAGATAATCTGATCTCAACAAACACACCGCAAAAGAAGATTACATCGGATATAACTCCAAGAACATTGAGGAGAACATGGTACTGAAGATCAAAGAGAGAGAAGAAGCCATCTAGCTACTAGCTATGGACCAGTAGGTCTATGGTAAACTACTCACACATCATCAGTAGGGCAGCATGGTTGATGTAGAAACCCTCCGTGATCGAATCCCCCTCCGCCAAATCGCCAGAAAAGACCCCAAGATGGGATTTCACGAGAATAGAAGCTTGCGGCGTCGAAAAAGTATTTATGTGGACGGTTCTGGTATAGGGGTAATATTTGAGGATTATAGTGGTGGAATTAGCATTGGAGGACCTTCGAGGGGCCGACAAGCCAGGGAGGCGCGCCCCACCCCCCTAGGGCGTGGCCTCTGGGCGTGTGGCCTCCTCGGGACTCTTTTGGCCCTCTCTCCAAGTCATGTTGGTGTCTTTTGGTCGAAGAAAAATCATCGAGAAAGTTTTATTCCGTTTGATATTCCTTTCTGTAAACTCAAAAACAAGGAGAAAACAGCAACTGGCACTGAACACTAGGTTAATAGGTTAGTCCCAAAAAATGATATAAAATAGTATCAAAATGCATATAAAACATCCAAGATAGATGATATAATAGCATGGAACAATCGAAAATTATAGATACATTGGAGACGTTGTTGGGGAACGTAGCAGGAATTCAAAATGTTCCTACGTGTCACCAAGATCTATCTATGGAGAAACCAGCAATGAGGGAAAGGAGAGTGCATCTACATACCCTTGTATATCGCTAAGAGGAAGCGTTCAAGAGAACGGGGTTGAAGGAGTCGTACTCGTCATGATCCAAATCACCGGAGATCCTAGTGCCGAACGAACGGCACCTCCGCGTTCAACACACGTACAGCCCGGTGACGTCTCCCATGCCTTGATCCAACAAGGAGAGAGTGAGAGGTTGAGGAAGACTCCATCCAGCAGCAGCACAACGGCGTGGTTGTGGTGGAGGAGCGTGGCAATCCTGCAGGGCTTCGCCAAGCACCGCGAGAGAGGAGGAGTACTTGGGAGAGGCGGAGGGCTGCGCCAGGGGAAGGGTCGAAACTCATGTGTTGGCAGCCCTCAGGACCTCCACTATATATAGGGGAGAGGGAGGAGGGTGCGCCCCCCTCTAGGGTTTCCACCCCAAGGGGTGCGGCAGCCCCAATCCCATCTAAGGGTGGCGGCCAAGGGGGAAGAGGGGGGAAACTTGCCCCCCAAGTTAGGTGGAAGCACCCCCTCCCCAAACCCTAGGCGCCTTGGGCCTTGGTGGGGGGGCGCACCAGCCCACCTGGGGCTGGTCCCCTCCCACACTTGGCCCATGCAGCCCTTTGGGGCCGGTGGCCCCACTTGGTGGACCCTCGGGACCCTCCCGGTGGTCCCGGTACGTTACCGATAAAACCCGAAACTTTTCCGGTGACCAAAACGGGACTTCCCATATATAAATCTTTACCTCCGGACCATTCCGGAACTCCTCGTGACGTCCGGGATCTCATCCGAGACTCCGAACAACATTCGGTAACCACATACAAACTTCCTTTATAACCCTAGCGTCATCGAACCTTAAGTGTGTAGACCCTACGGGTTCGGGAGACATGTAGACATGACCAAGACGTTCTCCGGTCAATAACCAACAGCAGGATCTGGATACCCATGTTGGCTCCCACATGTTCCACGATGATCTCATCGGATGAACCACGATGTCAAGGACTCAGTCGATCCCGTATACAATTCCCTTTGTCTAGCGGTATTATACTTGCCCGAGATTCGATCATCGGTATACCGATACCTTGTTCAATCTCGTTACCGGCAAGTCTCTTTACTCGTTCCGTAACACATCATCCCTTAATCAACGCCTTGGTCACATTGTGCACATTATGATGATGTCCTACCGAGTGGGCCCAGAGATACCTCTCCGTTTACACGGAGTGACAAATCCCAGTCTCGATTCGTGCCAACCCAACAGACACTTTCGGAGATACCTATAGTGCACCTTTATAGCCACCCAGTTACGTTGTGACGTTTGATACACCCAAAGAATTCCTATGGTATCCGGGAGTTGCACAATCTCATGGTCTAAGGAAAAGATACTTGACATTAGAAAAGCTTTAGCATACGAACTACGATCTTTGTGCTAGGCTTAGGATTGGGTCTTGTCCATCACATCATTCTCCTAATGATGTGATCCCGTTATCAATGACATCCAATGTCCATGGTCAGGAAACCATAACCATCTATTGATCAACGAGCTAGTCAACTAGAGGCTTACTAGGGACATGGTGTTGTCTATGTATCCACACATGTATCTGAGTTTCCTATCAATACAATTATAGCATGGATAATAAATGATTATCATGAAAAAGGAAATATAATAATAACTAATTTATTATTGCCTCTAGGGCATATTTCCAACAGTCTCCCACTTGCACTAGAGTCAATAATCTAGTTCACATCGCCATGTGATTAACACTCACAGGTCACATCGCCATGTGACCAACATCCAAAGAGTTTACTAGTGTCACTAAACTAGTTCACATCATCATGTGATTAAGACTCAATGAGTTCTGGGGTTTGATCATGTTTTGCTTGCAAGAGAGGTTTTAGTCAACGGGTCCGCAACATTCAGATCCGTATGTACTTCGCAAATCTCTAGGTCATATTGTAAATTCTGCTTCCACGCTCCACTTGGAGCTATTGCAAATGGTTGCTCCACTATACGTATCCGGTTTGCTACTCAGAGTCACTCGGATAGGTGTTAAAGCGTGCATCGACGTAACCCTTTACGCCGAACTCTTTATCACCTCCATAATCGAGAAACATGTCCTTATTTACTCCAAGGACAATTTTGACCGCTGTCCAATGATCCATTCCTGGATCATTCTTGTACCCCTTGACTGACTCATGGCAAGGCACACTTCCGGTGTGGTACACAGCATAGCATACTATAGAGCCTACGTCTGAAACATAGGGGACGACCTTCGTCCTTTCTCTCTTTTCTGTTGTGGTCGAGCTTTAAGTCTTTACTTCATACCTTACAACTCAGGCAAGAACTCCTTCTTTGACTGATCCATCTTGAACACCTTCAAGATCATGTCAAGGTATGTGCTCATTTGAAAGTACCATTAAGCGTTTTTGATCTATCCTCATAGATCTTGATGCTCAATGTTCAAGTAACTTAATCCAGGTTTTCCCTTGAAAACTCCTTTCAATCAACCCTTTATGCTTTCTAGAAATTCTACATCATTTCTGATCAACAATATGTCAACAACATATACTCATCAGAAATTCTATAGTGCTCCCACTCACCTTTTTGGAAATACAAGTTTCTCATAAACTTTGTGTAAACCAAAATTCTTTGATCATCTTATCAAAGTGCATATTCCAACTCCGAGATGCTTACTCCAGTCCATGGAAGGATCGCTGGAGCCAGCATACCTTTTAGCATCCTTAGGATCGACAAAACCTTTCTGATTGTATCGCATACAACATTTCCTTACGAAAACTGGTAAGGAAACTCGTTTTGACATCCATCTGCCAGAGTTCATAAATGCAGCTAATGCTAACATGATTCCGACGGACTTAAGCATCGCTACGAATGAGAAAATCTCATTGTAGTCAACTCCTTGAACTTGTGAAAAAACTCTTTGCCACAAGTCGAGCTTCATAGACGGTGACATTACCATCCACGTCCGTCTTCTTCTTAAAGATCCATTTATCTCAATGGCTTGCCGATCATCGGGCAAGTCCACCAAAGTCCATGCTTTGTTCTGATACATGGATCCTATCTCGGATTTCATGGCTTCTAACCATTTGTCGGAATTTGGGCCCACCATTGCTTCTCCATAGCTCGTAGGTTCATCGTTGTCTAGCAACATGATCTTCAAGGCAGGATTACTGTACCACTCTAAAGTAGTATGCATCCTTGTCACCCTACGAGGTACGGTACTGACTTGATCCGAAGTTTCATGATCACTATCATAAGCTTCTACTTCAATTGGTGTAGGTGCCACAGGAACAACTTCCTGTGCCCTGCTACACACTAGTTGTAGTGACGGTTCAATAACCATATCAAGTCTCCACCATCCTCCCACTCAACTTTTCGAGACAAACTTTTCCTCGAAAAAGGACCCCGATTCAAGAAACAATCCCTATTGCTTTCGGATCTGAATTGGGAGGTATACCCAACTATTTTGGGTGTCCTATGAAGATGCAATTTATCCGCTTTGGGTTCTAGCTTATCAACCTGAAACTTTTTCACATAAGCGTCGCAGCCCCAAACCTTTAAGAAATGACAGCTTAGGTTTCTCTAAACCATAGTTCATACGGTGTCATCTCAACGGAATTACATGGTGCCCTATTTAAAGTGAATTTAGTTGTCTCTAATGCCTAACCCATAAACGATAGTGGTAATTCGATAAGAGACATCATGGTACGCACCATATCCAATAGGGTGCAACTATGATGTTCGGACACACCATCAAACTATGGTGTTCCAGGCGGTATTAATTGTAAAACAATTTCCACAATGTCTTAATTGCATGCCAAAGCTCGTAACTCAGATACTCATCTCTATGATCATATCATAGACATTTCATCCTCTTGTCACGATGATCTTCAACTTCACTCTGAAATTACTTGAACCATTCAATAATTCAGACTTGTGTTTCATCAAGTAAATATACTCAACATCTACTCGAATCATCTATGAAGTAAGAACATAACGATATTCACTGCATGCCTCAGCACTCATTGGACTGCACACATCAAAATGTGTTACTTCCAACAAGTTGTTGTCTTGTTCCATCTTACTGAAAACGAGGCTTTTTAGTCATCTTGCCCATGTGGTATGATTTGCATATCTCAAGTGATTCAAAATCAAGTGAGTCCAAACGATCCATCTGCATGGATTTTCTTCATGCATATACACCAATAGACATGGTTCGCATGTCTCAAACTTTTCAAAATGAGTGAGCCCAAAGATCCATTAACATGGAGCTTCTTCATGTGTTTTATACCAATATGACTTACATGGCAATGCCACAAGTAAGTGTGTATCACTACTTATATATTTTGGCATGAAAATGTGTATCACTACGATTGAGATTCAATAAACCATCCGTTTCAGGTGTAACACCATCGAAGGTATTATTCAAATAAACAGAGTAACCATTATTCTCCTTAAATGAATAATCGTATTGCGATAGACATAATCCAATCATGTCTATGCTCAACGCAAACACCAAATCTCGATGGTAGAGGGAGCGTGCGATGCTTGATCACATCAACCTTGGAATCACTTCCAACACATATCGTCAGCTCACCTTTAGCTAGTCTTCGTTTATTCCGTAGCTTTTATTTCGAGTTACTAACACTTAGCAACCGAACCAGTATCTAATACCCTGGTGCTACTAGGAGTACTAGTAAAGTACACATTAACATAATGTATATCCAATATACTTCTATCGACCTTGCCAGCCTTCTCATCTACCAAGTATCTAGGGTAATTCCGCTCCAGTGGTTGTTCCCCTTATTACAGAAGCACTTAGTCTCGGGTTTGGGTTCAACCTTGGGTTTCTTCACTAGAGCAGCAGCTGATTTGCCGTTTCATGAAGTATCCCTTCTTGCCCTTGCCCTTCTTGAAACTAGTGGTTCACCAACCATCAACAATTGATGCTCCTTCTTGATTTCTACTTTCGCGGTGTCAAACATCGCGAATACCTCAAGGATCATCATATCTATCCCTGATATGTTATAGCTCATCACGAAGCTCTAGCAGCTTGGTGGCAATGACTTTGGAGAAACATCACTATCTCATCTGGAAGATCAACTCCCACTCGATTCAAGTGATTGTTGCACTCAGACAATCTGAGCACAAGCTCAACGATTGGCTTTTCTCCTTAGTTTGCAGGCTAAGAAAATCGTCGGAGGTCTCATACCTCTTGACGTGGGCACGAGCCTGAAATCCCAATTTCAGCCCTCGAAACATCTCATATGTTCCGCGACGTTTCGAAAACGTCTTTGGTGCCTCAACTCTAAACTGTTTAACTGAACTATCACGTAGTTATCAAAACGTGTATGTCCGATGTTCGCAACATCCACATATGACGTTTGGGGTTCAGCACACTGAGCGGTGCATTAAGGACATAAGCTTTCTATTGTCCGCATAATCGCTACTTTCAATTTTCAACTATATTTTCTCTAGGAACATATCTAAATAGTGGAACTAAAGCGCGAGCTTACGACATAATTTGCAAAGATCTTTTGACTATGTTCAGGATAATTAAGTTCATCTTATGAACTCCCATGGAGATAGACATCCCTCTAGACATCTAAGTGATTACATGCTCTGAGTCAACTAGGCCGTGTCCGATCATCACATGAGACGGACTAGTCATCATCGGTGAACATCTTCATGTTGATCGTATCTACTATACGACTCATGCTCGACCTTTCGGTCTCTATGTTCCGAGGCCATGTCTTTACATGCTAGGCTCGTCAAGTTAACCCTAAGTGTTTTTGCATGTGTAAAACTGTCTTACACCTGTTGTATGTGAACGTAAGGATCTATCACACCCGATCATCACGTGGTGCTTCGAAACGACGAACTTTAGCAACGGTGCACAGTTAGGGGAGAACACTTCTTGAAATTGTTGTAAGGGATCATCTTATTTACTACCGTCGTTCTAAGTAAACAAGATGCATAAACATAATAAACATCACATGCAATTATATAGTAGTGACATGATATGGCCAATATCATATAGCTCCATTGATCTCCATCTTCGGGGCTCCATGATCATCATCGTCACCGGCATGACACCATGATCTCCATCATCATGATCTCCATCATCGTGTCTTCATGAAGTTGTCTCGCCAACTATTACTTCTACTACTATGGCTACTGGTTAGCAATAAAGTAAAGTAATTACATGGCGTTGTTTAATGACACGCAGGTCATACAATAAATTAAGACAACTCCTATGGCTCCTGCCGGTTGTCATACTCATCGACATGCAAGTCGTGATTCCTATTACAAGAACATGATCAATCTCATACATCACATATCATTCATCACATTCTTCTTGGCCATATTACATCACATAGCATACCCTGCAAAAACAAGTTAGACGTCCTCTAATTGTTGTTTGCATGTTTTACGTGGCTGCTATGGGTTTCTAGCAAGAACGTTTCTTACCTACGCAAAAACCACAACGTGATATGTCAATTGCTATTTACCATTCATAATTACCCTTTTCATCGAATCCGATCCGACTAAAGTGGGAGAGACTGGCACCCGCTAGCCACCTTATGCAACAAGTGCATGTCAATCGGTGGAACCTGTCTCACATAAGAGTACGTGTAAGGTCGGTCCGGGCCGCTTCATCCCATGATGCCGCCGAATCAAGATTGGACTAGTAACGGTAAGCATATTGAACAACATCAACGCCCACAACTACTTTGTGTTCTACTCGTGCAAAGAATCTACACAATAGACCTAGCTCTGATACCACTGTTGGGGAACGTAGCAGAAATTCAAAATTTTCCTACGTGTCACCAAGATCTATCTATGGAGAAACCAGCAATGAGGGGAAGGAGAGTGCATCTACATACCCTTGTAGATAGCCAAGCGGAAGCGTTCAAGAGAACGGGGTTGAAGGAGTCGTACTCGTCGTGATCCAAATCACCGGAGATCCAAGTGCCGAACGGACGGCACCTCCGCGTTCAACACACGTACAGCCCGGTGACGTCTCCCATGCCTTGATCCAGCAAGGAGAGAGGGAGAGGTTGAGGAAGACTCCATCCAGCAGCAGCACAACGGCATGGTGGTGGTGGAGGAGCGTGGCAATTCTGCAGGGCTTCGCCAAGCACCGCGAGAGAGGAGGAGTACTTGGGAGAGGCGGAGGGCTGCGCCAGGGGAAGGGTCGAAACTCATGTGTTGGCAGCCCTCAAGACCTCCACTATATATAGGGGAGAGGGAGGAGAGTGCGCCCCCATCTAGGGTTTCCACCCCAAGGGGTGCGGCAGCCCCAATCCCATCTAAGGGTGGCGGCCAAGGGGGAAGAGGGGGGAAACTTGCCCCCCAAGTTAGGTGGAAGCACCCCTTCCCCAAACCCTAGGTGCCTTGGGCCTTGGTGGGGGGGCGCACCAGCCCACCTGGGGCTGGTCCCCTCCCACACTTGGCCCATGCAGCCCTCTGGGGCCGGTGGCCCCACTTGGTGGACCCCCGGGATCCTCCCGGTGGTCCCGGTATGTTACCGATAAAACCCGAAACTTTTCCGATGACCAAAACGGGACTTCCCATATATAAATCTTTACCTCCGGACCATTCCGGAACTCCTCGTGACGTCCGGGATCTCATCCGGGACTCCGAACAACATTCGTTAACCACATACAAACTTCCTTTATAACCCTAGCGTCATCGAACCTTAAGTGTGTAGACCCTACGGGTTCGGGAGACATGTAGACATGACCGAGACGTTCTCCGGTCAATAACCAACAGCGGGATCTGGATACCCATGTTGGCTCCCACATGTTCCACGATGATCTCATCGGATGAACCACGATGTCAAGGACTCAGTCGATCCCGTATACAATTCCCTTTGTCTAGCGGTATTATACTTGCCCGAGATTCGATCGTCGGTATACCGATACCTTGTTCAATCTCGTTACTGGCAAGTCTCTTTACTCGTTCCGTAACACATCATCCCGTGATCAACCCCTTGGTCACATTGTGCACATTATGATGATGTCCTACCGAGTGGGCCCAGAGATACCTCTCCGTTTACACAGAGTGACAAATCCCAGTCTCGATTCGTGCCAACCCAACAGACACTTTCGGAGATACCTGTAGTGCACCTTTATAGCCACCCAGTTACGTTGTGACGTTTGATACACCCAAAGCATTCCTACGGTATCCGGGAGTTGCACAATCTCATGGTCTATGGAAAAGATACTTGACATTAGAAAAGCTTTAGCATACGAACTACGATCTTTGTGCTAGGCTTAGCATTCATTCTTGTCCATCACATCATTCTCCTAATGATGTGATCCCGTTATCAATGACATCCAATGTCCATGGTCAGGAAACCATAACCATCTATTGATCAACGAGCTAGTCAACTAGAGGCTTACTAGGGACATGGTGTTGTCTATGTATCCACACATGTATCTGAGTTTCCTATCAATACAATTATAGCATGGATAATAAACGATTATCATGAACAAGGAAATATAATAGTAACTAATTTATTATTGCTTCTAGGGCATATTTCCAATAGATGTATCAGTACCACCAGTCCCAGAACCCCGACAAGGGCGCCCAAGAGGCCCTTGGTGCGCCATGGTGCCTAGTGGGCCGCTCCTTCATCTTTTGGTGGCCTACCAAAGCTTTCAGGATCTCTTATTGCCAGAAAAAAATCTCCAAAAAGTTTCGTGGCATTTGAACTTCGTTTGGTATTGATTTTTTACAAAGTCAAAGACAAGCAAAAAACGACAACTTGCATTGAGCACTAAGTTAGTAGGTTAGTCCCAAAAAATTATATAAAGTTGCTTGTAAATGTATATAAAACATCCAAGATTGATACTATAATAGCATGGAACAATCAGAAATTATATATACGTTGGAGACGTGTCAGAGTCGATAGTTTTCCTTCTCATCTCAACCTCAATTATTCTCTAATTGGCAAGCATCATATGATAGGGAAATATCTGGAGATATATATCCCGTCAAATAGATTTGATCATGAATTATTTTTGTTGACAATATCTCTACGATAAATGAGTTGGTAGGCGAAACATTAAGCCCATATCTTTATCTGTGTTTGATGGATGCTATTTGTTGTAAAAATATGCTTTGAGTACTAGCAATCATAGAAGACTATATGATAATTGAGTATGGGAAGCTCTTACTTAGACTTTGTTGAAGATAAGTTGAATTGCAATTGTTTGGTGCCTGAGAACATAGATTGTTAAGTTTCAATAGAATGCATTATTTGGACTAAAACATATGAACGGATTGCTATGTGGGCCCCCTTGACGTGAAACCAACGCCAAAAATTCCGATAAATACCCAAACCCCCAGGAAGAACCCTAGAAGAGAAGTTCCACCGCATCAAGCCTCTATAGCCACAAAAAATCAATCGGAACCCTGTTCCGGCACCCTTCCAGAGAGGGAATCATCACCGGAGGCCATCTTCATCATCCCAGCGGTCTCCATGACGAAGAGGGAGTAGTTCACGCTCGGGGCTGAGGGTATGTACCAGTAACTATGTGTTTGATCTCTCTCTCTCTCTCTCTCTCTCTCTCTCGTGTTGTTGATTTGGCACGATCTTGATGTACTGCGAGCTTTGTTAATATAGTCGGATCATATGGTGTTTTCCCATCTCTATCTTGTTGTGATGAATTCAGTTTTTACCTTTGAGGTTTGATTATTATCGGATTGAACACATTTATGCATTTGAGAACACTTGATGTATGTCTTTCATATGAATACCCATAGTGACAATGGGGTATTATATTGATTCACTTGATGTATGTTTTGGAACTCAACTCGTAGATTCCCGAGGTGACATTGGGGTAATCTATGGATAGGGGTTGATGCACGTTTTCGTCCTACTTTCTCCAGTAGAAATCTTGGGGCACTCTTTGAAGTTCTTTGTGTTGGATTGAATATTATGAATCTGAAGTTGTTTGATGCATATCATATAATTAGCTCATGGATAATTGTGGTGACATTGGAGTATCTAGGTGACATTAGAGTTGATTGATGTGCATCATATGGTGTTATTTTAGTATAAACTATAGGGCTGTTCGTAACACTTATAGGGATGGCTCAATAGATTGATCGAAAAAGATAACTTTGAGGTGGTTTCGTACCCTACAACAATTCCATCTTATGTTCTCTGCTAGATAAGAAGTTTGGAGTGATTCCTTGTCACGTGTTGAGGGATTGTTATTTGATTCAATTATGTTAGCACTGTTGAGAGATTGTACTAGTGAAAGTATGAACCACAGAACTTGTTTCTAAGCATTGCAGTACTGTTTGTGCTCCACTTTATCACTTGCTACCTTGTTGTTTTTATATTTCCAGATTAGAAAATCATATATCTATAATCCGTACTACACTTGTATCATCATCTCTTCGCCAAACTACTTCACCTACATCATGTCATCTTGTTTAAGGCATTACATCATGCTTTATGAACTTAATACTCTAGATGCGTGCTAGTAGCGATCGATGTGTGGAATAATAGTAGTAGATACAGGCAGGAGTCGATCTACTTGTCTCAGACTTGATGCCTATATACATGATCATTGCCTTGGATATCGTCTTGATTATTCGTTTTTCTATCAATTGCCCAACAACAATTTGTTTACCCGTCATATGGTATTTTCAAGAGAGAAGCCTCTAGTTAATAATATGGGCCCCGGGTCTATTTTAATCATATGTTAAAATTCAAAAATACCTTGCTACAATTTTATTTATTTTATTTATTTTATATTTTTGTTTGTCTATCTATTACTATTAGATTTGATCCTTGCAATTAACCGCCAAGGGATTGACAACCCCTTGTTTGTGTTGGATACAAGTATTTGTTATTTTGTGTGTAGGTACTGCTAACGAGGTGTTGTGTGGTTCTCCTACTGGATTAATAAACTAGGTTATTAACTGGGGGAAATACATATCTCTACTGCACTGCACCATCCTCTCTCTTCAAAAAAATCCCAACGCAGCTCACAAGTAGCACCACCAATGTCGGTGCTAAAAGCGGCAGATCTCAGGTAAGGGGTTCCAAGCTTGGTGATCGGACCTAGATGGTAACGGTAAGAGTTGGGATATGATGTTTTACCTAGGTTCGGAACCTCTTGATGAGGTAAAACCCTACGTCCTGCTTCTTATACATTGCTTGTGATGGGGTACAAAGTACAAGTTGATCTACCTCGAGATCGTATGAGTTTGTGTAAGCTCTAAATCCTGCGAATATGTATGCATATATGCATGTACAGACTAAACCCCACGGTTTATATAGACACCAGGGTACCTAGGATTTACACATGGTCGGTTACAATTTAGGAATAAATATGTTAATCCTTCAAATATGCTTGACGTATACGCCAAGCCTCTAGGAGATCTTCATCTTAATTACGCCGAGGGCCAGGGCCAGCATGGCCCATTCATCAGTATTTGGTGGGTCCTTGGCCCAGCCCATAATCGACGGGTCGACGAGGCAAGCGCCCCGAGTCAAGGACACCAACAGAGGCCGAAACTGCCGTGCAGTGGTTAGCCTAGGAGGCCCTCCGCGACAAGCACCCACATCACCAGATTTGGACATGGGCCCCAGATCCACGGCCTCCACAAATCCAGCACCAGAAAGCCATCGATTCGCCACAACCACCTTGCCACTATGTTGCTGGGGCCGCAGACTCGGCTTTCCTGCGCCAACCAGCCGTCGCTCGGGTAGAGGATCCATGAGGATCCAGATCTACATCCTCTGTCCACCTCTCTAGACAGCCATCGCGTGCCGCCACCACACCCCTCCAGGACCTCCCGCGACAAGGACCGATGCCTCTGATGAGGCCAGATCCGCCGCACGCAAGCAACATCGTCTAGGAGGGGGGAAATAGTGCTGGAATTTTGTCCATTTTGGGCCTAGCCAATTAGCATTTTCAGAAATTCCTAATAAATCCTAGAGGCCCATGCAGCCCATTTGTGCAAGGCAAGAGGTGGAACTAAAGTTTAGTCCCACATTGCTAGTTTAGAGGGAGTTGGACCTCCTTATAAGGGAGGCTCCTTCCCCACTTGTATGAGCATGAGAACAAGAGGGACATCCACGCGCTCCTCCTCCGCCGCCCGCCTCGCCACGCCTCGTCGCGCCGCGGGTTGCGGGAATGAGCCGAGCCGATGTCTAAATTTTTGCCACGCACTACGGGTATACGAAAGGTCACTTTTGCTGTAGTGGAGATTAAATACGAATGCTGCACCCTTCGGCTGCTGTCTGTTCGTTTCATCTCCCTCGGTCCCTTCAGCTCCTGGCGCTGCCCTCTCGCCTCCTTCTCTTGCGCCTATAAAAGGGAGGTCGCTCCTCTCAGCAAGACGCACCAGAACTACTTCTTCCTCTCGCCACCGGTTCCTGAGCACTGTGCTGCTGCTACAATCTTCTCCATCCCGGCTTGCGGCGTGCACCGCAGGTCAGGACAGTAGGCCTCCGAAACCACACTCTTTGAGTCCTGTACGGGAGAAGGGTGATAAGGTTTTTGGGGAGCGCTCTGCGCGACTACTGGCTGCTTCATCACGGACAATCCGGTCGCCGACGACTACTTCCCCGACGTCCACGACCTCCTCGACGACATGGCAGGCAAGGACACCGACCCCAAGTCCAGCGCTTCTCCTGCTGCTGTGCTGTACGTGTTCTTCTCCTTTCTGTTAGAAGTCCTACTACAGTTCTTGGTTCTAGTTTCTGCCCTATGTATGTTAGGTTCTATGTCGTATAAGCAACTTCATCTACTGTCTGTTCTAGATGTGTTAAGCTCAAGTTCATATATGCAGACGATGTTTATCTTCTCTCTGTCAGTTTGCATGGCTTACTTTATATTTTCTATTTTAGTCATGCTTTATCCAATATTTCAGTTAATAAAATCATTCAGTAAATTGCTCATATTTCCAACAATCCAAAAACCTTATTATAGGCAATTTACCTCGAATGGTTTTGCTGCTTCCATGAGACCTCCTATGTTTGAGGGTATCCACTATAAGAGGTGGCACGTGAGAGCAGTCTTATGGTTTCAAACCATGAGTTGCTATGACGCCACTCTTGGCAAACCTGAAGGAGAGCATGATGCCCAACAGGCACAAGCTTTTCAGAAAATGGATACCTTGTTTAAGGCTGCTCTCTTGAGTGTTCTTGGTGAGAACATAGTTGATGCTTATGCGTCAATTGACAATGGAAAATATATGTGGGACGCACTCGAGGCCAAGTTTGGGGTCTCGGATGCCGGCACTGAGCTGTACATCATGGAGCAATTCTATGATTACAGGATGACTGAAGAGCGCTCCGTGGTTGAGTAGGCTCGCGGGATACAGTCATTTGCTAGAGAACTTGAGCACTTGAATTGTATCCTACCGGACAAGTTTGTTGCCGGGGGTATCATCACTAAGCTTCCTCCTTCGTGGAGGAACTTTGCTACCTTACTGAAGCATAAGAGACAGGAGTTTTCCGTTCCGGATCTCATTGGCACTCTTGATGTGGAAGAAAAGGCGAGAGCAAAGGACACACGTGCTCGAGGTATTGAGGGAGGATCTAATGCCAATCTGGTACAGAAGAAAAACTTCCAGTCCCACAAGTTCAAGAACAAGGGCAAGTTTGATGGTAAAGGAAAGTTTGATGGGAAGAACAAGGCTGTGCAGCACACGAACTTCAAGAAGAAGAATGACAAGAAGAAAGGTGCTTGTCATGTGTGTGGAGATCCTGATCATTGGGCTCCTAGTTGCCCCAATCGCCATGACAAGCGTCATCCTGGGAAAGGCGGCAAGACCGCTAATGTTGTTATTGGAGACATTGACATGAAGGATGTTGGGTATGGTATATTTCCCACTATTCTTTCAGTATGTCATTCTCCTGATTGGTTGATTGACACAGGTGCTAATGTGCATGTATGCGGTGATATTTCCATGTTTTCGTCTTATCAGACCGCAGGGACTTCAACCGTGCTGATGGGCAACGGTTCAAGTGCTTCTGTTCGTGGTGTTGGCACGGTCGATCTGAAGTTTACTTCGGGGAAGATCGTGCGGCTGAAGAACGTGCATTATGTCCCCTCCGTCAATAAAAATCTTGTTAGCGGATCTCTTCTATGTAGAGATGGCTATAAGCTTGTCTTTGAGTCGAATAAATTTGTAATATCCAAGTATGGAACCTTTGTTGGTAAAGGCTATGAGTCAGGAGGCCTGTTTCGTTTATCCTTATCAGACGTTTGCAATAAAGTTGTTAATCATATTTGCAACAATAGTGAATCAAATGTGTGGCATTCACGACTTTGTCATGTTAACTTTGGTTGCATGTCGCGACTAGCGAAGTTGAACTTAATCCCTAGTTTCACCACCGTTAAGGGATCTAAGTGTCAAGTGTGTGTGCAAGCTAAGCAACCTCGTAAATCTCACGTGACTGCGGAGACGAGAAATCTTGCACCACTAGAACTTATACATTCAGATCTATGTGAAATGAATGGTGTTTTGACAAAAGGTGGAAAGAAATATTTCATGACGTTAATTGACGACTCCACTAGATACTGCTGTGTGTATCTTCTGAAATCTAAGGATGAGGCTTTGAACTTTTTCAAGATCTATAAAGCTGAAGTGGAAAACCAACTTGATCGGAAAATCAAGAGGCTTAGGTCCGACCATGGTGGAGAGTATTTTTCCAATGAATTTGATGCTTTTTGTGCGGAACATGGTATAATCCATGAGAGGACGCCTCCCTACTCACCTCAGTCAAATGGGGTGGCCGAAAGAAAGAACCGTACTCTAACTGATTTGGTTAACGCCATGTTAGACACATCGGGTCTCTCCAAGGCATGGTGGGGGGAGGCGATATTGACAGCATGTCATGTCCTAAATCGAGTTCCCACAAAGAACAAAGAGATAACTCCATTCGAGGAATGGGAGAAGAAAAGGTTAAAACTCTCTTATCTGCGAACATGGGGTTGTTTGGCGAAAGTCAATGTTCCAATTCCAAAGAAGCGGAAACTTGGACCAAAGACTGTGGATTGTGTTTTCTTGGGATATGCTTTTCATAGCATTGGCTATAGATTCTTGGTTGTAAAATCTGAGGTACCTGACATGCATGTCGGTACGATCATGGAGTCGAATGATGCGACTTTCTTTGAAGATATCTTTCCCATGAAGGATATGGCTACCTCATCTAATCAGGAGATGCCTAGTTCATCGAATCAGGAACCAGTTACAATTATCAAACCTGCCATTTCGATGGAACACTTTCAAAGTCCTATGGAGGAGAACAATGAAGTTCCTATTAGGAGCAAGAGACAGAGGACTGCAAAGTCCTTTGGTGATGATTTTCTTGTGTATCTCATAGATGATACTCCCAGTTCTATTTCAGAGGCCTATGCATCTGAAGATGTTGACTACTGGAAGGAAGCAGTTCGTAGTGAGATGGATTCCATCTTGGCTAATGAAACTTGGGAGATAACTGATCGTCCTTATGGGTGCAAACCTATAGGGTGCAAATGGGTATTCAAGAAGAATCTTAGGCCTGATGGTACTATTGAAAAGTACAAGGCTCGGCTTGTGGCTAAGGGTTATACCCAAAAGGAAGGTGAAGATTTCTTTGATACTTACTCACCTGTGGCTCGACTAACCACTATTCGAGTTCTACTTTCACTAGTTGCCTCACATGGTCTTCTCGTTCATCAAATAGATGTTAAGACTGCTTTCCTGAATGGAGAGTTGGATGAGGAAATTTATATGGAACAACCAGATGGGTTTGTAATAGATGGTCAGGAAGGGAAAGTGTGCAAGTTGCTGAAGTCTTTGTACGGACTCAAGCAAGCACCCAAATAGTGGCATGAGAAGTTCGAAAGAACTTTAACAGCCGCAAGCTTTGTTGTGAATGAAGCTGACAAATGTGTGTACTATCGCCATGGTGGGGGCGACGGAGTTATGCTTTGCTTGTATGTTGATGACATACTGATTTTCGGAACAAATCTGAATGTTATTAAGGAGGTCAAGGATTTCCTATCTCGCTGTTTTGAGATGAAGGATTTAGGAGTGGCTGATGTCATTCTGAACATCAAGTTGTTGAGAGATGATGATGGTGGGATTACATTGCTTCAATCTCACTATGTGGAAAAGATCTTGAGTCGCTTTGACTATAGTGACTGCAAGCCCTCTCCAACACCATATGATGCTAGCGTGCTGCTTCGAAAGAATCGAAGAATTGCTAGAGATCAATTGAAGTATTCTCAGATTATTGGCTCCCTTATGTACTTAGCCAGTGCTACAAGACCTGACATCTCTTTTGCTGTTAGCAAGCTGAGCCGGTTTTTCTCAAAACCGGGAGATGTGCATTGGAAAGCTCTAGAGAGAGTTTTGCTTATTTGAAAGGCACTGTAAATTATGGAATTCACTACACTGGGCACCCAAAGGTGCTTGAAGGGTATCGTGACTCAAACTGGATCTCAGATGCTGATGAGATAAAGGCCACGAGCGGATATGTGTTCACTCTTGGAGGTGGCGCTGTTTCTTGGAAGTCTTGCAAGCAGACCATCTTAACGAGGTCAACTATGGAAGCAGAACTCACAGCACTAGATACAGCTACGGTCGAAGCAGATTGGCTTCACCGTCTCTTGAATGACTTGCAGGTTGTTGAGAAACCTGTACCGGGTATCCTTATGAACTGTGAGAATCAAACTGTGATCACGAAAGTGAACAGCTCTAAGGATAACATGAAGTCATCAAGACAGGTTCAGAGAAGGTTAAAGTCTGTCAGAAAAATGAGAAACTCCGGAGTTATTGCATTGGATTATATCCAAACGTCTAAAAATCTGGCAGATCCTTTTACTAAGGGTTTATCACGTAATGTGATAGATAATGCATCAAGGGAGATGGGTATGAGACCCACAATATGAGTTGTTCACAGTGGTAACCTATTCTTTGTGATCGAAGATCCCGTGAATTAGATGTGGAAGACAAGCTGTTGGTCAACTGGGAGGAGAGTATCCTTACTATTAAAAATACCACTCCATGAAGATGCAATACTCTCCTAATCTGCATGGCAGGTTGATGTATATGTTAATGTGTTCTAAGTGGCTCTTTGAAGCAGAGATGTTGTCCTGCAGAACATCTTTTGAAGAACACACCTATATGAGTCTGATTGTCAAACATCGCAATCTATGAGAGTAGGGTTCTCTCTAGTAAACTCATGAAAGGTCACGGAGTATGACGCATAAGCTCCACCCGCGGGGAAGACCCACGGTAGCCACGTATCGGTCAAGGCTTTATGTGAAGCTAGATTCGCAGAAAACTTGCAGTTCAAGGCCCAGGTCACTGTTCAAGTTGCTTACTAGTGTAGCATAGAGTTCTAGGTGGAAGTTCAACTTAATAGTCTCCACTGCAGTACCGGTATATAAAACAGCATTTTGGAACCAAAAGCAAATTTTGTGTGCCTCTGGGATCTGGTGGGGGATTGCTGGAATTTTGTCCATTTTGGGCCTAGCCCAGTAGCAGTTTCAGAAATTCCTAATAAATCCTAGAGGCCCACGCAGCCCATTTGTGCAAGGCAAGAGGTGAAACTAAAGTTTAGTCCCACATTGCTAGTTTAGAGGGAGTTGGACCTCCTTATAAGGGAGGCTCCTTCCCCACTTGTATGAGCATGAGAACAAGAGGTATATCCACGCGCGCTCCTCCTCCGCCGCCCGCCACGCCACGCCTCGTCACGACGCGCCGCGCCGCGCCGCGCCGCGGGTTGCGGGAATGAGCCGAGCCGATGTCTAAATTTTTGCCACGCACTACGGGTATACGAAAGGCCACTCGGGAGATGGAAAGTTTTTGCTTTTTGCTGTAGTGGAGATTAAATGCGAACGCTGCACCCTTCGGCTGCTATCTGTTCGTTTCATCTCCCTCAGTCCCTTCAGCTCCCGGCGCTGCCCTCTCGCCTCCTTCTCTTGCGCCTATAAAAGGGAGGTCGCTCCTCTCAGCAAGACGCACCAAAACTACTTCTTCCTCTCGCCACCAGTTTCTGAGCACTGCGCTGCTGCTACGATCTTCTCCATCCCGGCTTGCGGCGTGCACCGCAGGTCGGGACAGTAGGCCTCCGAAACCACACTCTTTGAGTCCTGTACGGGAGAAGGGTGATAAGGTTTTTGGGGAGCGCTCTGCGCGACTACTGGCTGCTTCATCACGGACAATCCGGTCGCCGACGACTACTTCCCCGACGACGACTTCTTCCCCGACGACTACAAGGGTGATAAGGTTTTTGGTTTTATCTGTGTTTTTATGAATAATCGGTTTATGAAAAACTATGTTTGGTTACGAGAGTAGAGAGCCCCGTGACTCGTTAATCTTTGCTCGTCACTTTCCCCAAACTGGCCGCCACTGCTTATCCATTGATGTACGTATATGCAGCTGCTCCCCTCGAGTTCCTCCTCGGCCCTCTCTGATTCTTCTTTCTTCATTAGCTTCCCCTCGAGGACTCAGCAGTCCGCGCACGGCGGCGGCCGCTTCCCGTGGACGCCTCGACGTGCCTGCAGCTGCCGCTTTCGCTCGACCAGGCCGATGGTAGAGTGCTTCTGCTCAAAGTCAATCGGCGTGCATGCCGGCCGGCGGATTTGAATGAATTTCACGTCCGCTAAGGTAAAAATTGTGCTCACAAATTTGTTGCGGATGGAGAAATCAGTTTCTGTGAGTTTCTGCAATCGTGTTTTCACAAAAACAACTATGCATATTACTGGTTTTGTGGAAACTGAATCCTACTTATCCATGTTTTACCTGCAGAATCCAAACATGGTTCTGCTAAAACACTGTATCCAAACAAGGCCAGCGCGCACTGTCGCACCTGATGGTCTCATGCTTATGGGTGGTTGGCACTTTTGGCGGGATCTTACTAAGTTGTCCGTATAGGAAAACAAAATCCAAAACAAATAAGTTGTCGGCATAGAAAATTGGAGCCAACAGCACTGAGATCAGGGCGCCTCAGTAACATAGGAAACAAGTGCCCAAGTTAGAAAAAGCCGTGTATTTTGCGACCCTGACAACGGCGGGTTGTCGTATGGGCGAAAAAGAAAAGAGCGGCAGGCTGAGTGATATGCATGCAGCGCAGCAACAGACTTACAGAGTGAGATGCACATGATCCATGTCTCTTAGTGTGGCGTGATGCCTGCAGTTTGTCAGATTTATGTTACCGGTGTGGCATCTATTCTGAATTCAACTGTGAGATGCCTCCGGTTGCTCGGTTTGTCCGCGCGCGTCCTACTTGCTAACGGCGTACTGCCTTTCTATTCGGTGAGGCATCGCGTGCGCGCGTGCCAGAGCTGGATGGCCCGGCAACGTAGGGCGCGGCGTGAGCGTGCAAGGTCTCCTGCCCGCACGGATCTGGCATATGGAGGGCGCGCAGTGGAGCGGGATGACCGTGTCGGGAGTCGGCGTGGAGCTGTGTATGGACCCGTGGTCCTAGCGATCTGGTGCTAGGAAGTCGGGAGGTGCCCGGCGGCAACTGCGAACGAGTCCGGGCAGATCTGGGCCCGGGGCGTCTGCGTTTGTTGTTGGGACGCCCATGCCCTATCGTTGTGTTCAGTGGGTGCATTGGTGGTGCAGCTGGAGGCGCACAGAATGAATTTAGGCCGGCCACCTCAAACCGGCCTCAAACAATTGGACTGGCCGGCACACCTCGTGTTCAGCCCACATCTGAGGCGGATATAGGGTGGGTCGGACGCACCCATCACGTCGGAACTGACAGCCCGAACCCAAGGAAAAATGGACCAAATGCCCCTCCGATCTACCCGCTTTCACTCGCTCTCTGATCTCTTCTTCCTCCGTGCACGGACGTATGCTAGCTCCACCACCGCCCTTGTGCATTGCACGTTGTATTTTATGTGTTCAAAACATTGTCTGAATAGGTTTTAGGTTTTAGTCGCCGGATGAGCAGTAGTAAAGGCCCGACGGAGCTATATAAAATGATTCAAAAAGATTCTGGCAGCCATCAATGTTCCCTTGGTGAAGGATATGGACTATGACTATGAATATTCTCATTAATAGTGAAGATTCATAGTGACAGTGTATAACATTAAGAAAGAATGCAATGATGATAGAAGCTTATCGCGTTTGGATGATGCAGCTATTTAAACTGGTCGCCTCGCTCCTCGCGTGGCGAGATTGAATTAAACATGCAACTATTACCATCCCATGCATGGCCGATATGTAAAAATTATGGCCCATAATAGCTGGCGAACATTTGCTGGGAGGGGTTGGCATTTGCGAACATTTTAGATGCAAGTTTAGTTGCATGAGGTTAGCAGTTCTTTCAAGAAAAACATGGTACTTTCCGGGAAGAAGAGGAATTTTATGCCAATTGCAGGATTTACGATCTCCCAACCAAGTAAATTGTCGCAAAAAAAAAACATTCACTTGCCAAGCCTTTACTAGCTGACATTCGCCGGGTAACATTTCTGAAATTATAATAGTATGTGTTAGTTTTACCCACTACTATATTACAAACATGAAAAAATCCAGCCCTTGTTGCAACTTAGCGGCATCCATGAATAAAAAGAAGTACTCCCTGTCGTGGTTCTAAGCCTGACAGTAGAGTGGGGGGTAGGTATGGAGAGGCAAGATCTTAACTATGGAGAGGTTGTAAACACAGAGGATGTACGAGTTCAGGCCCTTCTCGGAGGAAGTAATAGCCCTACGTCTCGGAGCCCGGACGCGGTCGAGTGGATTATGAGTATATGAGTTACGAGATGCCGAACCCTTCTGCCTGTGGAGGAGGGTGGCTTATATAGAGTGCGCCAGGACCCCAGCCAGCCCACGTAGGAGAGGGTTTAAGGTGAGTTAAGTCTGGGGCGTTACTGGTAACGCCCCACATAAAGTGTCTTTACTATCATAAAGCCTACTTAATTACAGGCCGTTGCAGTGCAGAGTGCCTCTTGACCTCCCGGTGGTCGAGTGAGTCTTCGTGGTCGAGTCCTTCAGTCGGTCGAGTGAGTCCTTCGTTGGTCGACTGGAAGGCGACCTCTTCTAAGGGTATCCTGGGGTAAGGTACTTAGATCAGGTCCATGACCCTACCCTAGGTACATGTCCCCATCATTAGCCCCCCAATGGATTGAGGCTTCGAGTGAGGAAGGAGTTGATGTCGTTTCCGATTAACCTTTGCACACTGGTTGTGCGTTGTTCTGGACCAAAGAATTTCTTCATCGATAGTGAGCAACTTGTCTTCGGTCGACTCGATCCATTCTCTTCTTTCGTCGAGTGATCTTTCGGGCTTCGACGATCTCCGAGCGACGGATCGCGGGAAACCCCGTGTCTGACAGACTGATCTGCTGTTCGCGGATTCCGCGGGATGCGAAATTTGGGGACGCGCACGAAGCGGAGCGGACCGCGGTGTTCGGATGGGACGGGGCATAGACGCCTCGATCTCCGCGCCGCTTTCTTCGCCACGTATCCCGTCTGCATAACTGTTCCTGATATGATTAGATTGACCGGGCCCACCTGTCATCCACTCGGAAGGGACCTTATAAATGCGCCCGGCGAGGATTTCTGTACTGTGCCTCAGCATTCTCTCTCTCTCTCTCTGCTTCCTTCTTCCCCGCCCAGCGTGCTCGCTCTCGCCCCCGCACCACTTCCCTTCGCGCATCTCGCCGGCAACCATGGCCAAGGAGAAGACGGCGGCGCTGGAACGTGCGAAGAAGGCGTCGGCGTCGGAGAAGGCAAAGGGGAGATCCACCAGCCGCGGAGGGTCCTCGTCCAGATCCCGCCTGCCGAAGGGCTGGGTCCAAGGAGACTGGATCCAGTCGACCATCACAGAGAATGACCTCCTCGACATGGCCAACGAGGGCTTGATCCCTCATGGAGCTGCGAGGCTTCCGGGGAAGGAGTGGCAGCCCCAGCCAGAAGAGGGTGAGTGTCTGCTCTTGGCCACCCATGTTGATCGTGGATTTTCCTTGCCGCCGAGTGTTTTCTTCCGTGGCTTCTTGAATTTCTTTGGAGCGCAGCTCCACCACTTTACCCCAAACTCTATTGCCTATCTTGCTGCGTTCGTGTCCATGTGTGAGGGTTTCCTGGGCTGTCGACCGCACTGGGGTTTGTTCAAGCACATATTCACGTGTCGCTCTCAGACCGTGAAGAAGGCGAGCCCAGGTGATGAGAAAACCCGAGTTGTCCAAATGTGTGGAGGTCTGGGGATCCAGGTGAGGAATAAGAGCACCTTCCCGCCCATGACCTTTCCCGAGTCCGTCAGAGGCTGGCAGTCGACTTGGTTCTAGTGCCAGGTCCAGTCGACGCCAGGGCAGTCGAGTGGACTCCCTCCGTTTACCATGGACCGAGTGAACAAGCCCTCCCCTCTGAAGTTGATTCCGGAGGAGAAAGCTGACGTGAAGATGTTGATGGAGCGCGTGGTGCAGTTGGTTCGGGAGGGAGTGACGGGCATGGATCTCCTGGAGGTCTTCCTTAGGCGTCGCATCCAGCCCCTTCAGTTCCGGAGCCACTGCATGTGGTTGTACTGTGGGACTGAAGACGAGACTAGGGTCCATCCAGAAGCAGTCGACGACCTCACTCTGGAAAGATGGATGGTAGCCGTCACCGGGAATAAGGATAACCCACGCGGAGCTAGAAGGATTCCTCCACTCGACCACAACAGCGATCCAAACAAGGTACACCTGCTCTGCTCTCCACTATGTTCTTGTCGCATTCATTTCGGTTTATCCTGCCGACTGGTCGACTGATCCTTGTCTTGACATCTGCTAGGCTCTCACCGAGCTATACTTGATGCCCAATGGGGCACAAGCTCCGACTGAGGAGGGTGAGGCGAGCGGGGGCGAGAGCCAGGAAGAGGAGGAATGGGACTCGGACGTTGCAGAGGATGACGACGAAGATGATGATGACGACGGCGATGACGATGCCGTTGAGGACGAGGAAGAAGAGGAGGAGGAGGTCGTACCACGGCGCTCAGAAAGGCGGTCGAAGCTTGTCCACGACCCTTCGTCTGAACGTGGCAAAGGGGTTGCGACTGTTGTTCAGTCGACCAAGCGCCCTCGGACCACCTCTCCGGTGCCGACTGAAAAGGCGCCGAAGCAGCCCAGGGCGGCCTCGTCGAAGCCGATCAAGCTCCTGCCGAAGATGAAGGTGTCCATCCCCACCATATCAGGGTAATCGTGCTGCTTAAGTCTTCTTATTTTGTGTGAACTTTGTCTCTGGTCGACGCTGAAGTTAGTCGACTGATTCTTTGGAGTTGCAGTGCTGCTACTTCTGAAACCTCAGCCCGGGCTGATGACCACGAGATGGAGGACGCAGCAACTTCGAACCCAGGTACTGTATTCTTAACGCCGTTCTTAGTCGACTGACTCGCGATCTCTGATCCTGATTCTTCTCCGTAGCTCCACCCAATACTGTTATCAATCTCCCTGATGTTGATGAGGATGAAGAACCACTGAAGCGCAGGAGGAGCAGGAAAGCGTCCGCCAGTAAGGTGCCCCAGGATGTGGCGGCGCCTGAGATTCTGATTGCGGAGGAAGAGAACACCACTCGACACACAGTGTCCTTCGCAGATCCATTGATGAGTGCTCCGCAGCCCTCCCTCTTCACGACGCACCACGTCCCAGAGGACCAAGCTGGCGCGGCGAAGGAAGCCATACGCCAGGCGGGAATCATGATGGAGCAGTTGAAGACCATCCGGGACGCGAGCCAGGCAGCTTATGACGCCAGTTCTGCCCTCCAGAGCAATGTTCAGGTCAGTCGACCACAGTTTGTTCTGTTGGATATGCTGGCAAAAACTTTTCCTTTCCGGAATTTATAGTAGTCACCCACTGGGTGTTGTCGATAAAACTCCGTATTAGCGGGGGCACGCTGAGTGCACCCGCTGGGTGTAGCCCCCAAGGCTAAGGTCGACTATTGGCAGTCGGCCTTAGGCTTTATGATGTCTATCTTTCTGTCAGTCGACTATGTCGACTGGATTTCACGAACCGGTGGGGGCACGCTGAGTGCACCCACTGGGTGTAGTCCCCAAGGCTAAGGTCGACTGCTGGCAGTCGGCCTTAGGCTTTATGATGTCAATCTTACTGCCAGTCGACTATCTCGACTGGATTTCTCAAAACCGGTGGGGGCACACTGAGTGCACCCACTGGGTGTAGACCCGAGACTGTGGTCGACTGCTTGCAGTTGATCACAGTCTTAAAGAATACATCTCTTTTTTTTTGACGTCGATTGGTCGACTTTGTCTTCAACAGAATTAGTGGGGGCACGCTGAGTGCACCCACTGGGTGTAGTCCCCGAGACTACGGTCGAATGCTTGTATTCGGCTGTAGTCTTAGAAACGTGTGTTTTTTCCTTTTTCACTCGGAAGTGAATTATATTTGACATTTAGTCGATTGGTTCTTCGCAGAACTCTTGTGATCTTGTGGCTCGCTACTCTGAGCTGGAACACAAGCACACTCAACTCGAGCTGAGCTTGAAGCTGGTTCAGGAGAAGCTGACGAAGGCAAAGGAGGATACCGAAGGTATGTTTGGTGAGACCCTGACGACTGCTTTTCCCCTTGCTTGTTTCAAAATCTGATCTTGCTGTAACTTGCAGGTAAGGTAAGGGAGGCCCAGCAGAAGAAAGACCTCGAACTAGCTGAGAAGATCAAGCTTGCTGACGAGAAGTTAGCTTCAGTCACCAAGCTTGAACAAGACAATACCAATCTGAAAGCTGCTCTTGGGATCGCCAACAAGGAGGTCAGTCGACTAAAAGCTGATAAAGCTGCCCTGACCGACCAAGTCAATAAGTTGACTGGGAAGAAAAACGATCTGGAGGCCTTCCTGAGTGGTCTGGCCAAGAGGCTGTTTCTTATGCTTGAAGGTAAACCTTTATGCTTGGCAAACATTTCCAATTGTGGTTTTCTTCATTCGACCATCCTTTTGACTTAGAGATCACCCTTGCAGAATTTTGTCAAAACTTTGAAGAAGAAACTAGCCGGCTGGAGCCAAACCTCGACCCCGTCAATTCTCCGGTGAACGACGAAGTTGCCATGGAAGTTTTCCGACTGGAGTCCCGTGTTGCAGCTGTCGTGGACTATCTCGCAAGGCTGAAGGCCGCCACATCTCGCATCGACTCGACGCTCTGGCCCGAGGAGACATTTCAGAATGACCTTGAGTCGCTGATGGCCCGCTTGAACACGATCCCTGGTCGAGTGCAGGAATGGAAGAAGTCCTCGGCTCGGTGTGGCGCAGATGTTGCTCTGTGTCTGGCCCGAGTCCACTGTAAAGATGCGCGAGAAGAGAAGCTGGCGGCTCTTCGGGTGGCCAACACCAAGAAACACGACTTCAGGTCTTTTATGGAAACTTTCCTTGCAGCTGCCACTCGGATCACCGACGGAATCGACCTTGATGAATTCGTTGCACCTTCCAGCCCTCCACAGGAGGGGTAAAAAATTTCTTCTGGCTCGACGCTTTAAATTTGCCTCGGTATGCCGAGTGGAATTGTAACCGATAAACCTTAACAGACTTAATGCCTGAGCACTTTTGGTTCCTTTAGATATCGATTCAAACTTGAATTTGGTGCTTGAATATGATTGCCTTTGGCTCGAAATGTCTTTTGCAGGTTCAAAGCAAGGCGCCTATACTGCAATCGACTTATTCTTTAGTCCACTTAGACGAGCACTGGGCTGCGGCTAAGCCTCCGAGTGGGAGCCCGGCTTACCACTCGGTAGGATTACTATAACTTAGGCGAGCACAGGGCTGCAGCTAAGCCCCCGAGTGAGAGGGTTGCTCTCCACTCGGTAGGATTTTTTACAACTTAGGCGAGTGCTTGGACTGCAGCTAAGCCCCCGAGTGAGAGGGTTGCTCTTCACTCGGTAGGATTTAGATAACTTAGGCGAGTGCTTGGACTGCAGCTAAGCCCTCGAGTGAGAGGCTTGCTCCTCACTCGGTAGGATTTTTATAACTTAGGCGAGTGCTTGGACTGGCAGCTAAGCCCCCGAGTGAGAGGGTTGCTCCTCACTCGGTAAGGATTTTTATAACTTAGGCGAGTGCTTGGACTGCAGCTAAGCCCCGAGTGAGAGGGTTGCTCTTCACTCAGTAGGATTTTTATAACTTAGGCGAGTGCTTGGACTGCAGCTAAGCCCCCGAGTGAGAGGGTTGCTCCTCACTCGGTAGGATTTTTTACAACTTAGGCGAGTGCTTGGACTGCAGCTAAGCCCCCGAGTGAGAGGGTTGCTCTTCACTCGGTAGGATTTTTATAACTTAGGCGAGCACAGGGCTGCAGCTAAGCCCCCGAGTGAGAGGATTGCTCTTCACTCGGTAGGATTTTGATAACTTAGGCGAGTGCTTGGACTGCAGCTAAGCTTCCGAGTGGAAGTCTGGTTTACCACTCGGTAGGATTTTGATAAACTTAGGCGAGTGCTTGGACTGCAGCTAAGCCTCCGAGTAGAAGTCTGGCTTACCACTCGGTAGGATTTTGATAAACTTAGGCAAGTCCTTGGACTGCAGCTAAGCCTCCGAGTGGAAGGCTGGCTTACCACTCGGTAGGATTTTGATAAACTTAGGCGAGTCCTTGGACTGCAGCTAAGCCTCCGAGTGGAAGGCTGGCTTACCACTCGGTAGGATTTTTATAACTTAGGCGAAACGGATTTGCAGCTAAGCCTTCGAGTGGGAGTCTGGCTCACCACTCGGTAGGATTTTTATAACTTAGGCGAAACGGATTCGCAGCTAAGCCTCCGAGTGGGAGTCTGGCTCACCACTCGGTAGAATTTTTACAAACTTAGGCGAAACGGATTCGCGGCTAAGTCACCCACTGAGGGGGAATTTTATTGGACAAAAATAAAAAGTGACAGAAATTATGGAGGAACTTTGACACTATTATTTTGAGGTCCATGAACTACAGAAGTACTTTATTGCAACTCATCCGAGTGATAAACTTAAGTGTAAAATGGGCGGAGTAGCTCCGCGTTCCAAGCTCGGGGCTCGTCGATATTATGCTCGACGTTGTAAAGACGGTACGCCCCGTTGTGGAGAACCTTGGTGACGATGAAGGGGCCTTCCCAAGAAGGAGCAAGCTTGTGTGGTTTGTGCTGATCCACTCGGAGAACTAAATCCCCTTCCTGGAAGGCTCGACCTCTCACATTTCTGGCGTGGAAACGACGCAAATCTTGTTGGTAGATGGTCGACCGGATCAGAGCCATCTCCCTTTCTTCCTCTAAAAGGTCGACTGCGTCCTGCCGCGCTTGTTCAGCCTCTGCCTCGTTGTAGATTTCAACTCGAGGAGCATTATGGAGAAGATCACTCGGCAAGACTGCTTCAGCTCCGTAGACCAAGAAGAATGGAGTTCTTCCGGTCGACCGATTAGGTGTGGTCCGCAGCCCCCAAAGCACTGAGGGAAGTTCGTCTACCCAAGCTCCAGCCGCGTGTTTGAGATCACGCATCAGTCGAGGCTTCAATCCCTTAAGAATCAGTCCATTAGCTCGCTCTGCTTGTCCATTCGACTGCGGATGGGCGACTGAAGCGTAGTCGACCCGTGTGCCTTGGGAGTTGCAGAAATCTCTGAATTCCTCCGAGTCAAAGTTCGACCCATTATCCGTAATGATACTGTGCGGGACTCCATATCTGAATATTAGTTCCCTGATGAAGCTAACAGCAGTACCGGTGTCAAGGCTCTTGATTGGTTTAGCCTCGATCCACTTGGTGAACTTGTCGACTGCCACCAGTACATGCGTGAAGCCACTTCGTCCTGTTCTCAACGGACCGACCATGTCCAGTCCCCATACTGCGAAAGGCCAGACGAGTGGGATGGTCTTCAGGGCTGACGCAGGCTTGTGCGACATATTTGAGTAGAACTGACATCCCTCGCACTTATCCACTATCTCTTTTGCCATCTCATTCGCCTTTGGCCAGTAAAATCCGGCTCGGTATGCTTTGGCCACGATGGTCCGAGAGGACGCATGATGACCACAGGTCCCCGAGTGGATATCATTGAGGATGAGTCGACCTTCTTCTGGTGTTATGCACTTCTGACCAACTCCAGTCGCGCTTTCTCTGTACAATTGTCCTTTGATTACGGTAAAGGCCTTAGATCGACGGACGATCTGTCGAGCCTCTTCCTCATCCTCCGGGAGCTCTTTTCTCAGGATATACGCGACGTATGGAACTGTCCAGTCGGGAATGACCACCAAGACCTCCATGATCAAGTCGACCACCGCTGGGACTTCGACCTCAGTCGGATCTGTGGCACTCTTGGGCTGTGGAGTTTCTTCGGTGAAAGGATCTTCTTTGACTGACGGAGTGTGTATATGCTCCAAGAACACACCACTCGGAATGGCTTCTCTCTTGGAACCTATCTTTGCTAGATCATCAGCTGCTTGATTTTTCAGTCGGGGTATATGATGGAGCTCCAACCCCTCGAACTTCTTTTCCAGCTTCCTCACTGCACTGCAGTATCCAGTCATGGCTGGGCTTCTCATGTCCCACTCTTTCATCACCTGGTTGACCACTAAATCCGAGTCGCCATAGACCATCAGGCGACGGACGCCGAGTGAAATGGCCATGCGCAACCCATATAAAAGGGCCTCATATTCTGCCTCATTGTTGGAGGAATCAAAGTGAATCTGGAGCACATATCTGAGCCTATCTCCTCTGGGGGAAACCAGGACAACCCCAGCACCGGAACCATTCAACATTTTAGAACCATCAAAGAACATGGTCCAATGCTCCGAGTGAACTTCAGTCGGCTGCTGTTGTTCATTCCACTCGGCGAGGAAATCTGCTATTGCCTGCGACTTAATGGCTTTCTTTGCCTCAAACTTGATATCAAGGGGAAGAAGTTCAATCGCCCATTTGGCCACTCGACCAGTTGCATCTCTGTTGTGCAAAATCTCTGATAGTGGAGCGTCGCTGACGACTATGATGGAATGATCAGAAAAATAATGAGCAACCTTCTTTGTGGTCATGTATATTCCATACACAAGCTTCTGATAATGAGGATATCTCTGCTTGGATGGAGTCAAGACTTCAGACAAATAGTACACTGGGCGCTGAACTTTGAGAGCTTTTTCTTCTTCTTCCCGCTCGACCGTAAGCACAGTACTGACGACTTGTCCTGTGGCTGCGATATAGAGCAACAGAGGCTCTTTGCTGATTGGAGCAGCAAGCACCGGCTGGGTGGAGAGCAGAGCTTTTAGCTCGGCAAACGCTGCATCAGCTTCTGGAGTCCACTCGAACTTGTCTGCCTTCTTCATCAGTCGGTAAAGAGGCAATGCCTTTTCATCGAGTCGTGAGATGAATCGACTTAATGCGGCCAAGCATCCAGTAAGCTTCTGGACATCGTGCACTCGCACAGGGCGTTTCATTCGGAGAATAGTGGCAATCTTCTTTGGGTTAGCGTCGATTCCCCGTTCGGAAACGAGAAAACCGAGTAACTTGCCACCAGGAACTCCAAATGTGCACTTTGACGGATTGAGCTTGATATCATATCTTCTGAGGTTGGCAAATGTTTCGGCGAGATCAGCGAGCAGGTCGGAACCTTTTCGTGACTTGACAACAATATCATCCATATAAGCTTCCACATTCCGACTGATTTGAGTGAGTAGACACTTCTGAATCATTCGCATAAATGTGGCTCCGGCATTCTTGAGGCCGAATGGCATGGTGATATAGCAGAAGCACCCGAATGGAGTGATGAAAGCTGTTTTTACCTCGTCGGGTCCGTACAGACGGATCTGGTGGTACCCGGAGTAGGCATCTAAAAAAGATAGCCTCTCGCATCCCGCGGTCGAGTCAACAATTTGATCTATGCGAGGGAGAGGAAAATGATCTTTCGGGCAGGCCCGGTTGATGTGCTTGAAGTCAATGCACATTCGGAGCGACTTGTCCTTCTTAGGAACCATGACGACATTAGCGAGCCACTCGGAGTGGTATATCTCTCGGATAAATCCTGCCGCCAACAGTCGAGCCACTTCTTCACCAATGGCTTTTCTCTTCTGGACGGCGGACCGCCGAAGATGCTCTTTGACTGGTTTTGCAGATGAGTCGACTCTTAGGCAATGCTCAGCCAGTCCCCTGGGAACACCTGGCATGTCAGCGGGCTTCCATGCAAAAATGTCCCAGTTCTCACGGAGGAACTGGATGAGCGCTTCTTCCTATTTTGGGTCGAGTGTTGTGGAGATGCGAGTCGGAGCTGCATCGGGGTCGGTCGGGTGAATGTGAACAGGCTTCGTCTCACCGGATGACTGGAATGCAGACTCTGTGGCGGGTTTCTTTGATCGCAGCAAGTCACTCGGATCTGTGTTTTGCTTGTATTCCTCGAACTCGACCGCTGTCACCTGGGAATCGGCAATCTTGGAGCCCTTCTGAAAGCACTCTTCTGCCTTTTTCCTATCACCGGTGACAGTGATCACTCCTTTGGGGCCGGGCATCTTCAATTTGAGGTACACGTAACATGGTCGAGCCATGAACCATGCGTAAGCTGGTCTTCCCAAAATGGCATGATATGCACTCTGAAAATCCACGACCTCAAACGTCAACTTTTCTTTGCGAAAGTGTTTCGAATCACCAAACACCACATCCAAAGCTATTTGGCCGAGTAACTCGGCTTTCTTCCCTGGTATAACTCCATGAAAGCTCATGTTACTAGTGCTTAGTCGGGACATCGGAATGCCCATTCCTTTCAGTGTGTCTGCATACAACAGATTCAGCCCACTTCCACCATCCATCAGCACCTTTGTCAGTCGAGTGCCTTCGACAACTGGATCGACCACCAAAGCTTGCCTCCCAGGGGTGGCAATATGAGTCGGGTGATCAGATTGGTCGAATATGATGGGTATTTGAGACCATTTCAGATAATTTGCTTTTGCTGGGGCAACCATGTTCACCTCTCGGTTAATGACTTTCAGTCGACTCTTGCATTCCACATCTGCAAAGATCATCAGAGT
Organism: Triticum aestivum; assembly: GCF_018294505.1. Lineage (NCBI taxonomy): Eukaryota > Viridiplantae > Streptophyta > Magnoliopsida > Poales > Poaceae > Triticum > Triticum aestivum. Next base: position 26,513,955 of record NC_057810.1, read on the forward strand.
GGAGTTGATATGCGGATATCCTTCCCCACTGTCCTCCTTGTCTTCAGCCTTGTCCGACTCCTTCTCCTTGTCCTTAGACTGTTTTCCCTGAAACTGCTGGATCAGGAGTCGACATTGGCGAGTGGTGTGCTTCGGGTAGATGATATTCCCCTCTTCGTCTTTCTTCGTGTGGATGTGACACGGCATATCCATTACGTCATTCCCTTCTTTATCCTTTACCTTCTTGGGGTTCCAGGATCCTTTTGGTTTCCCCTTAAACTTTCCCTGAGTCACGGCCAGAGCCTCTCCGGGAGCTGCCGGTTCAGCCTTCCGCTTTTGTTTCCGACTGGTGTTTCCTTTTTCCGACTGACTCGGCTTGTGCTTGCCGCTTCGGAGTCGGTCTTCTTCTTCGCCGTTGGCGTACTTGGTAGCAATCTCCATCATCCGACTCAAGGTCATGTCACCGGTTCAACCAAACTTCAAACTCAGTTCTCTGTTCTTGACGCCATCTTTGAAGGCGCAGACTGCCTGATGATCAGACACATTCTCCACAGTGTGGTGCAAAGTGATCCACCTCTGAATATACTCTCTGAGAGTCTCATTAGTCTTTTGCACGCAGACTTGCAACTCTGTCAATCCAGCTGGTCGCTTGCAAGTTCCTTCAAACGTCCTGACGAACACTCGGGACAGATCTTCCCAAGTGTAAATGCTGCTAGGAGGTAACTGAGTTAACCATGCCCTGGCAGAACCTTCCAGCATGAGGGGCAAGTGCTTCATGGCCACCTCGTCATTCCCACCACCAATCTGAACTGCCACTCGGTAGTCTTCAAGCCAAGTTTCAGGCTTAGACTCACCAGTGAACTTGCTGACTCCTGTTGCCAACCTGAAATTGGGAGGGATAACTGCGGCTCTGATAGCTCTGCTGAAACATTCAGGACCAGAAATATGCACTCGACTGCTTGTGGGTGCATCTCTGTCGAGTCCGCCTCGATGGGCTCTGTTCCGGTCGACCAAACCTTGCACGATAATGGATCGCGCGTCGAAGCCTGGTTCTCTGGGGTCGACTGGAACCCTTCGCCCTGTACTGTACTGACGCCTGTCATCTTGCTGCCGAGGAGCGTAAGACCCACCCCTCGGAGGGGAATGGGGCACTCGACGCCTATCATCTCGGTCGAGTCGGTCACCATATTGGCCTCGCCAATTCTCGTGCCCCTCACGCCGCGGAGGCGATCTGGGGCTGTGAGCCGACTGAACCGTATTCGCAGTGACGGATCGACTGTGAATTCTGTTGCGCGACTGAGACACGGCTGAATTCTGATCTCCCGCTGCCCGGAGCAGATCCCTGATCTGCAGCAAACCTCTGCCAGCTTCCGACTGCGAAGGCTGGATGGACTCTGCTATACGGGTCGCAGCTGCTAAATTCTGGATTGCGGTTCGATATACCTGAGTCGGCGGGAAGAGTTGGCGTCGACTGGTGTCGGGAACTCATTGCCGCGCGCGCTCGTTGAGTGCTCGCTGAAGATTCTCCAGTCGAGTGCGTTCGGCCAAATTGGCCAAACGTGCCTCCTCCAAGGCACGAGCCTCGGGGGTCTCTCCTGCGATGGGAGTACGTAGGGCATCCACGTTCCTACGGCGAAGCTCCTCTCTTTGCAGAGAGTCGAGTGGCTCGGGCTGGTACTCTTCGTAGCCTCGTGCGGGGTCGTCTCCGTCACCTGCTCCACCATCACGGGCGAAGCCAGGGGGACCGCGGGGCCCGTCGACCATCAAGATTTCCGCCGCTGGATCACTGCTACCGCACTCGGATGCAGTCTCTACGGAGCCAGTCGACAGATCGAACAAGCCGTAGAGGAATTCGTCGGGCTCGATTGCCGCAACCTGGGTGGTGGCCGATTGGCGAGCCACCGCGTGCCTCACCCATCGCTGAAGCCTCGACCGGCCTGAGCGCTTGCGCTGGCGGGAGACCGGGAGGGTGGATGATGGAGGAGTCGACCGATACTGGGTCGACGGTTGCCGCAGCAAAACGCCGCGGACACATGCGCGAAAATGCGTCGCACCGCGGACGGGGAGCGCATCAACGTCGAGTGGAGCCTCCTGGAGCCACGCGGAATCATCGGCGATGAAGGTGAGAGTGCCGAGACGGATCTCTTGACCCCCGACCAAAACTCCAGCAGACACCATGATGAAAGTACTCGGAAGAACCGCAACTTCTCCACAAAAATCGCTAAAACACCCGCCCCACGGTGGGCGCCAACTGTCGTGGTTCTAAGCCTGACAGTAGAGTGGGGGGTAGGTATGGAGAGGCAAGGTCTTAGCTATGGAGAGGTTGTAAACACAAAGGATGTACGAGTTCAGGCCCTTCTCGGAGGAAGTAATAGCCCTACGTCTCGGAGCCCGGAGGCGGTCGAGTGGATTATGAGTATATGAGTTACAAGATGCCGAACCCTTCTGCCTGTGGAGGGGGGTGGCTTATATAGAGTGCGCCAGGACCCCAGCCAGCCCATGTAGGAGAGGGTTTAAGGTGAGTTAAGTCTGGGGCGTTACTGGTAACGCCCCACATAAAGTGTCTTTACTATCATAAAGCCTACTTAATTACAGGTCTTCGTGGTCGAGTCCTTCAGTCGGTCGAGTGAGTCCTTCGTTGGTCGACTGGAAGGCGACCTCTTCTAAGGGTATCCTGGGGTAAGGTACTTAGATCAGGTCCATGACCCTACCCTAGGTACATGTCCCCATCACTCCCTAAGTCCTAAAATAAGGGTCTTAACTTTAGTATAACTCTGTACTAAAGTTAGTATAAAGTTGAGACTGTTGGGACAGGGAGGGTAAGAGAGAGAAAGAGATTAGGGCATCTCCAAGGCAGACCCGTATCCGTCTGGGATGCACTGTCCGGATCGCGGAAGACATCCAACGCAGTCCTGTATCGGTCCGCGCGGTGGTTCAGACAAGTTTTCTCCCGCAAATTGGAGACAAAGTGCGGGCAGGTTTGCGGGAGTCTGGACACCCAAAATGTAGGACTCCGACACCCCCGCCCCACCCAATCCCCCCTCCCGGTCCCATTTCTTTCCAGTCAGCCGGCCACTTCTCCCCCCTGCTTTGCATCTGCACCCTCCATGTCCGCTCCCACTGCACGACGTCTCCGGCCGTCACAAAGGCATTGTCGGACGTCTGCAACCACACCGACGTGCCAGCTCGACGGAGTTATCCATCCTGGAGCCGTTTGTACCCAGATACACTCCGCCCCCAGTCGATGACCTCCAAGGCGGACACCATGCCCGATAGGTACATGATTCAACCACGCACCGTGAAATCATTGTTGTATCACTGGCACGCTATCCAGATCAGCGTCATCAAGTTTTGCGACGTGGTTCGTCAGCTTGAGGCAAGGTGTCCATTGCATGCGGTAGAGGACGAGATGATAAGTTTTACTTTCTCTTGCTCAACTTGTTGATTGAGTCAGTCACTAAATGTTGGTCTACACTATAATCCGCACGCACTGTCGTGGTGTACCACAAAATAGAGGTACATGTATTAAAGCACACACATTATTGGATGAAGCTGAAGGAGCAATATGTGTGGGATGACATGATCTATTGATTAAAAACTTGTTGGATATCTAGTTCATCTAGTCGAATTTGAGACATTTTTGTACTAAACTAGATGAACAAATACGGTTGGATGTCGTGCACGCCATCCAGCCGTATTTGTTTACATCAGTTTGCACAGTACGTATGGATGATTTATGCTATTTACTATCCAAATTCGATGAATACGGGTTGGTTTGCATGAATTTCATTCTATTAGTTAAAATAAGGTTTCAAATGTAAACAAATACGGTTGGATGGCGTGCTCTCGCATCCCTGTCCGTAAACTGATCTTCCGTCCGCGGACGGATGAAGGAGGAAATTTGCGGATTGATGTTGGAGATGCCTTAGGAGAGAAGACCGACCAAATCACCAAGTGGCATCCCACCAGCGCGGTCTACACCGTGCTTCCGTATCAGTATATATACATGGACCGACGGTCTCCCGATTTGAACAGACACATCAATAGGCGGCATCCGCAGCCCTCACAGTCAGTCATGCAAAGCGAAATCTGGCTGCTATGGGCGACGCTTTCCGCCGCGCTCCTTTACTACCTGAGGAACGTAGCCCGCCGGGGCACCGGACGGCTACCTCCGGGTCCCAGGCCGCTCCCGGTCCTCGGCAACCTACTGGACCTACGAGGCAACCTCCACCACACGCTGGCGCGTCTCGCGCTCGCCCATGGCCCTGTAATGATGCTCAAGCTTGGCATCACGGCCACAGTTGTAGTCTGCTCGCGTGACGCCGCGAGGGAGGCCTACACCAAGTACGACCGGCACCTCGCCGGGCGTGCCATTCCGGACGTGGCAAACGCTCTCGGCAACTCCAAGCGGTCCATGATATGGCTGCCAGGCTCTGACCCGCTCTGGCAGACACTGCGTGGCATCGTGGCCTCGCACATATTCTCCCCCCGCGGCCTCGCCATGGTGCGTGGCGTACGCGAGCGCAAGGTGCGCGACATGCTGGTCTACTTCCGCCACCGTGCAGGTCAAGAAGTGGACGTCGGGCATGGCGTGTATGGGGGCGTGCTGAACCTCATGTCGAGCGCCTTCTTCTCTGTGGATGTGGTCGACCTGGGCGGCGAGTCCGCCCATGGGTTACGGGAACTGGTGGAGGACATCATCACGGCTCTCGCGAAGCCCAATGTCTCTGACATCTTCCCTTTCCTCCGGCCACTCGACTTGCAAGGGTGGCGTCGATGGGTGGCGGGGCGCTACGGGAAAGTCTTCGGCATACTTGATGACATAATTGGCCGACGTTTGTCTTTGCCAGGTGCCCTAACCACCAAGGGCAAGCACAAGCACGGCGACTTCCTGGACTCGCTGCTGGAGCTCGTTTCCATAGGCAAGATCGGCCGCGACATGGCGACAACCATGCTGTTCGACGTCTTCGCCGCCGGGACCGACACAATCGCCATCACCATAGAGTGGGCGATGGCCGAGCTGCTTCGGAACCCGCGCGTCATGGCCAAGGTGCGCGCGGAGATGGACGTCAAACTCGGCGGCAAGGACACCATCGAGGAGCCCGACGCAGCGAACCTGCCCTACCTACAGGCCGTGGTAAAGGAGGTGATGCGACTGCACCCGGTGTCGCCGATTCTGTTGCCTCACCAGGCCGTAGAGGACGGCGTGGAGATTGGTGGGTACACCGTGCCCAAGGGCTCCAGGGTAATCTTCAACGTGTGGGCGATAATGCGGGACCCGGCGGCATGGGAGAGGCCCGACGAGTTTGTGCCGGAGAGGTTCCTCGACATGGCGGATATGGTGGACTTCCGGGGCAAGCACTTCCAGTTCATACCGTTCGGCTCCGGCCGGCGGCTTTGCCCCGGGTTGCCGATGGCGGAGCGGGTCGTGCCTTTCATCCTGGCGTCGCTGCTGCACGCGTTTGAGTGGCGGCTCCCGGACGGCGTGTCCGCCGATGAGTTGGACGTGTCCGAGAAATTTACCACCGTCAACGCGCTCGCGGTCCCTCTCAAGGCCTTGCCCTTCGTGCTCACCTAACCAATTCAGACTAATGCAGGCGAGAACTAGACTGTAGCTTAATGGCAAGGATGGGCAGTGGCACACCCAGCGGCCAGGGTTTGAATCCCGTCGGGGTCGAATTTCTGATTCCTCATCTGGGTGGGCTTCTTCTATAAAAATATATGTCCTGAATGCTAGCGCCGATGGATCTCATTTTTATTTAGACTAGTGCAGGCTGGCCCTTGTCACAAGGAGTGCTCGATTACCTCAAAAAGAAAAGAGTGCTCAATCGTTTTCCTTTCGAAATCAAGTCCTCTATTATTTCTCATCAATTTTTATCTTTATCTTTACCTAATAATAAAAGGGTTATTGTTTATTTCTTCTGAATTTATACGAATTTCATCCGTCTGTTTGTTTCCAAATTTCGTTCATCCGTACATACGATTTCCAGGTTTTTGACCCGTCGGCCGTATGGGCCTCACCCCACCCGTGCCTACTGGAGTCCAACACACGACCTCACATTCAATTTTCAAGGACATGTTGAACTGACCACGCTGAAGATTGTGTAAAGAAAATAAGTTCGTATGTTTTACATTGTCCCACCTCGCTCCCTTATATAAAATCGCACCAACTTATATGCGTCTACAAATTTATATCAATATAAGCAGCCCATAAAATAACGATTGAATCGGTAACGGTCTCTCCACACGAATAAAACCCATAGCTCAACTAGGATTAGGATTAGACGATATTGGACTTATCTCTACTTCCAATGGAGCATTTGGTAGCCTGGTATTTCGGTTTTATTTCCTCCCACCTCTCACTACTGATTTTTCTTTCTTAATTAATAACTCCACCCTCCCTCTGGTTTTCTGTTTTTTTCCCTAATCTAATTGAAGTCATTGATCCTTCCATAGTCACGGTGCACTTACGTGTAGCCTTTTTTTGGAGGGGAACTTACGTGTAGCCTTGACAGATCGGTTTTCATATAAAAGAAAACACAATCATCAAATGTTGGTGTGATATTTCCTTTTTATAGGACTAGTGCAGGCTGGCCCTCGTCACAAGGAGTGCTCGATTACCTCAAAAAAAAAGACCACGCTGAAGATTGTGTAAAGAAAATAAGTTCGTATGTTTTACATTGTCCCACCTCGCTCCCTTGTATAAAATCGCACCAACTTATATGCGTCTACAAATTTATATCAATATAAGCAGCCTATAAAATAACGATTGAATCGGTATCGGTCTCTCCACAGGAATAAAACCCATAGCTCAACTAGGATTAGGACTAGACAATATTGGACTTACCTCTACTCCTAATGGAGCATTTCGTAGCCTGATCTGTTTTATTTCCTCCCACCTCTCACTATTGATTTTTTTTCTTATTTAATAACTCCACCCTCCCGCTGGTTTTATGTTTTTTTCCCTAATCTAATTGAAGTCATCGATCCTTCCATAGTCACCATGCACTTACGTGTAGCTTTTTTTCTTTTTGAGGGGAACTTACGCGTAGCCTTGACGTGTGGGCGTTAGGGGATCTGCTCACACATTTTGTGTGGTATATAAGAGGAATGGCCCACATACCTACGTGTGGGCAAAACAAGTAATGCCCACACACCTCTTTTTTCCCTCCCGATCCCTCTGACACGCATGCGTGTGGACGAAATAGATAAAGCCCACACGCCCTGCGCGTCAGGCCTCGTACCTCGTGGTCCCGCACGCCTCGCGTGACAGTCACCGCACGCCCGCAGTTGCCATGGTCCAGACCCTCGTCCATGTTCGTTTAACTGCAGTTGCCATATCGCTGAACTAAGGTTGCCATGTCGGACAACTACAGTTGCCATGGTTGCTCAACTGCAGTTGCCATGTATTGTCTGGTCTACTGCAGTTGCCATGATTTCAAAAACTTTAGGAGTTGCCACCTACTAACACTAGGTAGTTGAGAGAGCTGTCATGTGCTCACAAGCACGGTAGGGCAGTTGCCATGTAAAAGGAAGAGTTGCCATCTGCTTATGTGCACGCTATGACAGTTGCCATGTACCATGCAAAAAACACATGGCAACTCGGGTAAAAAAGAGTTGTCATCTGCTTACGTGCTCACTAGGCAATTGCCGTGTACTCTGCATAAAAACATGGCAACTGACATGTTCGGGAAAAAAAAAGAGAGTTGTCACCTGCTTATAAAGCACACTAGGGCAGTTGCCATGTACACTGCAAAACACATGGCAAGTGGCAACTTGGCCGTGGGAGATGAGATGGGCGTGTGGGCGAGATGACAAATGCCCACACATTAACCCTTGTGCGTTAGTGGAAATTGGCGTGTGGGCGAACTGCTAAACGCCCACACACCGGCCCCTCCCGTGTGCTGAAACGGCCGTGTGGGCGACCGGGTGAATGCACACACACCAGCCCGGTCCTACGTGGCACTAGAAACATGTCAATATTCGTGCGCTCACAAACGGATGCGGATCCACGCGCGTGGGCGAGATGCAAACGCCCACACGTGTGGGCGTTAGTGTTTTCGAAAATAAAACACAATCATCAAATGTTGGTGTGATATTTCCTTTTTATAGGACTTACTGCCATAGACGGCCGAGACGATAACTTCCATATAAAAAATAAAGGGAAACACAATCAGGTTTCCTTTCCTTTCCAAAGTTGCAGCCACCGACCCCTCCTCGGATCACGTTCTTTTTCTCATGCCACCATCGATGATATGCTCTCAGATTTCCGTCGTCCTCCCCACGCTGCCAATCCAACTACACGAACACCGCCGACATAGGAAACCACCGCTCCTCCTCCGCGACCCTGCTGCCATTCCTCCACGTTGCCAAGCTCCAATGCACAACTACACGTTACCCGTGCTTATGCTGCTATTGGGTACAGGTACCCAAGGTTCGCCGGTGTGTCTGTATTTTCCCCTCTGTGCGGCTACCTGAACGGATGGCGGTGGATCTGGGACTCGCAAGGAAGGCTGGAAAGCTACCGACTAGATGGCCATGGGTGGCCCACAGAAGGTTTGAAACCTGCTATGGCGTAATTTTGTGCAACCTGCATGAAGATTGTAGGAGCTATCGATGTGGTCATCCCATCAGCAACATGTATGTACTGCATAGCACATAATTTGAAATTCTTGACAGAGTTGACTGGCCACGACTTTGACTCTTGCAGTGTTGCATGTTCTTCGGCGAAATTATGTTCAATTTAATTTTTGCATCACCGTTGGAGTAAACAATCAGACGTACATATGAAATTGTCCTATGGGTGTGTGCACTGTATGACAACAACGGCAATATGAAGCTCATGGAAGTAAAGGTCAAGGAGGTGGATACTTGATGATCCATCAAACAGCTACAATACACACACACATAGACCATAAACACCATAATCGCACCCATACAACACAATACATTGTGCAATGCAGTGGCAATAATTAGTTTCATGCAACCCATGAGAGAAAGAAGATGTTTGATATGCAAACATAAGAAGTTTGGGCGTTAAAGATGTTGTTCTCAAAAGTAGTCCATACGCATAGGCAACAAAAGCAAAATATAGGATTGTATGCTAGGGTCTGGTGATATTGGGGCAACACCACCACCGCCGCTGCCATGCAACAACATCGCCGATGAAGCTGGCCTTTGCTCCGCACATGGATATCATCCACGGGGCGGACATGTTGCGGCCGAGTCCACCTGTTCCGTGGGTATCATGATAATGAGCAGAAAATTCTTCTAACGCCTGATATTTACATCCAACCTTTATTATCCCAAACCACATAAATATCTAATTGATAACGTGTAATTTGATTTCCAGCTTTCTCAGAAAAGTTCTTAATACCAAAACTGCCATCCCCTTCAACCCCTGAATAACAACTATCAATTCTACATAAATCCATTGCCATAAGGATAAGAGGTTCCAAAATCCCAAATCCTAATTTATTTCCATCTGATGATTAATTCCCATACAGGGTGAAGCAATAAAGAGAAATCTAAGCCCAGCATCATACATATCTCTATTAATAGTAGTTTCACAATTTTTATCAGCCTTGAGGAACAGACTCGTGACATAATCATCATCTAATTTATTTTTATAGTGCTCATTTCATCGGAATCGACGACGACAACTGGTAATTTCATGTTCAAACCATGCATCAATATGTAGAGAGGAAAGCAAGTAACGAGAAGGCGAAGACAACATACCAGCACCAGGTGTTCCGGTGACCTCACCGCAATCATTGTCGGAGACCTCACCATCGACCATCCAAAAACGGTTGGTCGATAGGGATGGCTCGACGACTAATTTACTTGGTGAGCTGTAGCGTAGAGCAGAGTCGCCATTGCTCCACCGCCGTTTGCTCCTCCATGCTCGTTCTTGCTTTTCTCCTTGCCACCTAGTGCAGCAACACCTCTCCGTCTTGAATCATCATCAGCATCCAACGCGGGACTGACACTGTCGGAGCTAAATCCGGCGGATCTTGGGCAGGGGGTCTCGATCTGCTACTCTTGACAAGACGGTAACAAGGGCAGAAGGGGCACGATGTTCATCCAGGTTCGGGCCCTCTCAAGGTGGTAAAACCCTATGTCCTACTTTAGTTTATTGATTGTGGATGGGGTACAAAGTACAGGTGATCTGCCTCAAGATCGGATGTGTATGAGTTCTCCTTTCTACGTCCTGGGTACCTCAGTTTATGTAGACAATGGGAATATCTAAAGTTTACATCAAGTCGGTTGTATCTAGCGGGTGAGCATGCCGAGTACTAATTTCTTGTCTTCGAGAGCACGCCGAGTCTTTAGCCGATCTCCTCTTGAAGCTTCTTCATTCAACAAACGTGGCCCACTAGTGGTAGGCATAGGGGGGAGTCCTTGGCCTAGCGCAAAAGATGGTTACCCGACCATCTGAGCACCCCCTAATCCAGGACTCTGTCAGGCGTCGTCATCAGGGCCATCATCGCCTCCCACCCTGGAGCGGGAGGGGTAGTGATGGGGGAATTGATTGCCGCCGACCTAAATTGCAATGCAGGATACGCCAAATCCGCCTCGTCTGTGGCCCAAAGCAGCACTTCCATCGGGTATTTCGCCTTCGCGAAATATTCTATCGTTTCCTCGCCTACTACAAACAATTGTGCATTACTCTCACTAGTACTATTTGACATTCTAAAAATTAGGTGCACAAATATGTCTGAACATACCATATACAAAAAGGAATATGATCTTTGATCACATATTTATAATATATTAATGCATAGAAAAATAGTTAGTGTTGTGAAGAACATAGAGGAAAAATAGGTGTATCCTATTTTCTGAGGGAAAATAGTTGTATACTTGCTAAGTAGAGGGTCCGCGCGCACACCAAAGTGAAAAAATTACCCATGATGTGGCGACATATTTATTTATCCCATTGAGGGTACTCCCTCCGTCCGGGTGTATAAGTCATTCGCGTAGTTCTAGGTCATCGATTTGAGGAATTAAATATGTGTTATATGTCATGAAAAGTATACCACTAGATTTCCACACGGATGTAGTTTCTAAATATATATTTTTTGTCACATATAATACATATTTAGATAGTTAAATTATCGACCTAGAACTACGCGAATGACTTATACACCGGGACGGAGGTAGTAACATTTGTCTCTAGCGAGCAGCAGACCCGAGGATCTTTTCTCACTAATTAAGCCCTGGTATTCTTAGGCCCCGTTTGTTTGGACTTTTACATCTGCTTTTGCAGCCTTTTCATTTTGGTCAAAAAGCTATAAAAGTTCCTAAATATATGCTTTTGGAGCTTTGATGGATTTTGGAGCTAAAATATTATTATATTGATTCATAAAAAATCTTAAAAGCACCAAAAGCACCTATTTAGGAGGTTTATGGTTTTTTTGTCAAAGTGGAAAAGCTGCAAAACCATAAGCAAAAGCACACACAAAAAAAATCATAAGTCTGCGTGGTCCGAACGATGTTCACCAACTCTTGACCTATTTATTTTTATCTCATTTGCTTTCTCTGCGGGCTGCAGGTATCCCTTCTCCTGTGTGCAAAAAAAATAAGTAAATGTAAAAAAATTCTGGGATTTCTTAAGAAAAATCTTGATTTGTTTCTGCAAATATCCGCGCATTTTGTGTGCTTGGAAAACTTCCTAGCATAAAAGATGGGGAAACACATTTAGTACTTAATTTTTTTTAGAGCATGCTTTGTTTCTCACAGCGCAAATGTGTTTTTAATCAAAATATACTAGAAACTTGAAAGCATGAGGCGTTGTATCTTTTCCAGAATTTATTGGTATTATTAATTAATTTTTCATGTATTTTATGTTCAGCCTAGAGCACATTTCACCTCACTCCTGAGCCACGCAAAAATTCTTATCTTCACCTAGCTTAAATTCACACTGTATATTCTCTTTTCTTTGCTCAGTTTCAAAATTATCCATGTAACCATCTAACAACCTATCATATTTTTTTTCGCGGAGTAAAGGGAGTTTTATTCAAAATGTCATAATGTTACAGTCGAGAGGCCACAAATCCTCAATACAAGGTGGAACCGAACGCAACCACACCGCTGTAGTCCGCTCGAAACGGCTATAATTGGCCAAACGATCGGCAACTCTATTCTGAGAAAGACAAATTTTCAGAGGTACAAACTCCCTATTACTCATCAACTCCTTAATCTCTAGAACCGAATGACCGTAAGCCGAGCGAGTTAAAGCATTGCTAGAGAGACTCGCCAAGGCTTCAGAAGAATCCGACTGGACGACGATGGAAGAACCGAGTGTTGGATGGCCAAGGCCATACCCTGCATGAGCGCGTGAAGTTCCGCTTCCAGAGCGTCGTTGCAGTGGAACAGGACTCGGTAAGCTGCAAAGATGATCTGTCCTTGATGGTCGCGCAACACCATACCGGCAGCCGCTGAGTTATCTGGTACCTGGAAAGATCCATCGACAGTTAGGGCAACATAACCCGGGCCCGGCGCCGGCCAAGGTGGTGATATATTCTCCTTTCTAGGAAGAGCTGTTGGAATCGCCGAAGATGGCATTTTTCCTTTCAGAATTTCGTCCACCGAATAACAACCAGCAAGCTTGATGGATTTGTAATAACTGTCTAGGAAGTCCACCGTAGCTGAAACAGGCGGAACCTCCTTGCCATGAGTCTGGTCATTCCTTAGCTGCCAAATGCGCCAAACTAATCTGATGATCATGTCTCGTACATCATTAGAGCTTCTATACAGAAAGGTGCATAAGCCATTCCCTTCAGTTATCAAGAAGAAACTCGTCCGGTGGAAGTGGCCATTTGTCACGCATCTGCAACCAAATTCCTCTCTCATGATCGCATGCAACCAGGGCATGGAAGGTGCCCTCCTCATCTAGTCCACATAGCCGAAAAGTGGATGTTGTGGGTATGTGACGTAGCACCTTACACTTCTGCGTGGGTAAAGCACCCGTGATAACTTGCCATGCAGTGATCTTCATCTTCTGCGGGACCTACGCGGTTCCATATGGACCGGGATCCACTCGCGGACGCACTTGTTGCCCCTTTAAAAAATGTTGTGTTGTGATCGCATGTAGGTAATTTGTATGCACTTCTAACAGAGAAAACGCCACTCTTTTCTGGATACCATAAGATGAAGTCAGAACGTTGTCTTGGAGAAGTTCGAATTTTGAGAATATGCTGAACATCCATCTCCCAAAAAAATTCACGGAGGCGATCAGCCCTCCATGCCCCATTAGAGTCCAGAAACGCTGAAACACGATTGAGACGGCAGGAGCCTTTTGGGGTGATCGGCCGGAAGGAAGAAGGCCGTGGGATCCAAGGATCTCGCCACGTCCGGATAAGCTCCCCGTCCCCCACCCGCCATATGACTCCTTTTTTGAGCAGCTCCAAACCATGCAGAATACCTTTCCACACTGCTGATCCAGAGATTGACAATACTGTATCTAGCAACTGACCTTGAGGGAAATACTTTGCCTTCATTAGTCTCGCAACTAGGCTGTCAGGGGAGTCGAGGAGCCTCCAAGCTTGCTTAGCCAGCAGTGCTTGGTTGAACGCTCTCATATCCCGGAAGCCCATGCCCCCCATAGATTTGGGGAGTATCATTTTGTCCCAACTTGTCCATGCCATTTTCTTCTTCCCATTCTCCACTCCCCACCAATATTGGCGCATCATACGGCTGAGCTCATCACAAACCGAGGCTAGAAGCTTGAACACATTCATAACATAAGCAGGAATAGCTTGAGCCATGGATTTAATTAAGATTTCTTTCTTACCTGATGACATATATTTCTCACTCCAATCAATTAGTCTCTTCCTCAGGCGTTCTTGTATTGTTTCAAACTTGCATTTGTGCATCCTTCCTTACGGTACTGGAAGACCTAGGTATCTAGGATCAAACACTTCCTGAGTAATCTCCAACACGCTCTTAATATTTGCCACAACAGCTGCCAAGTAGTTGTCTGAAAAAAGAATGGAACACTTCGAAGGGTTTATCAACTGGCCCGTGGCCGTCGCGAAGGTGTTCAACAAATCTTTAACCAGTGCCGCTTGCTGCTCGGTTGCTTGAAAAAATAACAGCGAATCATCCGCGAAAAGAAGATGAGAAATCTCAGGAGCCCCGCGACAAATTTTCACCCCTTGCAAGCCCTCTTCCCTCATAGATTTACTGATCAAGGCAGAAAGGGCATCCGCCACAATTAAGAACAGGAAGGGGGACAGAGGGTCACCTTGTCACAGCCCCCTCGAGGGGGAAAATGATTCCAGTAACTTGCCATTAAACTTTACTGAGTATCTGGCAGAAGTAACACAAGCCATCACTCTCGAAATCCAGATCTCCGAGAAACCCCAATTCACAAGGGCCTTCTGAAGAAAGTCCCAATCCACACGATCGTAGGCCTTCGAGAGATCCAGTTTATAAGCACACAAAGCCGGGGAATTCTCCTTCACTGATTGAATATGGTAAATACACTCGAAAGCAATGATAGAATTATCAGAGATGAGTCTCCCTGGGATGAAAGCGCTCTGGTTCTCTGAGATAAGTTCATTAAGCATCGGGCACAACCTATTCACCATGCACTTCAACACAATCTTGTATACCACATTGCACAAACTTATTGGGCGGAAATCCTTTAGCTCCTTGGGGTGACGAACTTTGGGAATTAACACAATAGATGTATCATTTACACCCTCCTTCATAATCCCTGTGCTAAAAAACTCTTGAACTGCCGCAATAATCTTCGGTTTGAGAACAGTCCAATTGCGTTGATAAAAACGTGCAGGAAAGCCATCACATCCAGGGGCCTTCAAGGGGCCAATTTGGAAGACGGCATCAGAAATTTCTTCCTCAAAAAACGCCTTGCAAAGGGCCTCATTCATCTCCAAAGTTACTTTCGGTGCGATGCAGTTAAGAACCTCATCTGCAACCAAGGTAGGATCCTTGGTGAAGATCTCCTTGAAGTAGGAGGACGCCATCCTCTCCATCTCCGTGGGGGCAGAGCACCCGGAGCCATCCGCCTTCATCAAACGCTGGATATGGTTTCGCCTAGCTCTCCACACAGCCCGACGATGTAAGTATTGCGTATTCCGTTCCCCCTCCTTCAACCAAGTGATACGGGATCGCTGAAGCCACATCATTCCCTCTCTGTATAACAACTCATCTAACTGATTCATCTTGGCTCGGAGAAGAACCCGATCCGCGCCAGAGAGTTGTAGGTCTGCAAGCTGAGATTGGAGTAGTTCTATCTCCTTCATAACATTACCGAAGTTTGCAGCACTCCATTGCCTCAAATCTGTCATGAGTTGCTTCAAAGCAGCCGCCACCGAGTTCAGGTTCCCACTAGGTTTACTAGTAGTCCACGATTTTGCAATTACCTCCGAAAGTGCCTGATGCCTCTCCCACATGATCTCATACCTTGGGCTTGCACACCTCCTCCGATCTCCCTGCACTCCCATTAGTTGCACTAGGAGTGGGCTATGATCAGAACACGGCGATGCTAGGTGCACAACCCTAGCAGCTGGAAACAACTCTCTCCACGATTCATCCGCACATGCACGATCAAGACGTACTTGCAGATTGGGGTTACCATCCTGTCCATTATTGTATGTTTATGGAATACCACTGAAGCCAAGGTCATCGAGCTCAGAGAGAATTAGACAATCTCGAAAGGCTGCCATCTGGGGCTCTGCACGCATCGTCCTTGATAGGTGCTCGTGTTGCCACAACGCCTCGTTGAAATCTCCGCAAACAAACCAAGGTGCCGGGGATGTAGCCCGTAGCTTGGTTAGATGATCCCACATGTTCTGTCTATTCTCAACTCATGGTTCCCCGTAAACAAACGTACTCCTCCACTCTGTACCAGCACCAATATCTGCCACTGAAACATCAATGTATCTCTGACAAGAATCCAAGACGGTGACTGAGAGAGATTCGTCTATAGGAGTTCATGGACCTAAGTCGTCTATAGGAGTTCATGGAATCCTTTCTCTTTGCATCTTGTAGCTTGTGCAAGAGTTATAGGTTTATGTGCGTACAACATTATTCTCACAATCCAACGCAAAAAAAAACATTATTCTCACAATTTACATATTTATATATTTCTCCACTGCATCATCACATTTCTCGCGTGGTAGATCTTACCAACAAAACCATCAGAAAACTAGTACTACTTTTTGGCACAAATCGAAAAATTACCAATTTATTAATCAAAAAACTACTAGAGATGTATTCATGCATTCGCTTTTACGTGTGAAACAACGGGGACAAGCATGGCATTTCTCAGTAGCCAGCCAGTAGCTAGCTAGGCAGTGAGCATCTTTTTGCAGCATCTGAGGTCGAGTCCAATGGCCAATAAAATGCCCCGATCTAGAATCTCTTTGCATCAACCGAGCTTGGATCGACGCTCTTGACCGATATAATCCTGTGCACTGTGGTCGACTCACACGAGCTCTCCACCCTGTGTGTTTGTCTCTCTGGCCTTTTTGGATGAGCGGCAAGTGTACTCTTTCAAATTTTGGATCTGCACGCAGAAAGGAGTGAAGCACATGGAGTGCGATGACAGAGCGAAAAACTTACAGTTTTGTTAGACCTTCCAAGGTACATGTACAAGGCGCTAGTACCAAAAGCTGCATTGAAAACGTATATCTCTAGATAGATTTATGAAAACGATGATCATGAAGACAAGGAGTAATTAAAATAGACAAACAGCGCATAGGGGTAGCTAGGGACCTCTGTTAATTACGTTTGTTAGAATATGTATAGGATAGTTTCATTCAAATTGTAATCTATCCCTATCTCCCTTTTCTTTCTTCTCCTCGACAACCTCCTGTACCGAACTGTCTCCTCCTGAGATCGATCTCCTGATCTCTTCTTGTACTCCAAGGCTTTGCCAGTATATATAAAACATGCGGCCCGAGACAAAGGGTTCAACGCTTCCAACCCAATTTACATGGTAATCAGAGCATCTTCCTCTTAGATCGAAGATCGCATCTAGCTACCTTCCCGCGGCCGAGATCATGTCTTCCTCCGCAGCCCTATCTGCCACCACGAGCGCGCTTTCCACCCCCATGGCCTCCACCTTCGCATCATCATCTAGCAGCAGCTCTATCCCCCTCGGACTGCCCCCACAGGAGAAGCTAACAAGAGGAAATTTCCTCTTATGGAAGGCCGTCGTGCTCCCGCAAATCCGAGGTGCACAGATGGAGTGTCATCTTGATGGGAAGAGCCAGGAACCGCCGGCCACCCTCACCATCACCAAAGAAGGAAAGGACGAACAGGTCGTCAACTTCGCCCGAACCCTCTGGTACGCGCAGCAGCAGCAACTCCAGGGGTATCTGATGGGATCTCTGTCCCGTGAGATCCTCGCTCAAGTCGCCACCCTTCAGACCCCAGCGGAGGTCTGGAGCGCCATTAACGCCATGTTCGCCGCCCAGAGCCAGAGTCAGGCCATCAACACCCACATCGAGCTCACAAATTTGAAGAAAGGTAACATGTCCATGGCAGAGTATCTTGGAAAAATTAAAACTCTTACAGATGAAGTTGCATGCTGCACCGGAGTTCCTCTTCCTGATCCAGAGATAGTCTCCAAGATCTTGGCGGGTCTTGATCTGGACTACAACCCAGTTGTGTCCGCCCTCTCTGCTAGGGTTGAGCCTGTCTCGGTTCAGGAGCTGTACAGCCAGCTCTTGAGCTTTGACGCTCGCCTCAACCTCCTCCACGGCACCAACATCAGGCAGTCCTCCGTCAACTCGGCAGCTCGCGGGCGCGGCCGTGGGCGCGGTCACCAGGGACAGAACCGCAACACCAACGGTGGCGGACGCGGCCGCGGCAACTACCAGGGCGAGGGCGCTCGTTCTGGTGGTGGCAACTACTCCGGAGGTGGCAGCTTCAACAACAACACGGGAGGTGGCGGCTTCAACAACAACAACAGCCGGCGCGCCTCCTCTAATCGCTGCCCTCGTTGCGAACTGTGCAAAAATTCAGGCCATGAGGTCATGGACTATTGGCACATATATGATGAAGACTTCGTCCCCGACTCTCGTCACGTTGCTGCAGCCATACGTGGAGAAGGAGGAGGAGGAGACGGCGTTTGGTACGTGGACTCAGGCGCAACAGATCACGTCACCAGCGAGTTAGAGCAGCTTGCGCTTCGTGAGATATACCATGGCAGCCACCAGATTCACACCGCGGCTAGTGGTGGAGGTATGGATATTTGTCACATTGGACAAGCTTATATTAATTCCCCCAACCTTAAACGTGATCTAGTTCTTAAAGACGTTCTTCATGTCCCACAAGCTGATAAAAACCCTGCATCAATGTCTCGCCTAGCCACTGATAATAACGTCTTCTTTGAAACTCACCCTCGTTACTTTTTTTATAAAGGACCGGGCAACGAGGGAACTTCTTCATCACGGTAGATGCGTTGGAGGGCTCTACCCCATCACATCCGGAGCACTCAGTCGCAATCGTCGTCAAGTTTATTCTGCCAGTAAACTCTCCTTGGAGAGGTGGCATCAAAGATTAGGACACCCATCATCAATCATAGTCAAGCAAGTAGTCAATAAAGACAAACTTTCTTTGTCACATAGTCAAAATAGTGAGTCAGTTTGTGAAGCTTGTCAGTGTGCCAAGAGCCACCAACTTCCTTATCCCAAGTCAAACAGTGTGGCTCGTGCTCCTTTAGAGCTCATTTTTAGTGATGTATGGAGTCATGCCAGAGATTCTTTTGGAAGAAATAAATACTATGTTAGTTTTATCGATGATTATAGCAAGTTCACTTGGATTTATTTACTCAAGTATAAATCTGAGGTTTTCTCTATCTTCCAAGAATTTCAGAAACTTGTTGAAAGGCACTTTAACAGAAAAATTCTAACAGTCCAAAGTGACTAGGGAGGGGAGTACGAAAAACTCAACTCTTTCTTTCGTAGCATAGGCATTCAACACCATGTGTCTTGTCCTCATGCTCATCAACAAAACGGTTCTGCCGAGCGCAAACACCGTCACATTGTTGAAGTTGGTCTTTCCCTACTTGCTCATGCGTCTATGCCTCTAAAATATTGGGATGAAGCGTTTATTACATCAACATATCTCATTAATCGTCTTCCAAGTAAAGTTATTGGCAATTCTATACCTTTGGAATGTCTCTATCATCAAAAACCAGACTACAACTCTCTCAAAACTTTTGGGTGTGCTTGCTACCCCAACTTACGTCTGTATAATCATCACAAACTCGAATTTTGTTTCACTCAATGTGTTTGTCTTGGCTACAGTAATCTACACAAGGGATACAAGTGCCTAGAAATTTCCACCGGACGTATATATATCTCTCGAGATGTAGTTTTTGATGAAACTCTTTTTCCTTTTGCCAAGCTTCATCCCAACGCAGGTGCCCTCCTCCGTGCCGAAATAGCACTTCTTCCGGATCTTGACACTCTATCTGATCAGGGGGGTGAATTA
Source organism: Triticum aestivum (assembly GCF_018294505.1). Lineage (NCBI taxonomy): Eukaryota > Viridiplantae > Streptophyta > Magnoliopsida > Poales > Poaceae > Triticum > Triticum aestivum. Next base: position 26,533,404 of record NC_057810.1, read on the forward strand.
TCTAATGCTGACCATGTGAACAAATCTGCAGAAAATTGCAGCTCTAATGATATTTGTACAAATGCAGTTCATGATTTTATGTGGCCAGAAACAGACAACGCAGCCATTGCTGATTTTATGTGGCCAGAAACAGGCGATCTGGCGCGCGATCCCAGGCGAATCCTGGCGCCAGCGCCAGCGCAATCATTGGCGCACGATCCGAGGAGGATCCTGCCCACCTGCATGCGGAGGCGGCGCGCCTGGTGACCAACAGCGACCGCGTGGAGCCCACCAGCTCAGGCGGGGCCGGGGGTGAATCTCCGCGCGCCCGCAGCCCGCGGAGGTGGCCGACCGAGCGACCGCGGCTGGGCCCAGCCACGGGCCCCGATGCGCACGTCCACCCGCGAGGAACCTTCAGGCGACACACGGCCCGGTTCTGCTGGTGGACCGATCCCGAGGCGGATCTCGCCTGCAGAAGATCTGGCGCGTGATCCCGCGGCCGCTGGGCATGTCCAGGACGCTGGATCTTCTGTGGCTGCCTCCTCTGCTGCACAAGTTGTTCCCCGGCGTCATACACGATCACAATCAGGTATTACTAAGGAAAAAGAATACAAAGATGGCACCATTAGGTATGATAAAAATTGTGCTTTTCTCACTACTACTGGTGAACCAGTTAATCTTGTTGATGCTCTTGCTCACAAAGATTCGAAAGAGGCTATGGATAGTGAGTATGATGCACTTATGAAAAATAAAACATGGCACCTAGTACCATCAAAAAGTGGAATGAATGTCATTGATTGTAAATGGGTGTACAAGATAAAAAGAAAGTCAGATGGAAGTATAGACAGGTACAAGGCCAGATTAGTTGCTAAAGGCTTTAAGCAAAGGTTTGGGATTGATTATGAGGATACTTTTAGTCCAGTTGTCAAATCAGCCACCATTCGACTTGTCTTGTCTATTGCTGTTTCCAGAGGTTGGAGCTTAAGACAGCTAGATGTTCAGAACGCGTTTCTTCATGGTGTTCTTGAGGAAGAGGTGTTCATGCGGCAGCCACCAGGTTATGAAAACAAAGGTACACCACATTATGTTTGTAAATTGGATAAAGCTCTATATGGTTTAAAACAAGCCCCAAGAGCTTGGTATTCACGATTGAGCATGCAACTACAACAACTTGGATTTGTACCATCCAAGGCAGACACATCCTTGTTCTTTTACAATAAAGGAAATGTCACTATTTTTGTGTTAGTTTATGTTGATGATATTATTGTTGCTAGCTCGAGTTCAAGTGCCACTACTTGCTTGCTTAAAGATCTTAAGTTGGAATTTGCCCTCAAGGACTTGGGAGATCTTCATTACTTTCTTGGGATTGAGGTCAAATAGATAAGAGATGGTATACTTTTGACACAGGAAAAATACACAGCTGACATACTCAGAAGAGTAGGTTTAGAAAAATGTAAACCTGTGAGTACACCTATCTCAACTTCTGAAAAACTTTCTGTTGAAAGTGGAGAGCCACTTGGATCAGAGGATGCAACAAATTACAGAAGTGTTGTAGGTGCTTTGCAATATTTGACACTTACACGTCCTGATATTTCTTATGCTGTCAACAAGGTATGTCAGTATTTGCATGCTCCTAGCACTACTCATTGGACTGCAGTCAAGAGAATTTTGAGGTACCTTAAGTTTTCAGAGGGACTTGGACTTCAAATTACCAAGTCCTCTTCTATGCTTGTTACTGCCTACTCTGATGCAGACTGGGCAGGATGTATTGATGATAGAAGGTCAACTGGTGGATTTGCTGTATTTCTGGGATCCAATCTTGTATCATGGAGTGCAAGAAAGCAGGCTACAGTTTCTAGATCGAGTACTGAAGCTGAATACAAAGCTTTGGCAAATGCCACAGCTGAAGTAATGTGGATACAGACATTACTTTATGAACTTGGGATTGAGACTCCAAGAGCTGCCAGACTATGGTGTGATAACATTGGTGCAACCTATCTGTCAGCTAATCCTGTTTTTCATGCACGCACAAAGCATATTGAAGTTGTTTTCCACTTTGTCAGAGAAAGAGTAGCTAGAAAGCTACTCGAGATTCAGTTCATTCCTACTGGAGATCAACTGGCTGATGGATTCACAAAACCTCTCACAATGAGGAGGTTAGATGAGTTCAAGTACAATCTCAACCTTGGTCGAAGTTCATGAGGTTTAGATTGAGGGGGAGTGTTAGAATATGTATAGGATAGTTTCATTCAAATTGTAATCTATCCCTATCTCCCTTTTCTTTCTTCTCCTAGACAACCTCATGTACCGAACCATCTTCTCCTGAGATCGATCTCCTGATCTCTTCTTGTACTCCAAGGCTTTGCCAGTATATAGTAAACATGTGGCCCGAGACAAAGGGTTCAACGCTTCCAACCCAATTTACAACGTTTCATAGAAAGCAGATGATATCCAATTGTTTAGCCTGAACAAACTGCAAAGCACTGCACAACGGAAGTAGTGAAGCACAGTTATTTACAGGCGGTAGATCACTCGAATCAGTAGTAGAGTGAGGAAAAACGACCTAGAGGAACTCCGGGTGGGCAAGGTGCATACTCGGAGTTCACATGATTATGTTCTTGTTCTAATGGTCCGAAGAAAAGGTATGTTCTTGCACTACAACAAGGCCCTAATCGAATTCCACACTACCAGTTGGCCTGAAGTGTTGTAGGTTCGGTTTCTTGGAAACGAGACAGGTGTAGTAACAGGATGCCAGGAAGAAAGAAAGCAGTGCAGCCAGGGTAGGGCTTGCTACTCCCTCCGTATCAAAATATAAGACGTTGTTGTAGGCTATATATTTTGGTACAGAGGTAGTAGTAGTGGTAGTTTGAGAATCTGATTTGATTGCACTGATTGAAGAAACAACAGATATTGGACCTGACTAGCATGAATTCACCTAGGTCATCATCATATTCTACGTGGACCCAAACCATACAAATGATACCATCATACAGCCAGGTCATCACGGATACATATCTCTGAATTTCTGCATTATACAGTTACAATTCAGCCTGAAGTTGGATAACTCCACTGCTATTGACAGTCACCTGCGTTGTTGCAATAGTAGTATAGCTAAAATGCTTTGAACTATCTACTAACGGTATAGTTGTCTTTTTCCTCTTGGCTGATCGATGGAATAGAAGTGGAACTACAACCAGTGTAATCTTCATAATTCATAACTATGTCATCCTCTTCCTTGACGTTACACCCTCTTTTCCAATAACCATTAGCACGAAGGTGCTGTAGCTTCAGAAAATTGGTGATTGTTGTTGGCAACTCAAATATACTTGTACCTCTAACATCTAGAGTTTGGAAGCGCCACAAATTCCGCAAAGAATTAGGCAGCCATAAAACGTTAAAACATCCTCGTAGAGAAAGGTACTTGAGGTGATGGAGCTGCCCGATTTGATCAAGATGATGATCTCTTAACTCCATTGTGTCTTCTAAGTCAAGCACTCGGAGGAACTTCATATTATCATAGATGAGAAATGATATCCACTCTCCGAACACGGTCAATGACCGTACATGTACATGTGACAAGTCTAGAATGTTCTCCAACACATCTTTATCCCTTTTCCAATTCCTGCCTATGAAAAGATGGCATACTGCACCTTGCGTGTCTCTCAAACCACATCCTTCCTCCAGCATGAAAACAAGGTTTGCCTCCCTAGCCTTTGAGATGCATATTTCATGGATCATATCATGAAGTTGGCAAGAACTTATTTTTTGACTATAGTGGTCTATCCCTACACCTGGTGGGATCATACTCCTATCTAGGAGCTCGTCAAAGTACCTCTGACAAAGTTCAGCTGCAGTCATGCCATGCATATCCCTTGAGTAACCCTCTGCAATCCACTGCCTCACCAAGCTACCCCACTTTATTCTATGGACTTCTGGAAATATGGACAAGTATAAGCAAGCAGACTTAAGATGGTATGATAGACCATCATAGCTCCTCATAAGAATTGTCCATATTGTCCTAATTTCACGATTTATCACCAATTCAGTGCTAATACGATCATTCATCGTCCTCCATTCAATAGCAGTTTTTGGGTTAGTGGGCAGGAATCCACCAATAGTCGATATTGAAAGGGGAAGTCCCGCACATTTCTGCAGGGTAACTCTTGCTTGCTCCATCATAACCAACACTAAATTATTTTTTCCAACATTGTCCTTGAATAACTACAATATACATAATTTGGCAAATTTGATTACCTGGATATAGAATGCTAAATTAAGAATATGAAAAAAAAAATATTTTGAACTTTCCAAACTAACACCCCCCCCCTTGAATTCAACTGGAGTGGGCCCCTTCACCCCAACTACCAATTATAATCCTCCACATCAGCTGGTTGGTGAAACTTTAAGTAACCTTTTGTAGATGTAGCATTACTCAACACGTATACCCTGAGACGGGAGCTGCGCAGAAAAGTTTACATGCAACTTCAAGTGCAGCTATAGAGGGACTCAATCACACAACGGATTATGCCCACAAAGAACAGAGCCATATATATATACTAGGCTCCCTACATTTGGAGCCTCATGATGTGTCTGGGTTGTGGGGGGTCGCTAGGGCCACCTATAAGGGTGTGTGTTATTGGTTGAGGAGTTCATGATTATTTTTTTGCTTTTCCTTCTCTTTTATCTTTCTATTTTTTCACATTCTAATTTTTCACATTTATTAAAATTTATGAATACTCTTAAAGTTCATGATTTCAAATTTCAAACTTTATTTCAAATTTTTGAATATTTTTTAAATTACTAGAAATTTTGGAGTTGGAAAATAAAAGTTGATGTGATGCTTTTCAACTTTCCAAGTTGGAGGACGGCGGACATGGAGCGGACGAGATGGGGAGAGGAGATAAAGAGGGGAACTATTCTAGGGCTTCTGCTTATCTATCTAGGCTTCCTTTCCCTCTAGGCCCATACCACACAGGAAACTATATGTTTTTGGGTGGGAGGCGGGGAGGAAAATACTAGTTGACGCGATGCTTTCCATCTTGCGAAGTTGGAGGAGGGTGGCGGTCATGGAGCGGATGGGATGGAGAGAGGAGACAAAGTGGGGAATTGTTGTAGAGCTTCTTTTTCCTTGTAAGCTCATACCACAGAGGAAAACATATGTTTTCAAGGGTGGGTGTGTGTGTGTGGGGGGGGGGGGGGGGGGGGGTAGGAAAATACATGTTGGCACCCTACATTCTATCTTCCCATGAAGTACCAATTTATTTGGCGCTCGTAGAGCCGCTTACAGTGCTTTTCGTAAGCGGCGCACACCCCCAGTACAATCGTTTTTTATTTGGGCGACCCATCAATAGGCACTCGGGTATAGTTTGGTTGCTGGTTTTGGGAAGCTTCTGGAAGGTTCCAATTTTTTTTTTAAAAAGTTGAGTCTTTTGGATGGTTTTTATCCAGTTTTTTCTTTTACATTTTCTTGTTTTATAATTGTGCGAAATGTTTTCAAATTCAAAAACTTTCTTCAAATTCGTTTACTTTTGTTTTCAAATTAGATGAACTTTGTTAACCCACACCTTCTTTTTCAAAATCCATAAACTTTCTTTTAACTTCCTGGCTTTTTTTTCTAATTCCTTAAATTCCTTCCCAAAATCGAGGAACTTTATTCAACTCCGCAAACTTTTCTTGCGCCCAGCAAACGTTTTTTTGAACCCTTGAACTTTTTCGAGTTTGTAAAAAAATTCATACCCATGACCTTTTTTTAAGAGGTAAATACAGCAGGAGTCGTAGTACTTGCATTAGCGATGGTCAGTTTGGTGCATAAACTTGCTACATACATGTTTCTGGTCATCAAGCTGCCACGATCGTTTATACATAGTCACATTTGGTGTACACGGACGTATCCATTGCCTACATGGCATACCAGCATGGCTAGGGCCCATTGTCAGCCGCTATCATATGGCAGAATTTGCAGAAAACATCTTGGCTTTTTTATTTACGTATCAAGCCACTAAAATAAAAATGATAAAAAAAACAAATACAGGTAGAGGGTTTGGAACCAGCAAACTGCCCCTTGCAGGCTTGTGTGGACAACCACTAGACAAATGATTATTCATGTTTGATAACACCAGAACTAACATGTAGTATATCATGTAAACATGGACCAAAAATAAATTCAAAAAATAAATGTAACCTGAAAAAAGAGAGCACCATGGCTCGACCATCCGACTAAGATTACCGCCAGGCTACGACAACGCAACATCTAAAGAAGGGATAAAAAAACTTCATGTGGCTATTCCTTCTTGTTCTATGTAACAAACAACTTATATTCTTTTGTTTGTGACATCTAAAAAGTGTTTATGTGTTTAAAAAAAAGATACATGACATTTAAAAAATGTTTAAGCATTGTAAAAATATATTTGTGTAATTAAAAATATGTTGAATTTAAAACTGTTCATGCATTTCAAAAAACTGTTCATGTCATTTCCTAAAAAAATTATACAATGTTAAATTCGTGTAGTGTAAAAAGGTTTCATACCATCCAAATATGTTTAACACGTATTGATTTTTTTCAAAAACATGTAATTGAAATTTTTTAATCATATGTTTAAAACTTATTAAACGTGTATAAAACTGTCTTTAGGTGTATATTGGGAAAACTACACGTCAAAATATATATTTCTTAAAACTTTGTCTAACATTTTTCAAATACATGATTAACATTTTTTAATATATGTTTTGCTCTCTATTTTCCAGTATACATATTAGAACATTTTATACACTTTTAATGTTTTGTAAATATATGATTACTATTTTACAAAATATAAGTTTTTGGAACATTTTTTAAATGCATGTTAAATATTTATGGATGGTACGAAACATTTTTTTTCAAATAAACAAACATGTAAGTACATTGTGTGAACATTTTGCAAAATGTCATCAACAGTATTTTGAAATGCGCAACCATTTTAGAAATGCAATATATGTTTTTGAATTAACAAATATATTTTACAATGCTTAAATATTTTTTTAAATGTCATGTACCTTTTTTGGTGACACATAAATATTTTTTGAATTTCACAAACACAAAAATATATGTTGTTTTCTTACATAGTAGAACAGCAAAAAAAATTATCCCTTCTAACATGTTCTGTTGTACTAGTTTGGTGGTAATCTTAGTTAATGTTGACCACGAGATCACATGATCGAGCCGCGGCGCTCTTTTTTTTCAGGTCACATTTCTTTCCAAATTAATTTTCGGTGGCAACCCCCACCATCCATTTATTTTTTATCATATTATTTAGGGGCTTAATACGTAAATAAAAAAAGCAAAGGGCTTTTCTAGAAATTTTATCATGCAACAGCGGTGTCTGGCCATGTAGGCTACATTTACTTCTGTGTACACGAAAAATGAGCGTGTATGAATGTCCGTGCAAGTTTGATGACCAGAAACACGTATATTGCAAGTTTGTGCATCAAACTGACCATTGCGTGTAAAGTTCTATGACTTCCGGTGTAATTACCTCTTTTTTGAACCCCACAAAGATTTTTTTGCTTTAACTCATGAATTTTGTTCGTGAACTAGCTTTCAAGTTAATGATTATTTTCATACTCGAGAAAGTTTTTGAAATTCATGATTTTTTTCCAAACTCATGATTTTCTTCAAATTCATGAAAATTGTTAAACTCAAATTCGTGAACATATTTTCAAATTCGTGAAGTTTTTTAAACTCATTAATATTTTCAAATTCGAATTCATGATCTCCATGTTTTTTCGTGAATTTTGGGAAATATTTTAGATGCACAAATTCTTGAACATTTATTACAATTACTGAACTTTTTCTAAATTCGTGAAGTTTTTTCAAATCTATAAATTTCAGAACATGTATTCAATTCGATGAAGTTTTCTAAAATTCATTATTTGTTTCCAAATCGTGATTTTTTCCAAAATCTGCAAACAGTTTTCATCTCACAATTTCTGTGAAAAGTAGTATAAAAAACGGCTAATTGTTTTCCAAGTGGACCAACTGCCTAAAAAATCAAAAGTTATGTAGCGTTTTTTAAAAGAAAGAAAAGAAGTTGGCAGAGGAAAGCGAGCAAGCGGGTGAATAAGGCGAGTGATAAGGCGGGAAATTCCTATTTGCCAACCGGGCCGGCCAGTTTTGGAACGTTTTTTTTATTTCTTCAGACTGTAGTTTTTCTTTTTTCCTGTTTCATTTCTATGTTCGTTTTCAAGTTTTTTTTTCTGTTTCAAGAAAATGTTCGCAAATTTCAAATATTGCTGGGAAATAAAAAGGTTGTTCCTGTTTTTCAAATGATGTTAAATTTTTTGAAATATGTTCGCTAATTTGAAAAAAATTGTTTGGAATTTCAAAAATTATTTGTGGTTTTCAAACATTGTTTAAGTTTCTCAAAAAATGTTTCCATTTCGAACAAAAATCACAAATTTAAAATTGTTCCTGTTCTCAATATTTCTTTGCTAATTAAAAAAAATCCTCCCATGTTCCAAAATTGTTCAAATTTCTTCAAAACTTGTTCATGATTGTCAAAAAATGTTTGGAATTTTTGAAAATGTTCCCTTTTCAAGATTTGTTTCACAAATTCAAAAAAGTTCCTGCTTTTGAAAATTTATCCACATATTTTTCAATACTTGGTCTTGAATGTCAAAAATTGTTCATAGTTTTAAAAAATGTTCCAAGTTTTCAAGATTTGTTCACGAATTTTATAATATTATGCTTATAAATGTGATTGTGATATTCAAAAATTATCCACAATTTTTAAAACCTTTTTAATGTTTATAAAAATTGGTCAGAATTTTTTAAATGTTCCTATTTTCGAATCTTGTTGTGGTATGGAAATTTGGTTAGAAATTAGAATTTGTTTTCATAAATTTTGAAAGGAGTACAACTTAATTAGTGATTTTGCAACCTAATAAGGTGGGAGTAATCTTTGAAAGGAGTACTAGTTAATTAGTGATTTCGCTATGCCCCACAAGAAAATATGTTTATCTGGGATCACCCATCCCACAGGAAAAATTTGTAGGCCCAACCCACCATTGCACCACTGCAAAACGGGATATGCCGCCAAAAATTGGAGACCTCCTCGTTAACGCTTTATGCACCAGTTAGGAAGTTGGCCCTCACGTCGGATACCAGGAGGCTGCGGTCCAATATTGTGCTAACTGGCTCGTCCGCTTGCTTGCTTTGTCAGGACATCCTATCTACTGCATTTTGCGACAGATTGCCAGGGCTTCGCACAGGGCAGTCCTCCGACTGGGATGGCCCATGTTGGAGCTACGATCGATGTAAAAAATCAGAAAATGAGAAGGAAATTGTCGCAACCTGGGAGTTTTTCTTTTTTTTCGTACATCTGTTTATTCAAAATGTTGATCTCTTAAACTGTACGGCCAAATCTCGAACCAATTTCATCATTGGATTCCTCGCGTCGAGATCTTCAAAACTAGATTCCATGTTGATAAGTTTTGAATAACTTTTTTTCATGAAAAAACTGAACAGAAAAAAGAACCTGGAGCACTTTCTTTTCCCTTTTCGAAAGAGGCACGACCGTGCATCGAAGTCACAAAGCATATTCATGTTGATAATCAGAGGGGTAATAAATATCATTAAGGATCTGAACATATGATCTTCAACCAAATAAACTAACCAGCATCAACCTACATCCGAGTGGATATATGTATCTAGATCTTTCCCAAACACATGACGCTTGCCAAGAGAAAATGCGAAATATAGGAAGTGATAAAGATCACCATGACTCTTGCATAAAGGTAAATACTAAAGAGGTAAAAGATAGGCTCTTCGCAGAGGGAAGCAGAGGTTGTCATGCGCTTTTTAGTTGGATGAATGAAATCTTAATGCAAAAGAACTTCACTTTATATTGCTGGTTGTGATAAACAACTTTATTCTGCAGTCCGTCGCTTTTATTTCTTCCATATCACAAGTTCGTATAAAGCTTATTTTATCTACACTAATAAATCGTACATATTAAAATAGCAATTTTTATTGCTTGCACCAATGATAACTTACTTGAAAGATTTTACTCAATCCATACGTAGGTATAGTGGACTCTCATGGCAAAATTAGGTTAAGGGTGTTTGGATGCACAAGTAGTATCTCTACTTGGTGCGGAAGTTTTGGTCGGTATGAGGTGGAAGCAAGCGTCACATGTTAAATGATCCATGATAATATAACTTCTATTCGGAAATAAGTATGTTGTCTTCCTTGTTCAACTTCTTAGCATATAGTCCCTCCGTTCCTAAATATTTGTCTTTTTAGAGATTTTAAATGAACTACCACATACAGATGTATATAGACATATTTTAGAGTGTAGATTCACTCATTTTGCTCCGTATATAGTCACTTATTGAAATATCTAGAAACACAAATATTTAGGAACGGAGGGAGTAATATTTTATTGAGTGCTCACGATCATAAAAAAGATGTCCAAGATAACATATTTATATGTGAACCTCTCTTTCTTTATTACTTCCTTTTAATTGCAACAATGACCAACACTATGTTTGTCAACTCTCAACAAGTTTCAATCGACATATTTCTTATATGTGAAGTCATCACTATCCACAGGGCTGGTCCTGAGATTTTGGGGGCCCGGAGCGAAACCAAAACTAAGGGGCCCTTAATACATATTATTTCGACGGGGCTATAGGCCTATTGATATAATCGCCATGGCAATTATAGTAGATATAACCGTATATATATTACCAACAAACATTATAGTAAATCTGCCTACAAAAAAATTAATATATAATTCCAAAATCAGTATTGATATGAAATTGTTTATACACACAATGTTGAAATAAAGAAATTTTGCATCAAAAGTACTCCCTCCTTTCCTAAATATAAATCTTTTTAGATATTCAAATAGAGACTACATACAGGAAAATGAGTGAATCTACACCTAAAATATGTCTATATACATATATATGTAGTCCGTACTGGGATCACAAAAAAGACTTATATTTAGAAACGGAACGAGTATGACAAACAAACAATGCATCATGTTGATAAAGATAATTACTTAATTTTCAATTAACGTATAAGGAATAAGGAATGGTAGTTTGACCAATGATTAAAGTCGTCGGAGAAAGGAGAACGCAGCAACCAAATTTACAACAAAATTTTAGCCTAAATCAGCACAACCAAATTTACAACAAAATTTACCCTAAATCCGCACGATCTCATGTGATCTTGGCCTACATGTCAATCGCGGAGAATTTTACCTGCAGGATTGCGCCGCAATCTTGGCCGTTTCGCCCGACAAACAAAATCATGAATATATATTACCTTCGATCGGTTGAATGGGTGTCGATAATTGTTTCATCAGTTGCTCGGTATTGACGTGGTGTGTAAATGCGTCTGGGGCAAGCACTTGGCGATGTGATGATCACGTGTGTGCTGGGTGATTCCCGTGATGGCGTTGATGGAGTAGAGCACTAGAGATGGAAGAGCGGTGTTCAGCCATGAAACGGTGACTCCGTTTAGAGATCGCTATCGCGGCTGGGGATACTCGAAGACTTTAAGCCTCGATCTGATCTGGGAATGAAATTAGGGAAACTCTTTTAAAAATAGATGTGAATTAGGATACTTTTTTTAGGGAAGGGAATTATAGGAAACTTGCACAGGCATCACGCGATCAACTCGTACGACCCTACGACGACTACAAGAAGTTCGACCTATACATGGGCCCTGACGGAATGAGTGGGATATGTGCATGCGTGGGCTATCTGAGCTGCCTGTTATGACTGCTTGCCCAGCCTAGGGCCAGCGCGTAGCTGCGAAACTGCTGCGGATCTGCCGATGTTTACGTCGATAGGCTGCCACTTACGTACCTGGATGGGGGCCCCTGGAGTTGGGGAGCCCGGGGTGGCCGCCCCCCCTCAGGGCCGGCCCTGACTATCCATAGATCGTTATATACCCCTTTTTATTTATTTTATTCTATTCTTTCTTTATTTCTTTTTCTAAGGATCATAACAAGAAAGCAAAGTCCTCAACTTAAAACTACTCTTTATTATATAACTCTCGGGCTCAATTACATAGAAGGAGCATAAAGCAAAACCCAAAGGTAGATCATACTAAAAACTTTATTCTACTAAACCAAAATATATCAAAAGGATCAAACTAAGAAAAATGATAAAGTTAAAGAGGTGATGATCATACGATACCAGGACACCTCCCCCAAGCTTGGCACAAGGCAAGGGGTGTCCATATATTTAGAACTCTTTCTTCGGAGGAGGTGATGATGGAGTTGTTGAAGATGAAAGAGGCTTATCCTCCGTCTTTCAAGTCGTAGGTTCACCATTGTAAAAAGATGAATGAGTCTCCGGGGTCCTCAAATCTGCAGCCAAACTCATCCTCTTGAATCTATTTTCATACTCACAGTTTTGATTTTGCAGGTCATAGATCTGGGCTTGGAGATGCTTGATTTTCTCATTAATCTTGAAGATGGCCTCCCCAATGTTCTTGGTGTCCAGCTTGTGGTCACGGGTAAATTCCGTGACCATGGAGTGATTGGCGTTGAGTCCACGCTCCACCATCCCTTGGCACTTGAAGACTTGCTGCTCCATTGCTTTGAGCCTTGTCTCCATGCTTTCGGCCTTCTTTGGCCCTTCAACATCGCGGATGTGCAGCACCACCTCATGTATCTCAATGGTTTGAGGGTGTCGGAGCACCTCCGCATGGTAGGGGTTGATGACCTTCTCGACGAACTTGTCATTCGGAGCACTTGGGGACGTCATGGCGATCTACATCTGTCAGGAAAAATAGCTCGAAACAAGACTAGGAGGTATTGTCATGGTACGGTGGTCAGAACCTTCGGGAGATTATATAATGAATTTTACCGATCAAAAGAAGTATTGTGCAAGAAAATGGAGTCTAGAGGGCACACGAGGTGGTCACAAGCCAGGGAGGCGTGCCCGGGGGGTAGGGCGCGCCCCCATGGCTTGTCGCCACCTCGTGCACTTTTCGGACTACTTTTAATTTTCCTAAATTTTTAAATATTCCAAAATGGAGTAAAATTGCCACTGGAAAACTTTTGGAATCAGTTTACTTACCGTATGTCGTGGAATAGTCACGGCAAATGTCCTAGTGTGAGGACTTAGTCATCGAGCCATCGCAACTAAGTTAGCTTAAATGGGTTAAACGGGACAAAGGACACATGAGTTTATACTGGTTCGGCACCTTGCGGTGAAGGTAAAGGCCTAATCTAATTTGAGGTGGTATTGCTTATGTCTCGGTTACCAGGGAGCGAATACGCTTGAACTAGCTTTCGATCTCTTGTTTCTTGCCCGGAACCGCCGCCGGGTCATCCCTTTATATACACAGGTTGATGCCCAGCGGCTCACAAAGTCCCGGCCCGCTCATAGACAACGTGTCCGGTCGGTGACTAACTATACTTGCCTTACAATATAAGTCATACATATGTAGCGGTTTACCCTATGGGCCTTAAGTCACTCTTGGGCCTTCGCCCCGTGAACCGCCATCTTCAATATCCTCATGGGCTTCATACTGATGTACCGCCATAGGTATAACCCGGCCCCTCCTGGGCGGGTCATACTTAATAGTTATATCTCCAATATTAGGCCCCAGATTGATTTGAAATTGTTCATGTCAATCTTTCAACACTTAGAAAAAATCCTTCCTTCTTCCTTTGTGCGAGAGCTCATAACCCGCCATGACGTCATCTCCTGGGATTGTGGTAACCCGCCATGACGTCATCTACCATTTAATTTTACACAATATCCAATATATCTCAACGGATCCTTATCTCTAATGACCTTTTCGAGAATCGAGGCGTCTGCACCGCTGGATAATCATTCTTTGACCTCCTCGTTTATCGCGCCTACCTGTTCACCCGCCTCCTTATAAATAGGGTCAGACAGCCTCTTTTGATTCTCCCCCTTTCCTTCTCGTCTTCCTCCTCCTCTCGCGACTCATCTGTCACTTCGAGCTCCGCCGCCGCCGCGAAGCTCATCGTCCTCCTCATCCTTGGCCGCTGCATCGACGTGAACAGGACCAGAGAACGCCGGCGCTCCACCACAGTCTCCTCTGCATCTGTAAGTGCTCACCTTCCTATGCTCCAGATCTACATTAGGGTTAGCCCTGTCCTTAATTGTTCTTCGCCGTTCTTCGCTATTCTTCTTCAACCCTGATAGCTTTTGATCTGAATATGGCATATAACTCGTGCGGTAGCAGTTTAGCCTTTGCTTTCAGTACCATCAGATTTTTCCTTCATAGAAGATCTCATCAGAACCCATGAACTCCTCTGCTGCCGCTTTTAGTTTTAGGATTTACTACACTTTCTGAACTGCCACTGATCCAAAATTATAATTTCAGTCTGTGAAGCCTGTTTGTCCAGTATTTAGCAAAAATTTCTTCCTGATAGATCAACCTGGCCATGGCGGCTTACATCACCAGTTGTAGTTAGATTCAATACTTAACAGATTTCACTCATGATAGACATCAATCTGGTCATGGCGGCTTACATCACCAGTTGTAGCTAGTCATATACCATTAGGCCCCTTTTAAGCCGCCATTCAGGATATGTACTGTAGTGCTTTTCCCTAGGCTTAACTTAAAGCGGCAAAATTGTTCTTTCTTTTAGGCTTCTTTCTTCATAATGCTGCCGAAGACAGCCACTTCATGTAACTGGGTTCCCTCCACTGTCACTGAGGATACGCTTAAGGACATTTTGAAAACTGGCTACTTACTAGAGAAGACTGTCATGCATTATCGCGCCCCCAATCTGGAAGAAGAAAAACCTCAGCCAAAAGATGATGAAGTCATTGTCTTTACTGACCACATGAACCGGGGCTTCTCACCGCTCGGCTCTAAATTCTTCCGAGATGTTCTGCACTTTTTTGATCTTCATCCTCAAGACATCGGACCCAATTCCGTGTCAAACATATGCAACTTTCAAGTTTTTTGCGAGGTGTACCTTCAAGAGGAGCCTAGTGTGGAACTGCTTAGAGAATACTTTTATTTGAACCGCCAAAACGAGTTCTCGAATGGAACCAGCTTGGAACTTGGCGGGATCTCAATTCAGCGAAGGAGAGATGTTATTTTCCCCTACGCTCGTGTGTCGAGTCATCCCAAAGACTGGAACCAGACATGGTTCTATTGCCAGGATACCTCTTCGGCTAGCGAGAACCAACTGCCAGGCTATCACGCCCAGCGTCTTGAATCAAATCATCCTCTTCTTGATAAGCTGACCGCCGCTGAACGTAAGAAACTCGCCCCCACCATTGCAAAGGTTAAGGCGCTGCTGGGAAATGGCTTAACTGGTATTTACTTGGTTCGATGCTGGGTTGTATGGAGGATCATACCCTTGAGTCGCCGCACCGGTTTAATGTGTACTTACACGGGTGGCAAGAAAGATCCACTGCGCCATATCTCCATGCATCTAACTAATGACGCCATCAACGAAATGACAAAGTCCCTTCTGAATAAAAACCTGGCCGACTGTAGCAAAGTGGGTCTAAGTCCTTTCTGCAAACTTAACCCGGCACCAAAGGTGAGTCTTTAGATTATTTACTTTACCTTCATCATTCAAATCTTTTATTAACCCAACTCTGATGACTTTCATAGGATGACGGTGATTTTTGGTAAAAGACATATGACCACGAAGCTGCCAAAAGGGCCAGGGCTGCCAAGAAAGCCGCCAGGAAAACCGCCAAGAAGAATAGGAAGGAGACCAGTACTTCCGAGCTCTTTGAACTGGCCAACAGCTCTGAGTCGGAGGTAGCTCTTGATTCTCGTGGCTCCTTTTCCAACTACCTTATTGACATTGATTATCATCAGGATGACACGGGGGCCAGTCAAGCGATCGAAGAAGAGGTAACTATCATTTCTCCGAGCCAAGAAAGAAAATTCGAAGAGTAACCCAAAAAGTAAGCTTTTCACACCCCTTAGCTCATCTGGGTCCTCACTTTCTTATGAAGCAACAATAGCACAAGAGCCGGTGACAGACCCGGACCGGTGGTGGTGAAGAATTGTCTTCCGGCTTACCGCACACTCCCCGGAAACGTCGAAACGAGGTCTTCCATGATTTAAACTCTTCTTATCTTCTGGCGGGTCTCATCCGCCAGCCACTTAATTCTTTTGATTCAAATTATCAGGAGATGTCTCGCTCCTCTTCCGGCGATTCATCTCAGTCTCATCTGCCGGCTTTCAAGACTGCTCCCGGCTAATAACAATTCGTTATTATTTGCTCATTATGCTCCTTTATACTTATACTGACCTCTCATGACTCATGCCATGGAAAAGCCAAGCCTAGCAAGAAGGCAAGGGTGACTGATGTCTACTACACAACCTTCTTCTTGTAGACGCTGTTGGGCCTCCAAGTGCAGAGGTTTGTAGGATAGTAGCAAATTTCCCTCAAGTGGATGACCTAAGGTTTATCAATCCGTGGGAGGCGTAGGATGAAGATGGTCTCTCTCAAACAACCCTGCAACCAAATAACAAAGAGTCTCTTGTGTCCCCAACACACCCAATACAATGGTAAATTGTATAGGTGCACTAGTTCGGCGAAGAGAAGGTGATACAAGTGCAATATGGATGATAGATATAGGTTTTTGTAATCTGAAAATATATAAACAGCAAGGTAACTAATGATAAAAGTGAGCGTAAACGGTATTGCAATGATAGGAAACAAGGCATAAGGTTCATACTTTCACTAGTGCAAGTTCTCTCAACAATAATAACATAGATAGATCATATAACAATCCCTCAACATGTAACAAAGAGTCAGTCCAAAGCCACTAATAGCGGAGAACAAACGAAGAGATTATGGTAGGGTACGAAAACACCTCAAAGTTATCATTTTTGATCTATCTATTCAAGAGTTCGTAGTAAAATAACATAGAGCTATTCTTTCCGCTCGATCTATCATAGAGTTCATACTAGAATAACACTTTAAGACACAAATCAACCAAAACCCTAATGTCACCTAGATACTTCATTGTCACCTCAAGTATCCGTGGGCATGATTATACGATATGCGTCACACAATCTCAAATTCATCCAACCAACCCAAAGTACTTCAAAGAGTGCCCCAAAGTTTCTACCGGAGAGTCAAGAAAACGTGTGCCAACCCCTATGCATAGGTTCTTGGGCGGAACCCGCAAGTTGGTCACCAAAACATACATCAACTGGCACGTGATATCCCATTGTCACCACAGATAAACACGGCAAGACATACATCAAGTGTTGTCAAATCAAAGACTCAATCCGATAAGATAACTTCAAGAGGGAAACTCAATTCATCACAAGAGAGTAGAAGGGGAGAAATATCATAAGATCCAACTACAATAGCAAAGCTCGCGATACATCAAGATCATGCCATAGAGAGAACACGAGAGAGAGAGATCAAACACATAGCTACTGGTACATACCCTCAGCCCCGAGGGTAACTACTCCCTCCTCGTCATGGATAGCGTCGGGATGATGAAGATGGCCACCGGTGATGGGTTCCCCCTCCGGCAGGGTGCCGGAACGGGCTCCCGAGAGGTTTTTGGTGGCTACAGAGGCTTGCGGCGGCGGGACTCCCGATCTATCTTGATATTCGATGTTTTTAGGGTACGTAGGCTTATATAGGCGAAAGAAGTCGGTCGGGGGGGTGCTCGAGGGGCCCACGAGACAGGGGGGTGCGCCCAGTAGGGGGGGCGCCCCCTATCTCCTCGCCTCCTCGATGATCTTCTGACGTGAACTCCAAGTCTCCAGGATGATATTCTTCCCAAAAATAACGATGCCGAAGGTTCCATTCCGTTTGGACTCCATTTGATATTCCTTTTCTTCGAAATACTGAAACAGGCAATAAAACAGCAATATGGGCTGGGCCTCCGGTTAATAGGTTAGTCCCAAAAGTAATATAAAAGTGAATCATAAAGCCCGTAATAATTCAAAACAGATAATAAAATAGCATGAATGCTTCATAAATTATAGATACGTTGGAGACGTATCAGCATCCCCAAGCTTAATTCCTACTCGTCCTCGAGTAGGTAAATGATAAAAGAAAGAATTTATGAAGTGTGAATGCTAGAAGGCGCACAAGTTTGATCAATGATAATTTCAATCACCTTTTCTAGCATGATAATATGTCATAATAGTAGTTCATCTCATAAAACTTCTCAGGATAAAGTAACAAGCAATTCACATGTCAAAGCATAGACCATAAACTTTCTTGAAAACTAGCAAACTTCATTCTTAGTCATCAAACAATTGCAATTCATCTTATTTTCAGGAATAACAAACTCCACATACTCAACTATCATATAGTCCTCTACAATTGCTAACACTCACGCAATACTAATGGTTATGGAGTTACAGTCGGACACTGAGAAAGATAGGGGCTTATAGTGTTGCCTCCCAGCGTATTCACCTTTGGGTGATGTCAACAATAATAGTTCATGCTAACTTACATCCAATTGGATATATATATCAGGATCTCCCCAAGACGAGGTGGTTGACAAAGGATAAAATGAAAAAGGGAAAGGTGACGATCACGTTGACTCTTGCATAAAGTAAAAGACATAAAGTAAAAGATAGGCCCTTCGCAGAGGGAAGCAGAGGTTGTCATGCGCTTTTAGGGTTGGATGCACAAAATCTTAATGCGAATGAATGTCACTTTATATTGCCACTTGTATATGGACCTTTATTATGCAGTACGTCGCTTTTATTGCTTCCATAACAAGATCGTATAAAGCTATTCTCTTCACACCAAAAGATCATAAATATTTAGAGAGCAATTTTTATTGCTTGCACCGATGACAACTTACTTGAAGGATCTTACTCAATCCATAGGTAGGTATAGTGGACTCTCATGGCAAGACTGGGTTTAAGGATATTTGGAAGCACAAGTAGTATCTCTACTTGGTGCAAGGAATTTTGGCTATCATGAGGGGGAAAGGCAAGCTCAAAATGTTTGAATGATCCATGACAAATATACTTTAACTGAGATGTCGGAAAACATAACCCATTATGTTGTCTTCCTTGTCCAACATCAACTCTTTAGCATGTGATACTTAATGAGTGCTCCCAATTATAAAAGATGTCTAGAATAGTATATTTATATGTGAAATCTCTCTTCCTTCAATATTCTTTCATGAATTATTCAAATGACCAATACAATGCTTGCTAACCTTCAATAAATTTACAACCTCTACTTCTTAGATGTGAAGTCATTACTCCCCATGGGATAAGCAAATGAGACATATATGATTTCAAATTCATGAAATTCAACTCATTCAACCATTTACTCATAGGATATAAGTGAAGTACACGAGTAAATGATAAACTACTCCAAAAAGATATAAGTGAAGATCAATGAGTAGCTAAATAATTATGTAGCTATATGAAGACTCTCTCTCATTAAAGAATTTCAGATCTTGGTATTGTATTCAAACAGCAAGCAAAACAAAATAAAATGACATTGCAAGGATAGCACAACTCATGTGAAGAAGCAAAAACTTAGGCTTAACCGATACTAACCGATAGTTGTTGAAGAAGAAAGGTGGGATGCCTACTGGGGCATCCCCAAGCTTAGATGCTTGAGACTTCTTGTATTATCTTGGGGTGCCTTGGGCATCCCCAAGCTTGAACTTTTGTGTCTCCTTAATTCCTCTCATATCATGGTTTCTCTTTTTATCAAAAGCTTCATCCACACCAAACTCAACAAGAACTCGTGAGATAGGTTAGTATAAAACAATGCAAAACCTTATCATTTTCTACTGTAACAAATCACTAAAATTATTATTCCACATTGCATACTATATGCCTCTTCATATTTAATACTCCTATCCTCAAATAGAATCATCAAACAAGTAAACATATGCAAACATAACAGCAATCTGCCAAAACAGTATAGTCTATAAAAAATTGCAAGATTCAACATACTTCCCGAACTCCAAAAATTATGAAATAAAATTCCCACTGTAGTAAATTTATCAGAGCTCATTATGCAAAAGGTTTCATCATTATATCATTCTCTGACTTTTCTAGGGAATTTTTGCAACAGCGGTAAACTTTCTGTTTTCAAACAGCAACATGTATACTAGCAAAATAAGCATGGCAAAGGCTATCCTTGACTTTTTATTGAAACTAAAGATGCAAAACATTATTCTAAATTAAAGCAAGCAAATACTAACAAAAGAAAATGATGCTCCAAGCAAAACACATATCATGTGGTGAATAAAAATATAGCTCCAAGTAAAGTTACCGATGAACGAAGACGAAAGAGGGGATGCCATCCGGGGCATCCCCAAGCTTAGGCTTTTGGCTATTCTTGAATATTATCTTCGGGTGCCTTGGGCATCCCCAAGCTTAGGCTCTTTCCACTCCTTATTCCATAGTCCATCGAATCTTTACCCAAAACTTGAAAACTCCACAACACAAAACTCAACAGAAAACTCGTAAGCTCCGTTAGTATAAGAATATAAAACCACCACTTAGGTACTGTAATGAACTCATTCTAAATTCATATTGGTGTAATATATACTGTATTCCAACTTCTCTATGGTTCATACCACTTAATACTAGTCATAGATGCATCAAAATAAGCAAACAACACACGAAAAACAGAATCTGTCAAAAACAGAACAGTCTGTAGTAATCTGTATCAAACGTATACTTCTGGAACTCCAAATATTCTACCAAATTAGGAAGTCCTAAGAAATTTGTGTACCAATCCAGAGAAAAAATAATCATATCAAGATCACGTTTCTGTGAATTAAAAAACTAATTTACTGGGTGCAAAAGTTTCTGATTTTCAGCAGGATCAACACAACTATCACCGTAAGCTATCCTAAAGGTCTCACTTGGCACTTTATTGAAACAAAAGCTATAAAACATGATTATACAGTAGCATAATCATGTGAACACACAAAAACAGTAAGGGTAAATATTGGGTTATCTCCCAACAAGCGCTTTTCTTTAATGCCTTTCTAGCTAGGCATGATGATGACAATGATGCCCACATAAAAGATAAGAAATGAAACATAACGGGAGCATCATGAAGCATATGACTAGCACATTTAAGTCTAACCCACTTCCTATGCATAGGGATTTTGTGAGCAAACAACTTATGGGAACAATAATCAACTAGCATAGGAAGGTAAAACAAGCATAGCTTCAAGATTTTCAACACATAGAGAGGAAACTTGATATTATTGCAATTCCTACAAGCATATGTTCCTCCCTCATAATAATTTTCAGTAGCATCATGAATGAATTCAACAATATAACCAGCACCTAAAGCATTCTTTTCATGATCTACAAGCATAGAAAATTTACTACTCTCCACATAAGCAAAAATCTTCTCATGAATAGTAGTGGGAGCAAACTCAACAAAATAATTATCATGTGAGGCATAATCCAATTGAAAACTAAAATCATGATGACAAGTTTCATGGTTATCATTATTCTTAATAGCATACAAGTCATCACAATAATCATCATAGATAGCAACTTTGTTCTCATAATCAATTGGAACCTCTTCCGAAATAGTGGAATCATCACTAAATAAAGTTGACACTCTTCCAAATCCACTTTCATGTTCATCACAATAAGATTCAACATCCTCCAAAATAGTGGGATCACTACTTTCTAAAGTTGACACACTTCCAAACTCATTTTCATCAATATAATCATCATAAATAGGAGGCATGCTTTCATCATGATAATTATTCTCATCAAAACTTGGGGGACTAAAAATATCATCTTCATCAAACATAGCTTCCCCAAGCTTGTGGCTTTGCATATCATTAGCATCATGGATATTCAAGGAATTCATACTAACAACATTGCAATCATGCTCATCATTCAAAGATTTAGTATCAAACATTCTATAGATTTCTTCTTCTAGCACTTGAGCACAATTTTCCTTTTCATCATACTCACGAAAGATATTAAAAAGACAAAGCGTATGAGACAAACTTAACTCCATTTTTTGTAGTTTTCTTTTATAAACTAAACTAGTGATAAAACAAGAAACAAAAGATTCAATTGCAAGATCTAAAGATATACCTTCAAGCACTCACCTCCCCGGCAACGATGCCAGAAAAGAGCTTAGTTGACGGGCTGTGAGTGAGTGCCGCTTACCTAGCCTCCCCGGCAACGGCGCCAGAAAAGAGCTTGATGTCTACTACACAACCTTCTTCTTGTAGATGTTGTTGGGCCTCCAAGTGCAGAGGTTTGTAGGACAGTAGCAAATTTCCCTCAAGTGGATGACCTAAGGTTTATCAATCCGTGGGAGGCGTAGGATGAAGATGGTCTCTCTCAAACAACCCTGCAACCAAATAACAAAGAGTCTCTTGTGTCCCCAACACACCCAATACAATGGTAAATTGTGTAGGTGCACTAGTTCGGCGAAGAGAAGGTGATACAAGTGCAATATGGATGATAGATATAGGTTTTTGTAATCTGAAAATATATAAACAGCAAGGTAACTAATGATAAAAGTGAGCGTAAACGGTATTGCAATGATAGGAAACAAGGCATAGGGTTCATACTTTCACTAGTGCAAGTTCTCTCAACAATAATAACATAGATAGATCATATAACAATCCCTCGACATGTAACAAAGAGTCAGTCCAAAGCCACTAATAGCGGAGAACAAACGAAGAGATTATGGTAGGGTACGAAAACACCTCAAAGTTATCATTTTTATCTATCTATTCAGGAGTTCGTAGTAAAATAACATAGAGCTATTCTTTCCGCTCGATCTATCATAGAGTTCATACTAGAATAACACCTTAAGACACAAATCAACCAAAACCCTAATGTCACCTAGATACTCCATTGTCACCTCAAGTATCCGTGGGCATGATTATACGATATGCGTCACACAATCTCAAATTCATCCAACCAACACAAAGTACTTCAAAGAGTGTCCCAAAGTTTCTACCGGAGAGTCAAGAAAACGTGTGCCAACCTCTATGCATAGGTTCATGGGCGGAACCCGCAAGTTGGTCACCAAAACATACATCAACTGGCACGTGATATCCCATTGTCACCACAGATAAACACGGCAAGACATACATCAAGTGTTGTCAAATCAAAGACTCAATCCGATAAGATAACTTCAAGAGGGAAACTCAATTCATCACAAGAGAGTAGAAGGGGAGAAATATCATAAGATCCAACTACAATAGCAAAGCTCGCGATACATAAAGATCGTGCCATAGAGAGAACACGAGAGAGAGAGAGAGAGAGAGAGAGAGAGAGAGAGAGAGAGATCACATAGCTACTGGTACATACCCTCAGCCCCGAGGGTGAACTACTCCCTCCTCGTCATGGATAGCGCAGGGATGATGAAGATGGCCACCGGTGATGGGTTCCCCCTCCGGCAGGGTGCCGGAACGGGCTCTCGAGAGGTTTTTGGTGGCTACAGAGTCTTGCGGCGGCGGGACTCCCGATATATCTTGATATTCGATGTTTTTAGGGTACGTAGGCTTATATAGGCGAAAGAAGTCGGTCGGGGGTGCTCGAGGGGCCCACGAGACAGGGGGGCGCGCCCAGTAGGGGGAGGCCCTATCTCCTGGCCTCCTCGAGGATCTTCTGACGTGAACTCCAAGTCTCCAGGATGATATTCTTCCCAAAAATAACGCTGCTGAAGGTTTCATTCCGTTTGGACTCCATTTGATATTCTTTTTCTTTGAAATACTGAAACAGGCAATAAAACAACAATATGGGTTGGGCCTCCGGTTAATAGGTTAGTCCCAAAAGTAAAATAAAAGTGAATAATAAAGCCCGTAATCATTCAAAACAGATAATAAAATAGCATGAATGCTTCATAAATTATAGATACGTCGGAGACGTATCAGTGACTAAGCCGGCCGAAGACCGGAAAGTCAATGAACAGTAGCAACAAATCCCAGCACCTAGGACCTCCGCTCCTTCACCATCAGAGCCCGTTCTTAACGTTCCACCAGTGACTCCGGACCCTTCTATCGATCAAGCAAACGATGATCCTTTGAACACTGAAACATCAAGCCTAGTTAAAACAACTGAGACACATGATGATGATGCGGTGATTACCAACACCGGCTTTAGAGAGCCCGGAAGGC
This sequence comes from Triticum aestivum, assembly GCF_018294505.1. Classification (NCBI taxonomy): domain Eukaryota; kingdom Viridiplantae; phylum Streptophyta; class Magnoliopsida; order Poales; family Poaceae; genus Triticum; species Triticum aestivum. Next base: position 26,557,464 of record NC_057810.1, read on the forward strand.
CTATTGTCCTGGCCAAGCACTCCGCCAAGGAAGAACACATTGAACTGCGAAAAGTGAGATTTGATGTTGCCAACTACTCTCAACTAAGCATTGGTGAAGTATATTCTGGCTATCTCAATCAAGTGCACACCACTCACGATCTTGAAGTTGACATGGTGAAGCAGATGCACCAAAATTTTGAGGTATGAACTCCTTTTAATGATTTATGCACATCCTCTCAGCCCCCAAGTCTACTGCTTATGATGGAATTGAATATGTTGTAGATTTAGATGAACGATGAGTATAAGTAATACCCTTTGATAGATCCCTTTAAAATCTGACTTACACCATCCGGGTTAAAGTAGATCTGTAATGACTAACACTGAATTCGCATCCCCCAAGGGCCGGTTTAATCAGCATGAATGAGCTGGTCCGTTGTATCCTTGGGCATAAAGAAGAACTTACTTGTGTAGCCCTCATGAGCCAGCTATGACCGTTTGCGACACAAATGGGTCATCATAAAGTATTAAAAACAAGCAATATGCATTAGCCCACAAGTGACGAGTATTCTTGCTTGCAAAGTACTTTGGACTTTAATCACATAAGCCGTTGTATGAATAATTTTTTCGGCAGGCATTAGCCCCCAAGTGCCAAGTATTGTTGCTTGCAAAGTGGTTGGGACTTCCTTTCTGTGTCTTAAATACAAACATAATCTTGAACCGGTGTATGTACAGGACACTACTGCTCAACTTCAATCTCAATTAACTGATGTGAAAACCCAGCTGGACGTGCAAGAATCCGAGACCCGGAAGGCGGACTCAAAATTCCTATTTAGCGTGGCTGAAATAGAAAAACTGAAGACCAGCTTTGAGGTTGAAAGGAACACCTGGGCTAAAGAGAAAAACGCCTGTATACAGTGGGCTGAGAAGGTGGAAGCGGCTCTTGAGGAGGTGACCACTGAGCTTACCGGCTTAAAACACCATGTATCTTAGATGGTTTCTGCTATATTTGGTAAGTCGCCTTGCTAGTATCAATTTTGAATTTCTTCCTTGATGATATAAACCACCTCTAATCCATCCATGATTTTTATTCAGGTCCCAGGAGCACCAATCTTAGCCAAGAAATGCTTGTGAAGCTGAAGGCTGTTTATACACTTGTTGAGCAGCTCTATACTGGGACTCAGTGCGCACTGGCCACAATTTCTCCGGCTAATCAAGCACCTACTCTCTTGGTTGATGTCTTGAGGAAGCTTTCTGTTCTTCCTGAGAGGTTTAGTGAGATGAAGCGATCATCTGCAAGAGCCGGTGCTGTGACAGCCTTAAGCTGGTCCAAAGCATGGTTACCAGAGCTAGACCCGGCCGATATATCTACTTGGTACCCAAGCTTGAAATAAGATGGCACTCCTTTTGATAAGAAAGACTTTGCCACCTGCGTGAAGGAAATACGTCCCCTGGCCAGTCTGATTGCCAATGAAACGGATCTTGCCATATATCAACCGGCTTATGACTTGGAAAATCAGAAGCTGCCAACGCCGTCTTACAAAGTGATTGATCTAATCCCCCCAATCCGTAAGCACACTTTTGCTCCTGAAGTTGACCCGTCCAAGCTTATTGATGATGAAGCTGAATTCCAAGCCTTGAATGGCATTGACTAGTCATCACCAACCTTCCAGGCAGCAGAGGAGGACGAAGAAGCGGAGAAGGATGATCCAGAAGCTTCAAGTCATCAAAGCCAAGAAGATTGATCTGCTGGGAGGTTCATATATTTGATCTTCTGAAAAACACTAAATCATTTTGGCCTTTTGAGTCATGTAATAGACTAGCAAAACCTTTGCTCTGTCGTGCCATCGTGCACGTTTATGTTTTGCCCAACACTGTTTGAGCCGTCGCCTGATAATTATCCTTTTACCCTTATCATAGTGTTGACTTGTGCAGATGAAACTTAGGATTATCCTGCACACAAGTAAATCACAAGAGCCCTAGCGGTTTACCGCCGGGCGGGTCATAACATCCCATATATAACTACTGACAGTTTATAGATGGGGCCGGTTTAGTCATAATTAAATATAACCATACCCAAAAATATCATACCTGTGATATTGAATTGTACTGCCGGTTTACCTGTGCAGTAAGGATGATAACCCAAAACTTAGAAACCAATGCTTCCAAGTATTTAATATCATCATAAACTGGTGACTTATCGTCCAAAGCCAGGCCGGTTAAAAGAACCCACGGGTACGCTTCAAATATGAGCTATGAGAATTGAGGCTACATAGCCTAAATCACTTTAAACCATATGTCAAGATGGTATCAAGATGAACCGAAAAAAATGTTCAAAAAACCAAGCAAAACGAGAAAACGAGGCTATGCTTCGAATACGAGCAGGAAGCCGGACCAGAAGGGTTATTTATAGCTATGATTCGAATACGACCAGGAAGCCCCCAAGTGGTTTGTGGCTTTGAGCCGATCAAGAGGGTAACGTCGACAGCTATGTTCTCTTTGGTGAATACACCTATGTTTGAACAGGAAGCCCCCAAGTGACCATAAGTTTTGGCATTGTGCCGATCAAGAGGGTACCGACAGCTATGTTCTCTTTGGTGAATACACCTATGTTTGAACAGGAAGCCCCCAAGTGACCATAAGTTTTGGCATTGCGCCGATCAAGAGGGTACCGTACCACATACATATTCCTTTTCGGAGTATGAAACATTCTGGTAAGTCTCCCTTGTGTACTCCTCCGGGGTTATGGTATTAATAATATTGGTTTCAACATTTATGGGAGTACCTGAGATATAATATTTGGTTCTTTGCCCGTTTACCACCTTCGGGTTATTGCCTTCGGCTTTGTTGATCTTGATGGCCCTGGAATGATATACTTCCTCGATAATGTAAGGCCCTTCCCATTTTAAGAGAAGTTTCCCGCAAAAAATCCTAAACGAGAATTGTATAGCAAGACATGGTCACCTACATTTAATTCATGCTTTTGTATTCTTTTATCATGCCATCTTTTAACATTTTCTTTAAACAACTTGGTATTCTCATAGGTCTGGGTTCTCCATTCATCAAGTGAGCTAATGTCAAATAACCTCTTCTCACTAGAAAATTTGAAATCATAATTGAGCTCTTTAATTACCCAATAAGCTTTAGGTTCTAGTTCTAGAGGTAAGTGACATGTTTTTCCATAAACCATTTTATACGGAGACATACCCATATGATTTTTATAAGCAGTTCTATAAGCCCATAGTGCATCATCAAGTTTCTTAGACCAATTCTTTCTAGATCTATTACCAGTCTTTTGCAAGATTTATTTTATCTCTCTATTACTCAACTCTACTTGCCCACTAGACTGAGGGTGATATGGAGATGCAATTCTATGGTTAACATCATATTTAGGAAGCAATTTACGAAAAGCATCATGATAAAGTGTGAACCACCATCAGTTGTTAAATATCTAGGGACTCCAAACCTCGGGAAAAAAAATATTCTTTAAGCATTTTAATAGAAGTGTTATGATCAGCACTACTAGTTGGAATAGCTTCTACCCACTTAGTAACATAATCAACAACAACTAAAATATGTGTATACCAATTAGAGGAAGGGAAAGGTCCCATATAATAAAAAACCCGAACATCAAATTGTTTAATAACAAGTGAATAATTCATAGCCATTTCCTGACGTCTAGTAATATTACCAATTCTTTGACATTCATCACAAGACAAGACAATCTTACGAGCATCCTTGAAGAGAGTAGGCCAATAAAAACAGATTGGAATACCTTATGTGCAGTCCTATCTCCCGCATGGTGTCCTCCATAAGCCTTGGAGTGACACTTGCGTAGGATCTATTCATGTTCATGCTCAGGTACACATTGTCTAATAATTAACACCATCAACTCCTTATTTACAAATATGAGGGTCATCCCAGAAGTAATGTCTCAAATCATAGGAAAACTTTTTTCTTTTGTTGGTATGTGAAGCTAAGCAGTATAAATTTAGCAACAATATAATTGGCATAATCAACATAACATGGAGTACTATGAGAAGCATTTATGATAGCTAATTGTTCATCGGGAAAGCTATCATCAATAGGTAGTGGTTTATCAAGAATATTCTCTAACCTAGACAAGTTATCTGCTACGGGGTTCTCAGCACCCTTTCTATCAATAATATGCAAATCAAATTCTTGTAGCAGAAGAACCCATCTAATAAGTTTAAGTTCAGCATTTTTCTTTTCCATAAGATATTTAATAGCAGCATGATCAGTGTGAATTGTTACTTTGGAATCAACAATATAAGATTTGAACTTATCACAAGCAAACACAACTGCTACAAATTCTTTTTCAGTAGTAGCATAATTTCTTTGAGCGTTGTCTAGAGTTTTACTAGCATAATGAATAACATTTAATTTCTTATCATCTCTTTTTCCTTGAACAACACCAACAGCATAATCACTAGCATCACACATAATTTCAAAGGGTAGGTTCCAATCAGGTGGTTGAACAATGGGTGAAGAAATCAAGGCTTTCTTAAGTATTTCAAATGCTTCTACACAATCATCATAAAAAACAAATGGGACATTTTTTGCAAGAGATTAGTGAGAGGCATAGAAATTTTAGAGAAGTCTTTAATAAATCTCCTATAGAAACCAGCATGACCGAGGAAACTTCTTATACCTTTCATATTCGTAGGACACGACATTTTTTCAATGGCATCAACTTTAGCTTTATCAACTTCAATACCTCTTGCGGAGATTTTATGCCCCAAGACAATACCTTCATTAACCATAAAGTGGCACTTCTCCCAATTCAAGACAAGATTAGTTTCTTCACATCTCTGCAAAACTCGATCAAGGTTGCTCAAACAACCATCAAAAAAAGTTCCGTAAACGGAGAAATCATCCACGAAAACCTCAACAATCCATGAAATCTTTGCACCGTATCAATGCGCACGGTGTGCTGCCGCGCGGGGATAAGCTAGTATGAAACATACAAAGGAATGTATGATGAACAAAACTATAGCACCTTTGAGGATTCAAGTGGAGAAGTTGTTGGGTTGTAGATGTATTTCTCACTAAATAGAAAATGCTCGCATGGGGTAGTAAAATACCCCGGACTGGATATGATAGGTTAGGACATTTCCAAGGCGGACCCTCAAACCTCTATTATATGTCCGGATCATAGTGTCTAGACCATTTTTGCCATCCAACGGGTACCTGTATATGTCCGCTTAGTTGTCCGGACAAACGAATTCCTTCTGGTATCGAAGAAACAAATGTGGGGGGCTTTGCCGGAGTTCGGGCATCCACTTGACCAATCACATGCATGGTCCCTCTCTTCTCTCTCCTCCCAAGTAGAAGGGCCCACTCCCAGTGCATACGATCTATGCTACCAAGCATACCCGGAAAGCCCCTGCTGACATTGATCACTAACAATTAGGTTGTATCTACAGCATTTGGCTCTCTCAAGCAATGTTGATGAAATCATTAATTGGTAGCTGCTCGCTCCGCTTGGGAGTAGCAATTAATCGTTGAATCGGCCAACTAATGGTCTTAATCGGTCGAGCATTAATCAGTCTAATTTTAAACTCAATAGAAGCAAAGACATTCTTGAGAAAATATCAACATTGCAAATATGAAGCAAATGGCACCATTTTCTTTTCTCAATAGATGAAAAACATGTATACAACAACAATCATCCATGTGGGCATAAAAATCATAAATAAACATTTATACAACAACACTTTTTGCTGATTTCCGCATGGGACGCATCTCCGAGAGATGGCGGCCACGCAGGGCGCCTGAATGGGTCAGTTGCTGGAGGTGGCACGACCCGAAGGAGGAGGGAACATAGCGGCGTGCAGAAGGAGAAGAGAAGGTGGCAACACACAGGGAGGTGATGAAGCGGCTGCGCCCCGACGAGGACCTACCTAGCTGCCATCTAGGTCGAGAGGGGATGAGGGAGCGGGAGGTGTGGTGGAGGGATAAACACTAGCTCTCCAGGAGTGGGAGGAGCTCGCAAGGGTTATGGGGACACATAATCAGGCTTTGTTTGCCCACGCGTTACTGGCCCAACATCGTTTAATCGGCCACACAACTAACTAATCGGTCTAACAAACCATTTAATCGGTGTGACAAACCATTTAATCGGCCTGGCAACTTAACGTGATGAATATGTGTTATTCGATTCGGCCACCCGATGAGTTGTGATTAACTCGCCAATTAACTGATTAATTAGATGAACTTTTGAACAGTGCTCTAAAGTACTCCGGGCCAAACACTGCCATCATAGCCTTGCAAAACGTATGCATGGAGTCTAGGCACGTGGACTCGCTCATTCAGACATACTCATCAATGAGATCACCGGGAACTCCGTATGCAAGCATCCGAATACCTGTTGTGCATTCCTGATAAGAGGAGGAGCCAATCTTTCCCAGGGCATCCTCCTTGCACTCGAAATACTTATCGTACGCCACCAACCCCTGCCGGATACGGTTGAACATATGTCTAGCCATACGGAAACGGCGCCGAAATAGGTGGTGTTTGAAGAGCGGGTTAGGCGACTCGAAGTAGTCCTGCCAGATTAGGCAATGGCCGCTCTCTCGGTTGCGATTCAATGCCGGAGTGTGTCACTGGATGGAGCAACTGAACATCGGCCGCTGCCTACTAAGGTGCTCATGGACAACCAACACAACAGCCAGAATGTCCTCATCATCGGATGAAGAATCATTCGAATCGCAAATGAAATTGTGAAAAATGTACTTGTCGCTGGAGTCCAGGAGCTTGCGGGAGTCGTGAAAGAAGCAGGCCGGTGAAGAGCCTCGCATCTTCCCGAGACAGGTAGCAGGCCTAGAGGCGTGGAGGCGAATGTGGCAGTGTCTAGCAAGCAAGGTAGCTGCGCTTGAATGCTACCAGAAGAAAGGCGAGGGCGTGGTGGCGTCGAAGTCGCGGTGCTGCAACAACGGTGAAAACAGTGCACCAAATGCCTTAGTAGGGGGCCATCAGAGGTGGTGTGTGCTGCTAGGGGGAGGTGTGGGTGCGGGCGGCTGGCCTGGGCACCGGAACTGGATGGCGGCGTTGACGGGTGGGGCTGCAGTGTGTGTTGTATGTCGATGGAAGGAAGGGGGAAAGGACAATTTGCCACCGACTGGCGGTCGGGGGGGGGGGGGGGGGCGGACAAAGGACAGTGTCCCGCGCGTCCACTATGTGTCCACGCTGACGCGAATCCGGCCCAAATTTGGGCCTGAAATGGGTCGCGCGCGGACAAAAAGCTGACCCTCGTTTGTTTTGGCCACTGCGTTGGGCAGACTTTTGTGTCCATTTCAACCTAAAAGGACAAGCGCGGACAGTTTATGTCGGCGCGTTCGAGTTGCTCTAAACTACAAATATCCCACCATATGCATGGTCCTTACCTGCTTTTTGTCCTCCCAACCAGATACTTTTTGATTAACATTGGACGTCTCCCTCTCACATCATGTTCGTGGAGCACCTCCGGACATAGAAACATTACCGGAGATATTTGTCGGTCAGCGTGGGAGATGCCATTAGTGGGTGAAGTGAACCGAAACTTGTCAAAGAGAAAACTGGGCCAAATCAACGGCGCGATGGGAAGGTGTTTGGTTTGGATCAATAATCCCTGTGATGTGAGCTTGTGACCATACTCTGCAATATCAGTCTGCATACATACGACGAGAGTTCCCAGGAACTGCGCCTGCTCCCTTCAAGCTGTCTCTCCCCTCTCGCCCTCTGCGCATCGAAACAGCGTGCGTGAAGTGGAAGCCGACATTATTGTCCGCGGAGGAGTGCAGCACCCCCGGTCGAACGGCGGCCACGACGTGAGCTACCGCCCCTTGAACTTCCTCAATAATCATCTCATGTGTGACCTTGTGAGTTGTGACCAACTGATCTGCAATATCATTAGGCATATGAATACGAGGAGAGGTCCAGGAAGAGAAGAAGCCTGATCTCCCCGCAAAAAGAAGAAAAAACAAGAATAAGCCTGATCTCGTCTCTCTCGCTGCTGTGTGGAAGCACCCCAACCGGGCGACGGCCACCAGGTGCGGTAATTAAGCTCGCTTTCCTTCACCTGCTTGATTTTCTTTGCCCAAAAGAAGGAGCGATGTCCACGCGAGCACGGACGCTAACATAAAGCTAGAAGTAGAAGAACACCATTATGCTCGTGGGAGTTGATATGTGGCTAGGACTTCCCTTAATTGTCGGGCAGCACCGCGTCGAGGGCCACGGACATGGCATCGTGGGAGAGGACAGAGGATGCTCGGCGTCAGCCTTCGGAAGTCACACGGTTGTGTCACCTCCTGTCCACCGGGACTGGTTGGGAACACAGGGATGGGGCCCCCACCGTGGTGGCGCCGTCCCAGCTCCGTGCCTAATTGCCGGCTAGAGAAAACACAAGGGAAACGTTTGTATACGGCGGACCGGCCGCGTTCGGCCGGTCATGCGCGAGCCACTCGATCGGGGGGTATCCTGTGGCCCGTTTTCACCTCCCTCGCGAGTCTTATCCATTGCCGTTCTTCTTCCTTGTAAGAAAACGATGCCGCACCCAATCTTCTCTCTTCGCTCACCCTCCCCTCCTGCCTGTCCCATGTTCAATCTGCTAGGGCGCTCTTATCTCTCCCTTTTTTCATGCAGCAGGCTCATGGGTCGGAGGTGTCCCTCATGGAACACGAGCTGCAGTGCGTTTTTTGCCCAGAACACCAAGGCGGGCGCGGTGCCGCGAGTGCACGGGCCGGCGGCGACAGACTGCGCTGCTGGTGCAAGCGACCAAGGTGTTGCAACCACCAAGCCCACGAGCTACTACCCAAGGCATGGGAATCTGCGACGACGAGGTGTAGCTAGCATGTGGGGATGGGATGGGAGGGGACATCACCGGAGGTATGAAAACGGCCACATCCAATGCTACAACCGGTGTTCGAGGAAGCTACAACCGGAGACGTCAAAAGCTTCAACCAGCATCGATGGATGCTGGGGCTGGCCACTGCCAACAGCAAAATGCTACAACCGACAGAGAAGAAAGCTACAACTGATGTCGCAAAAAGCTTCAACCAATGTTGACGGAAGTTGGGGGCGAGGACAGCCAAGCCAAAAAGCTTCAACCAGTGTAGAGAAAGCTACAACCAGCTGTGGAAAAGCTTCAACTAGAGACGCCAAAAAACTACGAGACGACGGTAAGCTGGAACGAGTGTTGACGAGAGCTGCAAGCGGCTATGAAAAAAGCTTCAACCAGGCTGAGGATGCTACAACCATGGCCTGAGGATTCTTGAACTGGCCTGCAGGGATGCTACAAACCATGGCCGGATTTTTTTCTGCAGCCGGCTGTGAGGAAAGCTGCAACCATGGCTTGGATATGCTGGAACTAGTATGTGGGGATGCTACGACCATGATCAGATTTTGCTGGAGCTGGCTGCGGGAGGAGACCAACAGTACTGCAGCGACGGCCGACATGGCTGCGAGGTGGAGCGCATGGCACTGGAGTGTGGGGGGACGACTAGCTGCTGGCAGCATTGACGGACAGAGTTGAGCATGCTGCGACAATGGTTGGGAGCGGGCGCGCTGCGCGATGCGATTTTTGCTACAGGTCACAGCGAGTGAGCTTAATTGACGGCTATCGCGACCGGCGGCGAGGGAGGCGGGCTGCTACCGACGGCGGGGCGGCGGCCGGAGGAGCGCGCTCGATGGCGTGTGCGAGGGAACTGTTCGTCGTTGCAAGAGACGGGGGTAAGAGAAGAAGACCGAGTCTAAGAAGAGATCTGGGCCGCTCAATCTCATGTGATCCTACGTTGCAGGGGTGACCGGCCCAAACTGGACCGGTCGACCGGCGGCTAGTGCCAGTACTGGGCGCCGGCGCACCGGCCGAAACCTTCGGCCGGTCCAACCCCAGTCGTTCGATTCACGTAATAATAACCGTCCAGATTGCATCTCCTCCCTTGCGCGTGGGTCAAAACCTCCTCCATCCTCACGTACAGGCTCGTTGCCGTCGGTAGCTTGCTCGCCGGAGCCGCTCGTCGGCGCGCTCGTCAGAGCCGCTCGCTGGAGCTGCTCGTCGGCGCGCTCGTCGGAGCCGCTCGCCGGACCTGCTCGTCGGCTTCCTCGCCGGAGCTGCTCGTCGGCCTGCTCGTCGGCTTCCTCGCCAGAGCTGCTCGTCGGCTTGCTCGCCGGAGCCGCCGCTCGCCTGCATGCTCGTCAGCATGCTCGCCTGCATGCTCGTCGGAGCTGCTCGCCGGTGCGCCATGTGCGATCAAAGTTCGCCATGGCCGTTGCAGCAAATCACGTGGCCGGACGCAGCTTTTTTTGTGGCCGGTTGTAGCAAAAATCACGAAGCCATGTGCGATGTAGCAAAATGCGACACCGGTAGTAGCAAAATACGATGCCGGTTGTAGCATATTGTGATGCCAGTTGAAGCATCTAGCAAAAAAGATGTTGGTTTCAGCATCCCTGTGACAACGGTGGTCACATGTAGCAAAAAACATGGTGGCCATGCGATGTAGCAAAAAGCGACGTTAGATGTAACTGTGTGGGACGACGGCTGTAACAATTTGTGACAACGGTGGTAACATGCAGAAAAAACACGGGGCCGTATGATGTAGCAAATCGTGAAGCCGGTTGTAGCTGCTGGGAAGCAGCTTGTAGCAATTTGAGACAACGGTTGTAGCATTAGGGAAACTACGATGTGGGCTGGAGGTAGAAGAAGGGGAAGAGATAAGATAGAAAAGAGAGCCAGATGCGTAGGACCCGCCATGTGCGGGAGCTATTTTGCATGCAGCAGTTTCGCGGAGAGCCAGGTGGGTAGGACCCGCCATGTGCGGGAGCAGTTTTGCATGCGGCCGCGCGTGCGGGTCGTGCTGCATGTGCGGGGCTTTGGGTGTGAGCGCGAGCGGCGAGCCGAAAGTTCGGCCGGCGCGCCGTTTCAAAACATGGGGGGGGGGGGGGCGGGGCGGCGCACGTTACCTGCAAGGATGCGCGTAGTACCGCCAGTGGTTGCACCGTCAAGCCTTACGTACGACCGTATAGTACTGGGCAGGCCCATCTTTAGCACTGGGCCGTTCACTGGCCCATGTTCGATGTGGTTCCCTTTGTTTCTTTTGGTTTCTTTATTTTGTTTTTTTTCGGCTTCTTTGGTTCTTCTTTAGTTTTATTCATCTGTTTCTTCCCCAGTTTTCTTCATTTTCTTTAATTTCTACGTTTGTCACTGGGTTTTTTCGTTTGTTTCATGGTTTTCGCTGTGTTTCTTCTTTCTTCTTTTCTCATTTTTCTTTGTTCTTTCTCGGTTTTCACTGGTTTATTTACTTTCTTTGTTTTCTTTTGTTTCTTTCTTGGTTCTCATCGGGTTTGTTTGTTTGTTTCTTGACTTTTTTCCCATTCTTCTGCATTGATTTTCTTTGGTTTTTCATTTTTTGGTTTTCTTCACTTTTCTATGATTTGTTGTTGATTTTCACTGGTTTATTTTTTGTTCAATACATTTTTGCATGGTAATACGTGTCTCATTCATATCATAAAGATCAAAGCACAAGTTACGTAAATACCGACATGACAATACTAAAAGGACAAAAGAAAGTCTTTGAGCTTGACACCAATGCTCGTCACCTACCTCCGACACCATCACAGCAGCCACTGAATAAAAAAATGATCGATCACCTCCTCACCGAGCACGATGCGGCTCCATCGCTGATACGCAGCTTTGCGAAACTCCAAAGTAGCTCACCAAAAGTGAAGCCGTTGTTGTTAAACAAATTAGACAGGGACAACACCCCAGACGCGCCATCGAACTTCAGATCTGGCTCCCCACCATTGTTCAATACATGTCAACTTTTGAGTACACATTCAACATTGTTTGTATACATTAGAAACACATTTTTAATACATCATTATTTTTCTAAACTTATTTTTTACGTGTACTTCTTGCTATACATATTGTACATTGTTGGTATATATCTATACATTTTTAATACAAGTTAGTTTTTTTTAAATACAAGATTACAATTGTTTAATAAATGGTCAACATTTTCAATAAATGGTGAAACTTTTTAATGAAAATAAAAAAAATTCACACACAATGTACATTTAATGTATATGCCAGCAACACTTTAAAATACATGTTTAACATTTTTTGAAATACTTCATTAACATTTTTCAAATGCTTGATTAATATATTTTGAATACATGATCAACTTTTTTCAAACACGTTGTATTCTTTTGTAACATTTTCCGTATATATAAGAAATATGTTTTCTATACATATTTAACATTTTTAAATGCTTAATTAACATTTTAAATGTTTTATATGAAGTTTTTTTGTAAAATATATTTAGTATATAAAAAGTAATAGTAGAAAAAAAATAAAAACAAAACACATTAAGATAAAATCGAGGTCGTGGTATGTGGCCTCACGCGCTCCGACTACCTGTGAGCTACGTTGGGATTTTCCCCGAAGAGAAGAGGAGATGCAGCACAATAGAGATAAGTATTTCCCCTAGTGAGGACCAAGGTTATCGAACCCATAGGAGAATCACACAAAGACTCGTGAGCAGCCCTTGCACACACAAAAGCAAATACTTGCACCTAACACGGGCAAGAAAGTAGTCAATTCCTTGAACTCGTTACTAGCAAGGATTAAATCTTGTAGTGATAGATAGATAAATTGCAAAAGGAAATAAAAGTAAATAAATTGCAACAAAGATTTTTTAGGTTTTCTTTCACTAGAGGTTTCTCTCTCAAACACATAGCATACAGTGGGTAAACAAATTACTGTTGAGCAATTGATAGAAAAAGCGCATAATTATGACGATATTCAAGGCAATGATCATGTATATAGGCAATGACGTTCGAGACAAGTAGACCGACTCTTGCCTGCATCTACTACTATTACTCCACGCATCGACTGCTATCTAGCATGCATCTAGGGCATTAAGTTGATGAAACCGGAGTAACACCTTAAGCAAGATGACATGATGTAGACAAAGTAAACCCAATCAATGTGAATAAACCCCATCGTTTTATCCTTAATGGCAATAATACAAATACGTGTCTTGTCACTTTCTGTCACTAGGATATAGAGCACCGCAAGATTGAACCCATTACAAAGCACCTCTCCTGCTGAAGATAAATCATTCTAGTTGACCAAACCAAACGGATAGACCGGAGAGAAATACAAAGCTATAAAAATCTTGCAAAAAGTTCAAAAAAGACTCAATTACTTCTCATGAATATTCAGATCATAAACCCACAATTCATCGGATCCCAACAAACACACCCAAAAGAAGATTACATTGGATGGAACTCCAAGATGATCGAGGAGAATATGGTATTGAAGATGTGTGTGTGAGAGAGAGAGAGAGGGAGGGAGGGAGGGAGGGAGGGAGGGAGAGAGAGAGAGAGAGGGAGAGAGAGAGAGAGAGAGAGAGAGAGAGAGAGAGTCATCTAGCTACTAGCTATGGACCCGATGGTCGGTGAACTATCACACATCATCGATAGGGCAGCAAGATTGATGTAGAAGCCCTTCGTGATTGATGACCCCTCTGGCAAGGTGCCGGAAAAGGCCTCCAGATGGGATCACGGAAGAAGAGAAGCTTGCGGAGAAAAGTTATTTCGTGGGGTTCTCTGATGGTTTCCCAATATTTGAGAATTTACAGAAGTGGAAATAGGTCAAAAGGAGCTACGTGGGGCCCACAAGGTAACAGGACGGGCCACCCCCTAGGCACACCCTATTGCCTTGTCACCCCCTCATAGGTCTTCTGGCCCTCCCCGAAGCTTCTAGGGTCTCTTGTCCAGAAAAAATCGTAAAAAAGTTTCGTAGCGTTTGGACTTCGTTTGGTACCGATTTTCTGAAAAACCAAAAACAAGCAGAAAACAACAACTGGCATTGGCACTAGGTTAATAGATTAGTTCCCAAAAATAATATAAAATAACATATAATTGCATATATAACATACAAGATTGATACTATAATAAGGAACAATAAAAAATTATAGATACGTTGAAACGTATCAGTGCATGGGCGGGCCCATCTCATGCTTGCCATTAGGGGTGCCTAGCAACAGTAGCTGGGCCGCCCTACTAACACTCTGGCGCTTGCACCACGGTAGCAGCCAGGCCGCTTCCGTGGCAGGGGGTGGCTCACTCACAGGGAGCCCGGCTACTGGCCTTCCCAACGGCCCAAGGCCCACCACATACCCGACGACAGGAAGGAGCCCGGAGGAGCATATAGGCATCATAGATCATCTTGGCCCCAGGTCTACACTGGTGGCGGCCTAGATCGCATCTTCCTTGTTGTAAGATCGTAGCCTCCAACGTGTATATAAGGTGGAGGCAGGAGGCTGGTGCTACCATTTAAAACAATAATGAGGCTGGCCAACTTGCATGGAGAAGGCTCCCCCCAATGGCTTCCTTTGATGGCCGTTCGATCCTGGTCAACTTGGTCCTTTTTTCACTGTAGGTCGTTGGATCGTCGGTGGAAATCAAGGGTTGCCGTTTTCACCACGCAATCAGTTTTGGGTGGGCAATGACCTGTGGGCTCGGGAAGGTTTTGATTGGCTACTAGGCTGCCCGTCTACCAGAAAGGCATGATGGCCACGAGGGAAGCCTTCCCACTTCCACGGAGTTAAGACCAAGGAAATTTTCGCAACCTCGAGTTCTGCCACAAGCGAACCATCTGAAATCTGCACCAAACCTGTTGGAGAATTCGATGGTGCAAGGTGAACATAGTAGCCTCGTTCAGGCCCACGACACAGAAGATGTGACCGGCTTCGGCTGCTTCAACACGGGACAATGATGCCAAGGGTGCTCATAAATCAATTCAAAACAACCGGGGTCACATAGTATGGAGAAGGTGTGGGAGGAGGTGAGGCGCGGGGTGATGTGGATGTGGTCGGTGCATCGGCCTCGCTGACCCCGGCCGATCGACAACTCAACACGGATGAGAGGGACAATAGGTTTAGCATTGGAAGGGAAGTGGGCACAGTTACTTGTCTCATCGGCGTCGACTACAACAGCCGCCCCTCGCCATGCTACCCTCTCCTCCCTCCCTCTCTCCACCCAAGGATTTGGATCCCAAGTGCACTTTTTTTCTCGCGGGCCACCAAAATTCTCGGTTACCGCGGTAACCGCGAAATCCCGGAAAAAATTCGGACGAAATTTGAATTTGAATTTTGAATTCAATTTTTTTAATCTTGTATAGATTAGCTCTGGACTCAAGTTTGTCACCATCAGCAGCCTGGCGCAGTGGTTAGGTCGTATATGTCTTACTATTTCCTCGAGGTTGCAAGATCGAATTGCCACAGCAACAATTATTTTCACAGCATCTCTCTTTTTATCATAAAAATTGTGTAAAAAAAACAAGCAGCAATGGGATTCAAACTCAAGACCTCAGGAAAGTTAGGAAGGACACGCTTACCAGTACGCCACAGCTCGCTGTCTGTTAAGGAATGTATCTAACCTAAGTACCAGAGTTTGAATTCAAAAAATTCAAAAAAATCGCTTGGTATGTAGGTTTCTCGTGGGGTGGCGAGAAACGTGGTAACCGGGAGGTATCCGAATATTCCGCCCGGTACCCAAAACCATGTCTCCACCTCGGGATTCAGCCAAGGACGAACCGACTCACAATTGAGTCGATACAAAAAAACATTAAAAAAGGACACCAATAGCCCCACCCTCCAATCCGGGTCGGGATTGCAAAAACAAAAAACCCAAAATAGAACCACACCAAAAACCGCAGGGCTAGAAAAAAAAGGTATACACTCAAGGCATGTGAGCTAAGATTCAGGCTGAGAATCCGACGGCCACAAAATTTGACTGTGGCCAATTTGAAGCAACTAGTTATTCTTTCGAGAAAATATTTTGTTAATACGAACCCTTACCAACAAAAGTATTTCTTTAAAGAGATAAGTCCATATTGTAACCCTAAACTATTAAAGCTTAATGTATAACCCCGGACTTCAAAATTGTTTGTGTTTGCAACCTTGAACTTCCAATACCAAACAAATACCATTCTTCAAAACAGTTATCTTTAAACAACTGTGAATGCACATAAAAATGTGTCCTTTTGTGTCATGATCATTCATAAATCATGATATTCTCCAACTCGGTGATGGAGCACATATTAAAACTAACTAGAGAATAACCCGTACGTTGCTGCGGAAATCGATAGTAATATATTTCAGTGACTTTTTTTAGTTAAGAGGCCTATGGCCCGGCGTTAAATTAATGACGCCCTAACTGCCCAAGGTACAACGCAACACAAGACTAAAAACACAAGGAAAAACTCCGGCAAGATACATGCGTGCCCAGGAGCAACAACAAAGCCCTCGAACATGATCGAAGAACCGACGCCGAGAAGGAGGCCAGCCGTCGACGGTGGTTGTGTCATCACCATCACCTAGACGTCTGGGACACCAGCACCAACTTGTTCCATTGCCGAAAGGAGCCCCCTGCTCCTCGCCCCGGCTCGAAGGGCGCCGCCCCGTCGAACAATGAAATGCTCACCTCCCTAGAGCGTGTAAGAATAAATTCGAGGCATACCGTTGATCATCCGAGGACCAAGCAATCACACGAGCACGACACCGAGATTTGTTAACGAGGTTCACCAATATGGCTATATCCCTGGGGCTTGACTACGGGCGCTCCTCCCCGTGACACCGTCACAATACCGCACCCGGCCACCCGGGCACTGGCACAGGCCGCCGGCTCCCCCTTGCGCGCCTGTGCTATTATGTTGGCATAGGTTACATCGTGTGTCTACCCCCGCTATATATGAGAGGCCTAGGATACAAGTGTCCTACTAGGACACGACTCCATATCCTATGTAAACACAATACTACTCAGAGTCCAACTGTAACCTACCATGTACACAATATTCGACACAACTCTAACAAACTCCACCTTTGCGAATATTCTCCACCACCTTGAATTTGTCAATGCGTCACATTGGACTTGAGCTTATCCCATGAGCACCGCTGATACTCCAAAGACTCCATATGACTTCACCTGTAACTTGTAGTCACTTCTTTTCTTGACCACAGTCAACACTCGAGCAAAATTAAGTTACTCATTACTCTACATTGTGCTCCCAACTTCCGGAGTATCCGTCAACGCCATCACACACCGACCACTGACCTGCATGAAAGTGAACAACTCACATATTGGGTGTCACACATAAGAGTTACCTGAACTCAACATCACCGCTCCTTTCTTGACCGCATGTCTGAAACTTGAAAATTTTCACCATTGTTTGTAGTCATCTCGAGTCAAATTCGCAGTTGTCTCACCACATGTATGACCACCAGAGCCCTGGTCCGTCTCCATGCACCGTGCATACCGCACGCCTCGCCGCTATTACCGCGTCAAGCCTCCGCTGTCCCAGTCGAGTCTCAAGGGTCGTGAACCCACACCACTCAAACCCTTCTGCAGAGTACCACCGATCATCACGAACCGATGACGAGTTTCACGCTTCCATCAGACCACTGGGCTTCAGTCCGAACTACGTGTCCCTTGCTTTTCCCCTTGTTGAATAGGCTTCGATTCTCTGGATCCTTACATCGTAGCCCCTCAATCCAGCTTCACCTTCAACATGACTCCATGGTGGTTGTACGTGCCACCCCGCCCCGTTGACTCCAAGCTCCATGTGTACACCATCTTGAATCAGCCCCGCGCCATAGTCTTGTCGAAGCCACACAAGCACGCAGTCCCGTGCCACGTGTTTCCACGCCCAGAAGTCGGTCACCATCAGCATCACGCTTCTATGTCGTCGTCACCGATTCCATCACCGTCTTCTGTACCAACCGACTCATGTCGATCCGTCAGACTACCTAGTCCGACCCAGCCGAACTCGTTCGACTGTATGACACGCTCGAGGCTTCCGCAAATTTCCATCCATCACATGATAATTCCACCTCAGCTAACATGATTTCCCGCAACGCCTTCAAAAATCCCTGTTGTGCCAACAAATCCTTCACCTATGCCTGCTATAACCCAAGGTTTTCAGTTCCATGAACTTCTCCACCTCAAACCTAATATACGATGACACCATGATTCTTCATATAGCTAACACTCTGAAAAGAAAAATGTCCGAGCTTCCCACGCGATGCCCAAGTACAGAACTTGTGTACTACTAGTAACAAATCAACCAGTTGACTGTACGTGAATTTGCTCTTGCCTTGGCCTCAACTCCCGATGCTAGTGCTGCATGTCAATGTCTCCTGCTAAATCCGATGGATCCATATCCCTTGATAGATTTCTTCACCAATTGATTTTCCTGGCAATCTCCGTGTCATACGTGGACTCGGTCCACTTTTGGTCCAAACAAATCTCACTGTAGCTTCAACGTTGTACGTGTTCCCGAGCAGCCTAGCTTGGCAGTCGCGCCTCCACGCGCTCGCGCTTCCAACACGGGCCAGCATCGCTAGCACTCCACGCTCCAAGCCTGCCGCCCCAGCACGCACCTCAGCCACGCGCTCCTTCCGGCGGCTTCCAAGCGCCGAGCCAAGCGCCGCTGCCGAGCCATCTAATCTGATTCTGAACGAACTCACCGAGAATGCTGTCTGCCTGACTTCTTCCGATCGATCTCAACCGCACAGCACATATTGTATTACGACCAACTTCTGTGTAGACGATACCGATCAAGAAAATCAATCCTTCCTCTGAATCAACACGATCTGCAGCCTTCGAACAACCTAGCTCATGATACCACTTGTTAGCATAAATCCAAGGCATACCGTTGATCATCTGAGGACCAAGCAATCACACGAGCACGACACCGAGATTTGTTAACGAGGTTCACCAATATGGCTACATCCCCGGAGCTTGACTACGGGCGCTCCTTCCCGTGACACCGTCACAATACCGCACCCGGCCACCCGGGCACTGGCACACGTCGCCGGCTCCCCCTTGCGCGCCTGTGCTATTATGTTGGCATAGGTTACATCGTGTGTCCTACTAGGACACGACTCCATATCCTATGTAAACACAATACTACTCAGAGTCCAACTGTAACCTACCGTGTACACAATATTCGACACAACTCTAACAGAGCGTAGCTGGACACTGACGCCAAGACCCCAAGCGGAGGCCTTCGAACAAAACTGCCTCGCCGGACCTAGCTCCTTGAGAGAGCACCACCATCTAGGCATAGAACAGTCACACGAAGAGAGGAAGCAGCCATCCATGAACCCATCTCGGCGACCAGCAAAATGGGACCTTGCTCATGAGACGGGGCCTCCAAAAAGGGAACGCCCGACGCCGCCACCGCTCGGTCTGGAACAAGCCAGACAAAGGTTTTCACCCAGAGCCCAATGGGAATGGAGGCCACCCACAGTGACACCTCCAAGAAGGGGAACGGCGCACAAAAGCGTCTCCATAAATTGGCACCGACACCATCGGGCGAAGCTTTCGCTTGGGATATGTCCCGACCAAGAGCTGCAGACGACGACCGAAGCAGATCTGGGCAGAACCAAAGACCACACCCGACCAACGAACGCCTCCAAAGTGAGCCACCTCGCTGCCCAAACAGCCTAGGGGACACATGAGCACCCACGCGTACGACATCCGCCCGAATGGTGCCGTTGCGCCTACTGTCCGGAGCCGCCGCTCCGGCAACCATGGGGATCCACCCTCACCCACCACCCACCGGCGGTGGATCGCAAGCACGCAGCCGGCCACCCCTACTGCCGCACTAGCGCAACTTCACCTACCACGGCCACACAAAGCATGCACCTTTCCCACGTGGAGACGAACCACAACCAAGATCTGTGCTGCTGGACGCCCAAAATAGCAGCCACACGGGCCACCGACGAGAAGAGAGCCGTTCCCATGAAGACCAATGAGAACCATCAGATCCGGCGGCAGCCTGGATTCCATCCACGACCGCCGGCCCCCATGCGAGGAGCCGGACCACCAGGGCTCGAAGACCTTGTCCGCACCGCCCCGCACCCGCCTATGGCAGAGCCACCCCAGGCAAGGCCACAGACGAGGGGGAGGGAGGGGGTTCGAGATCTGGGCGGGGGTGCCGCTTCCCAGAAAGAAGACAAACTCAAGAGCAGTAGAGTGGAGGAGGAGGATGCGGGCGCGACCTGCCGCCGCCACAGGCCGGCCGGAGGCCGCCGGCGGCGATGGCGAGGGAGGGTGGCACGGAGGAGGAGGTTGTTGGGGCGGCGGTCGCCTCGTGACCTGCGGGAGCGACCCACGAGACGCGAGAGGATATATTTCAGTGACTTGATTGTATGAAACATGCATAGTTGAGTTAATATATATGAACTAAAATAAAAAAAATGAATATTATATATTGTGTTTGATTATTATGTGGTCAAAAAATATTTTGAATATAAATGGCATAATATAATGAATTTTTTTTTGCATGCATGTTGAGTAGACCTTTGACGAGGTGGCATGCGTGATGAAGTGAGATGTGTGCATGGCATCAACTAATAATGTAAAAGAATTATCATGCATGCTAGGGTGGACCATACATGAGGTGGCATGTGTGTATGTTAAGATAATAAATATAATGGGGATGAACTGAGAACGGCATTTTGGAGCTCGGCCTCCATGGAAGACATTTTTTTTGAAAATTCAAAATTCATTGCACAAGTACACAAGGATGTGATATGTATGCATTCGTTAAACGGTAGCTTCCGCGCCCTTTCTGCCTGCTTCAATTGATGTGAATGATCGTGTGTAAAATTTCAGAATGAAATTGAGATGTGATCAATGCAAAAAGAACAAATTCAAGAACTTTTGGGATGAATAGTATCATGTGTTAAAAAGGCACAGATTTCTCTTTTTTGCACAACCTTCATTTCAATGTATTTCATCCTGAAAATTTACACACATGTGTGTTATGCCTCCATATATGTGTATTGTTTTTTAGAAAATTTTGAAATGTAAAAATATGAATTTTGTTTAATTTTGAATTTTTCGAAACCCTGCCTCCATGGAGGCCGAGCTCCAAAAGTAATTTCAGGATGAACTATTTACATAGATAGCATATATTATTTCATGCCAAATTTAATTTTTTAGAATCATACTGGAGAACATAATAAAATTACATGGAATAGCCAGCTTGTTGAATACTATGATTCAAAACTTAAGTAATATAATCTTGACACTTCCATTTTTTTCAATGGGCAAGGTCTATCTATTTGCGCTCCCGACGGAGTGAAACACAAGATCAAGATGTTCAAAATGATGTGTCACATTGGCAGAGTGGACAGAGTGATATACGGGATCAATATCTTCTTGATGATGTATCACACTCGCAGAGTGGACGGAGTGGAACACATCAACAAGATCTTCTAGATGATGTATTGCTCTTGCAGAGTGGACATGGTGGATCAGAAGAGCAATATCATCATAATGATGCATTGTTGCACTTGCAGAGCGGTCGGAGTGGATCACCACCTTTACAGGAGCAAGGTCCGCAGGATGATGCATTATTGCACTTGCAGAGTGGCCTACAACAGCTTAGAGATACTCTTCCTGCAATGTACAATCTTATTGACCGAGCAGAGTGGCGGAGCCATGAACACCATGTGGCTGAGCTCCTTCCGAGACTCAAGGACGCCGTGTATAATGCGGATGACCTTCTTGATGAGTTTAGGTGGTATGAGATGAAGGCTGAATTGGAGGGCAACACAAGCAAGTCTCCTTTTAGTGACTTCATTGGTACTCTCATTCATGGCAGCTTTGACAAATTGAAGGATGTCCGAGAAAGGATGGAGCATCTTTCTCGCCAGTTGAAGAGGATGGGGTTGCATAAAGTTATGCAACGATTTGACAAATCAGTTAGGCCGGAGACTACCGCTATGCCAGATGAAGCAAAAATATTTGGTCGTGCTGAGGAGCTAAAGCAAGTGATGGAATTTCTCAATGTCCCGACAAATGCAAAACGCAAGAGAGCAAAAAGTTTAGCCAATGCATCAACAAGCTCATCAGCAAACAACCAAGTTAGTAAGGAATCAAGAATAACATATCTTCCTGTTTTGCCAATAGTTGGAATTGGTGGTGTTGGAAAGACTACTTTGGCCCAACATATCTGCAGTGATCAACAAGTGAAGTCTCACTTTGGCCTGGTAATTTGGATTTGTGTCTCGGATGACTTCAACGTGAAAAGATTAATCAAAGAGGTTATACAATCATGTCCTAGAAAAGAGGCAACATATGATAGTGGAAAAGATGCACCGGCTGATAATCTCAATTCTCTTCAGCTTGCTCTTTCTAAGCATGTAAACAATCAAAGGGTCTTGATTGTCCTTGATGATATATGGGATGATTCTTTGAAGGAAAATAGGCAGTGCTGGAATAGATTTTGTGCACCTCTAAAAAGCGCCCAAGAGGGAAGCATGATGTTGGTCACCACTCGATGTCCAAATGTTGCTCAGGGAGTGGGCACAGTGAAGCCTATTATATTAGTAGGGTTGAAAGATGATGTCTTCTGGAATTTCTTCAAATTATGTGTTTTTGGGTCTGAAAGTTCTAGCAATAATCCAAAGTTAGAACTCATTGGTAGAAGCATACTTCCTAAATTGAAGGGTTCTCCATTAGCCGCCAAAACTCTTGGACGCATGTTAAGAATGGACCTTCAAGAAACACATTGGGAGAGTATACTTCATAGTGAATTGTGGGACTGATATTTTACCTGCCCTTCGATTGAGCTACATGTATTTACCATTCAATTTACAGCGTTGCTTCTCATTTTGTGCTGTATACCCTAAAGACTACAAGTTCCAAAAAGAAGCCTTGTCTGAAATATGGGTGGCAGAAGGCTTTGTTGAACCTCAAGGTGATGACTCTTTTCAAAAAGCTGGTTGGCAGCACTTTGAAGATCTTGTAACTCGGTCATTCTTCCAAAAAGTTAATGGTGGATATGTAATCCATGACTTGCTGCATGACATGGCACAAAAAGTTTCAGAGCATGACTGCTTCATCTTAAGAAATAAGAATGACTATGAGAAAGTTCCTGAAAATGTTCGTCATGTATACATATTTTGTAACAGGAATGTTGGCAATTCTGATTTGTTGAGCCTATGCAAGCACAAAACACTGCGTACCCTAATTTGCGAGAAGCAGTTAGGGAGTACAACAAGCACTGTGATGGACAAGTGGTGTACTAATCTGCCGCGTATCCGTGTGATTTCTCTTACCACTACAAATGGGTTACCATATAGTATTGGCAACTTGAAGCATCTTCGGTACCTCAAAATCTCCGAACATTGTCCTTTGAGCATTCCTTCAACTTTTTGTTGGCTCTATAATTTGCAGGTTTTAGATGTCACAAACTGCAGTCTAGAAAGCTTACCATATGGCTTCAGTAACTTGAGCACTCTACGGAGATTCGTATCACAAGGATTCTCATATTCCGCTGATTGCACATATCTGAATGCAGCCAATATGCAGCTACAAGGAACAAAACTAATCAAGAATCTGAACCAAATTCGTGGCTGTCTGCAAATAAGAGAGGTTCGGATGCTGAGTAAGGATTATGCAGCTGAATTAGAATTGAAGAATAAGAAATATCTTCGAGAGCTGAAATTGAACTGGTCATTTGGGTCCACTGCAGTATTATCTCCAAATGAGCAGCACAATGGGACAGAAGTGCTTCAGGTTCTGCAACCTTCTATAGGTCTCAGGTGTCTATCCCTCATGCAATATCCAGGTGTCTCTCTCCCAAGCTGGTTTGAGCCGCAGAACTTGCCAAGCTTAGCATCACTTTCTATTGACAGCTGTTATGCTCTCAACAGCATATCATTCTCCAGCAGTAGTGGTAACGTTGGCACTTTCCTTCCCCTGACGGAACTACACATTTTTTGGTGCCATAGTTTATCAAGCCTACATTTTCTGCGTCCAGATTATGTACCAGCCATCAAGAGTATAAGTATTGATAGTTGTGAGGGCTTAGTATCAGTACCAACCGAAAGGTTAGAAGGTTTTCTTTACCTGAAACATCTGTTTGTTTCTGGATGCCCAAAACTCCAATGGGAAAGTGAATTGTTATTACCGTCGTCTCTCCAAACTCTCAAGTTGAAGGAATGTGGAGATTTCTCTGCATCTGTCCCAAAATGCCTAGAAAACCTGACATCCCTAGTGTCGTTGCACTTGGCGGGGTGCCCAAGTCCCAGCTGGCAAAGGGGGGTGGTATTACCCTCGTGCCTCCAAACTCTCTACTTGGTGAGATGTGGTGATTACTCTGCATGTGTCCCTGGATGGCTAGACAATCTCACATCCCTCGTCTCACTGACGATGAGTGGATGCCAAGATATAACATCCATTCCGGGGCACACTTGGCTCAGTAATCTGGCGTTACTTGCGGAATTGGTAATTAGTGATTGTCCAAGCCTAGTTTCAATCGGTGGAGCAAAGGCAGTTGCAAAAATAAAGAAAGTTGAGATATACAAGTGTCCAAACTTAAAGGAAGCAAATCAGATCATGCGGAGAGGCCGACGGTACATGTGCTAACTCTAGCTTTCCTTCCAGTTTTTGCTCCGTTTTTCTTTTCGTTCTGGAATTTCTGAAAAAAATTGAAACTCTCCAGGTCATCAAGGCGGAATAACTGACAGGCGAGCTAGCTGGAGCACGTAGATGCAGGACTTGGAATTTGGAAAATCAGGGGACAGCCAGACATGATGCATGGCTTCGTCTCTTATCTATCTCTCCATGGCTACCTCTACCATCTGCATATCCATATTTATGCTGATAACAGTGGATCTCTTCTTTGTTTGCACGGAGGCTGAACTTATTTGTTTCAAGTACTTGGCCACAGCTTGTGATGGAACCTACGGAAGAATCAACGTAGCTGAAGTGAGTTTTAGCTATTACTAATATTGTGTGACAAATAAGTGAGGGCAGGACATGTGTGTTTGTGTTGTACCTTGTGTTCAGCCGACAAATAAGTGAGGGTATATATGTCATGGTCTCATGGATGCTGTCATACAATCATACCTAATTTTATTTTTATTTGTTAAGAACATATGGTTGTATAACGTACGATTCTGGGAGTCTACCCATAAACTGAAGTGATGTTTGTCAAGTAAATTGCATTATCGAAGTAGGTTTACAGGGACTCAAATTTACAGCCGGTTTCTGACTTCCATAGCACGCTAGCACTGTCCATGTTGAAACTGATGCTATATGAACCATACATGAGGGCAGAGTTTCAGACTCCAGGGTTCCAATATTCAACCTGAAGTGATCCATCGAGAACCTGAAGTAATTTCTGTTCTAAAGATGGAGAATTCATTGTGGCTTAGGAACTTTCTGTTCTGTCCACCTTGATTTAAATGGCAGAAGTACCAGACATTAACCTACCGAGTAAACTGAAATTTAGCAGAAGAACCAGACATTAATTTTACCGAAAAAGGGTTGCCCCCCGCTTTATATTATAAAGCAACGACCACACGATACAAATGCTGGGGCCTCAGCACAAGCAAGCCCAAAGGAAACAAAAAAAGGAACTGAAGAGAAAATAATGCCAACAACGGCGGATCAACGAAAACGATGAGGACCCGCAACCTCCGCGCCCAGCGGATAATACCACCACGCTCCTAGCACTCCGGACCGCCGCATACCAAACAACACCCTCAAGAAGGATCGCGAAGGTGACGACGCTGTTGCCCGGACATGTCCTAGGGTTTCCCCCGGTACGCGAGGGGTGAGGTGGAAGGGGTATGCCCGACGCCCTTCAGGAAGGCACGTCGGTGCCCACGAGCGTCACCGCGTCGGTGCCGGCCCTGCCGACAAGGATTTCTCCCGACCACCAACCAACCACGACCCCAGACGATCCATCCCGCGCCACCAAACACACCGCCCTCCAACTTGCGCCACCACGATCGAGCAGTCTCCATCGCCGTCTCACCATGGCAAACGAAACAGGACCGACGGAAACAACACGACGCAATCGGGAACCAGGAGCGGCAACATCAACAGCCTCGCGGGAGGGGACATCCTCCACCGCCCCCGGCGGGATCCGGCCGGACGCAGCACAGGGGCAAACCGGGCCACCCCTGGCCCAGCCGAGCCCGAAACGGGCTCGCGAAGCCCCCGTCACCGCGCTGCAGAACGCGAGCCACCGTCGCCACCATCCCCCGCACGAGTCACGCCCCCGACCCGCTGGAGGCGCCGCAAGCATACCAGGTCAGGCCCGCCCAGACCCAGATCGAGCCGAAAAGGGCCCAGATCTGGGCCGGGAAGGCCCGCCACTAGCCACCGCGTCGCCCCGCCGCCAAGCGGCCGCGCCACCGCCCGCACGCCACCCAGCACTGCGCCGCCTAGGGAGTCGCGCCGCCGCCGGATCCATAGTCGCCGAGGAGCACCCCTGTCGGCCGCCGTCCGCCCGAGCCAAGGCGCCATGCGGGGGGGAAAGGCCGGGGCCGCCGCCGCCGGCACCACGCGGGCAAGGCCCGGTGGCCCAGGCCAACGGCGGCGGAAGGGTAGGAGGGGAAGGGGAGGGCTGGGAGGGGCGACGAGAGCCCCCGGTCGCCCCGCTCGGGGAGGCGACGCGGGGGAGGAGGGGGGAAGCTGAACATAGGCGAGAACTTGTCAAATTCTCACCAGACATTAATTTTTTATTTCGTTCAGCGGATTGTCAGAATTTTATTTCAATTAGCTCATATGTTGTCTGAATGACGCTAGGCTGTAGTTCTCAGCCTGATTGATGGTTAACGTCCCGTAGACGTTTAAGCCCCCGTGCTATAGCTTATGAGAGATTGAAATGATCTAGCAACAAATAAGATACTCCCGTACAAAGTTGTACCAAATCAGCGACACTTATTTTGGGACGAAGGGAGTATATGATATCTGAGTTAATCAGTACTCTAGTTAGGTGGCATTTAAAGTAGTGTCATCGAAAGATTTCACTCTGTAGAAAAAAGGAGAAAGACAGTTTTTGGCTGCTGCTGCTGGTTGTTTAAAATTGATTGATTAAAACTAAGTGCAACGTATAGGATAATTAATTTGGGAGAGATGAGGGAGCAAGGCGGCGGCTTTGAGTGCTTAGGATATCTGACTTCCTTTTGTATATATAGCTCACTATGGTACAGAGTGATGGGGAAATAGAACAAGGCATTCGGTCTGTTGTTTTATCGTCGGTTATTTTAATTTGTAATCTACCAGCTTTCTTTTTCCACTGGATAGTGCAGTAGATACTTAGTTTTTTTTATTTCTTTTTGATGTAACAGTACCTCAACTGGTGTCAGAACACCTTATATGATTGGCCTTGTGTTGGCCCAGATCACGTCGCCGAGTACTTTTCGACGATGGCGATATGACCGACGACAAACGACGACGAAGTGAAGCGACGCTGACTGACTTGGTTCCTGCCCCAAGCTGGCTCGATCCGTCCCGATCGATCAAAGCTAGCACAGCTAGCTACGTAGCCCGGCGAGTTGCACACATACACGAATCTCCTACACAAGCACGCACGTGTACAACAGCTGAATCAATCGCTGGATTGAATCACGCCGGAAACTAAACACACACGTACGCACACGTGAAGATTGGCTGATTGCCAAAGGCTCGTATCGAGCCTTGTGTATATTGATTCAACTCACGGTTTTTTTACAAGTTACAAGGGGTACGTGAGTACTTATATTAGCTAGCTATCCTGCTATCTAATACTAGTCCTACTCGGTTATTGTTTTGAGATCTACACGGACACTAACACGTACATGTACTGATCGGACAGGACACACGTGCACTTCGTGTTTAACTCTAACAATCACCCCCCTAAACACGACGTCGTCACGTCACAACTCCGACGCCGATTCTTCTTCGCATCTCCAAGAACTTCTCTCAGTCCAAAGTCTTGGTTAGCGTATCTGCCAGTTGATCATCGGTGCAAACGTAGTTGACCTTCGTCTTACCTTCTTCCACGCAGTCCTTTATGTACTGATACACCGTATCAATGTGCTTGCCCCTATCATGCCGCACTAGATCCTCGCGTAGAAAAGTTATAGATTCACTGTCAACATTGAGCACCACTTGTTCCGAATCTCGATCCATGAGATCATTGTGTAGCCGTCCTAGCCACACACCTTGACATTCTGCTTTACTTGAAGTCGATGTCACCACTTTCGGTCTTCTGATAGCCAGCTTACTATGCTTTCACCAAGGAAATATTGCACGCCCGAGGTACACTTACGGTCGCCAACAATTCCTTCCTTGTCACTACCACTGTAGCTGAGTAGTTTCACCATCTCCTTCTTGCTTAGCTCAAGACGAGGTTCCATTGAAGCGACAATGTGATTGCAATCTTTCATGCCACGGTTTTCAAGTACCTTCCTTGCATATGCCTCCTGGCATAGTGTGATCCCCTCCAGCTTTTGATGTACCTCTGTCCCGAGGTTGCAACTCAAAAGGCCTAGATCATCCATCTTGAAAAGCTCCTTCATCTGTAGCTTGAACTTTGCAATCACGTCTTCATCTGCTCCAGTAATCAATAGGTTGTCGACGTAGGTTCCAACTAGTAGACGATCCCTTCCTTCACCTCTCTTGTACATCGCATACTCTAGTGGGGCTTTCTCAAATCCAAGAGAAATCATCGTCTGATCAAGTTTGATGTTCCATGCCCGAGAGCCTTGCCGTAGCCCGTACAAGACTTTGTGTAGTTTTAGTACCATGTGTTCCTGTCCCTCTTTGATGAATCCCGGTGGCTGATTCACATACACATCTCCTTCTAACTCGCCATTCAAAAAAGCGGGTTTTACATCCATGTGATGAATCTTCCATGATTCCTGAACCGCGAGAGCGATGAGTAGTCTCACCGATTCCATCCTTTGAACAGGAACGAACACTTCCTCGAAGTCCACACCTTTCTCTTGCACGTACTCTCTGGCTACTAGCCTCGCTTTGTACTTCACGGACCCTTCGACATCTCTCTTGACCGTAAATTCCCACTTGAGATCCATGGCTTTTTCATTGTTGGGAAGATCCACAAGCTCCCATGCATTGTTATCGTGGATCGACCTCAACTCCTCTTCCATAGCTCGACGCCAACACCACTTCGTATTCGCGTCCTCAAAATCCGCCGGCTCCTTGGCGCTTAGACACCATCTCCCACTCCTTTTCACCTTTACCGGGTCAAGCATCCGAAGAGTTTTCTCCGAATAGGGGTGCAACACCGGCTGTAGAAATACGGGTATAGGTGATGATGCCCTTCCCTCCTTCATGGACATCAGCGTTACCTTGTCGTTCCTGCCTCCCAGCGTTGTAGTGGCCAAGTTTTGCAAAACTGCACTTGATAAGACCTCTGGTCTCCCTGGTAAATCAGCAGCCTGACCTGGGCCACCAAAGCCGTCCTCAACTGCGCATGGACTTTCAGGTAGAATTGTTGGGTTGCCCCTCACTTTTAGCATGCTGGAAAGGTCCGTTGGATAGTTTCTTTGTGATAGGCCAAGCCCACCACGTTCACCTCCTAGCCCTCCTTCTCCTCCTGTTCTACGTGAGCTGCAACCTGCTTCTTCAGGTACCGGTCCATGCCCTGCCACATCTCATCGTGTTGGCTGATTGCTTTGAAGGCTCCCAAGATCACCTCCCTGTTGTCCCGGCGTGTGGACCTCACCAAGCCGTGGCTGGCTCTGGCACTCCTGGCCGACCACCACATCGCCTGGTCGAGTGCACGCAGCACTCATTTCACCAGAGTGAGCCGCCTCACCATCCAACGTGTCTGTTTTGGTTGGCGACACGTTAAATGTACGCCTTGCTTTTTCATGGAGTCGAAACTTTTGTCTCAATCTTCAGGCCACCTACGGACCTCTTCTCCAGTCGACCAGCACAGAGACTACTTCTCCATGGACGAGCACATGCAATTATCGCCGCATCCGCTCCAGCAAAGTTGGCACTTACGTCCATAGCACTGACATAAGTTTCAGAATCACTCCCCGCATCTGTAGCTTCGACACAGGTTTCCGAACCACGATCATGATGGCAAACTTTTTCTTCCACGAGCGCGACAATTTCTTTAGCCGGCGCTCGAAGAACTGGATCCTCCTCATCCACGAGTTCAGTCATCAACATCATGTCACCGTCGTCACCTTGCTGGGCCATGAGCGCCTTCTGCTTCGGTGCTTCCTCGCAGTCAGCCTTGAAGTGACCAAGGAGGCCACAATTATAACACCTCACTTTCCTGATGTCAAACTTCCTCCTCGGTGGTGCTGGTGCAGCCTCATCATCTGAGTCGTCGTCCGAGTCGGCGAAGTTCTTTCTCGTCGAACGCTGCTTCCCCTTCTTCTTGCTACTGCTCATGGATCCGCCTTGCTTTTCTAGGGCAATCCACTGTGCCTTCGTGAGCATCACAAGCTCGTCGCTCCTCCCGTCCCCAAGACTGTACCGCATACGCTCATCATGAGCCTTGTACCGTCCGACAAGATCGTCGATGGAGAGAGTCGCGAGATCGACGCACTGCTCGAACGCCGTGACAATGTGCAGGTACCGGGGAGGGGCTGCACGCAAGAACCGCCGGACAACCGAGGCCTCTGTTAGGTTCTCTCCAAGCGTGCGAATCCGATTGACGAGAGTAGCCACCCGTGAAGCGAATGCATCCACGGACTCATCATCGCCCATGACCAAAGTCTCGTAGTTCCTTAGGAGAGTTTGGAGATTGGCTTGCTTGACACGGGTGTGTCCCTCGAACATGAGCTTCAGCGTATCCCACACCTCCTTCGCCGTTGCTTTGACGATTAGGTGCTGGAGGACATCCATCGGCATCACCGAGTAAATCGCTGACGCCGCCTGCCGATCCTTCCGGTGCTCGGCTCCCTCCTTCTTGAACGCGTCACCTCCTGGGTCGACAGCGTCCCATAGCTCGTTGGCACGGAGACCACACTCCATGAGGGCCTTCTAGACGCCGAAGTTCTCTCGATAAAATCGTGGGTACGACGAACTCACCGGAGCAGCAAATACTTTAGCCGCACCGGAGTACTCCGCCAGCTGCTTGGTCTTCTCGTCGTCCGACATGATCTCCCGTTACTAGAAGATCAATCTTGCTCTGATACCAATTGTTGGCCCAGATCATGTCGCCGAGTACTTTTCGACGATGGCGATATGACCGACGACGAAGTGAAGCGACGCTGACTGACTTGGTTCCTGCCCCAAGCTGGCTCGATCCGTCCCGATCAATCAAAGCTAGCACAGCTAGCTACGTAGCCCGGCGAGTTGCACACATACACGAATCTCCTACACAAGCACGCACGTATACAACAGCTGAATCAATCGCTGGATTGAATCACGCCGGAAACTAAACACACACGTAGGCGCACGTGAAGATTGGCTGATTGCCAAAGGCTCGTATCGAGCCTTGTGTATATTGATTCAACTCACGGTTTTTTTACAAGTTACAAGGGGTACGTGAGTACTTATATTAGCTAGCTATCCTGCTATCTAATACTAGTCCTACTCGGTTATTGTTTTGAGATCTACACGGACACTAACACATACATGTACTGATCGGACAGGACACACGTGCACTTCGTGTTTAACTCTAACACCTTGGCACTTTGGGAAGATATGCAGACAAAGGGGCCTGAGAAGCAGGCAGAGAAGCTAAGAAAACTGCTCCCTGTGTTGGTGAAAGCAAAGTGCTCTGTGACTGTGACACTCTTTGCTGATAATCAGAAATCACCCACCCTGATGTTATTTAAACATGTACTTTATGTCCATTGCGTTACAGCGACATGTTAAGATGGTGATATTTGCCACTGGTGCAGGTCGACCTGCTTAAGAATAGGAGGTCAGAGAAAGTTGGTCACCATTCCGAGGTGCTTCAAGTCATGGGACGGTGTTGTGGCAGCCAAGCAAGATCATCTCATTATCGTTGTTCCCCGTGAAACGCAAATTCAGTCACTGGTTCCTTTTGCTCATGTCAGAAGATGAGTCATGTATTCTGGTTACCATGTGACTGATTATCTGGTACAAGGAAGCATGGGAGGAAGAGAAGCTCGGAATCAGAAGATTTCAAGTTTACAAGAGGCTGGTGTCTCTAGCCTCAACAAACTCCGCGCATCCATTGCACAAATGTGTACTATGTATAGCTCTTGCTCAGTAGTGTAGTCTGTAGAGGCTGGAGTTGAGATGCAGTTTTGGTAGTTTCGTGCTTGCGGATAATTACCACACCTGAAAGGTTCGCTCATAAAAGTTGCAAAACTGTTATCTAATTCGGAGTATTACCCATGGCCTTAGAATTCTGTGTGATTGTCAGGGACAGCAGGAGGAGGATGCTTTTCTTAGAAAAAAGGAACAAGTTTGTCAAGATGATTTCTCTGCTGCTTGCTCGAGCTACTTCAATGTTATAGACTTGTGTTAGCCCATGCACATTTTGAAAAGGCCCGACCACCGACTCCCGCGGCGGCTGGAATCTCGGATCTCGCTGGGCCTAGATGGGCTTTCATGGGCCGACGGGTCTGGTATGCGGCGACAGGCTGGCGTGTTGGGCCTGGCAAGCTGGCTCTTTTGGCGCCGTGGTGGTGCCGCGGCCGGTCAGGCGGCGGCGGCTGGATCCTTTTGGCCTAGTCTCCGGCAGAGAAGTCGACGATCCGTGCACAGGAAGCTGGATGGAGTTCTTTCAACAGATCTGGGTGAAAACCTGCTCTTTGCTAGATGCCAAGGCCGGTGATGGCGGCGCTCTATGGTGGAGCAGTTCTAGACCACTATCTGCTACCTCCGAGGGAAACCATAGACCGATCGATCAGAAGGCGGCGCGCTTGTGTCGTTTCCCCCTTGGGGCGTTATTTTTGGAGGTGTACACAGGCTTGGGACAAGTGGACGGCATCTTTGGTGAAGCGGTGCTTCATCCTAGACATTGATGGCGACGGATCTCGATGGTATGGCGCCCTGGAGATTAGGCATCTGATTTGCGAAGATGGACTCGTGCAGGAGGGTGACGTTGTCTGGCGTCGTGATGACGTAGACGACAGCTAGACCGGGCAAGGTAGATGTGTCAGTACAGCTCTGAAGATGGATTGGTGGCAGTTGGCGGCGGCGGCCTCTGAGTGTGCGTCGAACCGGGTACCTAATACCTGGCAGGTGGCTTGGTTAGGGCCTCAGATCTTAGATGTTAGGTTTGCTGCGAGGTCTGTTTGGTATTAGTCCCGGACTATCAACATCCCTTCATCAACTGTATAGGAGTAATGACAGATATTTGCCTAGACGGTGGCTTTAGTGTTACTGATGTACTCCCTCCGTTCCCAAATATAAGTCCTTTTAGAGATTCTAACAAGTGACTACATACGAAGGAAAATGAGTAAATCTACACTCTAAAATATTCTACATACATCCATATGTTGTAGTCCATTTGAAATGTCTAAAAAGACTTATATTTAGGAACAGAGCGAGTATTACTTTGTAAGGTCTTTTATGAATAATTAATAAAGTGGCAGCATGCATCGCCCAGATGTAGAGGCTGGGGTCTTCCTCCTTTTGTAAAAAAAACAGCTTGACAGCTTCTGATGGTTCAAATTGCAACTCTTCATCATTATGATTGGTCATACTCTGTTCTGCTGATTTTCACAAGAGCCAGAGAACACGGCATTATTAAAACTAGTCATCAACCCGTGCATCTGCATGGGCTAGGGATTTGTACATAGTTTAAACATTATGGTGTTATCCCAATATATAGTGTGGAAATAAACATTTTGAATCAAAATAGTACAAAAGGTGTCATATATTTGAATATTTTCCCCTCATTAGTATAACATGAGTCTTTATTTGAAATTGAAAGACAGTGGCGTCTATATCTGCATCAAAGTTATTTTTGTATCAAACCTGGAATACGAACAATAAATTTCAATAGATTTGAGATAGTGACCATTATCTGAATTTTAATCAAACTATTGATTAATTCACAAAGTTTTAATTCTCCATTGCTTATTTCTTTAGTTTTACATTCCAATTCGTAAATGAAAAAGATATACCAGCAGGCCAATATATATTTGCAAGGAAGGATCACTTTGTTAACAAAACAGAATATACAATCATAATAATTCTCATATAAAGGCAAGAAATAGAATAAAGTGTATTCCTATTTATTCTTTTACTAAGTTGGCTTTCTTTTTTCTTCTCGGATGCGTTTTGATTTGTTATCTATCAGGAAAAACACCAAAACAATTTAGTACAAAATCACTCACCAAAATAACAGTGTGAATTCATTGGTTCATCTAGAAGAATCTAAACTAATGGTTAACATTGCACGTAGCTGAAAGAAATAATGTTGATGGGTTTGATGTAGTGGACGATACAGCCTTGCTGCTGCCATTGTGAAAGGAAAAATTCCATGACCAATTGATTTAGATAGACCTACAAATACTAACTTGGCCTGCTCAAAAGAAATTGATTTCTTATTTCAAACTGTGAGATTCTATCAATCAGTTTTATACATGTAACTAAAAAATATTAGTAGAAAGGAGAACATCTTGCGAACTTTCTCAAGAACACATCCTTAAGTACAGCAATACATTGAGAAATATAAATCAAAAACAAAAAATTAACATCAGATTGATACAACTGAACGTTGAGGATCGTTTGGCTTCAGGTGCATCTAATATATGAAATTATGTCTGACTTTAGAAGACAGTTGCAATGACAATCATGTTGATATAAGAAAGTGTCCAGAACGATTTTCTAGTACTGGTCATTCTTGTGCAAATATATTAAAACTGATCAGTTCAAATGTAAACTACCTTATAGCAGTATGCAGCCAGTGGCAGTATGGGAGGAATAGGCGAGAGGTAATGCTAGTCTGCCACAAAAAAACCATAAAATTAACCCATCTTTTAATATAAATGACAGGTCATATATTTATCAACCACTTAATAAAGTATTGGGAGTCCAAAAATTAAGCGAACCATGTAACTACGGGATGATTGGAAAATTAGTATATATAAGTCACAACTTCAGAGGTATCCTAAAGAATTTGTCAATTGAAAAATCTAAATTAACTTCGATTTTATTGGAGTAGTGTTACCTTCTCCATGCATAAAAGGGAGACGTTATCTACAACTTTGTGGTCCTAAATGTGAGTATGCAGAACTAAAAAAATTGGCCAATCGAATAAGGTTGAACATGTAACCCAGCATAAGTTTGTTAGCTCTTATGGAGTTCTGCTGCTGGCCTGCATGTCCCACACATAAGCCAAAGAATGTTTTCAAATATACACGTTCTTTGAAATTGAAAGAAACAATAGAATCTGTGTGTTGAAAATACACCACAATAGATGTTTTCGTTGATATGTACTGTTATATACTCCTTTTTATTCTATTTTTTGGAACAGGGAGAACTCCATAGATCGAAAAATATTCATTGGTATTATTTAGCAGACCACATATGCATAGTCACCTGCAAGAGGAAATTAGTAAAAGGAAAGCAAATTAAACAACTTGGTTCACATCGTATCATCCTTGAGATTACAAATCTGAGTTAGATGCATCATATCATAATTTTACCGCGTCTTCCGAGAAACAGAAAATCAGAGTCGAAGACATACTAATTAAACTGGTAGCTGCATACGGAGGTGTCGGAAACAAACACCACTATATGACTCACCAGTTAGTAAAAAAGTATGAAGATACCCACATCCATGTCCGGATGTGAAACACAACACACCAATCTTGCTTGGAACACACCAATTAAGCACTTCTCCAGTCATGTTTGCCTGTAACCATATGGAAACAAAGGTAAAAGTAAAGACTCAACGATATGCACTGGGGGTATATGGAGAACTACTAAGAGATGAAAAAAACGGGTCTGAATCTGTTAACTCATTGTCCCCAACCCTTGCATGTCAATCTTTCCGGCACACCATCGATTCATTATTTTAACCTTAGCAGGAGACGCATGATGGAGGCTAATGAACACACCTTCATATATTATTGCGAACTAATCAGTAGAGCAAGATTGATTTAGTAGGATCGTGGGCGGTGCCGCTTAAGCAGAGGAACTGACCAAGCAACATAGTTTTTCGTAATGGGCCACAGTCACAGCAAATTTTTACAGCTAGGGATGTACATACGTGTACCATACATGGAGAAGGCAGGGTCGTTTGAAATCTCACCACATCATCCAAGTGCTCCTAAGGCCTAAGGCATACCTAACGGCTTGTACATATGGACATGGTGATTTATATATAAAATAGTGAGAAAGCTTGTTTCGACAGTAAGTAAATACTCTAAGAACACAATATTATCTCGCACATTACAGAAGATTACTAAATCATGGAGTTTGTAAATATGTATTGATGAGTTGATCTGGAACTTTACAACAAAATTCCAATGAATAGTGGAAACTTAATTATTATGCTGACAGTCCTAATGTTAATAAACAAATTGTGCTAGGTCTCACGTTGTATATTTGTTTCACATAGCTACTACAGTAATGTTTCTGTTTCCAGTACGTATACCTGCTGGGTAGCTCCGTGTTGTAGGTGGGTGTTCCCCTTGACGGCATTGTCGAGCTTGTCTTGGTAATAAACCTCCACATCGGCGATCTACTTGGCGTCGTGATTCCCAATGATGACCACCTTCCTGCACACAAATATAACCCCTCATCATGGTGCACCCTCTGCACGTAGTCCCTGATCTATCTGTAGCAACCTGGTGCTCACTTTCCCTACTTGTTCACCATCTCGACAACCTCTCTCTCAATAGACTTCAGCAGGATGCATGCAGTACGCCTTGGTTCCACAACGGAAGGGTCGTTGGTACTCTCCCTTCTGCCTCCAGCGCAGCGCCATCTTCTCACTGTCAATCATGTTAGCCTCATCAGCTTACGCCAATAGGAAATCATCCAATCAGCCTACACCAATATGAAATCACCCATGTTGACGCGGCTGAACCGCCTCGTCCGGGTGGCCGGCGCCGGGGCATGTTCGCTGGAACGAAAAGGCGATCGGAGGCTGGGCAAGGGGATGTTGGTTGTCAAGTCGCCGAGGGAGTAGTTGTAACATCCCAAATTTTCAATTTGGAATGTTATACATAGATCATCATGCATATCATATTTTTATTGCATTGTTGGCTCGACCCTAGAAATTCTACGCAACTCAAGGACCCTCGGAGAGAGTTGGAGATTTCGTTATTTTCATATTTGGGGTTTTTCTCAAATTTTGAAAATAGGATCATTGATTTTATTTATTTTATCTTCAATTATTTCTACTACCAAAAATTCAGAGAGGGAATAAAATGACTTTCCCAAAATAAAGAAATAATGAAGATTTAATAAAAAAATCAAATAAGGTTTATTTTGGAGTTTTTCGCTTTTTATTTGAATTTAGGAAAAATGCGTGTTTTTCAAAATTGCGTTTAGGCCCCAAATAAATGTTCATCTAGTCCGGCTTGATTTTAGAAGTCGGGGAAAATTTATTTCGGGATTTTTGGAGTCCGTTTAGTATTTCTTTTTATTTTTCTACCGAGCGTAATATTTAAAAAAAACGCGCGCACCGACTCTGGGCCGTACCCGAGCGGGACTCCGCTCGGGGGGCGCTTTATAAAGCGCGGGACCCCGCCGCCAGCCCGCCAGCTCGCCCCGCCCCGCCAGCCCGTTACGCCGCCCCGGCCCACCAGCGAAACCCTAACCCTAACCCTAGCCAGCCGCCGCGCCGCCGCCCGACGCCGCCGTCACCGGAGCCGCCGCCGCGCGCCCCGCATCCCGAGGTTCACCGCCGCTTGAATCGCGTGCCGCCGGTTTTCTTAAAAACCAGGCGGTTTTCTTTACGATTTTTTTTGATTCGTTTTATTTTAGTTTTCGGTTTTTTTCGGTTTAGGTTAATTAGCGGACGTTCGTCCGTTAGTTCGTCTTAGCGAATGCTTTTCGTCAGATTCGTTAAATTAACGAACGTTCGTTCGTTAATCCGTTCGTCGTTTTTCTTTTTCTCGGATTTTCCGCGGTTATTTTCTGATCGCGATTTCTGATCCGATTTTCGTTTTAGTATAACTTTTCGCTCGTTTATCGGAATCAGGCGATTCAAGCGCCTGGTGTTTCGTCTCGAAACCCTCTTTCCGAATAATCTACTTAAACAAGTTTTTGCTTCTGTAAAATTTGACTTAGATCCAGATTAGTAAAACGAAGCTGTTTTCTTTCGCCGTTTGACTTTCGTTGCTTTATTTGATTTGATTCTTTTTGCAAACCGGAGTTCTTAAGTTGAACATTCTGGTTGGATCTTTTATTCGAGTTTTACCTGTGCATTAGATGAGTACTTATTGTATGCTTGTTTGTTTGTCTGCGATAGAATACCCGGAGTGCGCCGCCTGTTACTTCGAGTCTCTAGGTTTCGCGGATCATCAGCAAGGCAAGTAACACTTGATCATACCTTTCTACTACCCAGTTTTTATGCATTAGATCTATCCTCAAACATTGCATGATTAGGATCTAATTAAATTGTGGGATGGGAAGTAGATGAGGTAGTACCTATTACCTGTTTTATTATCAAACCTTTGGGAGTTACTTCTACGTTTGCTTATTATGCCATGCTATGCTAGTAGACGTGGATTGGGTGAGTGTATCCATGACAGATGTGAGATTGTTAATTAATGGTTTATTTAAGGTGGCAACTTGAATACACATCTGGGTGGATTGAGGCACCTGTTTTCTAGCAGGACTTGCCTGTATTTCTTCGGACCGCCACCCAGGCTCAAAGGGATCATGAGATTATTCAAACTAGAAACTTACGTGTGCAGCCACAAGCCATTATGGGCTCTGGCATAGTTGACTAAGTTGTGCGAACTCTTACGGGTAGACTAGCAGATGTAGGGGAATGTAGGTGTACCGGTCTACCCACATGTAAGGTGCTAGTGCTTCCGAAAGACTATGTCTCGGTCATCCGTTTCTCAAACATCATGTAGTGCGAGGAATCAAACGGAGGCGATCGAGTCTTGTGGGAAAAGTGCGCAAACCTCTGCAGAGTGTATAAACTAATCATGGTTAGCCGTGTCCCCGGTTATGGACATCTTGAGTATCTAGTACTTGATTATCATGTGAATCTCATCATGTTACTTTAATTAATATTGTTGGGTTTTAATGAGTACTTTTTAATTGGGATTGAGAATGCTGTCAACCATTCTCAATGTTTAACAACCACCATGATAGTTAAATAAATTTATTCCTTTGCAGTAGGGAAAAATTGGCTTTATGCAAAAACTGTAACCATAGAGCTTTACCACCAGCCAAATATGCATGTAGTATAGCCTATCTCCATTGTTATTCTCTATGTGTTACATTGCCAGCATATTCCATGTGCTGACCCGTTTTCGGGCTGCAACGTTTCATGTTGCAGACTTTTCAGACGACGAGTAAGGTGCTTTTAGGTCGTGGTTCTATACTCAGTGATGCCGTTGGAGTTGATGGACTCGCTTATCTTCCAAGCCTTCCGCTGTTATCGTTTTAGATGGCCTTAAGCCATATTTATTTCAATAAGTTCTCTTTTGAGACATTCGATGTAATAAGTGTGTGATTGCTACTCTGTTATAAATCCTCCAAGTACTGTGTGGTGTCAGCATTACTGATCCAGGGATGACACTGAGCACAGAGATCAGACTGTTTGAGGTCTGGTCGCTACAAGGTGGTATCAGAGCACACGCTGACTGTAGGACACGGCCACTAAGCTTAAGCCCTAGATCACTACTCTTTCTTCTCATTTCTGACTCCTCATCTTTTCTATTCTTTAGGATGGCGGATGCAAGGATCAAGTTCGCGCAACCAGATGAGAATTCACCTTTTGGATGTCACTTGAAGGAAGCCGCTAGATACTTGAACATAGGAGTACCAAGCTTCACTAGAACTTTCAACGCCACTTTACCCGAAGAGGAGCGCTGGAGGATTCAAGTCTACATTCCAGGAAGGACGTTTGCACCAATCACGGAACCAATAGAGTTTACCTTTGATGCACCAACATGGAGCCTAGGAAAGAGCATGGCAGCTCACATCGCCATGGGACGAATTGGAGAAGTTTACTACAACGATCTCAAGAATACTATCTACCAGATTTGTGGGCGCCGAGATGAGCATTGGGAGATGATCGCCACCAGGAGGGACAGATCAATCGCAGCTTATATTCAGGAGTTAAATCAACACATCCGACGCCAGGAGAACCAGATGTGCGCAGATATGGAGGAGCTACAGAAGGCTATGACCAGGATTAAGGAGCTAGAAGCAGAACTCAAGGCTACGCGTAAAGACTATATGGAAGAAATCGTCGCTCTAGTACGACAGAACGGTGACCTTAAGGAGAAGATTGGAGTATTCATGGGAGGTTCAGCACCCCGAGGAGAAGAGGATGAACCTACATGTCCATATAATTATATCATCATCGACGACACCGACTCGGATTCCGACGACAGCAATGATGACTATGTTGATGAAGCTGGAGCAGATATCATGGAATCTGCATCGGAGCAGTTTTTCTAGTTGACCACCATAACAGTAGTAGAATTTTCCACCATTTAACTAGTTTTAGTCCAAGCACTTTTGTAACGATAGTTAGACCGTTGTATGCCCTTGTTTGAATTGATTGGAATGATATTGTGTGTTTTGTCTCATGTGCATATGGGTAGTGTTTTCTCACTAGACCTCATTCTATTCTTAACTCTTCCCTTTAAACCCTCAGATGCCTCCGAGACGCGACCCCGAGTTTGTTTTCCCGCCAGAGATCACTCAGTTGATTCAGCAGCAGAATACCTTGATTCAAACATTGGTACAGAACCAAGGCAACAACAACAACAACCCACCACCACCACCACCTGTTGACCATCTGGCACGTTTCTTAAGGTTGAATCCGCCGGTGTTTTCCAGTAGCACCGAGCCGATAGTAGCAGATGATTGGCTCCGTAAGATAGGGAGGGAGTTGACCACTGCAGGATGCACAGATGGAGAGAAGGTGAAGTTTGCCGCGCATCAGCTTGACGGACCCGCAGCAGCATGGTGGGAGAATTTTACAGCCACTTACCCTGTAGACATTGTCACATGGAATCAGTTTCAGCAAGCTTTTCGTACTGCCCATGTTTTAGCAGGAGCTATGCCCATGAAGAAGCGTGAGTTTCGCAACTTACGCCAAGGAGGACGGACAGTTGGCCAGTATGTGGATGATTTTAGTAAGCTAGCACGTTATGCCCCAGATGACGTTGCTACGGATGCAGCTAAGCAGGAAAAGTTTCTAGAAGGACTGAATGATGAGCTGAGCATGCAGTTGATGGTAGCCACTTTCAATAATTACCAGGAGTTAGTAGATCGTGCTCTTATGATTGAAGGGAAGCAGCAGCAGATTGATAATCGTAAGAGGAAGTATGCACATGGGAAGTATAATTCTGGAGCTCAGCAGAAGCCACGCTTTACCCCAAAGTCAGGAGGACATTTTCAGCATACTCATGGAGGAGGCAGCTCGCACAATCACAATGGCACAAAGAATGGAAACGGGAATGGAGGAAGCAATGGACAAAGCCGCACCACCCCATCAACACCATCCAAAGCAGACCTGAGCCATATCACCTGTTATAAGTGCCGCAAGACGGGGCATTATGCAAATGATTGTCCTGAAGCCCAAAATGGAAATGGCAATGGAAGCTCAGGAAAGAAGTCGAACCCTTTCAACAGGGGGCAAGTGAACCACGTTACCGTGGAGGAGGTTGAAGCTCAGCCAGACGCAGTAATAGGTAAGCTTTTGGTTAAGGCATTTACTGCAGTTGTTGTTTTTGATACTGGTGCATCACATTCATACATATCAAGGGGATTTGTGAATAAGTTTAGCCTGCCCACTAAGGCTCTTAAGACACCCATGCTAATAAGTTTACCGGGAGCTGAGTTTATGGTCAGTTAAGGATGCTTCCAGGTGCCGTTGAGTATAGAAAGGCATGTTTTCCCCACGGATTTGATTATATTGGAATCCCAAGGATTGGATGTAATTCTTGGTATGGATTGGTTGTCGATGTACGGAGGAAACATTGATTGTGCCAGTAAGACAATTTTGCTTACAACACTAGAAGGGATAAGGATCAAGTATGTATCACGGCATGAGCCGAGGAGAGCCCATGTAAATTCCTTATCAGGAGTTGGGCAGGAAGAAGTACCAGTGGTAAGGGATTTCCCCGATGTATTTCCTGAAGAGTTGCCAGGCATGCCACCGGATAGAGACATTGAGTTCTTAATTGAGCTACTGCCAGGCACTGGGCCTATATCCAAGAGACCTTACAGGATGACAGCCCAAGATTTGGAGTAAACTAAGAAGCAGATTAAGGAGTTGTTGGATAAAGGTTTTATTCGCCCAAGTTCTTCGCCTTGGGGATCGCCAGTACTTCTAGTGGAGAATAAGGATGGATCGTTAAGAATGGTTGTTGATTATCGCAGATTGAATGAAGTAACCATCAAGAACAAGTACCCACTACCAATGATTAATGATCTGTTTGATCGATTGCAAGGAGCTAAGGTGTTTTCCAAGATCGATTTGCGATCAGGGTACCATCAGTTGAAGATTCGGGAGCAAGATATACCGAAGACGGCTTTTTCCACCAGGTACGGGCTGTATGAGTATACAGTTATGTCATTTGGTCTGACTAACACCCCAGCCTATTTTATGAACATGATGAACAAGGTGTTTATGGAGTTTTTGGATAAGTTCGTCGTGGTGTTCATTGATGATATCTTGGTTTACTCGAAGAATGAAGAGGAACACAAGGAGCACTTGCGATTAGTACTCGAGAAGCTCAGGGAACATCAGCTATACGCCAAGTTCAGCAAGTGTGAGTTTTGGTTGAAGGAAGTTGGATTTCTCGGACATGTTATATCCGGAGAAGGTATCGCAGTAGACCCCACTAAAGTAGTCACTGTGACAAACTGGGAAGCACCAACCACAGTTGGAGAGATCAGGAGTTTCCTTGGACTCGCAGGATACTACCGAAGATTCATTGAAAATTTCTCGAAGATTGCGAAGCCTATGACAGAGTTGTTGAAGAAGGATACTAAGTTCATTTGGACTGAGGAGTGTGAGGCTAGTTTCCAAGAGTTGAAGAAACGTTTGGTTACCTCACCAGTGTTGATTCTGCCAGATCAGACTAAGGATTATGAAGTGTATTGCGACGCTTCACGTAGAGGACTTGGAGCAGTGCTTATGCAGGAAGGGAGAGTTGTTTCGTATGCTTCACGACAGCTTAATCCCCATGAGTTGAATTATACTACTCATGATTTGGAGTTAGCAGCCGTAGTGCATGCACTGAAAACGTGGAGACATTTTCTCATTGGAAATCATTGTGAGGTGTACACGGATCACAAGAGTTTGAAGTACATCTTCACGCAGAAGGAGTTAAATCTCAGGCAGAGGAGATGGTTGGAACTTATTAAGGATTATGATATGAGATTGCATTATCACCCCGGGAAAGCTAACATTGTAGCAGACGCGTTGAGCCGCAAGAGCCATGTCAATACTCTAATGACGGGAGAAATACCCAAGGAGTTAGCCGAGGACCTTCGAGAGCTATGTTTGGAAATAGTTCCGAGAGGCTATGTAGCAGCATTGGAGATTCAGTCTACGTTGATGGATAAAATCAGAGAAGCTCAAAAGGCAGATACGGAGGTTGCCACTATTAAGGAACGGATGAGCAAAGGA
This sequence comes from Triticum aestivum, assembly GCF_018294505.1. Lineage (NCBI taxonomy): Eukaryota > Viridiplantae > Streptophyta > Magnoliopsida > Poales > Poaceae > Triticum > Triticum aestivum. The sequence continues at coordinate 26,601,000 of NC_057810.1, forward strand.
AAGGCTAAGGGATTTCGTGAGGATGAGTACGATACCCTACGATTTGAGGACCGTGTTTATGTGCCCAATAACCCGGAGATCAGGAAGTTGATTCTGCAAGAGGCACATGATTCACCATATTCGATTCACCCCGGGAAATACAAAGATGTATTTGGATTTGAAGGAAACATTCTGGTGGACCGGAATGAAGAAGGATATCGCAGAGTATGTAGCAGTTTGTGATGTATGTCAGAGGGTGAAAGCAGAACATCAGAAGCCAGCTGGATTGTTGCAGCCATTGCCTATACCCGAATGGAAGTGGGATAAACTAGGTATGGATTTCATCACGGGATTGCCCAGGACTCGTTCAGGCTATGACTCAATTTGGGTTGTAGTTGACCGTTTGACGAAGGTAGCTCATTTCATCCCAGTAAAGACTACCTACAGTAGTGCCAAATTGGCTAAGATATACATGACGAGGATTGTATGTTTGCATGGAGTTCCGAGGAGTATCGTATCAGATAGAGGAACCCAATTCACCTCGAAGTTTTGGAAGCAGTTGCACGAAACATTGGGAACCAGGCTGGAGTTTAGCACAGCTTTCCACCCACAGACAGATGGACAGACCGAGAGAGTCAATCAGATTTTGGAGGATATGCTTAGAGCTTGTGTTTTGGATTATGGATCAAGTTGGGATGACAACCTGCCATACGCGGAGTTTTCTTACAACAACAGTTATCAGTCCAGTTTGAAGATGGCCCCTTTCGAAGCCTTGTACAGAAGGAGGTGCAGAACCCCGTTGTTGTGGGACGAGGTTGGAGATCGTCAGTTATTTGGACCAGATTTGATTAAGGAGTCTGAACAGAAAGTGAAGTTGATTCCCGACAGGCTCAAGGTAGCTCAGTCAAGGCAGAAGAGCTATGCCGATTCGAAACGCAAGGAGACAGAATACGCAGTCGGTGACAGAGTTTATCTTCAAGTATCTCCACTTCGAGGAGTTAAGCGTTTTGGAGTTAAAGGAAAGTTAGCGCCACGTTTTGTGGGGCCATACAAGGTTTTGGAACGCATGGGAGAAGTAGCATACAAGTTAGAATTACCTAAGGGATTGTCGGGAGTTCACGATGTGTTCCATGTTTCACAGTTTAAGAAGTGTCATGCAGAGATGGCCGATATACCACTGAGAGATAGGGTGCCATTGGAAACGATTCAGTTGAAAGAAGATCTGACCTACGAAGAGAAACCTGTTAAGATTTTGGATTATGCCAGCAGAGTTACCCGCAGCAAGGTTATCAAGTTTTGCAAAGTTCAGTGGAGCCACCACACTGAGGAGGAAGCCACCTGGGAACGAGAGGAAGATCTGCTCAAGGACCACCCTCACCTATTTGCTAGCCAACCCGAATCTCGAGGGCGAGATTCATCTTAAGGGGGGTAGGTTTGTAACATCCCAAATTTTCAATTTGGAATGTTATACATAGATCATCATGCATATCATATTTTTATTGCATTGTTGGCTCGACCCTAGAAATTCTACGCAACTCAAGGACCCTCGGAGAGAGTTGGGGATTTCGTTATTTTCATATTTGGGGTTTTTCTCAAATTTTGAAAATAGGATCATTGATTTTATTTATTTTATCTTCAATTATTTCTACTACCAAAAATTCAGAGAGGGAATAAAATGACTTTCCCAAAATAAAGAAATAATGAAGATTTAATAAAAAAATCAAATAAGGCTTATTTTGGAGTTTTTTGCTTTTTATTTGAATTTAGGAAAAATGCGCGCTTTTCAAAATTTCATTTAGGCCCCAAATAAATGTTCATCTAGTCCGGCTTGATTTTAGAAGTCGGTGAAAATTTATTTCAGAATTTTTTGAGTCCGTTTAGTATTTCTTTTTATTTTTCTACCAAGCGTAATGTTTAAAAAAAACGTGCGCATCGACTCCGGGCCGTACCCGAGCGGGACTCCGCTCGGGGGGCGCTTTATAAAGCGCGGGACCCCGCCGCCAGCCCGCCAGCTCGCCCCGCCCCGCCAGCCCGTTACGCCGCCCCGGCCCACCAGCGAAACCCTAACCCTAACCCTAGCCAGCCGTCGCCGCCGCCGCCGCCGTCGCCGGAGCCGCCGCCGCCGCCACCCCGCATCCCGAGTTTCGCCGCCGCCTCGAATCGCGTGCCGCCGGTTTTCATAAAAACCGGGCGGTTTTTCTTTACGGTTTTTTCGGTTTTTTTTTATTCGTTTTATTTTAGTTTTCGGTTTTTTCGGTTTAGGTTAATTAGCGGACGTTCGTCCGTTAGTTCATCTTAGCGAACGCTTTTCGTCAGATTCGTTAAATTAACGAACGTTCGTTCGTTAATCTGTTCGTCGTTTTTCTTTTTCTCGGATTTTCCGCGGTTATTTTCTGATCGCGATTTCTGATCCAATTTTCGATTTAGTATAACTTTTCGCTCGTTTATCGGAATCAGGCGATTCAAGCGCCTGGAGTTTCGTCTCGAAACCCTCTTTCCGAATAATCTACTTAAATAAGTTTTTGCTTCTGTAAAATTTGACTTAGATCCAGATTAGTAAAACGAAGCTGTTTTCTTTCGCCGTTTGACTTTCGTTGCTTCTTTTGATTTGATTCTTTTTGCAAACCGGAGTTCTTAAGTTGAACATTCTGGTTGGATCTTTTGTTCGAGTTTTACCTATGCATTAGATGAGTACTTATTGTATGCTTGTTTGTTTGTCTGCGATAGAATACCCGGAGTGCGCCGCCTGTTACTTCGAGTCTCTAGGTCTCGCGGATCATCAGCAAGGCAAGTGACACTTGATCATACCTTTCTACTACCCAGTTTTTATGCATTAGATCTATCCTCAAACATTGCATGATTAGGATCTAATTAAATTGTGGGATGGAAGTAGATGAGGTAGTACCTATTACCTGTTTTATTATCAAACCTTTGGGAGTTACTTCTACGTTTGCTTATTATGCCATGCTATGCTAGTAGACGTGGATTGGGTGAGTGTATCCATGACAGATGTGAGATTGTTAAATTAATGGTTTATTTAAGGTGGCAACTTGAATACACATCTGGGTGGATTGAGGCACCTGTTTTCTAGCAGGACTTGCCTGTATTTCTTCGGACCGCCACCCAGGCTCAAAGGGATCATGAGATTATTCAAACTAGAAACTTACGTGTGCAGCCACAAGCCATTATGGGCTCTGGCATAGTTGACTAAGTTGTGCGAACTCTTACGGGTAGACTAGCAGATGTAGGGGAATGTAGGTGTACCGGTCTACCCACATGTAAGGTGCTAGTGCTTCCGAAAGACTATGTCTCGGTCATCCGTTTCTCAAACATCATGTAGTGCGAGGAAATCAAACGGAGGCGATCGAGTCTTGTGGGAAAAGTGCGCAAACCTCTGCAGAGTGTATAAACTAATCATGGTTAGCCGTGTCCCCGGTTATGGACATCTTGAGTATCTAGTACTTGATTATCATGTGAATCTCATCATGTTACTTTAATTAATATTGTTGGGTTTTAATGAGTACTTTTTAATTGGGATTGAGAATGCTGTCAACCATTCTCAATGTTTAACAACCACCATGATAGTTAAATAAATTTATTCCTTTGCAGTAGGGAAAAATTGGCTTTATGCAAAAACTGTAACCATAGAGCTTTACCACCAGCCAAATATGCATGTAGTATAGCCTATCTCCATTGTTATTCTCTATGTGTTACATTGCCAGCATATTCCATGTGCTGACCTGTTTCGGGCTGCAACGTTTCATGTTGCAGACTTTTCAGACGACCAGTAAGGTGCTTTTAGGTCGTGTTCTATACTTAGTGATGCCGTTGGAGTTGCTGGGCTCGCTTATCTTCCAAACCTTCCGCTGTTATCGTTTTAGATGGCCTTAAGCCATATTTATTTTAATAAGTTCTCTTTTGAGACATTCGATGTAATAGTGTGTGATTGCTACTCTGTTATAAATCCTCCAAGTACTGTGTGGTGTCAGCATTACTGATCCAGGGATGACACTGAGCACAGAGATCAGACTGTTTGAGGTCTGGTCGCTACAGTAGTTCGTGGAGATATCTCCGGGTAAGTTATGAGATTGTATTTGTGAATAATTGCGTGGGATTCCAAAATCCCCACGTTCCGTGATATACGTAAAGTTTTTCACGCTGATTTCTTTCCTCTCTCTTTTTTGCCCTTTTCCTTTTTCTTTCTAGAGACTACATACCAAAGTTTTTTTATACTACTACTTGGACGTGACAGATGCCTTTATTATGGCCGTACGGAGCAATCTATGTTACGCAAGTTTTTCTTTTATCCTGGGCGTAAATTCTATAATCCAACGGTGTAATTAATTTTGATGATGTGGATTAATGAGAATACTTGAATGGTGCCTCCAATTAGTAAATAGAAGATAGAAGATAGAAGAAGGAAGAAGGAAGCGTGGTGGCGCTATTTGGGATCCATTTGACACATCAGCCATGTTAGAGAGCGTGGGTTCCAACTTTGAGCCTGAGCTGCTCCTTCAAACTCACTGAAATACTACCATATTTAAATTGTATATATCTGGAATAATTCAATTTAATAACGGGCAGAACAAACATCTTGACGTGTCAATAAAGAGCAAGTATAAACACTCAGAGAGAGAGAGAGAGTCCATACCTAAAATTCACTGTGACGTGTTAGATGATATTCATATGCTCCGCTACCTGCGTCTCCACCTCTTCCTTAACACTTTCATTGAGATGATAACTAGACAACCGAATTTCCTTGAGGCTTGTGAGGGCTGGCAGCCCCTAAAATGCATTCAGTTTCAAGCACTAATCAAATTGTAGCAGCTCGAGCTTAACTGCAGCAGTGTTAAGTTTTGGCGGCCTTGTATAAATTAGTCATTTTGGTGGTGGCGGTTGAATATATGGTTTGTGTATGTATATTATATAGCCCGGCCCATCTCCTAGTCTTTGTATAGTTAAGGTTGTGGCCCATTTTGTACTCCATATATACGTGCGCTATACACCGATCAATACATCGTGAAGCATTGCCAAAACTCTCGTTTCCAACATGATATCATACCTAAGATCCTAACCCTAACCCGTGTGTTGCCGCCGCCGCCACAACCCGCCGCTGTCGTCGCCGCGATCCCACGCCGCCGCGACGCCGCCCCAGTGTGCGCCGCCGCCCCCGCTTCCGCCTCACACCCTGCCGTGCCGCCCTCCAGGCCGCGCCTCCACCCCTCGGCTGCGCCTCTCCCCCGCGAGACGCCGCCACCCCCATCCCCTCATGGCCTCCCCCGGCTCCTCCAGCACGACCCACAGCCGCCGCACCAACCCGTTCGAAGGTCCCGATCCCGTCGTCATCCGCGACCTCAACATCCTCGCTCGGGTTCCCGCCGTCCTCGACCACCTCACCTCCACGTACTATGCATGGAAGACGTACTTCTCCCTTGTGTTCCGGGAGTACAACATCCGGGATCACATCTATGGCTCCATGGACTCCCACTTCATGGAGGACGATGAGGAGTGGATGTCCATCGACGCCACTCTCATCCGTTGGTTCTACACCACCATCTCGAAGGACTTCTTCCACACGGTGCTCTCCGCCGACGATGATGCTCACGCCTTTTGGACCAAGCTCAATGGCCTCTTCACTGACAACGCGCTCCAACACAAGGTTTTCTTGCGTGGCGAGTTTTTTGGGTGCCAGCGGCTCGACTCGTCTGTTGACGATTACTGCATGCACCTCAAGAAGCTTGATGACAAGCTCCATGACCTTGGTGAGACGGTCTCCGACGACCTCCTCCTCAGCACCCTCATCGCCGGCCTGAACAACGATTTCGGGAATGCCGCCTCCAACATCCCCCTCATCACCAACCCGATGTTCTCGAAGATCGTTGCGTACCTGAAGTTGGAGGAGCGCAGGATGCGGATGTCACCCACCCGGGCCAACCACACCGCCCTCACCGCCGGTACCCGCGCCGCCCACCGCCCCGCCGAGGCCTGCCCCGGGCCCCTTCCAGGCGCCGCCACCGCCCGGGTTCCCTTACCCGCAGCAGCCGCCGGCCCCGCCGCAGCCCCCCGCCGAGCAGCAGCAGCAACGCCGTGGGGGCCGCAAGCAGCAGCAGCAGCAGCCGGCTGCGCCCGGCGGGGCGCCGCGCCACCAGCAGCAGCAGCTCCCACCGGCGCCCTGGCAGGCCGGCCAGAACCCCTAGACTGGGGTTGTGCACGCGTACTCCATGCCTGTAGCGCATGCCCCCGTTCCGGGCCTCTTCGGCGCCCGCCCGGCCGCTCATCAGGCACTTCATGCGGCCCCTCGGCCGTACCCGCCCATGCCGCTCTACGGCCCCTCCGCGGCCTATGGGCTGCCTTCGGCCGGTGGGTTCGTGGCGCCACCACCTCAGCCGGCGCCGTCCGCCCCGGCTCTTCCGTCGGCGCCTTGGGACCCGGCGCTCCTAGCGGCCCCTCCACACCGCCCCCACACCGCAGTAGTACACTGGCGGTGGCGACTGGTATATGGACACCGGAGCCACGGCTCATATGGCCGCCAACCCCGGTAACCTTCTTGCCGCTCACCCTGTTCACACCGCTGCTTGCATTACCTGGGTGACGGTTCTTCCATGCCCATTACTCCTGTCGGCCATGCTGCTTTTCCTTCTAACTCCATGCCGTTATATCTTTCTAACGTACTTGACTCTCCTGACATCATTAAAAATCTTGTTTTCGTTCGTTCTCTTACACGTGAAAATCCTGTTACCGTTGAATTTGACATGTTTGGCTTTTCTGTTAAGGATGCCCGTACCCGGATGGTGCTCCACCGATGTGACAGCCCCGACGAGCTCTACCCGGTCCACTCATCCACCTCCTCTGTCGCTGCACCCGTGGCGCTTTCCGTTGGAGTGGACCTTTGGCACGCCCGTCTCGGTCATCCCAACACCGCCACCCTTCGTCATATTCTTCGGAGTTTTTCATTCACATGTAATAAGATCGACGATCACACTTGTCATGCTTGTCGTCTCGGCAAACATGTTCGTCTTCCTTTTGGCAATTCCTCGCATGTCGCATCATACCCGTTTGAGTTAATTCATAGTGATGTTTGGACCTCTCCTGTTGCAAGTAACACGGGCTATCTTTATTATCTTGTCATACTTGATGATTTTTCGCACTATGTGTGGACCTTTCCGTTGCGACGAAAGTCGGACTCTGTTGCCACTCTCACCGCTTTCTACTCCTATGTCTCCACGCAGTTTGGACGTCCCATTCATGCATTGCCAATACACAGCGGGAAGGAGTTTGATAACCTTGCGATCCGCAACCTTCTCGCCACACACTGCACGATCTTTCGTCTCACTTGCCCGTACACTTTGCAACAAAATGGCCGCGCTGAGCATGTGCTTCGCACTCTTAACGACTGCGTTCGCACCCTCCTCTTTCACACCAACGTGCCACCACATTTTTGGCCCGAGGCGCTCGCCACCGCATCACTACTCATCAACATTCGTCCTTGTCACACTCGCGGGAATTTTGCACCTCATCACCTCTTGTTTGGCACGCCACCTTCCTATGCTGAGCTCCGCATTTTCGGTTGCCTGTGCTACCCCAACATCGCTTCCACTACTCCTCACAAGCTCGCACCTTGGTCCGTGGCCTACATCTTTCTCGGCTATCCCCCCAACACCAAAGGCTACCGCTGCTATGACCCTATCTCACATCGGGTGATCACTTCACGACACGTTTACTTTGATGAGATGGGTTTTCCGTTTCAGCATGTACCTTCGGATGTTGCGGCTTTGCCTGCTCCCGGTGACGGCCGCTCACATGCTTCTCTTGGGCCGCCCCCGGCTTTGAGGGTGCCCCCCGCGCCACGGGTCGAGTTTCTCACCGGTTGGCTGCCCTAGGGGCTGCACCTCCCTTGGCGCCCGCGACGCCCTTGACGTCCCCAGCTCCGACCATACCGTCGGCCTCCCCGGCGGCCTCGCCCGCTGCCTCGCCGGCGGCCCCGTCCGCCGCCTTGCCGGCGGCCTCGCCCGCGGCCTCGGAGGAGGCGAGCTCTTCCTCGTCGTCGCCCGTCTCCGCTCCGGACCCGCTGCCCCTCCCGATGACTCCCTCTCGGACTGGCACCCTCCGCCCGAGCACCCGGTACCCCAGCGATGAGTACCTTCTCGCTGCTTCCATCTCTGAGCCGTCCCCTCTCCCATTGTCAGCTCGAGCCTCCCTTCGGGATCCTCATTGGCTTGCTGTGATGTAGGAAGAGTTCGATGCACTCCAGCAGAACCGTACCTAGCAGCTCGTCCCTCGGCCGCCCCGTGCCAACATCATCACGGTCAAGTGGGTCTTTCAGCACAAGACTCGTCCGGATGGCACTCTCAAGCGCTATAAAGCTCGCTGGGTGGTTCGGGGCTTTCGGCAACGCGTGGGCGTGGACTTCACTGACACATTTGCCCCGGTTGTTAAACCGGGCACGATCTGCGCCGTGCTCCAGCTAGCCGTGTCTCGAGCTTGGCATGTGCATCAGTTGGATGTGTACAACGCCTTCTTGCACGGCCACCTAGCTGAGCAGGTGTTCTGTGAGCAGCCCACCGGCTTCGTCGTCGCCACGCATCCAGATCATGTGTGCTTGCTCTCCCGTTCTCTTTACGGGTTGAAGCGGGCACCTCGGGCCTAGTACCATCGCATCGCCGGCTTCCTGCAGACACTCGGATTTACATCGACTCGCTCCGATGCGTCCTTCTTCATGTATGATCACGGAGTTGACACGGCCTACTTGCTGCTGTACATCGATGACATCATTCTGACTGAAGGAAATATGCCCTAGAGGCAATAATAAAGTTATTATTTATTTCCTCATATCATGATAAATGTTTATTATTCATGCTAGAATTGTATTAACCGGAAACATGATACATGTGCGAATACATAGACAAACATATAGTCACTAGTATGCCTCTACTTGACTAGCTCATTAATCAAAGATGGTTGTGTTTCCTAACCATAGACATGTGTTGTCATTTGATTAATGTGATCACATCATTAGGAGAATGATGTGATTGACATGACACATTCCGTTAGCCTAGCACTTAATCATTTAGTATATTGCTATTGCTTTCTTCATGACTTATACATGTTCCTGTAACTATGAGATTATGCAGCTCACGTTTACCGGAGGAACACTTTGGGTACTACCAAACGTCACAACGTAACTGGGTGATTATAAAGGAGTACTACAGGTGTCTCCGAAGGTACGTGTTGAGTTGGCGTATTTCGAGATTAGGTTTTGTCACTCCGATTGTCGGAGAGGTATCTCTGGGCCCTCTCGGTAATGGACATCACTATAAGCCTTGCAAGCAATGTAGCTAATGAGTTAGTTACGGAATGATGCATTACATAACGAGTAAAGATACTTGCCGGTAACGAGATTGAGCTAGGTATTGGATACCAACGATCGAATCTCGGGTAAGTAACATACCGATGACAAAGGGAACAACATATGTTGTTATGCGGTTTGACCGATAAAGATCTTCGTAGAATATGTGGGAGCCAATATGGGCATCCAGGTCCCGCTATTGGTTATTGACCGGAAACGTGTCTCGGTCATGTCTACATAGTTCTCGAACCCATAGGGTCCGCACGCTTAACGTTTCATTGACGATATAGTATTATATGAGTTATGCATGTTGGTAACCGAATGTTGTTCTGAGTCACGGATGAGATCATGGACATGATGAGGAACTCCGGAATGGTCCGGAGATAAAGTTTGATATATGGGATAATAGTGTTTGATCTCCGGAAGGGTTCCGGAATTCACCGGAAGGGGTTCCGGATGTTTCCCGAAATGTTTGGGTACGAGAACACGTTATTTGGGCCAAAGGGGAAAGCCCACAAGGTTTTTGGAAAGCGCAAAAGGAAGTTTTGCAGAGTCCAGGGGCCAGACGCCAGGGTCCCTGGCGTCTAGGTCTAGACGTGGGGAACCCTGGCGTCTGGCCCTGGAGTCCGAGAAGGACTCTTGCCTTTCGGGTGAAACCGACTTTGTGGAGGCTTTTACTCCAAGTTTCGACCCCAAGGCTCAACATATAAATAGAGGGGCAGGGCTAGCACCAAAGACACATCAAGAAACACCAAGCCGTGTGCCGGCAACCCCGTCCCCTCTAGTTTATCCTCCGTCATAGTTTTTGTAGTGCTTAGGCAAAGCCCTGCGGAGATTGTTCTTCACCAACACCGTCACCACGCCGTCGTGCTGCCGGAACTCATCTACTACTTCGCCCGTCTTGCTGGACCGAGAAGGTGAGGACGTCATCGAGCTGAACGTGTACATAACTCGGAGGTGCCGTGCGTTTGATACTTGGATCGGTCGGATCGTGAAGACATACGACTACATCAACCGCGTTGATAAACGCTTCCGCTTAGCGATCTTCAAGGGTACGAAGATACACTCCCCTTCTCGTTGCTATATATCACCATGATCTTGCGTGTGCGTAGGAAATTTTTTGAAATTACTACGTTCCCCAACAGTGGTATCAGAGCCTAGGTTTTGTGCGTTGATGTTATATGCACGAGTAGAACAAAAGTGAGTTGTAGGGGATACAAGTCATACTGCTTACCAGCATGTCATACTTTGGTTCGGCGGTATTGTGAGATGAAGCGGCCCGGACCGACATTACGCGTACGCTTACGCGAGACTGGTTTCACCGTTACAAGCACTCGTGCTTAAAGGTGGCTGGCTGGTGTCTGTCTCTCTCACTTTAGCTGAATCGAGTGTGGCTACGCCCGGTCCTTGCGAAGGTTAAAACAGCACCAACTTGACGAACTATCGTTGTGGTTTTGATGCGTAGGTAAGAACGGTTCTTGCTAAAGCCCGTAGCAGCCACGTAAAATTTGCAACAAAAGAGTAGAGGACGTCTAACTTGTTTTTGTAGGGCATGTTGTGATGTGATATGGTCAAGATGTGATGCTATATTTTATTGTATGAGATGATCATGTTTTGTAACCGAAGTTATCGGCAACTGGCAGGAGCCATATGGTTGTCGCTTTATTGTATGAAATGCAAACGCCCTGTAATTGCTTTACTTTATCACTAAGCGGTAGCGATAGTCGTCGTAGAAGCAATAGATGGCGTAACGACAATGATGCTACGATGGAGATCAAGGTGTCGCGTCGGTGATGATGGTGATCACGATGGTGCTTTGAAGATGGAGATCACAAGCACAACATGATGATGGCCATATCATATCACTTATATTGATTGCATGTGATGTTTATCCTTTATGCATCTTATCTTGCTTTGATTGACGGTAGCATTTTAAGATGATCTCTCACTAATTATCAAGAAGTGTTCTCCCTGAGTATGCACCATTGCGAAAGTTCTTCGTGCTGAGACACCACGTGATGATCGGGTGTGATAGGCTCTACGTTCAAATACAACGGGTGCAAAACAGTTGCACACGCGGAATACTCAGGTTAAACTTGACGAGCCTAGCATATACAGATATGGCCTCAGAACACGGAGACCGAAAGGTCGAACGTGAATCATATAGTAGATATGATCAACATAGTGATGTTCACCATTGAAACTACTCCATCTCACGTGATGATCGGACATGGTTTAGTTGATTTGGATCACGTAATCACTTAGATGACTAGAGAGATGTTTGTCTAAGTGGGAGTTCTTAAGTAATATGATTAATTGAACTTAAATTTATCATGAACTTAGTACCTGATAGTATGTTGCTTGTCTATGTTTGTTGTAGATAGATGGCTCGTGCTGTTGTTCCGTTGAATTTTAATGCGTTCCTTGAGAAAGCAAAGTTGAAAGATGATGGTAGCAATTACATGGACTGGGTCCGTAACCTAAGGATTATCCTCATTTCTGCACAGAAGAATTACGTCCTGGAAGCACCGCTGGGTGCCAGGCCTGCTGCTGATGCAACTGACGACGTTAAGAACGTCTGGCAGAGCAAAGCTGATGACTACTCGATAGTTCAGTGTGCCATGCTTTACGGCTTAGAACCTGGTCTTCAACGACGTTTTGAACGTCATGGAGCATATGAGATGTTCCAGGAGTTGAAGTTAATATTTCAAGCAAATGCCCGGTTGAGAGATATGAAGTCTCCAATAAGTTTTATAGCTGCAAGATGGAGGAGAATAGTTCTGTCAGTGAACACATACTCAAAATGTCTGGGTATAATAATCACTTGATTCAACTGGGAGTTAATCTTCCTGATGATAGTGTCATTGACAGAATTCTTCAATCACTGCCACCAAGCTACAAGAGCTTTGTGATGAACTATAATATGCAAGGGATGGACAAGACTATTTCCGAGCTCTTCGCAATGCTAAAAGCCGCGGAGGTGGAAATCAAGAAGGAGCATCAAGTGTTGATGGTTAACAAGACCACCAGTTTCAAGAAAAAGGGCAAAAGGAAGAAGAAGGGGAACTTCAAGAAGAACAGCAAACAAGTTGCTGCTCAAGAGAAGAATCCCAAGTCTGGGCCTAAGCCTAAAACTGAGTGCTTTTACTGCAAGCAGACTGGACACTGGAAGCGGAACTGCCCCAAGTATTTGGCGGATAAGAAGGATGGCAAAGTGAACAAAGGTATATGTGATATACATGTTATTGATGTGTACCTTACTAATGCTCGCAGTAGCACCTGGGTATTTGATACTGGTTCTGTTGCTAATATTTGCAACTCGAAACAGGGACTACGGATTAAGCGAAGATTGGCTAAGGACGAGGTGACAATGCGCGTGGGAAATGGTTCCAAAGTCGATGTGATCGCGGTCGGCACGCTACCTCTACATCTACCATCGGGATTAGTTTTAGACCTAAATAATTGTTATTTGGTGCCAGCGTTAAGCATGAACATTATATCTGGATCTTGTTTGATGCGAGACGGTTATTCATTTAAATCAGAGAATAATGGTTGTTCTATTTATATGAGTAATATCTTTTATGGTCATGCACCCTTGAAGATTGGTCTATTTTTATTAAATCTCGATAGTAGTGATACACATATTCATAGTGTTGAAACCAAAAGATGCAGAGTTGATAATGATAGTGCAACTTATTTGTGGCACTGCCGTTTAGGTCATATCGGTGTAAAGCGCATGAAGAAACTCCATACTGATGGGCTTTTGGAATCACTTGATTATGAATCACTTGGTACTTGTGAACCGTGCCTTATGGGCAAGATGACTAAAATGCCGTCCTCCAGAACTATGGAGCGAGCAACTGATTTGTTGGAAATCATACATACTGATGTTTGTGGTCCAATGAATGTTGAGGCTCGCGGCAGGTATCATTATTTTCTCACCTTCACAGATGACTTGAGCAGATATGGGTATATCTACTTGATGAAACACAAGTCTGAAACATTTGAAAAGTTCAAAGAATTTCAAAGTGAAGTGGAAAATCATCGTAACAAGAAAATAAAGTTTCTACGATCTGATCGCGGAGGAGAATATTTGAGTTATGAGTTTGGTCTACACTTGAAACAATGCGGAATAGTTTCGCAACTCACGCCACCCGGAACACCACAATGGAATGGTGTGTCCGAACGTCGTAATTGTACTTTACTAGATATGGTACGATCTATGATGTCTCTTACCGATTTACCGCTATCGTTTTGGGGTTATGCTTTAGAGACGGCCGCATTCACGTTAAATAGGGCACCATCAAAATCCGTTGAGACGACGCCTTATGAACTGTGGTTTGGCAAGAAACCAAAGTTGTCGTTTCTTAAAGTTTGGGGCTGCGATGCTTATGTGAAGAAACTTCAACCAGATAAGCTCGAACCCAAATCGGAGAAATGTGTCTTCATAGGATACCCAAAAGAGACCATTGGGTACACCTTCTATCATAGATCTGAGGGCAAGATTTTCGTTGCTAAAATCGGATCTTTTCTAGAGAAGGAGTTTCTCTCGAAAGAAGTGAGTGGGAGGAAAGTAGAACTTGATGAGATAACTGTATCTGCTCCCTTGTTGGAAAGTAGTTCATCGCAAGAACCGGTTCCTGTGACAACTACACCAATTAGTGAGGAAGCTAATGATATTGATCATGAAACTTCAGATCAAGTTTCTACTGAACCTCGTAGGTCTACTAGAGTAAGATCCGCACCAGAGTGGTACGGTAATCCTATTCTAGAAGTCATGTTACTTGACCATGATGAACCTACGAACTATGAGGAAGCGATGATGAGCCCAGATTCCGCAAAATGGCTAGAGGCCATGAAATCCGAGATGGGATCCATGTATGAGAACAAAGTATGGACTTTGGTTGACTTGCCCGATGATCGGCAAGCCATTGAGAATAAATGGATCTTTAAGAAGAAGACTGACGCTGATGGTAATGTAACCGTCTATAAAGCTCGACTTGTTGCGAAAAGTTTTTGACAAGTTCAAGGGGTTGACTACGATGAGACTTTATCACCTGTAGCGATGCTTAAGTCTGTCCGAATCATGTTAGCTATTGCTGCATTTCATGATTATGAAATCTGGCAAATGGATGTCAAAACTGCATTTCTGAATGGATTTCTGGAAGAAGAGTTCTATATGATGCAACCAGAAGGTTTTGTTGATCCAAAAGGTGCTAACAAAGTGTGCAAGCTCCAGCGATCCATTTATGGACTGGTGCAAGCATCTCAGAGTTGGAATAAACATTTTGATAGTGTGATCAAAGCATATGGTTTTATACAGACTTTTGGAGAAGCCTTTATTTACAAGAAAGTGAGTGGGAGCTCTATAGCATTTCTGATATTATATGTAGATGACATATTATTGATTGGAAATGATATAGAATTTCTGGATAGCATAAAGGGATACTTGAATAAAAGTTTTTCAATGAAAGACCTCGGTGAAGCTGCTTACATATTGGGCATCAAGATTTATAGAGATATATCAAGACGCTTAATAGGACTTTCACAAAGCACATACCTTGATAAAATTTTGAAAAAGTTCAAAATGGATCAGGCAAAGAAAGGGTTCTTGCCCGTGCTACAAGGTGTGAAGTTGAGTCAGACTCAATGCCCGACCACAGCAGAAGATAGAGAGAAAATGAAAGATGTTCCCTATGCTTCAGCCATAGGCTCTATCATGTATGCAATGCTGTGTACCAGACCTGACGTATGCTTAGCAATAAGCTTGGCAGGAAGGTACCAAAGTAATCTAGGAGTGGATCACTGGACAGCGGTCAAGAACATCCTGAAATACTTGAAAAGGACTAAGGATATGTTTCTCGTATATGGAGGTGACAAAGAGCTAGTCGTAAATGGTTACGTCGATGCAAGCTTTGACACTGATTTGGACGATTCTAAATCGCAAACCGGATACGTATTTTTATTAAACGGTGGAGCTGTAAGTTGGTGCAGTTCTAAACAAAGCGTCGTGGCGGGATCTACATGTGAAGCGGAGTACATAGCTGCTTCGGAAGCAGCAAATGAAGGAGTCTGGATGAAGGAGTTCATTTCCGATCTAGGTGTCATACCTAGTGCATCGGGACCAATGAAGATCTTCTGGGACAATACTGGTGCAATTGCCTTGGCAAAGGAATCCAGATTTCACAAGAGGACCAAGCACATCAAGAGACGCTTCAATTCCATCCGGGACCAAGTCCAAGTGGGAGACATAGAAATTTGCAAGATACATACGGATCTGAATGTTGCAGACCCGTTGAGTAAGCCTCTTCCACGAGCAAAACATGATCAGCACCAATACTCCATGGGTATTAGAATCATTACTATGTAATCTAGATTATTGACTCTAGTGCAAGTGGGAGACTGAAGGAAATATGCCCTAGAGGCAATAATAAAGTTATTATTTATTTCCTCATATCATGATAAATGTTTATTATTCATGCTAGAATTGTATTAACCGGAAACATGATACATGTGTGAATACATAGACAAACATATAGTCACTAGTATGCCTCTACTTGACTAGCTCATTAATCAAAGATGGTTGTGTTTCCTAACCATAGACATGTGTTGTCATTTGATTAATGGGATCACATCATTAGGAGAATGATGTGATTGACATGACCCATTCCGTTAGCATAGCACTTGATCGTTTAGTATATTTCTATTGCTTTCTTCATGACTTATACATGTTCCTGTAACTATGAGATTATGCAACTCACGTTTACAGGAGGAACACTTTGGGTACTACCAAACGTCACAACGTAACTGGGTGATTATAAGGGAGTACTACAGGTGTCTCCGAAGGTACATGTTGAGTTGGCGTATTTCGAGATTAGGTTTTGTCACTCCGATTGTCGGAGAGAGGCACTCTGGGCCCTCTCGGTAATGCACATCACTATAAGCCTTGCAAGCAATGTAGCTAATGAGTTAGTTACGGAATGATGCATTACGTAACGAGTAAAGAGATTTGCCGGTAACGAGATTGAACTAGGTATTGGATACCGACGATCGAATCTCGGGTAAGTAACATACTGATGACAAAGGGAACAACGTATGTTGTTATGTGGTTTGACCGATAAAGATCTTCGTAGAATATGTGGGAGCCAATATGGGCATCCAGGTCCCGCTATTGGTTATTGACCGGAAACGTGTCTCGGTCATGTCTACATAGTTCTCGAACCCGTAGGGTCCGCACGCTTAATGTTTCGTTGACGATATAGTATTATATGAGTTATGCATGTTGGTAGCCGAACGTTGTTCGGAGTCCCGGATGAGATCATGGACATGACGAGGAACTCCGGAATGGTCCGGAGATAAAGTTTGATATATGGAATAATAGTGTTTGATCTCCGGAAGGGTTCCGGAATTCACCGGAAGGGGTTCCGGATGTTTCCCGAAATGTTTGGGTACGAGAACACATTATTTGGGCCAAAGGGGAAAGCCCACAAGGTTTTTGGAAAGCGCAAAAGGAAGTTTTACGGAGTCCAGGGGCCAGACGCCAGGGTCCCTGGCGTCTGGTTCCAGACGCCGGGAACCCTGGCGTCTGGCCCTGGAGTCCGAGAAGGACTCTTGCCTTTCGGGTGAAACCGACTTTGTGGAGGCTTTTACTCCAAGTTTCGACCCCAAGGCTCAACATATAAATAGAGGGACAGGTCTAGCACCAAAGACACATCAAGAAACACCAAGCCGTGTGCCGGCAACCCCGTCCCCTCTAGTTTATCCTCCATCATAGTTTTCGTAGTGCTTAGGCGAAGCCCTGCGGAGATTGTTCTTCGCCAACACCGTCACCACGCCGTCGTCCTGCCGGAACTCATCTACTACTTCGCCCGTCTTGCTGGATCGAGAAGGCGAGGACGTCATCGAGGTGAACGTGTGCAGAACTCGAAGGTGCCGTGCGTTCGGTACTTGGATCGGTCGGATCGTGAAGACGTACGACTACATCAACCACGTTGATAAACGCTTCCGCTTAGCGATCTTCAAGGGTATGAAGATACACTCCCCTTCTCGTTGCTATACATCACCATGATCTTGCGTGTGCGTAGGAAATTTTTTGAAATTACTATGTTCCCCAACACTGACGGCATCCACTGTCAAGCTCCTCCAGCGGCTCACTGCTCGTCTTCGCGATGAGTTTGCCCTGAAGGACTTGGGTCCCCTGCATTACTTTCCTGGCATTGAGGTTGTTCGACGGCCAGATGGGTTCTTCCTACACTAGCAGCGCTACGCCCCATGAGCTTCTCGATCAAGCTGGCATGCTTAACTGCAAGCCCGCTTCTATGCCCGTCGACACCAAGGCCAAGGTTTCCGCTTTGGAGGGTTCGCCTGCATCTGATGCGGCCTTCTACCGCTCCATTGTGGGCGCCTTGCAGTACCTGACCCTGACGCGCCCCAACTTGCAGTATGCTGTTCAGCAGGTCTGTCTTCACATGCATGCTCCGCGCGACTCTCACTGGACTCTGGTGAAGCGTATCCTCCGATACATATGCAGCACCCAGTCCTTGGGACTTACGCTGACGGCCTCCGCCTCCACCAACCTCGTCGCCTACTCTGACGCGGACTGGGCTGGCTGCCCGGACACACGGCGCTCCACCTCAGGGTACTGTGTCTACCTTAGGCCGTCCCTGATCTCTTGGTCCTCCAAGCGACAGCGCACCGTGTCCCGCTCGAGTGCCGAGGCTGAGTATCGAGCAGTGGCTAACACCGTTGCTGAATGCTCTTGGCTCCGTCAGCTGCTTCAGGAGTTGCTTTGTGACGTTCACAAGGCCACGCTCGTCTACTGCGACAATGTCTCCGCCGTCTACCTCTCCGCCAACCCGATCAATCATCGTCGAATGAAGCATATTGAGCTCGATATACACTTTGTTCATGAGCAGGTGGCTCTTGGGCGCATCCGGGTCCTCCACGTCCCGACCGCGCAGCAGTTCGCCGATGTCATGACGAAAGGACTGCCTACTTATGTCTTCGAGGAGTTCAGGTCCAGTCTTTGCGCCTCCGGCAATGCTTCGACTGCAGGGGGGTGTTGAATATATGGTTTGTGCATGTATATTGTATAGCCCGGCCCACCTCCTAGTCTTTGTATAGTTGAGGTTGTGGCCCACCTTGTACTCCATATATACGTGCGCTATGCACCGATCAATACATCGTGAAGCATTACCAAAACTCTCGTTTCCAACAGTGGCTCTATTCATTTTGGGTTATGCCCTATGTGCGTGTGTGATTTGTAGTACCTCCCCCGCATTTCAGTTTGTCAGTACTTGGACACTAGAGAAGTAGAGAAACCGTGGAAATCGTTGTGGTCTATGAGAGCTTAAAATGAAGTGAAGATTGTGTTGTGGAGGTTGGCTCAAGAGTGCCTCCAATAAGGATTGCAATTACAGGCACCGGCATAGCTGTTCTGTTCTTTCTGCTGCAGACTTGAGAGTGTGGAGGTGTTTTGGATGTCAGACAATGCCTTTTATTGTCCCATGCTCAGTGATGACAGTGGCTTTGTCGCACATCAGCAAAGATACCATAGTTGAAGTAATTATACAAAATAACAAATACACTATGCTGCACCACAAGAAATTCTCATACAACACACGCTGAAGATGAATTGTTCAGACCACGGCATTCATGTGCCGATCCTTGCTGTGTGCACAGTGAGACATTGTGCCAGCCAGGGGGGACGATTTCATGGTTCTCCACGAGAACCACAAAAATGGCTTCCTTATTGATAACGGATGACGACCTATACCACCTAGTCTTTGCAAAAATAGTTCCAAACCGGCACGCGCATCTATCTTAGGAAGCATCCAATATGATCTGCTTAACATCATGGGATTTGACTTGGTTTTCTCCAATAGCTCAATATAGCTAAATATAGGAAAATGATTATCTTCATATGGTGATAGCCTGATAGATGATACTTGTAAAAAGGTCCACATATATATAGACAAAAGAGAGTTGCATATGGAGTTAAGTCGCTCATTGCACCTCACCAATAGTATGAGACCTCACTAGAAAGTTGTGACTTAAACCACACAATTACTGTGACATTTACCAGAAAATTTTTATCCTATTGTCTGGGCAGGCAAGAATTGGTTTTGTTAGACTCAAGAAAAAGAAGAAAATACTTGATTATGTCGATATAACTTAATTTGGCAACGCATTGGCGCCCGTTTTGTTATTATTATTGGAACAACTACACAGTTAGCATACATGAAAACACAAAAAAATACACAATATTAAAAAATTCTTCACACTAATATGATGGTCAGATAGCAGCCAGAAAAGTATGAGACAGGTCCATGGCTCCATACTAATGTTGAGGTGGCAAAGCACCATTATTAACTCTGAGACACCATCATTAAAGCGCACTCTGCTGCAATGGTTATGTTTAGTACTGCTTCCACCATTTCGAAGGCTTGGTCCCCTCTAAAATGCAAACTCTTTCTTTTGCTGGTTGCCATTGCACGTGTCTTGACAGCGGACCATCTCGCAAAGCGCGATTCCCTCATAATGATGCATGTTGTTTCTGCAACATTGCGCCAGAATCGGCTCATCATCTCTTCATGGGTTGCAGTGCAGTGACCATCATTTTGTGTTTAGTGCTTATTTGGGCAAATCTGAGCAAGGCCATCCCTCAAAATGCTCCTGCTCTCCCGGGATTGTTGAAAAAAGGCCAGAAATAGAGTCCATGAATCCAGAAGAAATTCCTTGAACACTATGGTATGTGGAGCATATGGAGGGAAAGAAATGGCAGGATCTTTTTAAGTCCCCGCACGCCGGTGCAAGGAATCATTGATCAAATTAAGACTGAAGCGGTGCAATGGGCAGAAGCAAGTATAGGTCGTTTTGTATTACATTAGTTGGCTTGTTGTGGTTTGTAGGCAGTTAATTTGGTGGTCAAGGTTTTGGGGTCATTTTGCCTTCATAAGTTTAGGTTGTTCTTGTTGTAACTCTGCTGGTTGTTAGTCGTGTGTTTCTCCCTCTCATCAATATAATACATGAAGCCGTCCTGCATGGTTCAAAAATAAAACACTCATAAAGAACGTCATACCAATCGTGCTATGCAACTCTAGCCTTCTATATATACATCCACTTTTTCTCATGAATGTCATATCACGAAATTGAAGCTCGCATCGCTCGTTTTGGGCGACTCGGGCGGCACGAGCGCCGCCGCCGCAACAGTCCTCCCACCGGCGACTCTCCCTCGCTGCCGCTGGTCAAGGACGCCGAGGTAAAGCCTTGTGTGGTCGCGCTGGCCGTGGGACATCTCCCTCCTCCGCTGCTCCTCTCCCCTGGTGACCCCTGCGATTGCCTCTCATTAGATCTGATCCATGGCTCCCTGGCGCTGCCATAAATTCACGGGCTTCCACGCCGCTGGATCCCTCCTAGACGAGGGATTATGACCTTGGGGGTCGTGGGCTCGTGGCTTTCTGCACCTACTACTGGTAGGTGGCCACCCCCCGTCCTTCCCAATCCGACAGGTCGAGCCGAAGGTCGCTGGGGCGAGCATTGGAAGGTTGATGGAGTGATCTCAGACCAGTGTCCACTGGGCGGCGGCGGCCGTGTCTGGATCCAGGCAGCTCCGCTAGATCTGGGCCATGGCAGACATTGTGAGGCGTGCCAGTGGCTGGCGGCGCTCCTGCTGGCTGGCGGCCTGGGCTAGTCTCATTGGCACACGCAGCCTAGGTGAGGGCCCGTCCGATGGTGGGCTAGGTCATGGTGGATCTCCCGTCCATGGTGTTGGCTTGCCCCGATCTGGTTCTGCCGGGTCTTGGCCCTAACAATCTTCTTCCGTCAAGTCATCTTTCTGCCGGATCTTTACCTCTTGGATCTAGCCTGACTTTCGGTCTTCCCTGTTAGATATCTATATGGATCGGCGTATGTCGCCCCTAGATATCTAGATCAGAAAGGCTCTGGTCGCCCGCACTCATATTTTCCGCAAACACGACCTTAAGAGGGGGCGTCACGAAGCTTCGCTTTCTTATCAATATCATGGGACATGCCTAAGTCAAGATTCCCAAGGCGGTGATAGAGGTGGGGAACTTCACGGCGACTGCGATTGTAGGTCTTGAAGCTTCGGTGGAAGGGTATATTGAATGCAATGAAGATTATGTGCTAGGTGTATTGTGAGTTGTTTCAGCGGCCTCGGCAAGCGGGGGCGGCAACACTGGAGGATTGCATTTTTGTTGGTTCTCCTCGAGTACCGAGTCTCGATCCCCAGGGTGAAAATCCAGGGTCCGCCCTTTATTGGTTGTACCTGTCAATAATCTTGTTGAAGGCATTGTCTTGGGTGAATCAGCGGGGTGAAAACCCAAGATCTTCTATCGGGCAACGACAATGCTTGTTCATTGTTTACTTCTTGGAGGTGTTGTTTTTGGAGAACCTCTTTTGTATTCCAGGTGTTGTCTTTGGTGGTGGTGGTGGTGGTTAGAGTGCTGCTAATGCAAGTGAATGTTCACCGTGACATGGTCTTTTTCTTTCTTTCTTTCTTTCTTCTTTTCTTTCTATTTTGTTTTATGGCTGTGTGTATTCTTGATGCCTTTGGACATCTTGTTGGTACAAACGCCGCGTGTAGTTGGTATCTTCACGATATTAATATATTCCTTTGTCGAAAATCAATGGCCTTCACATGATATCTTGTCAACTTAGCAATACAATGAGATTTTGGAGGAAACCAAATACACATATGATAAAAAACTGCACAAAAAGCAACTTAGGCTCATTGTCAGATAGGATATCGTAGTATCATCGTCAACAAGGGATGGCACTGGTATTACAAGCATCTTCTTAGTGATACTCTTTAGGCAATATATAATCTTATTGATAGAGCGGAGTGCAGGAGCCACAAACACCGTGTGACCTCGTTCCTTCTAAAATGCAATGGTGCAATATAATGTCGATGACCTTCTTGATGAGTTCAGGTGGTATGACATGAAGGTTGAATTCGAAGGAAGTACAAGCAGATCTCCTTTTTATGATTTCTTTGATAATGTCATTCAAGGCAGCTTGAACAAAATGATTGATGTCAAAAGTAGGCTAGATCCAACTTCGTCCAACATCTGGAATCCATCATTGCTAGTCTGATCCATCATGCTCCTCTCCTAGAACGATAGGTTCCACAAACAAATGCCAATGAAGGATGCACGGCCATGGTAGTTGGGTTCTGTATCAATACTAAACTAGTGACTCAGAGCCTAATTGGTTTGATGCCATTTTTTGGCAAGCCAATTCTTTTTTCCAAAAAGTGTTGAGACTCAAGATAAAGCATCAAGTAGATACAAACACAATGAGAACATACCCGACATCTGCATAGTTAGGATGCACACAACCAACAAAAAGGGACACACACAACTAAACACGCCGACAAATAGTAAAGTCATACAGGATGAAAGATATTCCTTAGCATAGAAAAAGGGAAAAGAATGAAGCAAGCAAAACAGCGACTGATAAACTACATCAACGGTCATATCCGCACCAATCATCTCTTCAATAGTAACACCTTCAATAAGGGTACTATGCTCAAGTGCCGTCGTCTTCCGGATCCAACCATGCATGAAAGGCCATATTATAGGTTTTCACCCTAAAGAACAAGTCTGAGCATATTATGTCAATGCCTTTAACAAGGTCGCGACGCACAAACATCGCCATTGCCAGGTATAACCAACTCAGCCAGACCTATGATTTTCACATCGGATCTCAAGAAGCACCACCAATTTGAAATCAATCATGTGTTGTCACCACCAATTTTCCAAGATACCAGCAACTACATGTGTTGGGCTTGGATTCCCACCATGGCAATGCACCACCATACTCCCCCCCCCCCCCCCCCGGCATCAAGTCACCGCCAATAGATTGCATCACACCGTTCAAGGAAAATTGACCGAAGCGAGAGCCGCCAAAATTCACAATGGAGCCTTCCGCCTGAATCTGCAACCTCACAAGTACGTGTCATTAGCCGATGTCACGAGGCCAAATATGAAGGATAGAAATCCTCCCAAATGAAACACCTTACCGAGACGTTCGCTAATGTTATCTGATGCGAGCACTGGCAAGAAAGGGAGCATCCAACAGGAGTGTCACCTACGGCTCATCCACAACGGCCGCGATCAGGCCAGATCCGGATCCCGCGCCACCGCGTAGTAGCACAAGATCCCCGGGTAGCACAACAACCAGGAGGTCGGCCGAACCTCTTTGAGAGGGAGCACCGGATGAGCGAAGGAGCAGCAGCCGCGACCGACCTTGATGGAGATGGGGGAATTGAGGATGTGCGATCCCGGTGAGCTGAAGAACCCTGCTGCCACTTTGTGAACGCCAACAAGCCAACATTTGACATAACCAGAAGTTGTCAAAACTGGTAATTTATTGGGCGTTGTGAAAGTTTCAAATTTCTCACTGTTCTCATTTTATTTTGTGCTAGTTTGTGGCTGATCATGTTGATTGGTGATGATTGTATCATCCCAGCCTCTTACTCTTGCATGTTTTCCAGATAATTATTTCTTTCAACAGTTAGCTTTTTCCTATAAGGTAAAGCCTGGCCTATGTTTTATCATAATGTTGAAGGGAGTGTGAATTTTGTCCCCCTCTTTCTACTATGTTCAGTTCCTCGTCTTGCATTTGCAGTACCATGCACTTGGAGTTTTTTCTCAATGGCCTGAGAGCCGGTGCCAGCTGAACTGGCATCATCGGCTGCACCGGTGGTTGAGGTTACTGCATCATCGGCTGCACCGGTGGTTGAGGTTACTGCATCATCTTAGGAGTAAGCTGTGCGATAAAATTAGTACTTTTCATCACATGTAAATAAATAAGGAAAATGACAATGGATCGTGTAAAAGAGATTCAATGTTGTTTTTGTCCAAACATTATCAGTTTATCACAATCCAAGATTACAGAAAATCATATCCAAGACAAACGAATCAAATCCTAGCACCGAAGCATTCTTCAACATTCACCAGAACAAAATGGACATATATCATGTTTTCATTGTTCCATGTATGATTTCCTCTACTTTGAGTTCGCTCCCACGAGCTCCTCCATGCTTTCAGACCTACAATTATAATAAAAAAGGGGTCAAAGTGCAATAAGGATAAGGACATACTGAGTTGGCTCTAGAAGATGATTCTAAAGTCCGATGTAAAATCAGATAACTATTTATGCCATTAATTTTGGTGTATTCCACACTCGCACACTAATACTATCTCCTTCATTAAAAAAAAGGCAATGCAAGAGAAGAAAGGTACTAGAACAAGGTAATGCAAAATTAGGACAGTATCCCAAAAGGTTAGTTCAAAAGAATAAGTATCTCAACTTTATGGTAAAAGCCTAAATTATTCTGCCCCTTTATCAGATATTTTCCTACATTCTTTGCCACAAGATAGTAGTAGAATAGATAGTATAAACCAGTTTTTTTTTTGGCGGGTGATATAAACCAGCTTTTGCAAAAGAATGCTCATTGCTCGGGAGAGTACAGAGCAAACCATGATACATTTTAACTTAATGTTTTCTTCCTTGCTGTATACGGCGTGCTAACATAAAATTTATTTGTTCCAAACATCGTGATATTAACCATATGATAATTCATGGTCACATACTCACGTTGCGTTGCCAGTAAATATGTCTGAAGATCAACGAGCACAACCAAAAATGAATAACATTTTTTATATATTCATATTCCCATCAGCCGTGAAATAACCTAACCAATTTGATGCTCTGCACATAGACACGAGCTGCAACTGAATCTTGTTTTAAGAAAATTACGGACAAAAGACAACATGTATGGAAATGCATCTCACAAAAGTTATTTTAGCACGACTAAAATTGTACGTTGTAAATAATCACACAGTAAAACGTTTTGCATCGTTATTTAAAAAAAATGTGAGTAAAGAGCATGAAGTCAAGCAATACAGTTTCATAAAAGATATGCTTTGCTAATATACAAAATGCTATTTTTATAATGTTTCAGAAAAAAATTGAAACTTCCGAAAGGTCAATGCAATAGAAATATGCAGGCATGCTAATATTTAGAACGGTACGTACCAACCAGGGTTCATAAGGTTTCCAAATTCATCAGGAGTTAGCCAATCCAGCGTCTCATCTGTTACTAATCCTCCACCTGATGTACCAGCTGTTTCAAAAGTAGTGCCCTCCCAGTTGAAAAAGTCACTGCCGAGGCCTTGAGGCTGCACTGCACTGGTCTGCCTAGCAGGACCATCTCCAAGCATTTCCTTGGTCGTCTCTCCGAGAGCAGCAGTCTGCATTTCTTGTGGCATGTCCATGGTTGCAGCATTCTGAATTCCATGGGTCAAGTCCATGGTTGCCGTATTTTCGATCACCTCGTTCTCACACTGGTACCTTCTAAGCAGGTCAGTACCATCATCCTGAGGCCAAAGCCACATAGATATCCCTCCATTTCTGCAGTCATAGCCAAGTCGATATAACCGTGGTACAAGCTCTTGTTGCCTTATATGGTTGGGATTATCCATGGCATGCACCGTGTTACTTGGAAATAAATTAGAAGTGGGCATTGTCTCATTTGTCTGCTGTACTGGTTGTGCTATGTTGGACGGCAATGATGCACTTGCCATGATCCCATCTGTTCGAACTCCACCATGGCCAGCATTACCAGTAGTATAAGCGTAACAATAACCATCACCATTATTATGGTTACAATAAATATTAGTGTTGCCACTACCATACTGATAACCATACCCACTAGCATTGCCATTTCCATTGCCATTACTAGTACTAGATGTTGGTCCCTTAATAGCAGCTCCACCAAGACCTGTTGAGCTGCTCCCATTTCCATGAACACCCAAACCCTCTGGTGATGCACTACCACTTAGCCAGCTTATGTGAATAAGATTTCTAGCTCCCTCGCACCTCATATTGAACCCGGAACCTCCCTCACTATCTTGAGATGTTGAATAGTTCTTCCAAGAATTGTTAGAGTATAATGGGCTAGAGGTGAGCATAGTTGATAGCTGATCAATTTGGCAATTTGTTTTGTAATTCTGAAATTTCAAATATGGTGGAAACATCAATAAGTATGTGGTTAGGTAGTGGGCTAACTTTTCTTATTACGTCATGATCATATAAATTTGGTACGAAACTCAGTTTCAGAAGGAAGGAACATCAACTAGAAAGTCAAAACATACCTGAAGATGGCTGCTAACTTGATCCATAGTTGCACTGACATTGTCATGCTCCAGAAGTTCTCTTATATTATTTTGAGTATTTTCTGCATTAGAAAAACAAAATATGCCAGTCGGGCAGAGCTTAGACTTTCGGAAAAGTCAATATATGCATCCATATATGTGATTTATTAATTTCAGGCCTAACATGCTTAATTCACCGTAACACCTTGGCTGCACATACATGTTAATTGTAATAAGAAATCACTTTTCAAAAAAATCTAAATGATCAGAGTAAAGAGTACATGTAAAACATGCAAGGCAATGAGTATTAATTAAGTCAAAGACATGCATGGAATATTTATACTAAACTAAAAATATCAAAATCATAGCAATGCATTTCTGTTCATAGAACCATAGTATCATTTCACGAATATTCTAACTACATGATATAGAGGCAAATATGCATTTAACTTGTTATCATAGAGTCCCTCCATGAACTCTGTGCATGAATGGTAGAGAGCATATGCGAGGATAGCCTCGTCAAATATACTCAAATGACCAAGATAGTGTAAACCGTGCATCCCGACTCGTGTCGCCTGCCTTGGCCGACCCGGGAGACTCACGCCACCGCCACTTTGATCTCACCTCGTTGTTCTCTCTGTCCGCTGTCACCGGTGGCCTCTGCCGCAGTGGTGCCAGCCTGCCGGGCCCGCGCCGAAGGCTGCGGGAGGCTTTCCCGGGTGGTGAATGTGGCTGATGGGTCGGGTTCTACAGTCGTCAGATCCTGCCAACGGGGCCTTCATTTTGGCCACTTGTGAGTGTGGGTAGCCATCACATGTTGCTGGCAGCTTCCTTCTAACGGAGGATGCATAGATCTGGCCCGCCCCGGCATGGTCTAGAATCCTCCTGATTCGGGCTTGGTGTCTGGCCTTCCGGCATGGGGCACCTTGCCCTTGTTCCTCTACAGTAGGGGTTCAGGCTACCTTGTGGTGGGCATGGTGGCTATGCGTGGAGGTCGTAGTACCAGGGAATCGATGAGGTCACGCGTTCTGGTGCTACGGGACTCGACGGCGGGCTGGCTCAGTTGGAGATCAAGGTACGTTCCTCCAGCAAAAAGTCTTGTGTCAGCTTTGTCAACATTGAAGATGTCGACACCTTAGGGAAGCGTATTGCTTCTCGAAGGCGTATGCCTGGATCTAGGCTTCCTTGCCCACCTGTGTGCTCTCGATATGAAAGTCTTAGATCCAGCTTCTGGACTTGACGAAAATGATGTCGTCGACGTTGTAACCTCCTTGGAGGCGTCGTCTTGGAGTCACTGATCGCCTTGGTTGTTTGACATCTTGGTTGGAGTACGCTTGGATGGTTTGGCGTCTTTGGTTGCAATTGGCCGTGGTTGGCATGGATTATGGTGTTTTCTCCTAGTCTTTTCTTACTTAGGTGTTCTTCTACCAAGGTGTGCACACTGGTCTTACTATTTGACCAAGTCCGCGGAAGGCCCTAATGCTATCATCTGGATCTGGGTTAGTGACACCTTGATTCACCCTATATCCTCTTGCTCCCTATAAACACTACTCCTCCTCCTTGAGGGTGTCTTCGGGTGGCAACCAGATGAAAACCCTCTACATTGCTAGTCGGATGATGATGGAAGCTAAATTCCTCCTCCATGTTGGCGGTGTCGATGAGATTTGCGTCTGCAAGCGGCAACTCTTTCCATCCTTGTAGCTCTCATGTTGTTTCTTTATTTTCCTATGTGGTATGTTATCACCTCATCCTTTATTCTCTTGTAATTTCCCGGCCCTACCATTTCTTCTTCATAATGAATGATTCGCTAAAAAAGACCAACATATATAAGCAATGAGTTTTTTTTTTTGAAATGAATAGAGTTGCCAATGCAAAAGTTCTACATGGGGAAAATAGAAAGAATACCCTTGTGAAATACGAGATATACTTTATGTTACATTTATATGAGGGATAATTGAAATGCGAAACTGACGTACATAATTTGACAAGGACATCCTGGACGACTGTAACATGCAAAGCCTCCACACCTATACAC
Source organism: Triticum aestivum (assembly GCF_018294505.1). NCBI lineage: Eukaryota > Viridiplantae > Streptophyta > Magnoliopsida > Poales > Poaceae > Triticum > Triticum aestivum. The sequence goes on from NC_057810.1 coordinate 26,629,540, forward strand.
TTGTTTAGGAATAAAGGGACTCGCATGTACAAGATAGATGTGTATTTTAGCATGATCAAGCATGTAGAGGGGGCGAGCGTGCAAGGAATGTCAATGGAACTTCAAGTGTATAATTCACACCATCACGGCGAATGAAGACATGGACGAAATATGAAAGATGGCACTTCTTTTTTTTTGTCCATTGCCTTATACATTTGTTGTGCCACCTCACTTTTGATCTAGGCCTATATAATTTCGAAATATAGGACCATAGGCTAATTTTATAGTCCATATTTCAAATTGATTTTAAGTCATACCCCTCCGAAATTTGGAAAATTTTCTCCTATGTCTCTTCATAAATAATACCCCATTGAATCATTTAGAATTGGGATTTGGTTAGTTAAAAGTTTGCCATAGATGCAACCTTATGTACTTTGTTTGTGTCCAATGACCTAGCCAAGACTTCTTATGAAACCCCAACTTTCATTTATGTTCATTTTATTGGCAACATCGATATTTCATATCCTAGTTCTTAGTTGGTGTGCGAGTGCTTGAAAGGATTAGATCAGGTTGATCATGCCCTTGTGGGGTCTATAACCTCTCCGGTGTGGGTTTAGCAATTCCGTAGGCGCAACATCGTCACATGTTGTAATTGTCAAATTCATCTCCACCAAAATCGATGAGTGTTCGTCATTGCAAGATGTGGACACCCATAGTGCTACAATGATATCTAGACATATTTTGTGGTTTTGCCTAGTTATGCATGTCGAATTAGGAAAGTAAGAGGCCATCCACTATTAGCAGACACTAAACTAGTGTGACGATTGGAACAAGAGAAGATATCCAAGATATGTCAATTACCACATATGATCTAGGGTTGCCTCGGCATACTTCCTCCATCTTCATGGTAGACATGAACATTGGGACCTTAACAAAGGAAACATGTTGAATCTACTTGTCTTGCTAGGCTAGGTCTTACCGTGAGAATGTTGGGGCTGTGAGAATAATGGGAAAACTTACTACCATTTATGCCAATACTCCAAGGAGTGGAGTGGATATTGAAGTGCAATCTATTTTAGGAGAGAAGGTACCCAACAATTTGTGATCTACTGTAGCATTCATAATATGCTCATCTCTGAGCACTCTACATGGGGAAGTTAGAGTAGAAGAGTAGAGCATCAACACACATGTCAATTGAGACACGTTCGTTGTCCGGGCTCCTCAAGGTTTTTCACTACAGTTGTCGACCTAGAGGAGGGAGATTGTTTTGACCCTTCGAGAGTTACCAACTATTGTAGCCATCCTAGAATAGGGGGCTTGTAAAGATCGATACGATCTCTCATGTTGTAGACCTTTCTTGGATATTTTTCATGCTCGATTTATTGGCCCTTGTTTGAAGACAATAAATTGGATCTTACAGATGAAGTTACTCATGTGTTTAGACATTGTCTAAGCATGGCGATATTGATGAAAGAGAAATTATGTGCAAGGTTCACACAATATCTGCCTCTATTCTAATTAATGGTGGATCTTGAAGAGGTACTTGCTTTAATTGACAACACCACCCAAATAAGGTATAAACTTGTGTGTTCACCACTCAATGCTCGCCATGAAAAAGTTGTAGAGTAGAGATATGAGGTTCGACACCCATGACAATGGATAAAAAAATGATAAGCAAGGCTTCTTCTACGGCTCGCCCAATATTCTCATTGTTTTTTGCAAACAACAAGAGATTTTTATTACTCAGAAATGAGGATACAATTGCCTGCATTAAGATACAATCAGGCGACAAGAGTAGCAAAGAGTTTGAACTCTTAGTGTGACCGAGCAAAGTTTTCTAAACTGTCTATGACCATATTTTGTGTTCGATCAATCTTGTTCGGTAACAACTCTCTTTCAACTTGAACCATTCCCTTTAGCTCTTTTATGATGAAGCCAATCTCCGCACAGATCATCCCTGAGCCTTTACTTCCTCATAGCGACAATACAAAGTCAAACTGCGGTACTATCCGCCTATTAGTAGGCATCATCGCCAGATTGTGAACTTCGACAACAGAATTGGCTTTAGTTTCTAAAGCTTCAACACATTGATTGAGGTGCGTAGCGCTAGGCCGAAACTGGCACCCATCAGTTAGAATCCCTAATAACCATGTCGACTCATGCACAACCATCGATGTACAAACCATCAGTGGTCTAGTGGTCATTGCAATGTGATCACGTTCGAGATCGGCCATCGCACAACCGCGGGACCATACGGCACCCATATGTGGTCTTTCTTACCCTCACCAATGACATCATTTCCCTTGATGACATCTCTATTGTCCTATTGCCAGAAGATGAATAGTGAGTCATCATAACTACGTAAATATTTCGTAGTAACTCGAATTGGTGAGTTCGACTTCTCATGATTCAACTCGTTGTGCAACTACCAACACCTCTAGGTTATAGCATCACTCTCCATCTTTGAACCACCGAGATTGCCTGCAACATACCAGAGAATCAATTTGGTCCACTATATACAATATCATCTACAATTGGTAGTTCCCAGCCTCCACCATGGCATTCAAAAGCATATACAATCTGCAATTGGTAGTTCCCAAGCCTCCACCATGAAAGTCGTCTTCCTCATCCATACAAAATCTAGGAAATCACCTTATTCGTTGGATATGTTATTTCTTTATTGTTCATCATTGTAAGAAGACCACAAAGTACCATGTTGGCCTATGTGAGGAAGTGGTTGTCTACAATAACAAATGTTGACACACCTGCGTAACCGAAGGTACATGGGCATTTCCTTGATCTGTGCAGCACCAATAAAGTTGGATCTTGAAGAAGCATGTTTTTTAGGTGAGAAATATTGGAAAAGTTGTGTCATGGTACCACCCAATTATGGTAGTAAAACTCATGTTATCACAAAAAAATGAATTGACAACCTCAAGGCACGAGTGGAGGAGATACATATCACAAAGCATGAAAGGTCGCGTCAGAACGAAAGCCAAACCTTTAGAGGAAGACCAAGACACGGGGCTGAACTGGATCAGCACGCCCTCAACCTAAAAGTGTGGAAACGACAAGTGTACATCAGGAACAAGTCAGACCTGAGGAAGGCATCGTCTAAGAGTCACCGGCTACTTGCAACCCAAATCCTCATGCACACCACACCGGAGTTCATCGGAAGAGGGCCAAGAACATAGCAAGGAAGGCGACACCGCATGACCAGCCTGAGTGGTAGCAGGTGGCACCACAACATCATTAGGATGCACCACTGCTGAACCCCACGGCAGCCCACCCACATAGGATGCAAGGTTCCACATGCATGTCAAGGACTGGGTACCTCTATGATGCCTCTAGGAAGGGGTAATGACCCCCGTGGGCGGCATGGTCGTGAAGTTTCCACTCGGTACCCAGTAGGACAAAGGCTTGCTGCAACATTGTCTTCAAGAATTTTATGACACCCTCGGTGGCCCCCACCGCTGGAGCCGCCCAAAGACCACTCGACATATGTCCCAATAACACCTTCACATCTATATCCTCGTACGTACATCGGCACTGTCCATCGCAGATGTGGAGAGCTGCAATGCCTCCATAATTAAGCCACCACTACCGCCATGCAGGAATAAGAGGAGCTTGGGCACGCCTCACTGTTGAAGGTCGCCGCACATAGCTGTGTCGCGGGGTGCATGGACCACAACCCTAGGAGCAGCCGGCCCAAGCAGCTGGAATCCTGGTGCACCGCCACAGGCCACCTCCAGCCAGAACCCACCTAACGCAAGGCCATAGGGCCACCAACTTAGCGGGGGTGGGATGAGGGTGGGGTAACAGGGTGGATATGGAATGCCCATCCCCGCCGCTGGTAGACAGGAGTTGTGAGCGACAACAACAAGGAGATGCATCGGGAGGTCGAGAAGGGGGTCGATGGGCCACGCAAAGCCGGAAGTAGGCCACAAGATCAGTGACGGGGTGGAGCGGCAAGGGCACAGCAGAGCGCCGACGCCCACATCGGGCTCCAGCGAGGAGAGGCAGGGGCATGTCAATGCAGCGCAATAACATCGCCAGCGGGTTTGCCCGACAACGTCTATCGAGGATGGTGAGGGGACGTGATGTAGTAGGGGTGGCGCCGACTAGGGTTCCTTCGTGAGCAGACCTAGGAGACGACGCGTCGAGGAGGGAGTGGGTGCAAGGTTATGGTTAGACATAGACTACTAGATATTTACCTTTTGTGTAGATCGATGCTCGCCCTCCATGAGAGGTACGATCTTATATATAGGGCATGCTCAGATATGACATTTACATATATACATATATAGATCATCATATATGTCCTATTTAGTAATTAGTGAATGGCAATCCGGGCACATAGATCCTACCACGAGTGAGAATACTAAACATACCACAAAGAAGCCATGAGAATACCATAATGTCATATTTAGCACTTCATGCACTCTGGACTCTTATCACTAGAAGCCAATACCATTTTGGCGTAAGAATAAAACAAGCAAGGCCATACTTGGGGTCTCACTTGTATATATATACTCCCTTTGTTCCATTATCTAGCAGTGTGCATAATTCCTGCCTTATACAATGAATGAGCTGGATGCATTTTGTGGATGAAACTAGCCAACTCTCCACAACCTATCTCATTCGTACGTGCAGCTTGTCCCACCACCGCAGTATGTACCACGGGAGGTTAGTTTCGTCTAGACATGCACGTCTGTGCAAATGCACACTACAATATGAAATTTCAGCAAAATAAAAATATTATGCGCACTATTAAGTGGAAAGGAGGGAGTATATATCACTCACTATCTCCTATTAAAGTCACAAACATCCAAACAAGCCATGCACCAACCATCCAAACAAACCAAGATTATGCAAGTATGGCTGATAATTAAGCATTTCATACACACTAGACCATACCACTAAAAGACGAGACCATTTTGGCCTCACATGCATATATATAGTACTCACTATCTCCTACATCAACATCACAAACTTGCATATGCATGCATGCTTGCACATTGGTTACTACTCCTTCCGTTCATAAATATTTGTCTTTTTAAAGATTTCAAATGGATTTCCATATACGGATGTATATAGACATATTTTAGAGTATAGATTCACTCATTTTGATTCGTATGTAGTCACTTGTTGATCTCTAGAAAGACAAATATTTAGCAATATAGGGAGTAGTAGTAAATGAGTACCAAGAAATAAAACATGCAGAAACAATTATGTATGATCGCGGATAGCACAAAGTGCCGAACATGGAGATATTGGACTATATGTTTCCATAAATTGCACGCACCTTCTGTTCCATTGATCCGGTTGTTGGCCACTTTGTGAAGTAATGCATGCTTCTCTGCAGTGATCTTCTTGGCGGTCCTGCTACCGTAGCCCCCCACGTCGGAGTGGTCCACTTCCACTGGCCTCTTCCTCGATGTGCCATCCCGGCTGGAGCGAGGATCGGCGTTTGCAGCGGCGGCATTGACGGCAGCGTTGAGGCTTCGCTCCCTGACAGGACGGAGGATGTTGTGCATCCCGTCGTTGCCCGGGGGCTTGGTCAGGAAGTCGCACCGGCCGCCATTGAACCCCCTCATCACCATCTCCACGCTCTCCTCGCCAGATAACACTGCACATACACATACACGTACAGATCCATCAGTACCAGACGTGCACAACCAAGCTAGGTCCTTGCGTATCCTGAAATTTAGGATGTAGATAATCTGATCACATTAAGAAGTACTCCCTTCGTTCCGAATTACTTGTCGCAGGTATGGGTGTATCTAGATGTATTTTAGTTTTAGATACATCCATTTCTGCGAAAAGTAATTTGGAACGGAGGGAGTAGTAACTGATGCTTTTTCTCTTAAAGAAAAGAGAAGTAACTGCTCCTTTGAAGTTTCCTGTTCTTCAGCCGGAGTCCGGGGCTCCGGGCGCCAGCGCGTGCACGTGATTGGGCAAACAACTCTTCGCAATCAAGTTCACAACACTCTCAGTTAACAAAGACGAAAATTCTCTACCATCTTGCATCCATCAAAGTATAGATTTATCAGATCTACCAGTCGTAGTTGGTACGCGGAAACAAGCTAAGGACTGGCAACACATGTACATCGATCCCTTTCTTATAACAAAGAGGAAAATTCTCCAGCATCTTGCATCGATCAAAGTTTAGATTTATCTGTTAAGGGCAGACCTACCAGTTGCTGTTGGCGCGTGCAAACAATCTAAGGAATGGATACATCTGGATGTACATCGATCCCTTCCAAGGTACTGCAGGAACATGTACAAGCAGAGAGGATCCAATGCGTACCTTGGTATGTTTGTGTCTGGGTCATTGTTTCGACGTGGATGGGGTCTTCACCCGCGGCGAGCCCCCTAATCCCCTGGAGGGAAGCAGCGCCGGAAGTGAAACCGTCGTCGCGGTGGTTCTCCATGGCCTCACGAAGCAGTGCTTGAGGGCGAGAGAGAAGTGAGGTTGAGAGAGAGAGAGAGAGACTGCTGGCCAAAGTTGCTGAATTTATTCTAAGAGCTGCGTGCGGCATGATGTGGTCCAAACATTTAGAACCATGGTTTCCCTCAAAAAAAAATTGAACTACAGTAGTCTGAGTGACACATTTTTTGGGGAATTTTGTGAACCAATCTGATAAAATAGTAGAAGTAAAAAAGATATCCTTTTGTTAGAACAGAACGCGCATATTCAAAATAAAATTATTTGTGTGCTTTTAAAATATTAATATATTTAGTTTTTCGTTCACTTATTGGAAAAAATACACATGGAAGTTCAAATATTTTCATCTTAAGAAAAGTATCCATATAATTAAGAAATTCTTCATATATTTTAAAAAAATGTTCATGTAAGTGTCCACCATTTTGAAATCATATTCAGAGAATTTCATAGATGGTCCATGTATTTGAAAAGCATCATGAAGGAAATCATAAATAGAAGAAAGAAAAGAGAAAAAAGAAAAAGAAAACCAGAAACTAAATGATCCTCAGGTATTGGTCGGAAAAAGGCAGATCTCGTCGAGAAGCCATCAGGAAAACAAAAATTCGGAAAAGTGCACTATCACCCAAAAAATAAAAATGCAGGCGTCTTTTTATATATCTCGAAGGCCCATTACACTCTCCAAGAGCTAGATCGGTCCATGTGGGACTTCCTATTTGCCGCTCGTCGCGGCAAAGGGGAGCTCCTAGCCAGCGCTGCAGGCGCCCGTTAACGAGCTGGCGCCTGCAGCGTCACTGGAATGGGCCGGCCCAACGCGCGCTTGTACTCGTTCGCTGTTAAAGTGGAAAAGCAATAAAAAGTGAGGACAGCTGGGGATTCGAACTCTAGATCGGATTGTTGGGACTGCACCTCACCAACCACTAGACCAAACTAACTTTGCTGTGTACTACAAGAAAACAGAGCTAGTTAACCGTTTCGTGCAGTAAAACATTAATATATACTCAATATAAATTATCTCAAAAAAGAAAACATGAATTAAAAAAATCATCAAATTTTAAGAAAATTTTCATAAAAATGAAAAAGGTTCATTGATTTTCAAAAATAAGTTCATTGAATTTAAAAAAAGTTCATCGATTTTGAAAAAAGTTCATCGAAATCAAAAAAAGTTCATCGGTTTTGAAAAAAGTTCATCGAATTCGAAAAAGGTTCATCGAATTTGAAAAAAAATCATCAAATTTTGAAAAAAGTTCATCAGATTTGAAATAAGTTCATCAAATTTTTTAAAAAAGTTCATCAATTTTGAAAACAGTTCATCAGATTCAAAAAAAGTTCATCGGATTTGAATAAAAGTTTATTGAATTTGAAAAAAAGTTCACAGATCTGAAAAAAGTTCATCAATTTGAAAAAAAAAGTTCATTGAACTCGGAAGCAAATGGAACGAATAAATGACGTATAGATTAGAATGTTAGCACAGCTGCGCTTGTTGGCGGGTTGGTTAAAACAGGCAACCTTCGATTGGGAGTTCGCAGGTTCGAATCCATCTCATAGCGCTCTTTTTTTGCCTTTTAGCAGAAGAGGTTGGAAAGCAAAATGGGCCAAGCCCAAGTAGTCACGCCCTTCAGGCGCCCGTTTGCTCGCGGGCGCATAAGCGCCGAATAGGATCTGCCGCGGCAAAGTGCCGAGATTTCGCCTGCCACTGGAAATGGGCCGGCCCAGGTTAGCGGCGCCCTGTACGTGCTTGAGCTGCGAATCGATCCTGTGACCTCGTGGTCGATGGCGCGCTATGCTAGCCAATGCGACAGTCAACTTCTAATGTTGAGATCGAAGCGCCATACGTAAACAAACATAAAATAGCGGCAGGGATCGAACAGATAACCTACTGCAAGTGAGCAACGGTAATAGCCACCATAATTCCTGGGATTCGTACATAAAATGACAGCCCACCTTATACGAACATAAGCCGCAAACATTTTCATATTTCATAGAGAGAGAAAACTAAAACTTGAAACATTTTTGGGAATCTCAAAAGTTAAAAATTCAAAATAAAGGAACAACATGAAAACGACATTTTTCGGAAATCAAGAAGAATTTCTTGAAAAGGCAAAACATTTTCCAAAAAACATGAAAAAAAACTGAAAGCGCGAACATTTTTCAAAATTACGAACAAAATTTTCTAGACGCGAACAGTTTTTTGCATTCCCCAGAACAATTTTGGAATTTGGGGTCAAATTTTGAAAAACATAACCATTTTGATGATGTGAACAAATTTGGAAAGCAGGAATATTTTTCGGAAATTACCATTTTTTAGAATTGGTGAACAAAAGTTAATAAATGTGAACATTTTTTGAATTCCCCGAACATTTTTGAATTTGCGAACAAAAGTTAAAAACAGGAATATTTCTTGAATTTATGAACAAATTTTGAAATCCAGAACATTTTCTTAGAATGTGATATTTTTTAATAGGTGAACAAAAAATGAAAACAGAAACAATTCTTGAAAATTCAGAACAAATTTTTGAAACGGAAAACAATTTTGTAAATGCTCTTTTTTCAGTATACGTGAATAAAAATAATAAAAATGAAGCCATTTTCTATAGGTTCGAACAGTTTTCTGAAACAATAACTTTTATTGTAAAACGCGAACAAGTTTTGAAACACGCACAATTTTTCAAACACACAAACATTGAGTAACTTTTTAAGATGTCTAAAACACAAATCTTTCACAAACACAAACAATTATGAAAACAAATAAATTTTGAATTTCCAAAACATTTTTTTAAAGGATGAACATTTTTTGAATGTTGAGAACAAATTTTGAAATGAGAGCAAATTTCGAATCGCAAAAAAATTTTAAACTATTTTGAAAGTTATGGAATCTTACCACGAAAGTTTTAAACTATTTTGTGTAACAAGAACATTTTTTGAATTTTGAGAACATTTTTTCGAAAACTGAACAGTTTCTCAAAAGAAGATTTTTTTTGAATATTTTGAAAAAGTTTGAAAAAAAGGTAAGAACGGATATGGAAATAAAAAACCAAAGAAAAGAAATTTGTTGAAATGAGAAATTAACTTGAAAAGGAAAACAAAATGAAAACAAAAAAGTAACAAAAAGAAAAGAAAAAAGAAACAGAAAAAGGAAGAAAAAAACAGAAATAGTAAAAAAAAGAAAAAGGAAAGGAAAAAATAAAAAACCCAGTTCAGGAACCTTTTAGATGGTTCCCAAAACCAGTAAGAAACGGCTGGGAACGCTCTAGAAGGTTCGCAAAACCGGAACGTGTACGAAGGCTACAAACGGGCCGGCCCAAAGTCGCTAGCTAGTCGTATCTCTGTGCGTTCAATAGGTTTTTCCGGTCCACGTCGGATCGAGGGAGCGCAGCCGTTGGGCAGGAAAGCCCCCTCCTGCTAGTTTTCAATGGGCCATGTGTTGGAAGGGAAAAAATAGAGCCAACGAAACCTTAGCAGGTAAGCCGAGCGTTCGGCCAGTCCGCGCCACGTGCATTCGATTGCAGATTGTATACGAGACACGTTACCTGGCGCTGGGCCCACGCACTGCTCCACGCGTCGCCCTGCTTTCCCCTAGTATCTCTTACCAGCGTTGGACCTTATCCATTCAGTTCCCTCGATCCATTTCTCTCAGCTCTACGAAAAATCAACCCCAGATCCAACGAGCATAGCCCCAAATCTCGACGACCGCCGTTGCCGCAAATTCCAGCGACGCCGGCGACCTCCGCGTCGCACGTCCCATCCTCTTTCTCTTGTTCCAAGCCCCATGACCTCCACTCCGTTTTTGTTGCGAGCCAAGCACGGGAGCTGGAACCACCCGCGGCTTGTGCCGAGTCGTCGATGCGCTACCTACCGCTTGATCCGGAGCTGAACCAGCACCGCAAGGTGTTGCAGCCGGAGCTGGAACCGACGAACTTCAGAGCTACCAACCCGCGCAGGTGGTGATTTTAGCTGCGCCTTCTTGTTGGATTTTTGGTGGAACCAGTGTTTTGTTTTGCTGGAACTAGCTTTTTTGTTTGCTACAATCGAACCACTGGGATCCCCTGTTTATTTTATTTGCTGGAACCAATGTTTTTTTCAGCTGGAACTAGCAATCCTTTTTGCTACAACCTTCTATGTTTTGCTACAATCGAACCACTTGGAGTTTCCCTGCTGAGTTATTTAAAGCGTTCTTTATTTTTGTTGGAAATAGCAATCCTTTTTGCTCCAAATCAACTACCAGATTTTCTTTACTGATTATTTTTTTTGTTGGAACCGATTTCTTTTTTTGCTGGAACCTTCTAATGTTTTTGCTTCAACGAAATCGGCAGGCGAATAAGTTGCATCCACACCGACCAGTTATGGAATCAGACGAGCAGGCAAGTCGTTTTGCTGGAACCGGCCTTTTGTTTTGCTACAACCGGCAAAGTTTTTGCTGCTTCAGCGAGGTGTTTTATTGCGACAGTCAGCGGCGACGGCGGTATTTCGGCTGGAATTGGTGATGTGTTTTGTTGGTACTGTATTTGATTTTTTCTACTACCGGTGACAGTGGCATTTTTGCCGATGAATTTTGTTTTGTTTTTGGCTGGAACATGGTGGTGGGAGCTGATGATGCGTCAAGCCAGCGTTGGACGATGAAGGCGATGCTACGACCTTCATCAGCGGATGTTACAACCTTCAGTGGCGGGAGCTACAAGTAGAGATGGCGAGAAGGAAAAGCTATGACCATGGAGTCGATTTGCTGGGACGGGGGATGGGCGATGGCGGTGGTGACGGGGCTGCAACAGGGCTGGTGGTGGAGATGGGATGGTGTGACCCCATGCTGCAACCATGGGGTGGTCGGGAGCGGCGACAGCAACCTCTGGCGCGCCGGCACAAGCAAACTGACAGCAAGCACGGGTCATGGGGCGGTCGAAGAGCGCATGTCGCGCGGCCGTGGGGGAGGCCGGCAAGCACGGATGAGGAGGAGCGCAACCGGATGAGGACGAGCGGTTGCGCTGAGCTCTGCCCCCCCCCCCCCCCCCCCCCCCTTTTTCTTTAGATGAACGACGGATCGTACGGTTTAAAAGTGATGTATCGTGTAGTAGCGCAGCGACCGGCACCTATCACTCGCCAAAAAGAAAAGGTAAGCAAAAGGGGCAGTCACGGAACCGTACCTTCCGTTTCTCTCCCTCCCCGTTTTCTTCGTCAGCTCTCCTGTGTGACATATTGAAAAAATATACATGGAAGTTAAAAGATTTTCATTTTATGAAAAGTGTTCGTATAATTAAGAAATTCTTCATATTTTTCTAAATGTTCATGTAAGTGTACACCATTTTCAAAACATATTCATGGAATTTAAAAAATGCTCCACGTATTTGAAAATCAACATGAAGGAAAGCATAAATAGAAGAAAATAAAGAGAAAAAGGAAAAGAAAAGGAAAAAAACCAGGAAAAAGATGTGATCCTCATATATGGCCCAAAAAAGGCAGCGCGCATGATACAAAATTAGAAATTGAGCTCCTAATCATCCATTGGTACACCCTAGCAAGAGAGACCGAACTAGCCACGCACTACTAGAAAAAAGACTAGTAGTAGCACGGGTTAAATAGCTATTAGAGCAACTCTAGCAGACCCCGCAAAAATTCGATCCGCAAAACGCATTTGCGGTTTCACGAAGATCGCGTTTGCGGGTCGAAAATATGCGCCGCCGATCAGATACCGCATCTAAACCTGCATAATTTGAAAAAACGCTTTCGCGGGAGAAATTGCACAAACCTAGTTCATCACATCACATACTACACAGTTCATACATACTACATGATCAACAAACTAAGCATAGATCATACTACATGCTACGTTAATTAGTAGTAGAGGGGTCAGATATGACGACGGCGAGGTCGCGGCAAAATGGACGACGCCGTGGAGGCCGAGCGACGCTCAATCCTCCTCGCCGGAGCTGCACAGGTCGATGTACTTCGCCACCTGCTCCGTGCGGATGCAGCGCCACTCCTCAGCCATGTCGTTGGCGGCGACCGCCTGCTGCCACTGGAGGGCTTCGAGCTCCACGGCGTGGCGCCGACGCTCCGCCTCCTCGCGCACGTCCGCTCGGCGATGGCGGCGGCGACGGCGTCGAAGTCCGCTACGTAGTCCTCGGCCCGACGACTCCGTGGCGTCCGAGCGGAGCGGGCTCCTCGGGCTCCTCCTTCACCAGGACGAAGGCGAACGGCTCCGGCTCCTCCTCGTCGTCCGACCACTCCCTCTTCACGGGGAGGAAGCCCGCGCCGGAGGACGATGAGGATCAGGCGTAGGAAGCTCTCGCGGAGGAAAATGACGCGCTACGGCGGTCGTACTCCTCCGTCTCGCGGCGATTGAAGCTTGGCGGCGGCGACATCCTGCGGTTGGTCCACCTCCGGGCGCTGCGCTTCGTCGCGCCGTCCGCCCGGACGAGCCGCTCACGCTCCTGGTCGCGCTCACGGCCGGATCTGCTGCCGGAGCCGTGCCGGGAGCTCCACGTTCGCCCCACATGGCGGCTGGAGGCAGGGCGGGTGGTCGCCGGCGGCGAGAAATTGCGAGATGGGAAAGGGGAATCGGATGGCTCGCGACGGCGGGGGCATAGGGTTTGGACCCGCCAAAGGGTTGCGGAACCGCAGTTATACTGCTCGGTGCATGCGGTTTGCGGGCTGCGGCCAAAAAAATTGCGGGCCGAGTGAGTATGCGGGCTCTGTTCTGGCCGGAAAATTGGGCCGAGCCCGCATACTCGCCGGAATTTTTGCGGGCCGGGCGTTTTGCAGGGTCTGCTAGAGTTGCTCTTAGTAACGCGGGTGCTTGCGCTACTACTACAGCGCTACATCTAACTCATAGTAGTAGCATGGTACATCCCGCGCTACTAGTACATGTATTAGTAGTAGCGCGGGTTTTACACGCGCTACTACTAACTACCTGTAGCGCTTGTCTGTGACCTGCGCTAGTACTATTAATTTCGAAAACCAAAAAAAAATCTAGATGCCGTGCGTGCTATCAATGGTGTCAATGGCTCGATCTAGCGACAACAGGGGTCGCTCGAGGTGTGGACGGGGCAGTGGCAGACAAGATCCAGGGATAGCTGTTGAAGAGGGGCTGTATCTAGGGCAGAGCAAGACGACGGTGTGCGGATCCTCTTCCGAGCCAAGGCAGAGAGCTCCTGGTTGGCCATGTCGACGACCTGCGCAGGCATGGGATATAGACATGCGCTACTAGTAAATGTGTGTCTATAAGCTTTTCCCTAGTAGTGATGCATTCTATTAAACTCGTGATGTGCGTCATCCAGCGGGGTGACACCGGCATGGAAACTACAATCACACCTAAACTGACGAGGAAACGCCATCCACCATGGTGTCAGACCACTGGGCGGGCAAGCCACCATTCCCATCAGTGACCCAGCAAACACACAGATGCAGTTAAAAGACACATGAACACACACACACACACACACACACACACACACACACACACACACACACACACACACACATGTCTTGGATTATGCAATCCAACCAGTGCTCACTAGCCACAGTCCTCTCCACCTGGCCATTGCGACTTTTGTGATGATCACCCTCTCTCTTGGTGAACTCCATCTCTTCCTAAACTCATCGTGTAGCCTGGCCACAAGCGGTAGGATTGTTAGTATGGATAGTGGTTTGAATAGACTACAAGAATGACTATTCTCCTAATTTTAAAGTTGATGCAGTTTTAAGCTTTTCTACTAGCAACCTATAAACAACCAACATAAGCAAGTGTACAAGACTATAGCAAAGGAAGACAAAGACTTTCATGTGTAAAGAGTAAAAGTTAGGCGTACACAAACATGGAGAGGCTCATTGAAGATGTTTCTCATGGTTTCAATAGTTGGTGATATCCTAATCCACACTAAAAGTCACATCGAACCTTCTAGGATCACATTAGAACCTGGTAGGAACAAGTCCACTGATGACTACACCCAAAAGGATCCACAAAGCAGCAACCAATTTGTGAAGAAACCATAAAAAGCAGAAAATAAAAATAAACAAAAAAGGGGAAAGAGAAAATAAACCCATTTTCAACCGAAAGTGACCTGCAGGGCTTGCCTGCCAGGTTGTCATAATTCTGACATGCAAAAAAAGATGTTAAGAAAACTCCATCGGAAAATCTGTCGTGCTCTGACAGTTTACATAGTTAATTGTATGTTGGTACCATAATTATGGCTAGGGTAATAAACTGGTACTAAACTTTAAGCTTTTGCTTGTCGGTCCCAAGTTTGGGGGTCGGGACAACAAATCGACTTGGCAATATGGGACCACAATACATAGAATCTCGTGTATGCCTATGTATGAGTGCTCCCATACAGCACCGTTGGCGCTAGCTGCGATAATTGGCGCTCACACTTGGAGGCTATGGGCCAGGCCAGCTACATTTGGTCAATCGGTTGATTGCTGGACCACTACCCGTTGACTGACTTCATGTCGACCTTCTTGAGAGGTTAGTAGCTGACCATTGACTTTTTATGGAAAATAGTGCCAACTTTTTTTGTAAATATGTAAAAAATTGCAAGTTTGAAAACCATTCATGGATTTTAATTATTTTTAACCTAATTTAAAACTGTTCATGAATTTGAAAAAAGATCACGGATTTGAAAAAAGTTCACCGATTTGGAAAACCTTTGTGGATTTGAAGAAAGTGCGTAGATTTTAGAAATGTTCACAAATTTGTAAATTTTCATGGATTTCAAAAAATATCATGTAGAACAAGTTTGTGAAGTTGATAAATGCCCAAGAATTTGAAATAAGTTCACATAATTTAATTTAATTTTTGCCAATTTAAAGAGTTCAGGTACTTTAAAAATGCTCATGAATTTGAAAAAAGTTCACACATTTTCAAACAGTCACAAATTGAAAAATTACATTGATCCAAAATATATATAAAAACCAGAATAGAAAAGAAAAATGCAAAAATAAGGCCCAAAAAGTAGAAAAATTATATGAAAAAGCAGCAACAACGAAAAAGAACCGTTGAAAAACTGGTCAAAGAAATCTAGTCCAAATACCTGTGGAAGGACTGATATAGAGCCCAATGCTGTGCTTTCGGCCTTATTTAGCGAACTGCCAAATAAGATTCGGCCTTACGTTCGCAGTGACTATATCTCACCTGGTGCGACTGTTCGGGACCTCCTTCCGTCCCGCTGCAGCTTATTCCCCGTACTGTAGCTACTGGGCTAGCCCATTTTCATCTGCGTTTTTTCCTTCGCTTGGTATCATTCGACCGAGTTTGCTAGTTCGTTCGCCTCGCTCACTGGGTTGGTTCTTGAATTGCTCGGTCCGGTTTTCTATCAGGTTTTTGTTTTTCTTTTTCCTTCTTTTTCATTTTCCTTCCCTTTTCCACTTTTTCTTCATCCTTTTTTGGTTTTTTGATTTGTTTACATTTTCAATGTTTTCTCTGTTTCCCTCTTCCTTTTCTCCTGTTTTTCCACTTTATTTCTTCATTTTTATTTGTTACTTTCTGTTTTGTTATTGGTTTTTTTTCTTTTCTTTCATTTTTTTGGTATCCTATTTTTCTGTCGTGCTTTCATCGATTATCTTTGTTTCTTTCTCGGTTTTCTTGGTTTTCAATCTTTAGAATTGGTTTTTTTGGGGTTTTCATTTCATTTTTTTTGTTTTTGTTTTTGTTGGTTTTCTGATTTTTCCTTTCATTTTTGTCGTTTATCATCGGTTTGTGTTTGTTCAACACTTGTTACCTTTTCTCAGTTCACATACAAAAAAATGTCGTATACATCTCAAATATTTTTTATATACACATTTAACATTGAAGTACATGATTGATATTTTTACTGTCTACTTTTTGCCCATATATATTGCACAGTTTAGTACTTATAAAATATATTTTTCTAATACATGGTTATCATTTTTTTTAAATACAAGAATAACAATTCTTTAATACATGGTCAACATTTTATTTCTATACACATTTAATATTTTCGAAATACATGGTCAACATTATTTATACACATTTAATATTTTTCAAATGCTTGAAAAACATTTCCTAAGTATAGGTTTAAAAAATTTTGAATTCATTGTCAACATTTTTTACACCTATTTAACATTTTTTATATATAAGATTAACCATTTTTAATATGTGGTCAAAAACTTTTATGTATACATTTAATATTTTTCAAATGCTTGATTAACATGTTTCAAATACAAAGATTAACAGTTTTTTGAATATATGGTAAACATTACTTCTATACACATTTAGCATTTTTTCAATTCTTGATTTACATATTTATAATACTTGTTTAACTTTTTTTTAAACGCTCGATTTTTTTTGAAATACATGATCACCCTTATGAACATGCATTGCTTATTTCTTTACATATAATTTTAGTGTATATGAGAAATATTTCTGTTTATACATTTGACATTTTTCAAACGCTTGGTAATTGTTTTTCAAATGATTGATGTAAAGTGTTTTTTTGTAATATGGTTATTTACAATATTTGGAAGTATATGCACAATTAGAAACAAAATTATTATTTTTGAAAAAAGAGGCTGTGGCAACTAGCGCGCCTGGGCCGGCCATCTCGGGCTCGCCTTCAGACCAGTCTTCCTTACTTGTGGCTATAAGCAAGACATAGGGGCGTCTACGTATGAATGTGGCCCTTCGTCCCGGTAATGGACACGGGCCAAATTTGACTGAGGTGCAACCATGATGTGCCCCCCTTCATGTGGTGTCTCTCGTCAAATAGTCACCGTTCACTATGTGTCTCTTGTTTCCCTAAGAAAAACTATGACTCGTTTCTCTCCTAGTCTACCCCACTCATCCCCGCCGCCTCAGGCCTGCACCAGTGGCCAAAGTTGGAGAAATGGAGCCGACGTGCATGGTAGGTGGTGAGATAGAGATCGCAGTACAAGCCACAACCAAATCTTGCTTATATCAACCTTGTTGTGTCAAGAACAGATGATGTGGCTAAAGATTAATTTCCTGAATCCGGCAACCATTGGTTAGCAAAGCCTGTTTACCTTAAGGTTGCCAAAATCATGTTGTGCTCTGTTTTATCAAAAGCCTTTCAAAATCTAACTTTAACACTGCAATAGGGTCTTTAGATCTGACACCGAGGCAAATTCTGGATCTATGAAACCCATACTGGTTAAACTGAAATAGCTCAAGAATCACTTGTTGCAACCTATTTGCAACGGAGCTTGGTGATTACCTTGATTGTGCACCTGAGAAGGGAGATTAGCCTGAAATTATTAAATGTATTAGCACCATTCATTTTTTGGATCAGAGATATATGAATCGTTGATGTTTTGCAAGCAAAGACCCCCTTTGTGGAACTGGTTGCATAGATCATATAAATCTTTCTTGATGATATGCCAGTATTTCTTAATGAAGTTAGTATTAAGCCATCTGGCCCAAATACTTGTTTGAAGGAAAAAGTAATAACATCATCAATTTCCTTTTATGAGAAAGGGTCCCCTAGGAAAAAAAGATTAGCATGTACATGCAAAAGATCCAGTAACTAACTAGGCACAGATACTTGAGCAGATTGTACCAGTCTTTCTTTAAAAGCTTCAAAGAAATGATTAGGTTTAGCGTGATGTTCAGATAAGGTGAAACAAGATTGTGAGAAAAGCTATATTGTTGTGTTTGTGCTGGGTAGTGGCCTGGGCATGGAAGAATTTTGAGTTTTCACTTCCTAGAGTCACCTATTTGATTTCCACCCCTTTGCGGCTAGTTAACTTTCTGTGTGTGGAGAAACCCAGACAAATGCTCTTTTACATCCTTCGTCATCAAAGCCAATTCAATGGGGTAAAGGTCTAAGAAATTCTCAATGGAGTCTAATAGAGATATGATACTGTTAGCATGAGCAATGTCATCTCTGACTAAAGATAAGGATCTGGCCCAAGTTTCTTTTGATGTTCTCTAAGTAGTTTAAACTTGCAGTAACCCTTTTGGCTACATCTGCATAATGAATGGACTGGGTCCAAACTAATTCAACCATGTTTAGGAAAGTATCATGTTCCATCCTCCAATTTTCCAACCGAAAAACCTTGCTCTTGAACATGCTAGTTTGAAGCTGGAAACCCAGCAATGAATACAAAACTATATGTCCGGTTCAAAGACCCACCGCGTAAGTTCCCGATGCAGAACGACCATACACGTTCAACAACTCTCCAAATTCAGAAGAAGGCACGCATATCCTATTCGATGGATTTGGATGCACAGCGACATTCATGCACGCGTTCACTCTAATATCCATCGGAGCTGATCGATGCGTCCTGCATGCATGGCACCGAGTCGAAGTTTGTCGCATTTCTCACCGCACCGCACCGCACATAGTCTCACAGATTTCATCTCCATCAATTTTGCACACCTACAAATGACGCCAAGCAAGTGTATGCAGCTGAGATGTTAACGAAGTAGTGGTGCGACCCGCGCATTTGCGCGGCTTGCTTCCATATGTATGATAAATTATGCATGTAAAAATATTCTTATGTTAGTAGCATAGATTTAAAATTATGGTAAAGCCTGAATTGTTGTTGAATGACATTTTTCTGTTTTATATAGGTTTTTATAAAAATACTATATTGAATTAGTTTGCTGCTTGGTTGAATGCCAATTTGGTAGACGTCATCTTTCTTACATTTACAACGTCATATATATGCTTCCATGTCTTTGCATCATAATGAAATTTTATATATGGATACTGAATCGAAGCCAGTGTGATCACTGAATGATTTGGAAATTGCTAAATTATTTTCTCACTGGCCCTTATCCGATGTTGATACGTCTAACTGTGCATTGTTGTATCATGCATTTAAATTTATTATTAAGCAGAACAGAATGATTCATTACATATTTGACATGAATTGTGCATCGTTAGTTTTTGCTAAGACATTCTCTATCATTCCATCACGCCTTATAGTTATAATTGGTGTTATTTTCTCCCCGGTATTCCCCATGTGGCAAAATGTTATTTTCTCTATTTTCATTGTTACGTCTTTTAGTTATAATTGTACCTAACTCTGCGTGTGTCCATGATCGATGGACTCGTTTGTCCATGTCAATAAGGCTCGTCTGTACGTGTCAATAGGGCTAGCTTGTACCTGACATATGTTGTACGTAATCTTTTATATATTTTAATCTCAGCCGTTACTATTTGAATTAATGGATCATATATTTTTAATATATATGGACAAACGTGATGGTTTGTTTGTCTCTTGTCTTAATTATGTAGTATAGATGTCATCCATTTCCCAACTTCTAACGCGCTCCTGCCCCACCAACCGGCCGTCCTAGCTACGTGTCCACATTGCCTACTCCACGTACTACGTCGTCTTGCCGACGACACTCCTATGCAGTACATCGAGAAGAGCTCTCCCATCCAAGCTGGCTTCCACTGGCCTCTCCGGCTCTCCCGCCTATATATAGATTTGCTTCATCTTCATGGGCATCTTCATCCCGTCCATCACACAACACACAACCTAGCTAGATACTGCAAGGTACTTGTACTTGCTGCTGATCAATCTAGATACCATTGCACAGTTATCTTGATCCAATACCAGGACTCCGTTCTGGTCGTGTTTTGTTTTACCCCTGTTAAGAGTTGTCTTTCTTGCTCAATATGCAGGCAACTCTCGTGCGTGCATGTTATAACAAAATCTCAGGGCTTCTTATCTTAGTTAAAGTTCCCTAACAACAACTCAAAAAATCCCTAACAAAAACGAGTAGGTTTGTTTTGGCGGGGGCAAGTATTTTAAACAATAGCCAATTAGCATGAGATACTACCACATGTGGTTTTTAGAATGCAGTCGTCGATGAGGAACGGTTTATATGTTATTATTCGTAAAAATGCATGTGCATTGCAACGAAAAAAACACCACATGTCTCTAGCGTGATAAGCATGGTTCAATACGTACCCCTATAACATATCCACGTCCTATATTTCAACATGGCGTCCCATCTTCATCGCCGTTTATCCTCCATTTCTTCGTCGTTGAGGGTGATCGCGGTGTCCACCTGATCTCAACTAATTCGGGCATGGTCAATCCCAAAGTGATGAGCTCAGCCACCGCACGGCACATATGTATATTATAATTGTAATTGCTGAAGTTTGTCGCGTTTCTCACCGCACCGCACATAGTCGCACAGATTTCATCGCCAGTTTGCACACCTGCAGATGATGCCAAGCAAGTGTATGCAGATGAGACGCTAATGAATGCCATCCATCTCCCAACTTCTAACGCGCTCTTGCCCCGCCAACCGGCCGCCCGAGCTACATGTCCACGTTACCTACTCCCCGTACTACATCACCTTGCCCACGACGCTCCTGAGTCATCGAGGAGATCAAAGAGAGCCCTCCAGTCTTATCCAAGCGGGCCTCCATTGGCCCCTCCCGCCAATATATAGATTTGCTCCATCTTCATAGGCATCTTCTGAAGTATAATCCTTAGTTGCTAGTTTCAGTTTACTCTAAGTTATCTTAGCAGAATAACTAGCCGGTAGCGTGTGCTTGTCCACGTCCGGTTCAGTCCTTTTTCTTCAGTTAGTGCAGTTTAGCAGATAGCTGTAGAAACGCCAGCAAGACAGCTTCCATGGGATGACGTGGAACCTCAGCAAGTTTGACGGCGGCGTAGTGGCTAGCGCAAGTGTCACGTCCCTAGCCTTGCTTTGCACTTGGACTAACTTGGTTGCTGCATCATGTTTAAATTTTTTTTAAACTTGAAATGGGGACTGATCAAACCCTAGCACCAGATCAAATCAAATAGGTTCAACATAAAATCATTTTCAATGAACCTGAAATGACCTTCTAAAATGTTCATCATCTTTGCCTTGGTCTTAAACCTCTGACAAAAATGGTGCACAATTTTCTAGGTCATCCTAAGGTCACTGAATTAAATCATAAGTATTTGAATTTGGACATTTAATTTCTATAAAATATTTTAAATGTCCAAATATTCCTAAACTGAAATGTTCCATGTTGGATATATTCTATACAGTGGGCATGTGAAGTTTAGTGATTTTTGAAAGGGTCTAGGTATTTTTAGAAAAGCCCTAAAGTTACAAAAAAATAGAAAACAGGTAATAAAGGAGAGAGAGAGGAACTTACCTGGCAGCCCAGCCGGCCCAGCTCCCGTTCCGGCCCAGCCCACCAGCGCCCCTTGTCATCTTCCTCCTCTGCCAGGAGGACAAACAGGTGCGTGGCGAGCGCCGACGCTGCCCTGGCCACCTCCTGCTTCCCCGGCCACCTCCTGCTTCCCCGACCCCTCCTAGACGACGCCACGGAGCGCCACGCAGCCCCTGGCTCTCTCTCACTCTCTCCCGGCCCTTTCCCCCTTCTCTGCTCTTTCTCCCTCTCGCGCCCGAACGCCTCCGTCGCCGCCGCACACTGCCACCGCGCTCACCGGTCGTCCCTCGAGCAACCGTCGTGCTCATCGGCTCCGCCTCGTCGTCCGCATCATCCCAGACGAGCCACGCATCCTCAGGCGTCCTGCAACATCGCCGCCATCGTCATCTTCTACCTTCGGCCGCCCAGATCTCCGGCGACCCTGCGCTGCCTCCGATGCTCCCCCGGCCTCGTCTCCGCCTCGAATGGATCCGCTGTGAGCCCCTGCTGCTTCTCCTGTGCTCACCCCCTCCGTTCTCGCCCCCTAGCCCCATCTCCCACCGCGGCCAAGAGCTTCTCGCCGCCGGCCATGGCGTAGCCGTGGCCACAGCCGCGCAAGCTCGCTTCCGAGCACACCACCGTGCTCCACACCTCACCAGGAGCACGTAGCACACACCAACGCCTCCCCTAGTGCCCTGCATCGCCTAACCCGCCGTTGGCCGAACTCCGACCGCCGTTGCGAGCTTGTTTCCGGCGAGCTCGGTCCACCCCGGCTGCTGCCACTAGTCGTGTTGGATGCGCGCGAGTCCCAGCACCACGTAGAGCCCCTCCGCCGCTCTTTTGGCCGCCGGAGGAGGAAACCCGCACCTCTCCGCCGTCTCTGGCCCTGCTGGCGACGAGCCCCGGGTCAACTCCGGCGAGTTTGACCCGGGTTTGACCGTTTGACCGGTGAGGTTTGACCCCTCTCTTTCACTGACATGCGGGCCCCGGTCCCTGTTATTTAGCTAAGTGTTAAAATTAACTTAAGTTAATCCCATAGTCACTGACGTGTGGGTCCAGGGACTAATTAGCCTAGATTAACTTTTAGTTAGTACTAATTAACCCTGTTAGCTGACTGAGACACTGACGTATGGGTCCCACAGGTCAGGTTTGACCTGGCCGACCCAGTTGACCGCTGACGTCACTCTGACGCAGTGCTGACGCATTAATTCAATTACTGGAATTATTCTTATATAGGAAATTCCAGAAAATACCACAAACTTCTAAAATTCATAGTAAATCAACCGTAACTCCAAATGAAACAAATTATATATGAAAAATGATCAAAAAAATCCAATCTATCCATCTGTACCATTTTCATGCATGTTAGAACAACTTATAGTTGCTGTTTAGTACAAATCATATAAATGGCCTTTAAACCTTCACATATGGAGTTTGGATTTGAATTTTGGATTCAAACCAACTTCATTTAACTTGTTGCTCGTTGCATTAGCTCAAACCACAGCATATTGCCATGTTATGATCATGCATCATATTGTGCATTGCATTGATTGTGTTCTTCCTTGTTTGCCGGTATTTGTCCCCTCTCGGTAGACGATGTTCCAACGTTGTGATCGTTGACACTGATGAAGACTCAATGCTATCTTCAGAAGTGCCAGGCAAGCAAAACCCCCTTGTTCATTCCTATAAAATCCCACTCTCTCGCTCCTGCTCTCTTTTACCGCATTAGGACAACCACGATTCATTTGTTACTTGATGCGGTAGCTGAACCCCTTTATCCTCTGCATGACCTGTCATTGCCACAGTAAATAGATGAAACCCACTAGCATGAGTAGGAGTTGTTTGAGCCCTGATGTGCCTACTCATTCATGCTTGTTTGTCATGCCTGCTACTGCTTAGAGTTGAGTCAGGTCTGATTCATCGGGGATGAATCGGAGGTGTGTAAACATGTCCTACTGTGTGTGAGCTAAGTGTGTGAACACAATTTGGTAAAGGTAGCGGTGAGAGGCCATGTAGGAGTACATGGTGGGTTGTCTCATTGCAGCCGTCCTCAGGAACTGAGTTCTGTGTTTATGATCCATGACCAGCTACTACCACGCATTGGAATGCTTAAGTGCCCCTCTCGACTTATTAATCAACTTGATCTCTGTCCAGGAGTTGCAACTAGTTTCTGGTGTTTGTAGGTAGTGTTAGTAGTCTACCAAGTGGCACCCGGTACAGGTGGGCTTGGGACAGACTAGGCACAGTGGCCTGGTGTACCAAGTGGCACCCGGATGGTGGGCTTGGGAACCCTGCACACATCATTTGGGGCCGTGAGTGACACCCCGGCCGGATCTCCTTGCGGATGGAACCCGAATAGGCGATAAACCTGGACGAGAGACTTGTGTGGTTAGTCAGGTCGTGGCCGACACCCTCGCTGGGCTTCCGCTTGAAGGTTGCCGAGTACATGTCGTGTAAACAACGGTAAGTGGTGAGAGCGTGTGTGAAGAAGTACACCCCTGTAGGGTTAATATGATCTATTCGAATAGCCATGTCCGCGGTAAAGGACTTCTGGGTTGCCTATACAGTTCATAGACAAGTGAAAGTGGATACTCTAAAATGCGCAAGATAAGCGTGAGTGCTATGGATGGCATTCTCGTAGGGAGACGGGAGCGGATCCATAGTGGTGTATTGATATGGTGAATATGTGGACTCGTGTGCGCCACCTCAAAAGAGTTACTTGCAGTCGTAGTTTAGGATAGCCACCGAGTCAAAGCTGGCTTGCTGCAGTCAAACACCACCATCCCCTTTGTTGATAATGATGCATATGTAGTTAGTTCTGATGTAAGTCTTGCTGGGTACATTTGTACTCACGTTGCTTAATTTATGTTTTTGCAGAGAGACTTCAGTCTCGCTAGTAGTACCGCGTGGACTTCGACGTTTAGCTTGTTACCTCAGCTACGATCTTGTGCCCTCGGCAGGATCTGATAGACAGTCAGGCTTCTCAGCCTTTTTCATTTGTAGATGTCTGTACTCAGGCATGTTAAGCTTCCGCTTGTGCTTTGACTTGTATGCTCTGAGCGTTGGGTCCTGAGACCCATGTTTGTAATATCTCGCTCCTCGGAGCCTATTGAGTAAATACTTGAGTTGTAGAGTCATGTTGTGATGCCATGTTGTGTTTGCACATATCGAGCATATTGTGTTTATGCTATTGAAATGCTTGGTATGTGTGGGATCTGACTATCTAGTTGTTTATCCTTAGTAGCCTCTCTTACCGGGAAATGTCTCCTTGTGTTTCCACTGAGCCATGGTAGCTTGCTACTGCTCCGAAACACTTAGGCTGGCCGGCATGTGTCCTTCTTCGTTCCTGTGTCTGTCCCCTCAGGGAAATGTCACGCGATGAATTCCGGAGTCCTGTTAGCCCGCTACAGCCCGGTTCACCAGAATCCTGCTAGCCCAGTGCTACAGCCTGGATTCACTCGCTGATGACCGACACGTTCGTTGTTGGGTCATGTATGTCTGTCCCTATAAGTTAGTGCCACTTTGGGTTCACGACTAGCCATGTCAGACCGGGTTCTTTGTCATATGGATGCTAGCGGCACTATCATATACGTGAGCCAAAAGGCGCAAACGGTCCCGGCCAGGTAAGGTGGCACCCGTGGGAATACCGTGCGTGAGGCCGCAAAGTGATATGATGTGTTACATGCTAGATCGGTGTGACTTAGGATCGGGGTCCTGACAGCAAGCTTAGCATCGTGGGATGGCATGATCAGTAGGCTAGGTGTGCGTGGGTGTGATCTCCTTTGTATTCAGCAACTCGTTTGAGCTCTGCATAAATAACAAAAAGACCTGAAAAGCTGCGGTCAGTTAAGAAGCGCAAAAGACTCTATCAGACTCGTTAGTTCTTCTCCTCTTGATCCCATCTTGCTCCCTCCCTCTTTCTCGCTCGGTTGGCCAGATTCTGCAACAACAAGTGGCATCAGAGCCTCGGTGGTGTTCGATCCATCCTGGGCGCCGACGGTGTTTGATCCATCGGAGAGATGGCCGGCAACGACGACGAGAAGGCAAAGAAGAAGCAAGAGGAGGAACAGGCCGCGGCGGAGGCCTCGGCGCTTGGGAAGTCCTGGCCCGTCTCTCCACCGAGGAGGGGTCAGGGGTGCGCGTCGTGGAGCGCATCGTGCACGGCGGCGGCGCGCGCCCCGATGATGCTCACGCGCACCAACTACTCTGATTGGGCCATGACCACTAAGCTTCAGTTGCAGGCCGACGAGCTGTGGCACGTGGTGGAAACAGGCCAAGGGACGGACCGCAATGACCGGCGCACCATGATCGCCCTTCTCAAGGGGGTGCCGCCGGAGCTCATGCGGATCTTGGGCGCCAAGGCCACTGCCAAGGAGGCGTGGGACACCTTGAAGACCATGCGGGCCGGCGTCGAGCGTGTGCGCGAGGCCAAGGCGCAAACTCGCCGCTCGGAGTACGAGGCGCTCCGGTACAAGGATGGCGAGGGGATCGAGTCGTACGTGATGCGGCTCAGGACGATCATCGACGAGCTGTAGGCGCTCAACGATCCCGTGGATGAGCACAAGGCCGTCCTCAAGGTGCTCCGTTCCGTGCCACGCCCATACCGCGAGATGGCCGTGGCGATCGAGTCGCTCATCGACACTAAGCAGCTCTCCCTCGAGGAACTCTACGTCCGGCTCCTTGTCGTCGAGGAGCGAGAGCACGAGGAAACCTCGACACCCGATGCGCAGCTGCTGTACACCATCGACCAGTGGCGGGTGCATGAGAAGCTGCTGGACCAGGGCAGCACGTCCTTAGGCTCTGGTGTGGGGCGCGGGCGCGAAAACGGCAAGCCGAAGAACCTTCAAGGCGGCGGCAGTCGTGGCTAGAGCGCTGGCCGCGGCAGTGGCGGACCGGTGATGCCCAAACGCAAGGGAAATTGTCGCTATTGCAGCATCCCAGGGCACTGGGCGAAGGAGTGTCGCGAGAAGGAGCGCGATCAGCGCGAACAACCCGAGCAGCAGGCGAACGTCGCTCAGGTCGACGTCGAGCAGCCTGGCCTGCTCCTCGCCACCTGCACGACAGGGAGCAGGGCGAGTGTGGCCATCAGCTCAGGTGAACCAGGCACCGCGATCTTCCTCAATGAGGTGCAGGTCGTACCGGTGGCGACGGACGACTACCGCTGGTACCTGGACACCGGCGCCAGCAACCATTTGACTGGGCGCCACGGCATGCTCTCGGAGCTCGACTAGACGGTGCGAGGTACTGTTTGTTTGGGTGATGGTTCGGTCGTGTAGATATGTGGGCACGGCGCTATGCTATTCACCTGCCGCAACGTTGAGCATCATGCACTCGCGGACGTGTACTTCATCCCGCAGCTGCGCATGAGCATCATCAGCCTCGGACAGCTCGACGAGAACGGTTGCAGGACCGTGATCGATGACGGCGAGCTCTGTCTTTATGACAGGAAGAAGCTGTTGCTGGCATGGGTGCGGCGGACGAGCAACCGGCTTTACGCCGTGGCTCTGAACTTGGCCGCTCCCGTGTTCCTCCTCGCCGGAGTCCAGGACGATGCTTGGAGGTGGCACGCCAGATTCGGCCACCTGCACTTCCGCGCGCTGCACGAGCTCGGTGCAAAGAGCATGGTGCGCGGCATGCCAGCGATCGCAAATCTCGACCAGTTCTGCGAGGGCTGCACCATTGGAAAGATGCACCGCACGCCCTTCCCGCGTGCGTCGTCGTACCGCGCGGAGAGCGCGCTCGAGCTCGTGCAAGACGACTTGTGCAGTCCAATTACTCTGACGACGGCCAGCGGTAACAAGTATTTTCTGTTGATAGTTGACGATTTCAGCAGATACATGTGGCTTGAGGTACTGAAGAGCAAGGATGAGGCGTTTCGGTACTTCAAGAAGATCAAGGCACACGCGGAGATGCAAGGCAACGCCAAGCTCCGGGCGTTCCGCACAGACAGAGGTGGCGAGTTCACCTCGAACGAATTCGCCGCCTACTGTGAAGAACTGGGGATCCAGAGGAACACGACCACGTCATACTCTCCTTAGCAAAACGGAGTGGTCGAACCGAGGAACCAGACCGTCGTGGAGATGGCGCGCAACCTCATGAAGGCCATGGGCGTGCGTGCATGTTCTGGGGCGAGGCCGTGCGCATCACCGTCGACATCCTCAATCGGTCGCCGACCAGAAGCCTGCAGGGCATCACGCCATATGAGGCGTGGCGTAAGAAGTAGTCAGCCGTGGACTACTTCCGCACCTTCGACTGCATCACGCATGTCAAGCTCATCGGACCAGGGGTGACCAAGCTGGCGGACAGATCGCGCCCTGGCATCTTCCTGGGGTACAAGCCAGGGACGAAGGGCTATTGAGTGTACGACCCGATCGGCAAGCGTCTGTACATCACATGCGCCGGCGCTGGGACTAGAGCAAAGACGGCAATGACTCGGTGCACGCCTGCGAGTTCACTGTCGTGTACTCTGACACGGGTGCGCCCATAACCACGACCTACACCGTGTCGCCCGAGGTGGTGGGATCACCGCGAGCACCTGCAACGCCAACTGCACCGAGCTCACCGGTCCCACCGCAATCCCTCGGACTCCCGTGTCCGGCGGGTCAGGCGTGGACGCGTCGAGTGCGTCGAGCACACCAGCATCAGCAAGTGCCAGTCCGTCTACGCCAACACCGAAGTTCTACGACCCTGCCGATGGGTGGGTGACTCCGCCCACCGGCGAGTCGTTCAATGCCAAGGGGGTGCCCGTCCACTTCAAGTCGATGGAGTATGTGATCGACCATGCATCGGAGTGCACACTGGAGTATAGTGGGCTCTGTCTCTCTGCTGCAGAGGAGCCTGCGTCCGTCGACGACGCTCTGGAGGAGCCAACGTGGCGAAATGCGATGGAAGCAGAGATGGAGTCTATCCGCGCAAACAACACTTGGGAGCTTGCCACGCTCCCGGCGGGCCACCGTGCGATCGGGCTGAAATGGGTATACAAAGTGAAGCGAGACCCGGCCGGCAACATCCTCAAGCACAAAGCGTGGCTGGTGGCGAAGGGCTATGCACAGAAGCAAGGGGTTGACTTTGATGAGGTCTTCGCGCCTGTTGCCCGGCTGGAGACAGTGTGCGTCCTGCTTGCCATGGCTGTGCATCGGAGCTGGAGCGTGCACCACATGGATGTGCGCTCGGCCTTCCTCAACGGTGAGCTGGAGGAGGAAGTGTATGTGCACCAGTCAGCAGGGTTCATCGACACGACGATGCTCACAAGGTACTCAAGCTAGGGAAAGCGTTGTATGGGCTCCGGCAGGCTCCACGGGCATGGGACGCCAAGTTGGACCTCACGCTGCAGTCACTTGGGTTCGCGAGGTGGCAGCTGGATCATGCTCTGTACAGGCGCGGGACGACTCAGATTTCCTACTAGTGGGGGTGTACGTTGACGACCTAATCATAACAGGCACCACTGCTGACGCTATTGAGAAGTTCAAGACCCAGATGCAAGAACTTTTCCAGATGACAGATCTTGGGTTGCTCAGTTACTATCTTGGCATCAAAGTGAAGCAAGAGCGTGGCATGATCACTGTTTGTCAGTCCGGCTATGCAGCCAAGATCTTGGAAGATGCTGGGATGAGTGACAGCAACCCGAGCTTGACACCCATGGGACATCGCCTGAAGGTTGTCAAGAACACTGTAGAAGTGGTCGATGCAACTAGGTATTGTAGCATCATTGGGAGTCTGAGGTATTTGGTGAATACGCGCCCGGATATTGCATATGCTATAGGTGTGGCCAGCAGGTTCATGGAAGCACCTGGGAAGCAGCACTGGGCGATCATCAGATAGATCTTGAGGTACGTTCGAGGCACACTGAACTATGGGTGCACTTACAAGGCAGGAGAGGGAACTGTTCTGACAGGGTTCAGTGACAGCGACCATGCCGGCGATCTGACAGACAGAAAGAGCACGTCAGGTCTGGTATTATTCATGGGGCCTAGTGTTATCACTTGGTGCTCTCAGAAACAAAAGATCGTGGCTTTGTCCTCCTGTGAAGCTGAGTATATAGCAGCAGCTACGGCAGCAACACAGGCTGTTCGGCTCAGAGGACTGGTTTCAGAAATGCTTGGAACAGAGAAGCAGAAAGTGCAGGTCAAGATTGACAACAAGTCAGCAATCGAACTAAGCAAAAATCCAGTGCACCATGAGAGGAGTAAACACATTGATTTGAGGTATCACTACATCAGAGAGTGTGTTGAAGAAATAAAAGTGGAGGTTGAGCATGTCCGAACTGAAGATCAGTTGGCTGATATACTAACAAAGTCACTCGGGCATGCAAAGTTCACAGAACTCCGGTGCATACATGGGATCATTCAGGTCAAGGGAGAGCAACAGGATTAGGGGGTGATTTAAAGTATAATCCTAGTTGCTAGTTTCAGTTTACTCTAAGTTATCTTAGCAGAATAACTAGCCAGTAGTGTGTACATGTCCATGTCCGGTTCAGTCCTTTTTCTTCAGTTAGTTCAGTTTAGCAGATAGCTGTAGAAACGCCGGCAAGACCGCTTCCATGGGATGGCGTGGAACCTCAGCGGGTTTGACGGCAGCGTAGGGGCTCGCGCAAGCTTAGCATCGTGGGATGGCACGATCAGTAGGCTAGGTGTGCGTGGGTGTGATCTCCTTTGTATTTAGCAACTCGTTTGAGCTCTGCATAAATAACAGAAAGACCTGAAAAGCTGTGGTAAGTTAAGCAGCGCAAAGATTCTGTTAGACTCGTTAGTTCTTCTCCTCTCGATCCCATCTTGCTCCTTCCCTCTCTCTCGCTCGATTGGCTAGATTCTGCAACAACATCTTCATCTCGTCCATCACACAACTTAGTGGTCGACCAGACGAGGGTGCCAAGCATGGCGTCCAAGGGTCTCATTGTGGTTGCTGTCCTGCTTGCTGCGGCTTTCCTCGTGGCCACAGCTGAACAAACTCGTGTGCACTAGTTTTCAACTGATTCGATCACTATGTACTAGTACTACTCCCTCCATCTCAAAATAAATGTCATGAGCTTAGTTCAAATTTGTACCAGAACTAATACAAAGTTGAGACACTTATTTTCGAACGGAGGGAGTACGTGTATACACTAGGGATATTAGTAGTATCGATAATACTAGACCTACGAACGGTATTACGAAGCCTTACGTAACCTTCTAAGAAATAAATCTTCTCCCCCCTGACTTTCAGTTGGGTGGGGCCCTTCATCCCCCCCCCCCCACTTCCAATCCTAAACATCCAGATCAGCACCTACGAAAAAGGGCGATGATAGGCGCCGGTGCGCCGGCCCAAACATTCCGCCGGTCTACTGCTAGCCACCCGATTTAAAAAAGAGAACCGTCAGATCTCAATGTTGTCTTCCTCTCTTCCCCGTCTTCCTTCTCACTCCCGCACGCATAGGAAACAGAGAAAACAACAATGGGTTACGTAAGGAAGAAAGGTTTATCAAAATCTGTCGACCGATGATCTAATTTTGAAGATCTCGACGCGAGGAATCCAACGGTGAAAATGGTTTGAGGTTTATCAAAATCTGTCGACCGATGATCTAATTTTGAAGATCTCGACGCGAGGAATCCAACGGTGAAAATGGTTTGAGGTTTGAACGCACGGTTCAAGAGATAAAACGCTTTAAATAAACGGGTCTACAAAAAAAAGGAAAACATGACAAGTGGTTTAGGGCATGTATAATGGTTGATAAGATAGTCTTGTCTTAAGTCTTACATGTAATTTAGAGAAGACAAAAGAAAATGTCTACAATGGATTATCTCTTAGTATTATTTTCAATAACTAGCTATTTCTAAAAACATGGCGACACATATTGTGATAAGCGATCATTTCTTATCTTCTCTTAAAGAAGAGAAAACAAGCCTTTCTTATGAGTTTTCTCTCCTCCATATCATCATTTATCCAACGTGACATTCCTAAGATAGCTTTATTGTACATGCCCTTATATTAAACGTGTCACTTGTCACGACTTGAAAAGGTGGGAGTGGTCTTTGAAAGAAGTACTCCTCAATTCAGTGGCGGATCCAGGATTTGAAGTTACCCGGGGCGGATTTTTATAGAAAACAAAATTTTGAAGCCACGATGCAATGAAATAAGACAATCAACTAAATTTATCGGCAAAGTAGTATGGATTCAGGCAAGCCGATAATATTTTTTCAAAGTAGTTTCATTCTGAAGGAGAAAAATATATAAGTGGCTGAAAATTCATATAATGTCTGTTTCATCTTCTTAGGTTTGTATAATATCAAGTTTGATAATAGTACTAATTAACTTTCAGTATTAACTTCCAAGAATTAGGCTAACGTAACAAGAAATTAAAGAAATATAGAAGAAGGAGAGCAAAAGATTAGGGGAGCATAAACGAACTTGCTGTTTGTTGTCTCTGTTGGCTGATCGCTTGTAGTTTTAAGCGGACTGGTTGGCGGTGCCGATGTAGCCTCTTGTACGGACGGCAGCTGGATCAGGTGGATCCCTCTCTTTCACCATCGAGCACCATTGGTTGGGAAGGGCCGGGGCAGCACCGTGGCGAGGCAGCGGATCGGCAACGTAGGGCAACGTGTCATGGAGGCGAGGCAGAAATCAAGGGCAGCGTGATCGCCATATATGTGGCTGATTTGGTTCCAATCGACAGAAAATAGATTCAGGCTAAAAGAACTTCACAGAAAAGATTGGGCTCACGTACTCACACATTCAAGTGGGCCTTAGTCATTGGCCCACCACTAGTAGAAAAGAGGGCATTGGTCCAGGCCGGGTCAGCCCATTAGTCCCGGTTCAATCCAGAACCGGGACCAATGGGGGCATTGGACCCGGTTCGTGAGTCCCGGGGGCCGGCCGGGCCACATGGGCCATTGGTCCCGGTTCGTCTGGACCTTTTGGTCCCGGTTGGTGGGATGAACCGGGACCAATGTGCCTTGGTCCTGGCCCACCACCATTGGTCCCGGTTGATGGCCTGAACCGGGACCAAAGGCTTTCCTTTAGTCCCGGTTCAAGCCACGAACCGGGACCAATTAATTGCCTATATATACCCCTCGCCCGCGAGCAGAGCACTCTCACTGCTCTATTTTTCATGGCCGGCTAGGAGAGAGCTTTGTGGTGCTCTAGCTCACCTTCTATGCACACGAGGTGTTCGATGGAATGCCCGAGCCACACTGCTTAAGCTTTCTCCTCTCCAAGCTCGACCTCCAAGCTCCATTTTCCTCAATATTTGTCTAGGTTTAGTGGTCCGTCACGTCCCGTCCCCATCTTCACCGCCGTCGATCGCCCGCGCCGATCTCGTCGCCGGCACCACCGTGGTGAGCCTCTTGTTCTTATCTTCTTTCTGAAAGGAAAAAAAATTCTTACTTGTATGTTTATATAGATACTTGTATAATTTTCTTACTTTTATTATTGCATCTTATATAGTGCGATGGTTTTGGTATCCGTCCCCGTCGTTCCTCGTCCTGTCTATGATTCGGATGTGGTATATATTATCTTTTCATAACTATTGGTTCATCTATTGTTTATGACAATTATGTCGACCAACGTGACATAGATTTTATTTATCTAGGAGGTTGTTGAACCGGAAATTCCAACCGACCCTATTGTCGAGAGGTTAAATTTAGTTGAAGAAGAAAACAATTTCTTGAAGGAAAAAATTAGAAAAATTAAGGAGGAGAAGATGATATTGGAGTTGCATGTTGTGGATGATCACAAGATCAAGATGGATGCAATGCGCTTGAAGATTAGAAAGATTAGAAAATATGCCATTCATACCGAGGCTTGGTATCATTATGCCGTTGGATCAGTTGTTACATTGGTTGCGATTATGATCGCATTTGTTTTCGCATTGAAATGTTTTACATAGTTTCAATGTATGGTTTAATTAATTTAGATGCTCTGCAGAGCTTTATGTTGTTAGATGAGAACTATGTATGTACTTTGGTTTTAATGTGATGATGAACTTCTATTAATTTGGTCACTTAATTATCTATTCATGATGTTCTGTAATGATTTTTGACACACTTAATTATATATAATGCACGCAGATGAACCGGCAATGGATGTACGGTTCAAGACACACCTCCGAGTACATTAAGGGCGTGCATGAATTTCTCGAAGTGGCTGAGGCAAACAAGCAGAATGGTTTTATGTGTTGTCCATGCCCTATATGTGGGAATACGAAGTCTTACTCTGACCGGAAAATCCTTCACACCCACCTGCTTTACAAGGGTTTCATGCCACACTATAATGTTTGGACGAGGCACGGAGAAATAGGGGTTATGATGGAAGACGGCGAAGAAGAAAAGTACGATGACAACTATGTGCCCCCTGAATACGGTGATGCTACTGAAGATCAAGAGGAACCAGACGATGTGCACGATGATGCTGCAACAGGCAAAGCTGCCGAAGATCAAGAGGAACCAGACGATGTGCCCGATGATGATGATCGCCGTCGGGTCATTGTCGATGCAAGGACGCAATGCGAAAGTCAAAAGGAGAAGCTGAAGTTCGATCGCATGTTAGAGGACCACAAAAAAGGGTTGTACCCCAATTGCGAAGATGGCAACACAAAGCTCGGTACCATACTGGAATTGCTGCAGTGGAAGGCAGAGAATGCTGTGCCTGACAAAGGATTTGAGAAGCTACTGAAAATATTGAAGAAGAAGCTTCCAAAGGATAACGAATTGCCCGACAGTACATACGCAGCAAAGAAGGTCGTATGCCCTCTAGGATTGGAGGTGCAGAAGATACATGCATGCCCTAATGACTGCATCCTCTACCGCGGTGCGTACAAGGATCTGAACGCATGCCCGGTATGCGGTGCATTACGGTATAAGATCAGACGAGATGACCCTGGTGATGTTGACGGCGAGCCCCCCAGGAAGAGGGTTCCTGCGAAGGTGATGTGGTATGCTCCTATAATACCACGGTTGAAACGTCTGTTCAGAAACGGAGAGCATGCCAAGTTGATGCGATGGCACAGTGAGGACCGTAAGAAAGACGGGAAGTTGAGAGCACCCGCTGACGGGTCGCAGTGGAGAAAAATCGAGAGAAAGTACTGGGATGAGTTTGCAAGTGACCCAAGGAACGTATGGTTTGCTTTAAGTGCGGATGGCATTAATCCTTTCGGGGAGCAGAGCAGCAATCACAGCACCTGGCCCGTGACTCTATGTATGTATAACCTTCCTCCTTGGATGTGCATGAAGCGGAAGTTCATTATGATGCCAGTTCTCATCCAAGGCCCTAAGCAACCCGGCAACGACATTGATGTGTACCTAAGGCCATTAGTTGAAGAACTTTTACAGCTGTGGAATGGAAACGGTGTACGTACGTGGGATGAGCACAAACAGGAGGAATTTCACCTAAAGGCGTTGCTGTTCGTGACCATCAACGATTGGCCCGCTCTCAGTAACCTTTCAGGACAGACAAACAAGGGATACCACGCATGCACGCACTGTTTACTTGACACCGATAGTATATACCTGGGAAGCTGCAGGAAGAATGTGTACCTGGGCCATCGTCGATTTCTTCCGACCAACCATCAATGTCGAAAGAAAGGCAAGCATTTCAAAGGCGAGGCAGATCACCGGAGGAAGCCCGCCATGCGTACCGGTGATCACGTACTTGCTATGGTCAATGATTTACACGTAATCTTTGGAAAGGGTCCCGGCGGACTAGCTGTTCCGAGTGACGCTGGGGGACACGCACCCATGTGGAAGAAGAAATCTATATTTTGGGACCTACCCTACTGGAAAGACCTAGAGGTCCGCTCTTCGATCGACGTGATGCACGTGACGAAGAACCTTTGCGTGAACCTGCTAGGCTTCTTGGGCGTGTATGGGAAGACAAAAGATACAGCTGAGGCACGGGAGGACCTGCAACGTTTGCACGAAAAAGACGGCATGCCTCCAAAGCAGTATGAAGGTCCTGCCAGCTATGCTCTTACCAAAGAAGAGAAGGAAATCTTCTTTGAATGCCTGCTTAGTATGAAGGTCCCGACTGGCTTCTCGTCGAATATAAAAGGAATAATAAATATGTCAGAGAAAAAGTTTCAGAACCTAAAGTCTCATGACTGCCACGTGATTATGACGCAACTGCTTCCGGTTGCATTGAGGGGGCTTCTACCGGAAAACGTCCGATTAGCCATTGTGAAGCTATGTGCATTCCTCAATGCAATCTCTCAAAAGGTGATCGATCCAGAAATCATACCAAGGCTAAGGAGTGATGTGGTGCAATGTCTTGTCAGTTTCGAGCTGGTGTTCCCACCATCCTTCTTCAATATCATGACGCACGTCCTAGTTCATCTAGTTGACGAGATTGTCATTCTGGGCCCCGTATTTCTACACAATATGTACCCCTTTGAGAGGTTAATGGGAGTCCTAAAGAAATATGTCTGTAACCGCGCTAGGCCAGAAGGAAGCATCTCCATGGGCCATCAAACAGAGGATGTCATCGGGTTTTGTGTTGACTTCATTCCTGGCCTTAAGAAGATAGGTCTCCCTCAATCGCGGTATGAGGGGAGACTGACTGGAAAAGGCACGCTTGGAAGGGACTCAATAATATGCAGGGACGGATATTCTTGGTCTCAAGCACGCTACACAGTTCTACAGAACTCTACCTTGGTGACCCCGTATGTTGATGAACACAAGAACAGTCTGCGCTCCAAACACCCGGAGCAGTGCGACGACTGGATTACATGTGAACACATCAGGACTTTCAGCAGTTGGTTGGAAGCACGTCTCAGAGGTGACAACACTGTTTGTGATGAGTTGTACTTGTTGTCCAGGGGACCATCTTCGACTGTTACGATTTGGAAAGGATACGAGATAAATGGGAATACATTTTACACGATTGACCAAGATCAAAAGAGCACCAACCAAAACAGCGGTGTCCGCTTTGATGCAACAACCGAGAGGGGAAAGGACACATATTATGGTTACATAGTGGACATATGGGAACTTGACTACGGACATGATTTTAAGGTCCCTTTGTTTAAGTGCAAATGGGTCAATCTGTCAGGAGGCGGGGTACAGGTAGACCCACAGTACGGAATGACACAGTGGATCTGAAAAATCTTGGATACACTGACGAACCGTTCGTCCTAGCCAATGATGTGGCACAGGTTATCTATGTGAAGGACATGTCTACCAGACCGGGAAAAAGAAAGATAAGGAAGCGAATACATCATACGATGAGCCAAAGCGCCACATAGTTCTTTCAGGTAAAAGGGACATCGTGGGAGTGGAGGGCAAGAAAGACATGTCTGAAGATTATGAAAAGTTTCATGAAATTCCTCCATTCAAAGTCAAGGCTGACCCCAGCATCCTGATAAGCGATGAAGATTGTCCATGGTTACGGCGCAATAAGCAAATGACACAAGCGAAGAAAAAGTGAAGACTTTCTCCCGCAACTATTATGATGATACCATGCCAACTTTGTAACACACGAGTATGATACCATTGTCCGTTTTGTACATGCACATGCTATGTGGGTGAATTTATGATACCATGCCAACTTTCAACTTTTTCATAGTTCATTTTAAATGCTTTAATGTCTTATGGTTCGGCCCTCGTAATACTTAAAAATAGCAACAATAAGTATTCTATTGTAAGTAGAAACAAAATAAAATAAATAAAGCAAGAAAGAAAACAAAAAAACAAAAAAAGTGTTTTCAAATTTGAAAACTAACGGCACTAACAGAAAGTTTATAATTTTTTTAAAACTAAAAGCAAAAAGATTTAAAAAATAAAGCAAAAAACAAAAGAAAATAAATAATGTAGAAAACAAAACAAAAAAACAATTAAAAATATCAACAATAAGTATTTTGTTGTAAGTACAAACAAAATAAAATAAATAAAGCAAGAAAGAAAACAAAAAAAACAAAACAAGTGTTTTCAAATTTGAAAACTAATGGCACTAACAGAAAGTTTATATTTTTTCTAAAACTAAAAGCAAAAAGAATTAAAAAATAAAGCAAAAAACAAAAGAAAATAAATAATGCAGAAAACAAAACAAAAAAACTGAAAAATAATTCAAAATAGCAACAATAAGTATTTTGTTGTAGTAGAAACAAAATAAAATAAATAAAGCAAGAAAGAAAACAAAAAAATGCCTCCTACTGGGCCCCCACGGTCTGAATACGACTAGAAACCCTACCATGGGCCAGGATTCAGGCCCGCAGTAGGCCTAGAAGGCCCATCAGGCAAAGCAGTAGCAAATAGGCCCGCAAGCCTACGGTGGAGAGGAGCTCGAGAAGGGTGCGGCAGCGGGGCTTATAAACCACTGCGCGCCTCTCTCAACTAGCGAGGTGGGACTAAACTTTGGCCCCGACGCTGGCAGCACAGGGTCCTTTGGTACCGGTTCGTGGCACCAACTGGTACCAATGCCCACCCTTTAGTCCCGGTTGGTGCCACCAACCGGGACCAAAGGTCGCCGCTTCCCGCCCTTTGGGCTACTGAAAAGAGGCCTTTGGTCCCGGTTGGTGGTAGCAACCGGGACTAAAGGTGGCATTAGTCTCGGTTGGACTCACGAACCAGGACCAATGCTCTTCCTATATATACAACACTTAGGAAAATTTGACGAACACATCGCCAGTTGCCCCCTCCCCCCCGCCCGACGATGCCGAGCTCATCTACGCCGCCAGGCTGCCCAGATCGACGCCGTTCGCTGCCCCAACGCCGCCCGCCGCCCAGACGCCTTCCGCGTGCCCCCGTCGTCGCCCCTGCCCCGTCGCCGCCAGGCGCTGCCCCGACGCCGCCCGCCGGCCGCCCCCGCCGACGCCGTCGTCGTCGCCCGCGCCCGTCATCGCCGTCACCGTCGCCGTCATCGCCGGCCACGCCCCTGCCCCGGCCCGCCGTGGTCGTCGCCGACGCCCTCGCCGCCGCCGCCCTCGCCCTCGCCGGCTGCCCCTGTTGTGAGCCGCCGCCGTCGAGGCTCTGTGTTTAGTGCTTTTTTTTCATACATACATGTGTATTTTTTTGTTCATTGCATTTTTTTCATATATATAATTAACGTATATATGTATGTGATAGCTATATGATGAATGGATGTAGCTATGTATGTATCAATATAATGTTCATAGCATTTTTTTGTTTATATATGTTTTTTCATATATGTATTAATTTTTTATTTAGGTTGTTAGTAGATATCGATTTTAGGTTAGTGTAGAGGAAAAAGTAAAATAAGGAAAAGGAAGAAAATAGGAAGAAGGAAGAAGGAAGAAGAAGAAGAAAAAGAATGAGAGGAAAAAGGAAAATAAGAATAGGAAGAAAGGAGAAGAAGAGGAGAGGAAAAGAAGAGGAGAAATAATAAGAAGAAGAAAAAAGAAGAAAAAGAAGAGGAGAAGAAGCAAGGAATAGAGGAGAAGAAGAAAAAATAGAAAAAAAATTCTATTTTTTCTTCTTGTCCTCTATTCCTTTCTTCTTCTTCTTCCTTCTTCCTTTCTTCCTCTTTTCTTCCTTTTCCTTAATTATTTTCCTTTCTCGAGGGAGAAGAAGAAAAAGAAGTGGAGAAGAAGAAAGAAAGGTGTAGAGGATAAATAAATAAGAAGGTCAAAAAAGAAGAAAAGGAAGAGGAGAAGAAGAAAAAAAATAGAAAATTCTATTTTTTTTCTTCTTCTCCTCTATTCCTTTCTTCTTCTCCTCTTTTTTTTCTTATTTTTTTTTCTTCGATCTTCTCCTCTATTCCTTTCTTCTTCTCCTATTTTTATTTCTTCTTCGTTTTCTTATGTTTTATCGGGTCTGTCGCTGTCAGGCTGCTCGCCTTCGCCCTCGACCCTCTCGACATGAGGGACGGTCGATATATATACCCCCTCTCGACCGTGATAACCTATACAACGGTAGCACCCCCCTCGGCCCTCTCGCTCGACCAAAACTCTCGAGGCCACCCAAATTTACCAAGTTAAAAGAGCATTGTCGTCGAGGCCACCCTAAACCCTTGAAGCGTTGTGTCGAGAAGATCCCAAACCCTAGAGAAGCAGCGTCGAGGCCACTTACATGATTCCTTATTGTGATTAGCTAGCTAGTTCTATGTTTGCCACTAATATATATCCATCTGTACCATGTCTGAATAATAATTGACATGTTGTAAATATTTGCAGAAACTATGGAGCACTACCAAGACGAAGCAACAGAAGCGATGTTGGGGGAGATAATCGCAGAAGGAACTGATGTCATTGCGTCATTTTTCACCGACGTCGTTGGTCAGGAAGGACTGGGTGAAGAAGAGGGTTATGTTCATGATGGTTCTGGCCCATTAATGCCGGTACAAGAAGAGGGCTATGTTCATGATGGCTCCGGTGATGACCCAATGAAGGTACAAGAAGGAGACCGTGCTGACTGCTCCGGTGACCGAACCGAGTCCGGCCAGGTATATATATATTAGTTAAGCCCGTGCTCACTAGTTAATTGATGCATTCATTGTTTTGATATATGTACATGTTGGGGAACGTAGTAATTTCAAAACAATTCCTACGTACACACAAGATCATGGTGATGACATAGCAACGAGAGGGGAGAGTGTTGTCCATGTACCCTCGTAGACCGTAAGAGGAAGCGTTATGACAACGCGGTTGATGTAGTCGTACGTCTTCACGATCCGACCGATCCAAGTACCGAACGTACGGCACCTCCGAGTTCAGCACACGTTCAGCTCGATGACGATCCCCGGGCTACGATCCACCAAAGCTTCGGGGATGAGTTTCGTCAGCACGACGGCGTGGTGATGATGATGATGTTCTACCGGCGCAGGGCTTCGCCTAAACTCCGCGATGATATGATCGAGGTGGAATATGGTGGAGGGGGGCACCGCACACGGCTAAGGAACGATCTGTAGATCAACTTGTATGTTCTGGGGTGCCCCCTGCCCCCGTATATAAAGGAGCAAGGGGGGAGGCCGGCCGGCCCTTGTGGGCGCGCCAAGGAGGAGGAGTCCTCCTCCTAGTAGGAGTAGGACTCCCCCTTTCCTACTCCTACTAGGAGGGGAAAGGAAGGGGGAGAGGGGGAAGGAAAGAGGAGGGGCGCCCCCCCCCCTCCTAGTCCAATTTGGACCAGAGGGAGAGGGGGCGTGCGGCCCACCCTGGCCGCCCCTCTCTCTTTCCACCAAGGCTCATGTGGCCCATTATCTCTTCCCGGGGGGGGGGGGGGTCGGTAACCCTCCGGCACTCCAGTTTTCTCCGAAAATGTCCGGAACACTTCCGGTGTCCGAATATAGTCATCCAATATATCAATCATTATGTGTCGACCATTTCGAGACTCCTCGTCATGTCCGTGATCACATCCAGGACTCGGAACAAACTTCGGTACATCAAAACTTATAAACTCATAATAAAACTGTGATCGTAACATTAAGCGTGCGGACCCTACGGGTTCGAGAACTATGTAGACATGACCTAGAACTATTCTCGGTCAATAACCAATAGCGGAACCTGGATGCCCATATTGGTTCCTACATATTCTACGAAGATCTTTATTGGTCAAACCGCATAATAACATACATTGTTCCCTTTGTCATTGGTATGTTACTTGCCCGAGATTCGATCGTCGGTATCTAATACCTAGTTCAATCTCGTTACCGGCAAGTCTCTTTACTCATTACGTAATGCATCATTCCATAACTAACTCATTAGCTACATTGCTTGCAAGGCTTATAGTGATGTGCATTACCGAGAGGGCCCAGAGATACCTCTCTGACAATCGGAGTGACAAAACCTAATCTCGAAATACGCCAACCCAACATGTACCTTCGGAGACACCTGTAGTACTCCTTTATAATCACCCAGTTACGTTGTGACGATTTGTAGTACCCAAAGTGTTCCTTCGGTAAACGGGAGTTGCATAATCTCATAGTTACAGGAACATGTATAAGTCATGAAGAAAACAATATCAACATACTAAACGATCAAGTGCTAAGCTAACGGAATGGGTTAAGTCAATCACATCATTCTTCTAATGATGTGACCCCGTTAATCAAATGACAACTCATTTGTCCATGGCTAGGAAACATAACCATCTTTAATAAACGAGCTAGTCAAGTAGAGGCATACTAGTGACACTATGTTTGTCTATGTATTCACACATGTATTATGTTTCCGGTTAATACAATTCTAG
Organism: Triticum aestivum; assembly: GCF_018294505.1. Lineage (NCBI taxonomy): Eukaryota > Viridiplantae > Streptophyta > Magnoliopsida > Poales > Poaceae > Triticum > Triticum aestivum. Next base: position 26,671,146 of record NC_057810.1, read on the forward strand.
CATGAATAATAAACATTTATCATGATATAAGGAAATAAATAATAACTTTATTATTCCCTCTAGGGCATATTTCCTTCAGTCTCCCACTTGCACTAGAGTCAATAATCTAGTTCACATCATCATGTGATTTAACACCAATATTCACATCTGTATGTGATTAATACCCATAGTTCACATCGTCATGTGATCAACGCCCAAAGAGTTTACTAGAGTCAATAATCTAGTTCACATTGCTATGTGATTAACACCCAAAGAGTACTAAGGTATGATCATGTTTTGCTCATGAGAGAAGTTTAGTAAACGGGTCTGTCACATTCAGAGCCGTATGTATTTTGCAAATATTCTATGTCCACAATGCTATGCACGGAGCTATTCTAGCTAATTGCTCCCACTTTCAATATGTATCCAGATTGAGACTTAGAGTCATCTGGATTGGTGTAAAAGCTTGCATCGTTGTAACTTTTTACTACTGGATCTTTTATCACCTCCATAATCGAGAAACATCTCCTTAGTCCTCACTAAGGATATTCTTGACCGCTGTTCTAGTGATCTACTTTTAGATCAAAATTGTATTCCTTTGCCAAACTCAGAGCAAGGTATACAATAGGTCTAGTACACAACATAGTATACTTTATAGAACCTATGACTGAGGCATAGGGAATGACTGTTCTGTTGGGGAACGTTGCAGAAAATTAAAAATTTTCCTACGGTTTCACCAAGATCCATCTATGAGTTCATCAAAGCAACAAGTCATGGGAGAGAGATTGCATCTACATACCACTTGTAGATCGCGTGCGGAAGCGTTCAAGGGAACGGTGATGATGGAGTCGTACTCGCCGTGATTCAAATCACCGATGACCAAGTGCTGAACGGACAGCACCTCCGCGTTCAACACACGTACGGTACGGACGACGTCTCCTCCTTCTTGATCCAGCACGGGGGAAGGAGAGGTTGAGGAAGAAGGCTCCAGCAGCAGCATGGCAGCGTGATGATGGTGGAGAGGCAGTACTCCGACAGGGCTTCGCCAAGCGCACAACGGACGACGAGAGGTGTTGGGGAGGGGAGGGGCTGCGCCTTGGATCAGGTGTTCAGCCCTCCCCTCACCCCTCTATTTATAGGGGAAGGGGAAGGGGGCCGGCCCCCTCTAGATGAGATCTAGAGGGGGGGGGGGGCGGCGGCCAGGGAGGGGGCTTGCCCCCCAAGCAATGGGGGGCGCCCCCTTTAGGGTTCCCCCCCAACCCTAGGCGCATGGGCCCAAGGGGGGGCGCGTCCAGCCCTCCAGGGGCTGGTTCCCTGCCCCACGCGGCCCATGTGGCCAACCAAGTGGGGTGGCCCCTCCCGGTGGACCCCCGGAACCCCTCCGGTGGCCCCGGTACAATACCGATATGCCCCCGAAACTTTCCGGTGTCCGCATGACAACTTCCCATATATAAATCTTTACCTCCGGACCATTCCGTAACTCCTCGTGACGTCCGGGATCTCATCCGGGACTCCGAACAACATTCGGTAATCACATACAAGTCTTCCTAATAACCCTAGCGTCATCGAACCTTAAGTGTGTAGACCCTACGGGTTCGGGAGACATGCAGACATGACCGAGACGGCTCTCCGGTCAATAACCAACAACGGGATCTGGATACCCATGTTGGGTCCCACATGCTCCTCGATGATATCATCGAATGAACCACGATGTCGAGGATTCAATCAACCCCGTATGCAATTCCCTTTGTCAATCGGTACGTTACATGCCCGAGACTCGATCTTTGGTATCCCAATACCTCGTTCAGTCTCGTTACCGGCAAGTCACTTTACTCGTACCGTAATGCATGATCCCGTGACAAAACACTTGGTCACTTTGAGCTCATTATGATGATGCATTACCGAGTGGGCCCAGAGATACCTCTCCGTCATACGGAGTGACAAATCCCAGTCTCGATCCGTGTCAACCCAACAGACACTTTCGGAGATACCTTTAGTGCACCTTTATAGTCACCCAGTTACGTTGTGACGTTTGGTACACCCAAAGCACTCTTACGGTATCCGGGAGTTACACGATCTCATGGTCTAAGGAAGAGATACTTGACATTGGAAAAGCTCTAGCAAAACGAACTACACGATCTTGTGCTATGCTTAGGATTGGGTCTTGTCCATCACATCATTCTCCTAATGACGTGATCCCGTTGTCAATGACATCTAATGTCCATAGTCAGGAAACCATGACTATCTGTTGACCAACAAGCTAGTCAACTAGAGGCTTACTAGGGACGTATCGTGGTCTATGTATTCACACGTGTATTACGATTTCCGGATAATACAATTATAGCATGAATAAAAGACAATTATCATGAACAAGGAAATATAATAATAATACTTTTATTATTGCCTCTAGGGCATATTTCCAACAGTCTCCCACTTGCACTAGAGTCAATAATCTAGTTACATTGTGATGAATCGAACACCCATAGAGTTCTGGTGTTGATCATGTTTTGCTCGCGAGAGAGGTTTAGTCAACGGATCTGCGACATTCAGATCCGTATGCACTTTGCAAATATCTATGTCTCCATCTTGAACATTTTCACGGATGGAGTTGAAGCGACGCTTGATGTGCCTGGTCTTCTTGTGAAACCTGGGCTCCTTGGCAAGGGCAATAGCTCCAGTGTTGTCACAGAAGAGTTTGATCGGCCCCGACGCATTGGGTATGACTCCTAGGTCGGTGATGAACTACTTCACCCAGATTGCTTCATGCGCTGCCTCCGAGGCTGCCATGTACTCCGCTTCACATGTAGATCCCGCCACGACGCTCTGCTTGCAGCTGCACCAGCTTACTGCTCCACCATTCAACATATACATGTATCTGGTTTGTGACTTAGAGTCATCCAGATCTGTGTCGAAGCTAGCGTCGACGTAACCCTTTACGACGAGCTCTTCATCACCTCCATAAACGAGAAACATGTCCTTTGTCCTTTTCAGGTACTTCAGGATATTCTTGACCGCTGTCCAGTGTTCCTTGCCAGGATTACTTTGGTACCTTCCTACCAAACTTACGACAAGGTTTACATCAGGTCTGGTACACAGCATGGCATACATAATAGATCCTATGGCTGAGGCATAGGGGATGACACTCATCTCTTCTTTATCTTTTGCCGTGGTCGGGCATTGAGCCGAGCTCAATCTCACACCTTGCAGTACAGGCAAGAACCCTTTCTTGGACTGATCCATTTTGAACTTCTTCAAAATCTTATCAAGGTATGTGCTTTGTGAAAGACCTATGAGGCGTCTCGATCTATCCCTATAGATCTTGATGCCTAATATATAAGCAGCTTCTCCAAGGTCCTTCATTGAAAAACACTTATTCAAGTAGGCCTTAATGCTGTCCAAGAATTCTATATCATTTCCCATCAAAAGTATGTCATCTACATATAATATGAGAAATGCTACAGAGCTCCCACTCACTTTCTTGTAAACGCAGGCTTCTCCATAAGTCTGCATAAACCCAAACGCTTTGATCATCTCATCAAAGCGAATGTTCCAACTCCGAGATGCTTGCACCAGCCCATAAATGGATCGCTGGAGCTTGCATACTTTGTTAGCATTCTTAGGATCGACAAAACCCTCCGGCTACATCATATACAGTTCTTCCTTAAGATGCTCGTTAAGGAATGCCGTTTTGACGTCCATCTGCCATATCTCATAATCATAGTATGCGGCAATTGCTAACATGATTCAGACGGACTTAAGCTTCGCTACGGGAGAGAAAGTCTCATCGTAGTCAATCCCTTGAACTTGCCGATAACCTTTAGCGACAAGTCGAGCTTTATAGATGGTGACATTACCATCCGCGTCCGTCTTCTTCTTAAAGATCCATTTGTTTTCTATCGCTCACCAATCATCGGGCAAGTCAGTCAAAGTCCATACTTTGTTTTCATACATGGATTCTATCTCGGATTTCATGGCTTCTAGCCATTTGTTGGAATCTGGGCCCGCCATCGCTTCTTCATAGTTCGAAGGTTCACCATTGTCTAACAACATGATTTCCAGGACAGGGTTGTCATACCACTCTGGTGTGGAACGTGTCCTTGTGGACCTACGAAGTTCAGTAGCAACTTGATCAGAAGTACCTTGATCATCATCATTAATTTCCTCTCCATTCGGTGTAGGCACCACAGGAATGTTTTCCTGAGCTGTACTACTTTCCGGTTCAAGAGGTAGTACTTCATCGAGTTCTACTTTCCTCCCACTTACTCCTTTTGAGAGAAACTCTTTTTCCAGAAAGGATCCGTTCTTGGCAACAAAGATCTTGCCTTCGAATCTTAAGTAGAAGGTATACCCAATGGTTTCCTTAGGGTATCCTATGAAGACGCATTTTTCCGATTTGGGTTCGAGCTTTTCAGGTTGAAGTTTCTTGACATAAGCATCGCATCCCCAAACTTTTAGAAATGACAACTTAGGTTTCTTCCCAAACTATAATTCATACGGTGTCGTCTCAATGGATTTAGACGGTGCCCTATTTAAAGTGAATGTAGCTGTCTCTAGAGCGTATCCCCAAAATGATAGCGGTAAATCTGTAAGAGACATCATATATCGCACCGTATCCAATAGAGTGCGATTACGATGTTCGGACACACCATTACACTGAGGTGTTCCAGGCGGCGTGAGTTGTGAAACGATTCCACATTTTCTTAAGTGTGTACCAAATTCGTGACTTAAATATTCTCCTCCACGATACGATCGTAAGAACTTTATCTTTCGGTCACGTTGATTCTCTACTTCATTCTGAAATTCCTTGAACTTTTCAAAGGTCTCAGACTTGTGTTTCATCAAGTAGACATACCCATATCTACTCAAGTCATCAGTGAGAGTGAGAACATAACTATATCCTCCGCGAGCCTCAACGCTCATTGGACCGCACACATCCGTATGTATGATTTCCAATAAGTTGGTTGCTTGCCCCACTGTTCCGGAGAACGGAGTCTTGGTCATTTTACCCATGAGGCATGGTTCGCACGTGTCAAATGATTCATAATCGAGAGACTCTAAAAGTCCATCAGCATGGAGCTTCTTCATGTGCTTGACACCTATGTGACCAAGGCGGCAGTGCCACAAGTATGTGGGACTATCGTTGTCAACTTTACATCTTTTGGTATTCACACTATGAATATGTGTAACATTACGCTCGAGATTCATTAAGAATAAACCATTGACCATCGGGGCATGACCATAAAACATATCTCTCATATAAATAGAACAACCATTATTCTCGGATTTAAATGAGTAGCCATCTCGTATGAAACGAGATCCAGATACAATGTTCATGCTCAAACTTGGTACTAAATAACAATTATTGAGGTTTAAAACTAATCCCGTAGGTAAATGTAGAGGTAGCGTGCCAACGGCGATCACATCGACCTTGGAACCATTCCCGACGCGCATCGTCACCTCGTCCTTCGCTAGTCTCCGCTTATTCTGCAGCTCCTGCTGTGAGTTACAAATGTGAGCAATGGCACCGGTATCGAATACCCAGGAGTTACTACGAGTACTGGTAAGGTACACATCAATTACATGTATATCAAATATACCTTTAGTGTTGCCGGCCTTCTTGTTCGCTAAGTATTTGGGGCAGTTCCGCTTCCAGTGACCCTTCCCCTTGCAATAAAAGCACTCAGTCTCAGGCTTGGGTCCATTCTTTGACTTCTTCCCGGTAACTGGCTTCCCGGGCGCGGCAACATCTTTGCCGTCCTTCTTGAAGTTCTTCTTGCCCTTGCCCTTCTTGAACTTAGTGGTCTTATTGACCATCAACACTTGATGTTCTTTCTTGATTTCAACCTTTGCTGACTTCAGCATTGAGAATACTTCAGGAATGGTCTTTACCATCCCCTGCATATTGTAGTTCAACACATAGCTCTTGTAGCTCGGTGGAAGCGACTGAAGGATTCTGTCGATGACCGCCTCTTCCAGGAGATTGATCTCCAACTGGGATAGGCGGTTGTGCAACCCAGACATTTTGAGTATGTGCTCACTGACAGAACTGTTTTCCTCCATCTTACAACTATAGAACTTGTCGGAGACTTCATATCTCTCGACCCGGGCATGATCTTGGAAAACCATTTTCAGCTCCTCGAACATCTCATATGCTCCGTGCTTCTCAAAACGCTTTTGGAGCCCCGGTTCTAAGCTGTAAAGCATGCCGCACTGAACGAGGGAGTAATCATCAGCACGTGATTGCCAAGTGTTCATAACATCTTGGTTCTCTCGGATGGGTGCTTCACCTAGCGGTGCATCTAGGACATAATCTTTCTTGGCTGCTATGAGGATGATCCTCAGGTTCCGGACCCAGTCCGAATAGTTGCTGCCGTCATCTTTCAGCTTGGTTTTCTCTAGGAACGCGTTGAAGTTCATGTTGACATGAGCGTTGGCCATTTGATCTACAAGACATATTTTGCAAAAGTTTTAGACTAAGTTCATGATAATTAAGTTCATCTAATCAAATTATTTAATGAACTCCCACTCAGATTAGACATCTCTCTAGTCATCTAAGTGTTACACGATCCGAGTCGACTAGGCCGTGTCCGATCATCACGTGAGACGGACTAGTCATCATCGGTGAACATCTCCTTGTTGATCGTATCTTCCATACGACTCATGTTCGACCTTTCGGTCTCTGTGTTCCGAGGTCATGTCTGTACATGCTAGGCTCGTCAAGTTAACCCTAAGTGTTCTGCATGTGTAAATCTGTCTTACACCCGTTGTATGTGAACGTAAGGATCTATCACACCCGATCATCACGTGGTGCTTCGAAACGACGAACTTTAGCAACGGTGCACAGTTAGGGGGAACACTTTCTTGAAATTATTATAAGGGATCATCTTACTTACTACCGCCGTTCTAAGTAAACAAGATGCATAAAAACATAATAAACATCACATGCAATTATATAGTAGTGACATGATATGGCCAATATCATATAGCTCCTTCGATCTCCATCTTCGGGGCTCCATGATCATCTTCGTCACCGGTATGACACCATGATCTCCATCATCACGATCTCCATCATTGTGTCTTCATGAAGTTGTCACGCCAACGACTACTTCTACTTCTATGGCTAACGCGTTTAGCAATAAAGTAAAGTAATTTACACGGCGTTCTTCAATGACACGCAGGTCATACAAAAATAAAGACAACTCCCATGGCTCCTGCCGGTTGTCATACTCATCAACATGCAAGTCGTGATTCCTATTACAAGAACATGATCTCATACATCACAATATATCATTCATCATTCATCACAACTTCTGGCCATATCACATCACATGACAATTGCTGCAAAAACAAGTTAGACGTCCTCAAACTGTTGTTGCATCTTTTACATGGCTGCAATTGGGTTCTAGCAAGAACGTTTTCTTACCTACGAATAACCACAACGTGATTTTGTCAACTTCTATTTACCCTTCATAAGGACCCTCTTCATCTAATCCGCTCCAACTAAAGTAGGAGAGACAGACACTCGCTAGCCACCTTATGCAACTAGTGCATGTCAGTCGGTGGAACCTGTCTCACGTAAGCGTACGTGTAAGGTCGGTCCGGTCCGCTTCATCCCACAATACCGCTGAAGCAAGAAAAGACTAGTAACGGCAAGCAAGTTGACAAGATCTACGCCCACAATAAAATTGTGTTCTACTCGTGCAATAGAGAACTACGCATAGACCTAGCCCATGATGCCACTGTTGGGGAATGTTGCAGAAAATTAAAAATTTTCCTACGGTTTCACCAAGATCCAAATATGAGTTCATCAAAGCAACAAATCATGGGAGAGAGATTGCATCTACATACCACTTGTAGATCGCGTGCGGAAGCGTTCAAGGGAACGGTGATGATGGAGTCATACTCGCTGTGATTCAAATCACCGATGACCAAGTGCTGAACGGATAGCACCTCTGCGTTCAACACACGTACGGTATGGACGACGTATCCTCCTTCTTGATCCAGCAAGGGGGAAGGAGAGGTTGAGGAAGAAGGCTCCAGTAGCAGCACGACGGCGTGATGATGGTGGAGAGGCAGTACTCCGACAGGGCTTCGCCAAGCACATAATGGAGGAGGAGAGGTGTTGGGGAGGGGAGGGGCTGCGCCTTGGATCAGGTGTTCAGCCCTCCCCTCACCCCTCTATTTATAGGGGAAGGGGGAAGGGGGCCGGCCCCCTCTAGATGAGATCTAGAGGGGGGGGGGCGGCCAGGGAGGGGGCTTGCCCCCCAAGCAATGGGGGGCGCCCCCTTTAGGGTTCCCCCCCAACCCTAGGCGCATGGGCCCAAGGGGGGGGGCGCGCCCAGCCCTCCAGGGGCTGGTTCCCTGCCCCACGCGGCCCATGTGGCCCACCAAGTGGGGTGGCCCCTCCTAGTGGACCCCCGGAACCCCTCCGATGGCCCCGGTACAATACCGATATGCCCCCGAAGCTTTTCGGTGTCCGCATGACAACTTCCCATATATAAATCTTTACCTCCGGACCATTCCGGAACTCCTCGTGACGTCCGGGATCTCATCCGGGACTCCGAACAACATTCGGTAATCACATACAGGTCTTCCTAATAACCCTAGCGTCACTGAACCTTAAGTGTGTAGACCCTACGGGTTCGGGAGACATGCAGACATGACCGAGACGGCTCTCCGGTCAATAACCAACAGCGGGATCTGGATACCCATGTTGGCTCCCACATGCTCCTCGATGATATCATCGGATGAACCACGATGTCGAGGATTCAATCAACCCCGTATGAAATTCCCTTTGTCAATCGGTACGTTACATGCCCGAGACTCGATCGTCAGTATCCCAATACCTCGTTCAGTCTCGTTACCGGCAAGTCACTTTACTTGTACCGTAATGCATGATCCCGTGACCAAACACTTGGTCACTTTGAGCTCATTATGATGATGCATTACCGAGTGGGCCCAGAGATACCTCTCCGTCATACCGAGTGACAAATCCCAGTCTCGATCCGTGTCAACCCAACAGACACTTTCGGAGATACCTGTAGTGCACCTTTATAGTCACCCAGTTACGTTGTGACGTTTGGTACACCCAAAGCACTCTTACGGTATCCGGGAGTTACACGATCTCATGGTCTAAGGAAGAGATACTTGACATTGGAAAAGCTCTAGCAAAACGAACTACACGATCTTGTGCTATGCTTAGGATTGGGTCTTGTCCATCACGTCATTCTCCTAATGACGTGATCCCGTTGTCAATGAAATCTAATGTCCATAGTCAGGAAACCATGACTATCTGTTGACCAACGAGCTAGTCAACTAGAGGCTTACTAGGGACGTATTGTGGTCTATGTATTCACACGTGTATTATGATTTCCGTATAATACAATTATAGCATGAATAAAAGACAATTATCATGAACAAGGAAATATAATAATAATACTTTTATTATTGCCTCTAGGGCATATTTCCAACATGTTCATTCTTTTCTATTTTCTGCCATGGTCGGGTTTTGAGTCTTACTCAACTTCACACCTTGCAACACAGGCAAGAACTCTTTCTTTGACTGTTCCATTTTGAACTACTTCAAAATCTTGTCAAGGTATGTACTCATTGAAAAATCTTATCAAGCGTCTTGATCTATCTCTATAGATCTTGATGCTCAATGTGTAAGCAGCTTCACCAAGGTCTTTCTTTGAAAAACTCCTTTCAAACACTCCTTTATGCTTTCCAGAAAAATTCTACATTATTTCCGATCAACAATATGTCATTCACATATACTTATCAGAAATGCTGTAGTGCTCCCACTCACTTTCTTGTAAATACAGGCTTCACCGCAAGTCTGTATTAAAACTATATGCTTTGATCAACTTATCAAAGCGTATATTCCAACTCCGAGATGCTTGCACCAGTCCATTGATGGATCGCTGGAGCTTGCACATTTTGTTAGTACCTTTCGGATCGACAAAACCTTCTGGTTGCATCATATACAACTCTTCTTTAAAAAATCCATTAAGGAATGCAGTTCTGACATCCATTTGCCAGATTTCATAAAATGTGGCAATTGCTAACATGATTCAGACAGACTTAAGCATAGATACGAGTGAAAAACTCTCATCGTAGTCAACACCTTGAACTTGTCGAAAACCTTTTGCGACAATTCTAGCTTTGTAGATAGTAACACTATCAGCGCCCGTCTTCCTCTTGAAGATCCATTTAATCTCAATGTCTCGCCGATCATTGGGCAAGTCAATCAAAGTCCATACTTTGTTTTCATACATGGATCTTATCTCAGATCTCATGGCCTCAAGCCATTTTGCGGAATCTGGGCTCACCATCGCTTCTTCATAGTTCGTAGGTTCATCGTGGTCTAGTAACATAACTTGCAGAACAGGATTACCGTACCACTCCGGTGCGGATCTTACTCTGGAAGACCTACGAGATTCTGTAGTAACTTAATCTAAAGTTTCATGATCATCATCATTAACTTCCTCACTAATTGGTGTAGTAGTCACAGGAACAGATTTCTGTGATGAACTACTTTCAAATAAGGGAGCAGGTACAATTACCTCATCAAGTTCTACTTTCCTCCCACTCACTTCTTTCGAGAGAAACTCCTTCTCTAGAAAGGATCCATTCTTAGCAACGAATGTTTTGCCTTTGGATTTGTGATAGAAGGAGTACCCAACAGTTTCCTTTGGGTATTCTATGAAGACGCATTTCTCCGATTTGGGTTCGAGCTTATCAGGTTGAAACTTTTTCATATAAGCATCGCAACTCCAAACTTTAAGAAACGACAGCTTAGGTTTACTGCTAAACCATAGTTCATACGGTGTCGTCTCAACGGATTTAGATGGTGCCCTTTTAAACGTGAATGCAGCTGTCTCTAATGCACAACCCCAAAACGATAGTGGTAAAACCGATAAGAGACATCATAGATCGCACCATATCCAATAAAGTGCAGTTACGACGTTCGGACACACCATAACGTTGTGGTGTTCCAGGTGGCGTGAGCTGTGAAAGTATTCCACATTGTTTTGATTGAAGACCAAACTCGTAACTCAAATATTCGTCTCCACGATCAGATCATAGAAACTTTAGTTTCTTGTTACGATGATTTTTCCACTTCACTCTGAAATTCTTTGAACCTTTCAATTATTTCAGACTTATGTTTCATCAAGTAGATATACTCATATCTGCTCAATTCATCTTGTGAAGGTCAGAAAATAACGATACCCGCCACGAGCATCAACACTCATTGGACCGCATACATTGGTATGTATTGTTTCCAATAAGTCAGTAGCTCGTTCCATTGTTCCAGAGAATGGAGTTTCAGTCATCTTGCCCAAAAGGCATGGTTCGCAAGCATCAAATGATTCATAACCAAGTGATTCCGAAAATCCATCTTTATGGAGTTTCTTCATGCGCTTTTCACCGATATGACCCAAACGGCAGTGCCACAAATAAGTTGCACTATCATTATCAACTTTGCATCTTTTGGCATCAATATTATGAATATGTGTATCACTATGATCGAGATCCAACAAACTATTTTCATTGGGTGTATGACAATCAAAGGTTTTATTCATTTAAACAGAACAACAATTATTCTCTGATTTTAAATGAATAACCGTATTGCAATAAACATGATCAAATCATATTCATGCTCAACGCAAATGCCAAATAACATTTATTTAGGTTCAACACTAATCCCGAAAGTATAGGGAGTGTGCGATGATGATCATATCAATCTTGGAACCACTTCCAACACTCATCATCACTTCCCCTTCAACCAGTCTCTGTTTATATAACTCCTGTTTCGAGTTACTAATCTTAGCAACTGAACAAGTATCAAATACTCAGGGGCTACTATAAACACTAGTAAGGCACACATCAATAACCTGTATATCAAATACACCCTTGTTCACTTCGCCATCCTTCTTATCCACCAAATATTCAGGGCATTTCCGCTTCCAGTGACCATTTCCTTTGCAGTGTAAGCACACAGTTTCAGGCTTTGGTCCAGCTGTGAGCTTCTTCGCGGGAGTGACAACTTGCTTGTCATTCTACTTGAAGTTCCCTTTCTATCCCTTTGCCCTTTTCTTGAAACTAGTGGTCTTGTCAATCATCAACACTTGGCGCTCTTTCTTGATTTATACCTTCGTCGATTTCAACATCACCAAGAGCTCGGGAATCGTTTTCGTCATCCCTTGCATACTATAGTTCATCACAAAGTTCTACTAACTTAGTGATGGTGACTAGAGAACTCTGTCAATCACTATCTTATCTGGAAGATTAACTCCCACTTGATTCAAGCGATTGTAGTACCCAGACAATCTGAGCACATGCTCACTAGTTGAGAGATTCTCCTCCATCTTTTAGCAATAGAACTTGTTAGAGACTTCATATCTCTCAACTCGGGTATTTGCTTGAAATATTAACTTCAGTTCCTGGAACATCTCATATGGTCCATGACATTCAAAACATCTTTGAAGTTCCGATTCTAAGCCGTTAAGCATGGTGCACTAAACTATCAAGTAGTCATCATATTGAGCTAGCCAAACGTTCATAACGTCTGCATCTGCTCCTGCAATAGGTTTGTCACCTAGCGGTGCATCAAGGACATAATTCTTCTTCGCAGCAATGAGGATAAACCTCAGATCACGGATCCAATCCGCATCATTGCTACTAACATTTTTCAACACAATTTTCTCTAGGAACATATCAAAATAAACATATGAAAGCAACAACGCAAGCTATTGATCTACAACATAATTTGCAAAATACTACCAGGACTAAGTTCATGATAAATTAAAGTTCAATTAATCATATTACTTAAGAACTCCCACTTAGAAAGACATCCCTCTAATCCTCTAAGTGATCACGTGATCCAAATCAACTAAACCATAACCGATCATCACGTGAAATGGAGTAGCTTTCAATGGTGAACATCATTATGTTGATCATATCTACTATATGATTCACGCTCGACCTTTCGGTCTCCGTGTTCCGAGGCCATATCTGCATATGCTAGGCTCGTCAAGTTTAACCTGAGTATTCCGCGCGTGCAAAACTGGCTTGCACCCGTTGTAGATGGACGTAGAGCTTATCACACCCGATCATCACGTGGTGTCTGGGCACGACGAACTTTGGCAACAGTGCATACTCAGGGAGAACACTTCTTGATAATTTTAGTGAGAGATCATCTTAAAATGCTACCGTCAATCAAAGCAAGATAAGATGCATAAAGGATTAACATCACATGCAATCAATATAAGTGATATGATATGGCCATCATCATCCTGTGCTTGTGATCTCCATCTCCGAAGCATCGTCGTGATCACCATCGTCACCGGGGCGACACCTTGATCTTCATCGTAGCATCGTTGTCGTTTATGCCATCTATTGCTTCTACGACTATCGCTACCGCTTAGTGATAAAGTAAAGCAATTACAGGGCGTTTGCATTTCATACAATAAAGCGACAACCATATGGCTCCTGCCAGTTGCCGATAACTTCGGTTACAAAACATGATCATCTCATACTATAAAATATAGCATCACGTCTTGACCATATCACATCACAACATGCCCTGCAAAAACAAGTTAGACGTCCTCTACTTTGTTGTTGCAAGTTTTACGTGGCTGCTACGGGCTTAGCAAGAACCGTTCTTACCTACGCATCAAAACCACAACGATAGTTCGTCCAGTTAGTGATGTTTTAACCTTCGCAAGGACCGGGCGTAGCCACACTCGATTCAGCTAAAGTGAGAGAGACAGACACCTGCCAGCCACCTTTAAGCACGAGTGCTCGTAACGGTGAAACCAGTCTCACGTAAGCGTACGCGTAATGTCGGTCCGGGCCGCTTTATCTCACAATACAGCCGAACCAAAATATGACATGCTGGTAAGCAGTATGATTTGTATCGCCTACAACTCCCTTGTGTTCTACTCGTGCATATGACATCTACGCATAAAACCTGGCTCGGATGCCACTGTTGGGGAACGTAGTAATTTCAAAAAAATTCCTACGTACACACAAGATCATGGTGATGACATAGCAACGAGAGGGGAGAGTGTTGTCCACGTACCCTCGTAGACCGTAAGCGGAAGCGTTATGACAACGTGGTTGATGTAGTCGTACGTCTTCACGATCCGACCGATCCAAGCACCGAACGTACGGCACCTCCGAGTTCAGCACACGTTCAGCTCGATGACGATCCCCGGGCTCCGATCCAGCAAAGCTTCGGGGATGAGTTCCGTCAGCACGACGGCGTGGTGACGATGATGATGTTCTACCGGTGCAGGGCTTCGCCTAAACTCCGCGATGATATGACCGAGGTGGAATATGGTGGAGGGGGGCACCGCACACGGCTAAGGAACGATCCGTAGATCAACTTGTGTGTTCTAGGGTGCCCCCTGCCCCCGTATATAAAGGAGCAAGGGGGGAGGCCGGCCGGCCCTTGTGGGCGCGCCAAGGAGGAGGAGTCCTCCTCCTAGTAGGAGTAGGACTCCCCCTTTCCTACTCCTACTAGGAGGGGAAAGGAAGGGGGAGAGGGGGAAGGAAAGAGGGGGGGGGGGCGCCGCCCCCCCCCCTCCTAGTCCAATTCGGACCAGAGGGAGAGGAGGCACGCAGCCCACCCTGGCCGCCCCTCTCTCTTTCCACCAAGGCACATGTGGCCCATTATCTCTTCCCGGGGGGGTTCCGGTAACCCTCCGGCACTCCGGTTTTCTTCGAAAACGTCCGGAACACTTTCGGTGTCCGAATATAGTCGTCCAATATATCAATCTTTATGTCTCGACCATTTCGACACTCCTCGTCATGTCCGTGGTCACATCCGGGACTCCGAACAAACTTCGGTACATCAAAACTTATAAACTCATAATAAAACTGTCATCGTAACGTTAAGCGTGCGGACCCTACGGGTTCGAGAACTATGTAGACATGACCTAGAACTATTCTCGGTCAATAACCAATAGCGGAACCTAGAAGCCCATATTGGTTCCTACATATTCTTCGAAGATATTTATCGGTGAAACTGCATAACAACATACGTTGTTCCCTTTGTCATCGGTATGTTACTTGCCCGAGATTTGATCGTCGGTATCTAATACCTAGTTCAATCTCGTTACCGGCAAGTCTCTTTACTCGTTACGTAATGCATCATTCCGTAACTAACTCATTAGCTACATTGCTTGCAAGGCTTATAGTGATGTGCATTACCGAGAGGGCCCAGAGATACCTCTCCGACAATCGGAGTGACAAAACCTAATCTCAAAATACGCCAACCCAACATGTACCTTCGGAGACACCTGTAGTACTCCTTTATAATCACCCAGTTACGTTGTGACGTTTGGTAGTACCCAAAGTGTTCCTCCGGTAAACAGGAGTTGCATAATCTCATAGTTACAGGAACATGTATAAGTCATGAAGAAAACAATAGCAACATACTAAACGATCAAGTGCTAAGCTAACGGAATGGGTCAAGTCAATCACATCATTCTTCTAATGATGTGATCCCGTTAATCAAATGACAACTCATTTGTCCATGGCTAGGAAACATAACCATCTTTAATAAACGATCTAGTCAAGTAGAGGCATACTAGTGACACTATGTTTGTCTATGTATTCACACATGTATTATGTTTCCGGTTAATACAATTCTAGCATGAATAATAAACATTTATCATGATATAAGGAAATAAATAATAACTTTATTATTGCCTCTAGGGCATATTTCCTTCAGTACACATATTAACTACTCTTGTCTTTCTTCTTTTTAATTTCTAGCCCTCCGGATCGAGCACAACTTTGGTAAGGAGACGAGGCCCAAAGAAAAAGTTGAGCTCGGATGAAAAGTTTGAGATCATAGAAATCGCGCCCGACGGCGAACCGATTGAACCCATCTAGACAAAGAACGCATTTTCTGCTCAGTGCGGGGTTCTTGTTACGCACAAGATCCCGATCAGCATCTAGCAATGGTATAAGCCTAAGGATGACCCTGAGGTGTCTTATGTCAATGATATGCAGAAAGAAGATCTTTGGACTTAGCTGAAGGCAAATTTCACCCTACCGCCAGAGGAGGATCCGGAGAAGCCAGTTAAAGAGCAATTAATCAAGTCTTGTGCTCTTAAGAAGATGGCAACCCTATTCAGGAGGTGGAGGAAAGAGTTGAACCATTTTGTCGAAAAAAAGACACCAGAATTCATCGGCAAATATGAGAAGATCAAAGATCACTGTCCCGCATTTGTGGCCCACAAGACATCGGAAAAGAGTAAGAAGATGTCGGCGACGAACAAGCAAAATGCTGCGAAGAAGAAGCTTCACCATCGCACGGGGTCAGGTGGCTACCTCAAAGCCCGGCCTAAGTGGTTCAAGGAGGAGAATGATCTGCTTGAAAAAGGGATCGAACCAGAGACAATGAGATGGCCAGACCGTTGCCGGACTTGGTTCTTCGGGGCTAGCGGAACCTTGGACCCTGTATCAGGGATATGCCGTTGGACGGACGAGCAACTGGAAATACCACTCAAGAACCTTTGACACTATATCAATGCAGCGCAGAAAGGGACGTTCGTACCAGACAGGGAGAAGGACGAGCTCACAATGGCCCTCGGGAAACCTGAGCACCCTGGACGGACACGAGGCACGCCAGGCTCCATTCTGTGGAAGGTTGGTTTTCCGGACGCAGGCGGTTACAAAACCCACGAGAGGAGGAAGAAACTAGAGCAGGGCCAACTGCAGGCGCTGCACGAAAGGGTAATGGGGCTAGAGGAACGAGAAGCAGCAGATCGCAGGAAACGACCTGCCGAAGCTTCCCCCGAAGCTACCCTGCTATCTCAGCGGAGAAGCAGCGTGGCTTCCACCGAGCTGCTTCAGCCGGAGCATGTCTTGACGGCTCCTGCCAGCTATCCCGTGGATGCTATCATGGAGTCTCAACATTGCCACATTATGGCGCGATGGATGAATTTGAAGGTCAAGGCGGCTGTTGGCTCTGTTTATCCTACTGGATCCGGAGCAACTTATCACTACCGGCCGATTCCATAAGGATATGCTAAGGTGATGGTGGATGAAATAACGGAGGGATTTGAGGACCTCCTGCTTGACCACCCTACCGGTGAAGGGGAGACTAGGCTGGGTTCTGCTCTAAAGACTCCATGCCTATGGCGGAAGGAGCTCATCAACCTTCCGAACTGGACGCCTCCGCCTCCTCCTCCTCCTCCGGCGAGTCAGGGCACTCCGCCTCCTCCTCCGGCGAGTGACGATCAGGGCACGCGTGGGGCGGCACTCCGCCTCCTTCTCCGGCGCGTGGCAGCACTCCGCCTCCTTCTTCGCCTGCGCCGGCGCTCCCGAGCAGCCAGCAGCCTCCTCCTTCTCTGCCTCGCCAGCAAGGGCGGAAGAGACCCGCCGCCGTCCCGGCTGCTCCGGCGCGTCGTACTCCTTCTCCTCCGCCTCGTAAGCAAGCACGAAACAAGACAGACGCCGCAGCCGCTCCGTCTGCTCCGGCGTCTAGCAGCACAACCAGAGGCAGGAGGCAATACAGATACGGTCCACCTCTCAAGCCTCTAGAGAAGTTACCGTACGAGAGGACCGAGAAGGAAAACGCTACGATTGCGCAGTCCCACGTGAAGGAGTTCTTTGAAGGGGTGAAAGCAAAGAGACATCCACCTCCGGAGGAGAAGGTAGATCCGGTGAAAGCAAAACGCACTATCGATGCCCTGAGGAAACCACCAAAGTCTCCGCCGAGAACCAACTATCAGCGCATTACTGAATAGACATATCTCCAAGCCCAGCGGTCGGGAACTACTATCAGTGATAAAAGGTTAAAAGAACGAGCAAAGGGGGAAAAATTGCCCAGCTCGGCGAACAAGCACAGCAATCGTGCCCCCCGCTCAATGTGTCTAATGCTCCGGGGATGGTGGCCGGTTATGGCAATCTTGTAGATTACCTGCCTGACGATCAACTTCCTGATTTCTTGGGGGTGGATGAACACAGATACGAGTACGGGAAGCCTCTCGTCAAAGATGAAAAATCTCTGACAACAATGATGCGAAGATTCCATAATTGGTACATGGAAACCTGCAGAGAGTCTGGGGGTACGAATGCTTTGTATCTGAATATTAAAGAGGAGCACGACCTCGTTGCAACTGATCTGTTGACTGTTCCATTTGATGAGTTCTTCGCGTTCTGCAATCAAAAGGCCCTTGATAAACTAATGGTCTTTTGCTACTGTTTGTAAGTACTATTTCTGTCATTAAGTCTCTATATATAGCTCGGCTCTTTCATTGCATGTATTTATAATTAATTATCCTCAATATATTATGCAGATTGAAGATCGTCGAGTGCAAAAAACAAGAAATTTATGATATTGGGTTCATTAACACAAATGTCATAGATGAATTTCTGGTTAAAAAGGACATCAAAGAGGCCGAGGACAACTTGCTACGATCGTTGATAAAAAATCAAAATAAAGATACCATACTTTTTCCTTACAACCACAAGTGAGTGTTACTGTCGTGTGCATATTCGGTTTCCCTTATTACTCGAGCGAGGTTATAGTAATGTAATTGATGAGTTATGCATGCGTGCGCAAGTACCACTATGTTCTTCTGGAGATTAAGCTTGAGCAGGGACTAGCAACTGTCTTAGACTCGAGACGGAAAGAACCCGAAACCTACGCGGACATGACTGAATTGCTCAACAAGTAAGTTCAATCGATCATTATCGCACCATATCGGCAACTTTTTGTTCATTTCCTGATATCTCAAGTAATAATAATTTTTTTCTTTGCCTTGCAGGGTTTGGAAACAGTTCACCGCAGAAGCTCCGGGACTGCCGAAGGAGCTGCGATATACATACCCGAAAGTAAGTACTACTAACTAGCTAGTTGCACGCATCTCCCGTTGATTCTATAGCTATACTTTCATCAATGCCATTTATAATGCTTCATTATCAGTTTGATTGACCTCTATTTCTCGTAAAGTGCTTGTGGCAGGAACAAGGGAATGATTTCTGTGGATACTACGTGTGCGAGTTCATCCACAACACGACTTTGAAAAACAAGCGGGGCTACTCTAAAAGACAATATAAAGTGCATAAGCAATAATATTCACAATTTCATTTTATTACACCATCATTTCTGTTGAGTTTCATTCATATATATGTATTAATTAACCCCCTTCTTCAAATTAGACGTGGCAGATGCAGAATGAACTCCTAAAACCATATCGCATGAAAGCAATTCAAGAGGAATTGGCGGGATTCTTTCTTAACCACGTCATCAATAAAGCCGGAGAATACCATGTGGAAGTTGATTTCAAATGCTAGGGGATTGTAATTAAGAGATCTTATACATATTGTACATGTATGTAGCCAGTAGCGTCGGATACATGATACGAAAACTTGTTATTCGGCCAATCTCTCGGAGAAGGAGAGGTCGGTCGATCACTTCTCTCGGTATGCATGACGAACCTCTGTACTCAATGGTTCTCTCGATCACTTATGTATATATAGTATGTAGCGTCGACCAAGCACAGACATAAGAGAGGACACTTCTCTCTATTAATTAGCTAGCTAACACAATATATGAAACACCTAAATTAACCCCCCAAAACCCCCAACCCCCTCATTTAAAAAAAAACAAAAACCCCAGCCACTGGAATACTGATGCGTGGATGGCTTTTGGTCCCGGTTGGTGCCACCAACCGGGACCAAAGGCCCCCTAACTGGGCTCGGCGCACAGGGCCACGCGGAGGCACATTGGTCCCGGTTCATGTTTGAACCGGGACTAATGGGTGGAGGTATTAGTAACGACCCATTAGTCCCGGTTCAAGAACCGGGACTAAATGCCCTTACGAACCGGGACTATTAAGTGTTTTTCTACTAGTGCACCTTACAACTTACTAAGCGAATCGTTATCTTCTCTTCTTCCTGCTCCTGCTCGTAACTTCCACCGACTGAACCTCACAAGAGCTGCTCTCACCTCTCATGAAAACCATTGGAAAGAGCAGTAGGGGTATCCTAGGTTTAGAAAATTTACCCGGGGTGGCCGCCCCTACACAACCCCACACTGGATCCGCCCCTGCCTCAATTAGTGGTTTCGTGGAACCAACCGCGCACTACAAACCCATCCCGAGAACACGTCTTTGACTTCGACACGTGCCTCTTACACGAGGTTTACACAAGCATACCTGTTCCTTTGGCCCACGACATCCTTCACGTCTCGAGCCGTGGCTTAGAGCCTCGTCCTAACGGAACACCCCCCCCCCCCCACGTCCTACGAAACTATCCCACGCGCACGCTCATATGGCGGCTGTATGAAGCTTTAACGCGGGTCATGGTCTGACGCGGCAGAGCGATTTTTTGACATGTCGAGACATGCAGGAGCGGCGCAGATATCGGGCTCATCTAAGCGCGAGCACCGAAACGCTGCTTCAGCCTATACACTCTTTTATAAGCCTTACCGAGCGTGAGATCTCTGACCACCACCAAATCAAGCATCCGTAACATCTGAAAGTCTAACTATAGGCTAATACCGTACAGGATTGAATGCGCATTTTTCCAAAAAAGTCTGTACTCTGAAAAAGAATCCATGATCCATGGCCATTAATGAACAGATCGAGCTGCTGTCGAGGTTGAACCACTGCCACATGGTGCTGCTGCTGGGGTACTGCTCGAAGCTGGAGCGGCTGCTGGTGTTCGTGTGCATGACCAACGGCAACGTGCAGGAGTGCCTGGACGACCTCAACAAGAAACCCCATGGACAGGGCGACGCGCGTCGGCGTGGCGCTGGGCGCGGCGAGGGGCCTCGAGTACCTCCACGAGGCCGCGGCGCCGCGCATTCTCCACCGGGACATCAAGTCCACCAACATCCTGCTCGACGACAGGTTCAGGGCCAGGATCACGGACCTGGGCATGACCAGTTGCCTGATGAACGACGGCGTGACCAGCTGCTCCAGCTCGCCTGCGCGCATGCTGGGCACCTTCGGGTACTTCGCCCCCGAGTACGCCATCGTCGGCAAGGCGTCGCTCAAGTCCCTCGTGTTCAGCTTTGACGTGGTGGTGCTGGAGCTCATCACCGGCCGGCAGCCGGCGCACAAGAGGAGCAGCGACGGCGGCGCGGACGAGAGCCTCGTGATGTGGGCGATGTCGCGGCTGCGGGACAGCAGGCTGGTGGTGGCGGAGCTGCCGGACCCGGCGCTCAAGGGCGCGTTCCAGCCGTAGGAGATGCAGATCGTGGCGCACCAGGCTACAACGATGGACCACGACCTCAACTATACAAGGAAACTAGGAGTTGGGCCAATACACAATATGCACAACACATATATTCAGCAATTAACATGGCTACAAAATATTGTCATTAAATTAGCAACTTAGCGTAGTATTCTAGTAGTACTGGACAATTACTTATATATAGGGTCAAGCTGAGTACTTGTGTGGTAGTAGAAGTCGGGCCTCAGTTGATTCATTCTACTCATTGTCTGATTGTGTGTTGTTTGGTGGCTGGGTTACAAAGCAACCATGGGTCTATAGTCAAAATGGAAATTTTATATTCATGGAAAAGAAAAGTTCTGTTTCCACACCGGTAAAACATCATTCCATTTTTGTTACTGTTTCCACTTCCATTCTGCAAATTTTCATTTTCGTTTTCATATTTCCGCATAGTTTCCATTTTCCCTCCAAAAAGCAAAAAGTTTCCGCTCCATTTCCATCCCTACCTTCAACTGATTTTTGGCTGTGAACTCTCGGAGAGATCATGGCGGTGCATTAGGTTCAGCATGCTCCATAGCTCTATTTAGCATTAAGATAGATATTTGTAACATGTAAGTTTCTAAAAAAAGTATGATTTTTGACTGACTCATTCTCCTTATTGCCGGTGCACAAGAGTGGCGGCGCCGGTGCACAAGAGTGGCGGCGCCGGCGCCGGTGGCGCGGATGAGAGCCTGGTGATGTGGGCGACGTCGCAATTGCGGGACAGCAGGCTGGTGGTGGCGGAGCTGTCGGACCCGCCGTTGAAGGGTGC
This sequence comes from Triticum aestivum, assembly GCF_018294505.1. Taxonomy (NCBI): domain Eukaryota; kingdom Viridiplantae; phylum Streptophyta; class Magnoliopsida; order Poales; family Poaceae; genus Triticum; species Triticum aestivum. The sequence goes on from NC_057810.1 coordinate 26,693,140, forward strand.
ATTCCCTCCCGAGGAGATGCAGATCATGGCACACTTGGCAAGGGAGTGCCTGCAGTGGGACCCCGAGGCCAAGCCCACCATGACCGAGGTCTTCCAGATCCTCTCCACCATCGCGCCCCTTGCGGACAAGTGCCATCGCCATCACCTGCCCGCAGCCGCCGCCACCTTCGTCCTCGGCTTCCGTGCTGAGAGGCCTCAAGAATGCTCAGTGTGGCAGGACGACTAAGATGACCGTCGCAGCGATCACCTACACTTAGCGAACGGCAACAATGTCAAGGGCGCTGTCGTGTCAGGAGAGGTCGCGGTCAACATCGGCACGCCCGTGAAAATGATGACGATGATAGGCCGGAGCTAGCGGTCGGCAAAGCAGGAGGAGGTAGTCGCGGCTGGAGACGTTCATGCAACCGATGACGGCGATGAGCCTCTACAGGTGAACGGTGGTAGAAGAGGTAGATAGCCATAGTAAATTAGGGCATCTCCAACGGCAACCCCCAAATTTTCTCTCGCACCCGTTGGTGGACAGGAGGTGCCAGTCCGCAGAAACGGATGCAGAAGAACACCAGTCGACCATAGCCGCATACATTTCAAACCGCATTTTAACTAACCGGATGAAATTCATGCAAAACGGCTGGTATTCATCAAAGTTTGGATAGAAAATAGCACAAACATGCATAGATAGCATGCAAATTAAGTCTAACATAACAATGTCTCTAATTCGACAAGATCCAAGTTTTTTATGAACGGATCATGTCGTCTCACACATAGTCCTCCTTCAGTTTCATTCAACGGTGTGTGCATGTAAATGGTCGTCTCTCTGTCCTGTGGTACACTACAGTTGCATGTGCGGGCTACATATAATGTGTAGACCAACACTAAGCGAATGAATTAATCAACAAGTTGATCAAGAGGAAGTAAAACATACGATATCATCATCTGCCACGTGCAATGGTCACCTTGCTTCGAGCTGACGAACCACTTAGCAAAACTTGATGACACTGACCTGGATAGCGTGCCAGAGACATGACAATGATCTTACGTTTCGATGATGTACATGTCATAGGGCGGAATGTGCTTTCGTTCGTAAAACTTTTTATGCACTTGCTCCCAAAAGGGGCCCCCTCTGCTCCTGCCTATGAAATCTGTGGATACGGCCAGGCACGCATCGCACAGGAACTCATCCTCCATGGTCAAGTAGCTGGCCATCCTTCGCACTCTAAAAAAGATATAGCGTTCGAAAATAAGCTCAATGGCATTTGACTGAACACCAATCGGGCGTGGTGTCTGCCATGGAGGTCATCGACAGGGGCAGAGTGTATCTGGGTACAAATGGCTCCATGGTGGGCAGCTCCGTCGTAGGCGCGTCGTTGCTGGTTGCAGACGTCCGACAATGGCTCTTCTAGCCGCTGCATATGCCTGTCGCTCTGCCTGTCGTAGGCATACAGTAGGTGACAGGGCGACGAATGGCTACAACAATGGTTGCAGACGTCCGACAATGGCCCTTTCGACAATGGCGCATATCAGACTTATTCCTCCACCGTTTCCAACCCCTTCGCCGGTCCCGACATCAACCTTGTCCGCGATCTCAACATCCGCGAGTGCGTTCCGATGAAGCTTGATCAATCCACTGCGTCCTACTCCACTTGGAAGCGGTACTTCTCCTTGGTGTTTCACCACGTCGACGGGACCGTGAACTCGAGCCTCATGATTCACGACGAGGAGTGGATGATCCTCGACGCCACCATCATCCGCTGGTTCTACCTCACCATCTCTTCCACACGGTGGTGGATGATGAGGACAAGGCCTACGCCATCTGGACCAAGCTCAACGGCCTCTTCACCGATAACAAACTGCAGTGCAAGGTCCTTCTTCATGGCGAGTTTTACGGGTGCCAGCAGCTTGACTCGTCCATCGACGATTTTTGCATGCGCCTCAAAAATCTTGCCGACGAGCTCCGCGATCTCGGCGAGACGATCGGCGACGAGCTCCTCATCAGCACCCTCACCGTCGTCCTCAATGAGGACTTTGGGAACGCCGCCTCCAACCTCACCCTCATCCAGGATCCTACCTTCACTAAGGTGGTGGCGTACCTCAAGCTGGAGTAACGACGGATCACTACAAAAATATGTCAACTTGTGACCTTTTGCCAGTGACCCTGGGAAAATTGGTCATAAATCTACGACCATTTGAGACCAATTGGTCAAAAGCTAGTTGGGGGGGCTCCAAACCCTAAACTATAACGACCATTTTGGTCAGAAATGTCGTAATTTCCTTACATGAAATGGTCATAAAGCAGACAACACTGGTCTGCTGCCTTATTTCTAGCCGATCACGACCAATATAGATGGTCATAATCTTATAAATTGTGGTGGATTACTATGACTAGGCGCCACCTCATCAATTTTGTCTATGTGTCATGTCCATGTGTCAATTTTTGCCCTAGGTTGTGAAGCAACACTACTACAGGATGCTACTAACGCGACACTACGATCAGAGACCCTTCAAGAAACTGTGTGCGATGCAATAATCGCAAACGGTGGTGTCAGAGAACCGTAAAAAAGGTCCAAAACATTTGCGATGACGGATGCATCAAACACGGTTCAGATTTTAGTTGCGTGTGCGATGCACGACATACAGTTCAGTTCAATGAACTATTTGCGATGAGGAGGAACAAAAAAAACGGGCAGCCAGATGAAGGCGTGTGCGATACGCAGCATACAGTTCACTCGAATTAACTGTTTGTGATGTGGCGGAATAACAGAAACTGACAGCTAGATAAAGTTGTGTCTGATTGAGGGCATAGGCTACGAATTCTGAAGTGGAGAGTGCCATGAATCACATGCGTCCACATGCCGTACTCCGCGACCCTAATTTCTCCGAAGAGGCGTTCAATGCCTTCAACTCAGGAGACGCGTACATCTGAGCTGCCCAAGATGGCCTTGCCAGAGCCACGGACCAGTATGTAAAGGATATACGGGTAAGAAAATCTGATAATTATGTATATCAGTAGCCCCTGAGACTTGAAACAGTTGGCACAACTGATTTAAGGATCATTGTATGCATAGGTTCTGATGGAGAAGAATACCCAGTTGTCTCAAGAGCTGGAGGAGTGCAAAGCCCAGCTACGGGCCGCAGTTGCCGAAATGGAGGAGTCCAAGAAGGCCTCATCTGGTAATACCTGTCTTGGTCGAAAAGAATGTAATGACATGTACCAGTTAGTATTCGGCATGCATGCAAATCTAACAATAGATTCTGCAGACAATCCCGGTGGTAATCTGGAGATTGTACCGAGGGATGAGCAACATGCCCAACGATAGCTAGAGGCTGCCGAGCACGTGCTTACACGGGTTATTCGAGAGAAAAATTATCTCCAGGATGCCCATACCCGGCTGGGCGTTGAACTGGGAGATGTTCGGGCCCAGCTTGCAGACTCCGTGAAGGAGAACAAGAGGCTTCGACGCAGCATTTTTAGTATGTGCTCAATTGAATCTTTATTCAGTTCGGTGAAGAAATGGGCTAACAGAGTTATGTCTGTAGGTATGCTGACAGGTCGCCCCGAAGAGGAGATGCCCGGATCCGCAGGCGATCTTCTCCAAGAGCTCTCACAACTGCACGGACAAGATCGGCAGGTGATGCAGGGTATTGCCCAGGCCTTGTGGCCATCCGCCTCCCCGCCAGGAGGCATGGGGGAGCTTGTAGAGATGCTCAAGGGAGCGGCGGCGCTTCCAATTATGGAAGATATCTGTCTGCCGACAAGGTGCGAGGGAAGCCTGGGCCATGGTGAAAACGCGGTACACCAAGGTTGACCCGAATCACATGGCCGAGGTCGGACATGTAGGGTCAGATGGGAAAGAGATCCCAGTTAGTCTGGTGTATGACCAGGTAGGTTTAGCCGCAAAGTATTCCCAACAGGATTGTAGGCTAGACAACCTGTTGGATGGTATAGAAGAAGAATTTAGTCAGTCTAAGTGACTGTGTACTTCAAATGACATATTTTGTCCCTAGCCAGATTGTAATCATTTGTCATGGCGGACCTTTTCGCTTCAACCTCCAGACCCGACAGTCCGGAGTGTATCTGAATACCCGCTCAGTTATGTAAAAACTGGGGTACGCGTGGAAACCAGTCGTAGGGGTCATAAGTGCTTGAACAGACGAGTACCCAACTAGCTATGTTATATTACATGGATAGTAAGAAACATCTTCCAGGGAGAATAGTTCCGTTAAGGGTTCCTTTCCCTGGGCATGCATGCATTAATGTGCATGTCCGAACTGCGAAAAGAGACGCAGAATATAAACATCTGGGGGCATATATTGTAATGGGTAAGAAACATCTTTTGTTCACCGACTGAATATTCCCTTAAGAATGCTAGCTTTTGACTTCACCCAGTCTGAGGTTCACATCCGGCTGACCCGGCAGTAACAATCGTAGAGGTGCTCCCCTTATGCCCTAGCCGAACTAACGAGAACATAGGGCATAAACACAAGAGTTAGGCAACCCAGCTTGGCCAAAACTTAAGTCATATCGATGCATATAATGGCGAAAAAAGATACATATGGAAAAATGACACATATGTGGTGGGCATAAAGCCCGAAAGATAATTATATTAAGCTTCTGTATAAGAAGCCCCTAGCTATAATGAGCACGCATAGCGCGTCAAGATTGTGTAGTCAAGACATACTTTAAGCTTTTAAGGCCATAAAGAAAAAGGAAGGAAGAAAGAAAGAAAGCGGATATAACTTAAAAAAAAGGCGGAGGTAAGGAGACGAATACAGAGTCCGGCACTAGGCATAGAATCTTCGGAGTCTGACCGCGTTCCATGGGTTTGGCTCGAGTCGATTATCAGATGCATCACGCAGACGATACGCTCCTCCGGTGAGATCTTTATCAATGATGGAGGGACCCTCCCACTTGGGCTTGAGCTTGTCCTTTTTCTTCTCCGGTAGGCGTAGAACGAGTTCGCCAACGTTATAAGTTTTGGCCTGTACTTCTCTGCTTTGATACCTACGAGCATGTTGCAGATAGAATGCGGAACGGGCTTTTGCAACGTCACGCTCCTCCTCCAGGGCATCTAAACTGTCCTGCCGATCAAGCTCGGCTTCTCTATCTTCGTACGTGCATACTCGAGGTGAGTCATGAATGATGTCGCAGGGCAATACCGCCTCCGCGCCGTACACCATAAAAAATGGTGTGTATCCGGTAGTGCGATTCGGCGTGGTCCGCAGCCCCATAGTACGGAGTCGAGCTCCTCAACCCAGTGCGTATCTGATTCCTTCAAGGATCGCACTAGTCTAGGTTTGATGCCTCTCATAATAAGACCATTTGCTCATTCGACTTGACCGTTTGTTTGGGGATGATAGACGGAGGCATAATCGAGCTTAATGCCCATGTTGCCGCACCAAGTTTTCACCTCGTCGGCTGTGAAGTTGGAGCCATTATCGGTGATGATGTTGTGGGGGACACCGTAATGGTGTACGACCCCAGATATGAAGTCTATCACTGGTCCAGATTCGACCGTTTTAACTGGTTTGGCTTCTATCCATTTGGTGAATTTATCCACCATGACCAACAAGTATATTTTCTTATGGCTTCCTCCTTTAAGGGGTCCAACCATATCGAGCCCCCAGACCGCAAAGGGCCAAGTTATGGGGATTGCTTGGAGAGCGATAGGTGGTATATGGCTTTGATTTGCAAAAAGATGGCAACCGACGCAATGTTGGACGAGGTCCTGTGCGTCTGCTTGTGCTGTCGGCCAGTAGAAACATGTACGAAAGGCCTTGCTTACAAGGGCCCGAGCTGCGGCGTGGTGGCCGCCGAGTCCAACATGAATTTCAGCCAAAAGCTGTCGTCCTTCCTCTTCTGAGATGCACCTTTGGAGTACTCCGATAGCGCTTTTCTTATAAAGCTCTCCCTTGTGAACCTTGTAGGCTTTAGAGCGCCGCACAATGCAACGTGCCTCATTTTGGTCCTCAGGGAGTTCTTGCCTATTTAGGTAGGCTAAGAAGGGTTCTGTCCATGGGGCGATGACAGCCATGATCACGTGGGCTGATGGTGTTATTTCGGCGGCAAAGCCTCTGATTGTGTCAGTGTGTTCTGGATCTGGGGTTGTGGTCGGATCCGGACTGGTATTGCCGGTCTCCCCTTCCCACACCATGGATGGCTTGAACAGCCTTTCCAAGAAGATATTAGGTGGGACGGGGTCGCGCTTAGTGCCGATGCGGGCGAGGATATCTGCCGCTTGATTGTTTTCTCGGACCACATGGTGGAATTCAAGCCCCTCAAACCGAGCTGACATTTTGAGGACGGCATTGCGGTAAGCCGCCATTTTTGGGTCCTTGGCGTCAAAGTCTCCATTTATTTGAGATATTGCAAGGTTCGAATCCCCACGCACTTCTCCGGTGGGGGATGTCAGGACAACGTCTGCTCCCAGACCAGCCAGCATCTTAGAGCCGTCAAAGTGCATGATCCAATTGGAGTACGCGTCGTACTCTTCAGGTGGTTCGGCTTCTGTCCATTTGGCGATGAAGTCAGCCAGTACTTGCGACTTAATGGCTCGCCATGGTTTATATATGATGTCGAACGGGAGGAGCTCGATAGCCCACTTAGCAATCCGGCCCGTGGCATCGCGGTTATTTATTATATCGTTGAGTGGTACTTCAGAGGCCACCGTGGTTGAACACTCTTGAAAGTAGTGTCGTAGTTTCCGGGATGCCATGAAGACCACGTATGCTATCTTTTGATAATGTGGGTATCGTGACTTGCATGGAGTGAGGACAGTGGATACGTAGTATACCAGCTTTTGAAGCGGGAACTTATGTCCGTCCGTCTCTCGTTCGACGATGAGCACTGCGCTTACAACCTGGTGTGTTGCAGCTATATATAACAGCATGGGTTCGCTGATATTTGGCACGGCCAGGATTGGATTGCTGGCCAAGAGGGCTTTTATTTCTTCCAGTCCGGCCGTAGCCGCATCCGTCCACTCGAAGTGCTCGGTGTGTCGAAGAAGGCGATAAAGAGGTGGTGCCTTTTCTCCCAATCGGGAGATAAAGCGGCTTAGGGCAGCCACGCATCCAGTTAATTTCTAGATTTGCTTGAGGTTTGTTGGGGTAGCCAACTGTGACAGAGGTCGGATTTTAGCCGGATTTGCTTCAATTCCTCTATTGGAAACGATGAAGCCCAGGAGTTTTCCAGCGGGGACGCCGAAAACACATATTTCCGGATTGAGCTTGATGTCATATGTTCAGAGATTGTCGAACATAAGCCTCAAGTCGTCTATTAAAGTTTCGACTTTCCTGGTTTTGATGACCACGTCGTCTACGTATGCCTCGACTGTTTTGCCGATTTGTTTTTCCAGGTATGTCTGAATCATGCGTTGATAGGTTGCACTGGCATTTTTGAGCCTGAAAGGCATGTTGTTAAAACAGAAGGGGCCGTATGGAGTGATGAATGTCGTTGCGGCTTGATCAGACTCCGCCATCTTGATTTGATGGTATCCAGAGTATGCATCGAGGAAGCACAATGAGTCGTGCCCTGCGGTAGCGTCGATGATTTGATCGATGCGGGGGAGGGGGAAGGGATCCTTGGGGCAAGCCTTATTGAGGTCCTTGAAATCGACACATAGGCGCCAAGATTTGTCCTTCTTTGGTACCATCACCAGGTTTGCTAGCCAGTCCGAATGTTTTATTTCTCTGATGAATCCGGACTCGAGTAACTTGGCTAGCTCCTCTCCTATGGCTTGTCGCCTAGGTTCTAAAAAACGCTGAAGAGTCTGCTTGACCGGCTTGTATCCCTTCAGTATGTTTAGGCCATGCTCGGCCAGCCTGCGTGGGATACCTGACATGTCTGAAGGATGCCAGGCGAAGATGTCCCAATTCTCGCACAAGAACTACCGCAGTGCGGCGTCTATTGTGGGGTTCAGCTATGCCCCGATGGATGCTATTTTTGTAGGGTCCATTGGGTGGACCTGGAATTTGACTATCTCATCCGCTGATTTGAAAGAGGTGGGCTTGGGTCGTCTGTCGAGTATCACATTGTCCCTGTCCACTGTGGAGCGCAGCGCAGTTAGTTCTTCTGCCGCGAGGGCTTCGGATAATGCCTCGAGGGCCAGTGCGGCGGTTTTATTTTCGGCGCAGAGTGCTACATCAGGATCACTAGCTAGAGTGATGATTCCATTGGGCGCGGGCATCTTGAGCTTCATGTACCCATAATGGGGTATATCTTGGAAGCTCGTGAATGCATCCTGCCCTAAGAGGGCGTGGTATCCGCTATTGAACGGGGCCACTTAGAATGTGAATTCTTCGGACCTATAATTCTCCAGCGTGCCAAATACCACATCTAGTGTGATCTTTCCCGCACATTGTGCCTCCTGACTAGGGATGATTCCTCTGAAGGTCGTGCTGCTTTGCTCAATGCGGCTCTTGTCTATTTCAATTTTGTTAAGAGTTTCCTCGTAGATGAGGTTTAATCCGCTGCCACCGTCCATGAGCACTTTCATAAGCTGGAAGCCGTCCACAATTGGACTAAGGACCAAAGCGGCTGGTGCCCGAACTGTTCGGAATTGAGGTTCGTCACTGGCATTTAAGGTTATGGCCGTGTCGTTCCATGGATTTATTGCTGCAACGTGGGAGACTTCGGCGAGGCTGCGGAGTGCTCGCTTGCGCCTATTATTTGAGGCAAAAGTCTCGAAGACTGTCAATACTGTATTGTTATTTTTCGCGGGATGATGCTCTGCGGTTTCATTGATGAGGAGATCTTCACCGCTCTTGGCCACGTGCTGGAGTATCCAACATGCTCTAAGGCTGTGTGTTGGTATGGTATCCGGTGTGCTGTGAATTTTACATGGCCTATTGAGCCATCCCTTCAATACGGTTCCACGCCCTGTAGTGGGCTTTGGTTTCTTTGTGATTGGATAGGTTGACTCGCGAGAGTGCACCCTTTTAGTTCGGACGAGGGGTTTAGTGAGAGCCGGAGGATCCCAGAATTTTGTTTGCATTTTACAGGCACTTTTCGTCGCAAAGTACTTTTGTACTATGACTGCCAAGTCAGCGAAGTGCCCTATGTCACGGCGACTTGTGGCATTTAGGATTCCCTTGTCCGTGCAATTTTTGCAAAAGAGTGAGATTGCGTCTTCCTTGCGACAGTCCTTGACCTTGCTCATTACGAGGAGGAATCTGGCCCAGAAGTGATGTACTGTCTCTTGGGGCTCTTGTCTAATGTGGGAAATATTGCTTGCATCTGGGTGGGTGGGTAGATTTAAGTCCAAACCTTGACCCGATCTGAGACCCAGGGGCAGAGGAGCTTCCGATCTTGGCAGTTCGGGCTCCGGGATGTTGCCTAATTTTTCTGGCCCGCTGTTCGATTCTAGGTTCGGAGCTTGGGCCATGTCCTCGCGTGGGCGGGTATCTGGCTCGGAGAGCTCGGGAATCCGAACATAGTTCGTCCTCAAAATAGAGGAAGAATCGCTGCATTGCTCCTCCACCACCGCTATCTGGTGGGTGAGCGGCGGAGAGTTAATCTCCCTTTGATCGGGTTTAAGCCCAATCCGATCATAGTCCGTAGCGATTCCCAAGGCGGCGATGTGATCTAAGAGCCCGTTCAAGGATGAGAGATCCATTGGATCCTTCTTCTCGGTGTATTCCGAGATGACGTGGAGGTTGTTTTTGATGACCCGAGAAGTCATTGTCGGCGCGGTGGCCGAACGGGCGGTCATAACGAAGCTGCCTAATCGGAGAGTTTGGCCTAGAGCCAAGGCTCCCCCGGAAGTGATGTTGTCCTTGACAACAAGGCGAGCCATCAAGCCTTACCATGACGGCACAGTGGAACTCTCAATGAAAGCACCAATGTCGGTGTCAAAACTGGCGGATCTCGGGTAGGGGTTCCCGAACTGTGCGTCTAAGGCTAATGGCAACAGGAGGCGGGGGACACAATGTTTACCCAGGTTCGGGCCCTCTCGATGGAGGTAATACCCTACTTCCTGCTTGATTGATCTTGATGATATGAGTATTACAAGAGTTGATCTACCATGAGATCGTAGAGGCTAAACCCTAGAAGCTAGCCTATGGTTATGATTGTTGTTGTCCTACGGACTAAACCCTCCGGTTTATATAGACACCAGAGGGGGCTAGGGTTACACAGAGTCGGTTACAGAGAAGGAAATCTACATATCCGAATCGCCAAGCTTGCCTTCCACGCAAAGGAGAGTCCCACCCAGACACGGGACGAAGTCTTTAATCTTGTATCCTCATAGTCCAACAGTCCGGACAAACTATATAGTCCGGCTGTCCGAGGACCCCCTAATCCAGGACTCCCTCACCCGGCAAGATCCTTGCCGTGGCGGCTTGCAAAGCCCCGACAAGGGTTCTTGCCGGGACGGCTTGCGCAGCACTGACAAGACCACCACCCTTGAGGTTGAGAGCTCTGACACCATCGACAACGTCAAGACTAAGACCCAGGGGCATATGCGTGGTAGCATGCAGATCTTTGTGAAGACTGGTGGCATGCAAATCTTCGTGAAGACCAGAAGACGAAGTCCCCAGAAAGCTCTTGCTGGGGACGACCGCAAGGCCCCGGCAGGACTCTTGCCATGGACGACTGCGAAGCCACAGCGAGGCTCGTGCGCGACACGGTTCCGCCGCCCTGCGACCGTTCTAGCATAGCGACCAGCCTGCCAACTAGGCAAGCACCTGCGTGGTGGGAAGCAGATCTTCGTGAAGATCCTGCCACCGCTCGAGTGCATCGGCTAGCCAGTCAGCTTGGTGATGTATGCCTCGTCATCCTGGATGCATGTTAAGACGGGGTGAGGCGGCGACGGATGGGACGGGCTCTATTTCCGTCCCCGATAAAGTTAGAGGGCACGTAAGCAGCGCATTTAATGCGTTTGTCCTACAACGTCAGTGATAAGCATATGTACTGTAGCTACTTTACACCTCCTGTGTGCCACTATGGCGACCCCTTAGAAGTATAAAAGGAGGCCCAAGGCGTACTGGGGAAGGATTCGAACTTTTTGGACTGGGCATGCATAGCAACTAGTCGAAGTCCAAGAACACTGAGATATGCACTCAAAGCAGGACTAGGGTTTTACGCTTCTTAGCGGCCCGAACCTGGGTAAAAATCCATCATGTTGATCGCTGGACCTGCTCTTTGCGCACCCCTCTCTCCTGCCAACCGTAGAAGGGATTCACGTGATCCCATAGGTGTCGTTGCCCCGACATGGAGGGAACAGCATCAATGCCAAGGGCGCCGTCGTGTCTGGAGAGGTCGCGGTTAACGTTGGCACGCCGTCGACGATGATGACAACGATGGGCCGGAGCTGGCGGTCGGCGGAGCAGGAGGAGGTGGACCTCACGGAGCCATGGCTGGAGACGTTCACGCAGCCCGCGACGGCGACAAGCCTCTACAGGTGAATGGTGGTAGAAGAGGTAGATAGGGATAGTCAATTAGCATTGGATCAAACTCTGCCGCCATCCCCCGGCCGCGTGCAGTGCATGGCGCCATGGCGGGATCGATCTCATCTTGTACAGACCAAAAGTAATCAATCAATTTGAGAAGAAACGTTACTAAGATCAGCTGATGGCACTCAATCCATCGCAAGGGTCGAACGACGTGCCGGTAGCTCCAATTGGAGTTGGGCAATCAAGCCAGATGACGCCTCCTGGTGTTCCCACTCTAATATCCAAAACCATGTGAACTCCCGGATGCGGATTTTGAGCACCTGCGTCGGGCCCGCGTTATCCCAGCGGTAGATTCTGTGCACTGTTCCTCGAGATGGCCGGCAAGTAAACAGGTTTTTTTTGTTGGCACTATTACCGTGGCAGCCGGCTATTATTGTCGATGTGGTCACATGGGTACTGCCCCAACTTTGGCCCAGCGTAGCTTTGTCTTCCACCATACCCCCTGCAAGCCCGTGAACACATCTGACGCTCTCTCTCCTCTTTCTTTGACTTATAGCTCGATGATGCCCCGCACGGCGGCGACTCGATGGCGCCGGCGCTCGGCTGGGAAATCAATCCGGCAGCCGCCGATAGGTCACACTGATTCATCTGGTTGCATCACTCTTCGCGTTGCTCGTCTGGGGTGGGATATAATCAAACTATATTTCCTGTATGAGATTCTGAATCCCCTCTTTTTGTGGGTTATGTGCCGGATCACAGATCGAACATCTCCGCCGGCTATCCAATCACATCCGTCGGGCAGATGGTCGGAGGGGTGCCCGGTGCGGGATAGCGCCGGCGGCGATTCTGGTGCCGCCCGCCCGGACCTGCGGCTGAATCCCCGGCTCCTCTCCTTCCAGCAGCGGGCCTCCACTCATATCTGTGATCTCTCCATCTCCATCTCAAATGTATCAGTCTCCCCCGCCGCCTAGCATTCTCCTGTGTACAGCTACAGCCAGCAACTCCAATGTCGGACCAAGGTGGAACAGAGTCAGGGGGTCGGCAGGAATCTGTTCAGGGGGTCGGCAGGAATTTGTCCTTATCTGTGTGCATGTGACCCGGCTGAAACAGTGCCCTCCGGTAACAGTCGCGTCCCACTCGTAACAACTGCACGCGAATCGTGCCGTGAGTCAATTACGGGAACAGCTAGCCCCAATCCCTAGGTATATGGGCGCCCAGGATAAACGGGCCGGGGCGCAGGCGCTCTGAATTTTATTTTCGGTGAACTCCCAGTTATGCTTATGAAATTGTTGCTTGTTGACTTTCTTTGCTTGTACTCTTCCTTGTGTGTGCTTGAGAACTTGTGCTTGTGCGCTTGCGCTTGAGAACATATATTCCTCTGTGTTGTGGAACGGTGATTTGGCTATGATGTGGGACCTTTTGTGATATGTGGGATGTGATATAATTGCTATATATGTGAAATACTATTGCTATATATGGTTTGCTGCAGGCATACATGAAACCAAATTTATAAAAATGTTGAAAACTGAATGTGATGTTCGATTTTTTTGCTTTCAAGAGTACCTTACATTTCTCTGTTGGTGTAACAAAGCAGACAATACGCCGAAACTACTATTTTGAGCTCGAGCTCAGTTGCCCTCGTTATCTATGTCGTTCACTCGCCTCGAGATGCCCAGTCCAGCATGTGTATGCTTGGGCCCATCAACTAACTCGGGGTCCACAGACCCACATGTGTCCAACGGTCAACCCAACGCCGTCAGGCGCTGGCTGGCTGGCTCAGATGTACGATCACGGTATGGGCTGTCCGAGACATCTTGTACTGACGGCACAGGTGACCAGCCTGTTTAATTGTCTCCAGCTGCGTTGGAGCTACCAATCTTCGGATCAAGATTACATCCTCCTTCCAACTGCGTTTGACCTCCTAAGATTATGGATGGCCTCCAACTGTATTGGCACTCTCATTAATATCAATGATCCATTTCAGACCGTCTCCTTGAATGGAATATATTGCTGATTAACCATCTGTCTTCTATGTCTGAATCATACAATTTTCTTACTGTATCGCGTGAACTACTGAATTCAAGGCAGTAGATTCAAGATTATGTTACAACAGAATCTAACATAAGTAAACAAAACTGCAGCACCTCATGATCAACTCACAAGTTTTCCACTCACGATCAAACAACCAGGATGGAAGCTAACATGTCACACCTGGCTCAAAATAGTGATCCTAATTTAATTAACACTAGCATGACCGCCCCATTAGACAGCGCGGGACTACAAGCGCCCCTACGACGATCCCTTACTTGATAACTCAAGTCATCCGCTGCATCACAACCTGCAGGCACCACATGTCAGAGCTATCCACGTTGTTTCTGGTCTGCTAACGATTTTCTATGAACTCTGACCGTCTTCCCTTGTATCTTGATCCAGCCTCGATTTAGGCTTTTGGTCCATCACCGGTTGAATGTGTTTCTATTCCTGCATGGTCCCAAGTTGTTAATACTGTTTTTCTTATGTACCAAATAAGATTTGGGTACTAGGATTGAACTGCTAACTGAAATTACCTCTCCGTGCAAGTTCATTATCAAGGACTGCTCTGGAGGAACTCTCCCCTGCTTCCCTTACTATTTTCCATTACAATGAAATGTTAATTATTGTTCTTTAGATAATCACAGCAAATTGTCAATTTTGAGATTGATGTGAATTTACTTTTAATGCCTGGAAAGACATATCCGTTGCAGCTTAGTTCCCTCACCATCCTGCCGGATGCATTGAGCGCGGACGGGATGGTGCGCCTCCCGACTTGCAGCACAGTTGAAAGAACATGCGGTGCCCCCATGTTTGGTTTGGTAATTGATGACAATCTCTATGGACTAATGGTTGTCTTGAGTTATATTTGAAGGATCTGTCCATAGGCTTTTCTTGAATTCCATGTGTTGGTTTCAAGGAGTTTATGAGTTGACCAAGGTGCTATTAAGGAATTATCCAAAGATTGGTCATGTGAGTGTTGAGCTTATTGCAAGCATGTCTTGAATAAGAAGATTGTGTAATCATTCATGTTTACCTTCAAGACATCATCCAAATGAAGAGAGTTGGAAAGATTCAAGGTTGATCAAGACTAAGTCAAAGAATGAATCAAGTTGATCAACACACAAAGCATAGAAGATGTACTGAGAGGGATCAAGCGATCCCATGATATGGTAAACATGGTCAATCACGCTTTGTGTACTAACCCATGGTCTTCGTGAGAGTTCTTTGTGGGGTTAGGTTGCGGTGTGCAAGTTCAAGTAGGATCATCACGAAGAGATCATATGCTTGAAGCTTGCCGTCCATTATGGCGACAATGGACTTGTGAAGATGTGCAGAAGAGTGGCTCACCCATAGTGGAGTATGGGGGAGCAATCTCTAGTCTTCATCAAGCCAAAGCAATCAAGAAAGGTGGTCCATCTTGAGGAGGAGAAGATCGTCATCATCTAGCTCAAGTGGATCATGTGCAAGGCAAAGGTTTGCCCTTGATAGGTTTTCTATTTTACCGGTCTCACGGTAGTTGTGGGAGACCGGGTTATAGGATTGCTTGCCGTACTATCAAGGGGGGCTCTCGATGAGTTGCTTGATCGTATCGTTCGTAGAGAGCTCAAACCATTGCATCCTTGCATCATCTTTTTGGTTCTTGTTTGGTTCTTCTCCTTGTGAGATTTGGAGCTTATGGTATTTTTTATGACAAGCTCGAGTTCATCGAAAACGGAGTTCCCATGCATCTTCTATGATGTTTTCGATGTTGGAGGGTATGCCGGTTCTTCTAGGTTGGAGGTTTCACTCCTTTGTTTGCTAAGCATACCTCCCCTGCCTCTTCTTACTATAACCAGAACAACAATTATTCTCTGATTTTAAATGAATAACCGTATTGCAATAAACATGATCAAATCATATTCATGCTCAACGCAAATGCCAAATAACATTTATTTAGGTTCAACACTAATCCCGAAAGTATAGGGAGTGTGCGATGATGATCATATCAATCTTGGAACCACTTCCAACACTCATCATCACTTCCCCTTCAACCAGTCTCTGTTTATATAACTCCTGTTTCGAGTTACTAATCTTAGCAACTGAACAAGTATCAAATACTCAGGGGCTACTATAAACACTAGTAAGGCACACATCAATAACCTGTATATCAAATATACCCTTGTTCACTTCGCCATCCTTCTTATCCACCAAATATTAAGGGATTTCCGCTTCCAGTGACCATTTCCTTTGCAGTGTAAGCACACAGTTTCAGGCTTTGGTCCAGCTGTGAGCTTCTTCGCGGGAGTGACAACTTGCTTGTCATTCTACTTGAAGTTCCCTTTCTATCCCTTTGCCCTTTTCTTGAAACTAGTGGTCTTGTCAATCATCAACACTTGATGCTCTTTCTTGATTTCTATCTTCGTTGATTTCAACATCACGAAGAGCTCGGGAATCGTTTTCGTCATCCCTTGCATACTATAGTTCATCACAAAGTTCTACTAACTTAATGATGGTGACTAGAGAACTCTGTCAATCACTATCTTATCTGGAAGATTAACTCCCACTTGATTCAAGCGATTGTAGTACCCAGACAATCTGAGCACATGCTCACTAGTTGAGCGATTCTCCTCCATCTTTTAGCAATAGAACTTGTTAGAGACTTCATATCTCTCAACTCGGATATTTGCTTGGAATATTAACTTCAATTCCTGGAACATCTCATATGGTCCATGACCGGATACGATGCAACCGAAGAGGAAGTGCTAAAGGGAAGCCGAGTATGTTTGCCTAGAAGACACGCATGACAAGTGTGACCGTCGGTCTTATTACAAGTGAAAGAAAAACTCCAAAGAATATGTCGAAGGGTGGTGTCGTTCGGATGTCCCAAGCGAGCGTGCCAAAGGTCCACACCGACGGAAAGGGCGACCGGAGAGGTGTTGGTGGAGGCGGGCGGGTGGACCGGATAAAGCTCGTCGGGGCTATCACATCGGTGGAGCACCATCCGGGTACGGGCATCCTTGACAGAAAAACAACACATGTCAAATTCAACGGTGACAGGATTATCACGAGTAAGAGAACGAACGGAAACAAGATTGGTAATAAGGTCAGGAGACACAAGTATGTTATATAATGATATCGGTGTGGATGTAGACCAAAAGTAAGCATGGCCTATGTGTGTAATGGGAACTCATGATCCACCACCGACGGTAATGCGATTGGAAGTATGGACGGGATAAGAGGAACAGAGAGTACCAGGGTTGGCAGCCATATGAGAGGTGGCGCCACTGTCCATGTACCAATCGCCGCCACCCGTGTAGTTAGCCGGTGAGGGGGCGAACTGAAGCGCCGCGAGAAGGGCCGGGTCCCATGGAGCCGGTGGGAGTGGCGGCGCCGATGGTGGCAGCGCGGCGTATGGCGCCGCGGCATAAGGCATCGACGGCGGCGTGGTGTACGGCGCGGTGGCGTAGGCTCCTGGAGAGGGCGCGTCGTACGACGCTGGTGGAAGCGCGGCGTACGGCGCCTGGGGCGCGGCGATCAGCGCTTGGTGCGCCATGGGGCATGGACCCAGGAGGCCAGGAGCGGGCTGGCGAGGCACTGATATGCTGTACGCATGAACCAGGCCCATCCATGGGTTTTGGGCCGTGGCCCAAGGTGCGGTGGCCTACTGCTGACGAGGCTGGCCACCCTGGCTGTTGCCCTTGCGACCGCGACGCCCACCACGGCGACAATCAGAGGAGGCAGGCGGGGGTGGCGGCCCCTGGAAGAGGCCCGCGGGCGGCGGCGGGTACTGCCCATAGGAGGCCGCCGGAGGAGGGAACCGCTGCGGCGCGGGCGCTTGCGGGGTCGGCGGGGGCGGGCGGCCGCGGGAGGTCCCGGCAGCGAGGGCGACGTGGGTAGCCCTGGTTTTCGCCATCTTCATGCGACGTTCCTCTAGAGGTAAGTAAGCCACGACCTTGGGAAAGGTTGGCTCCGGGATCAACGTGAGGTTCGAGGCAGCGTTGCCGAACTCCTCATTGAGCCCGGCGGTGAGGGTGCTGAGGAGGAGATCGTCGGAGATGGTTTCGCCAAGATCACAGAGCTCATCTGCAAGTTTCTTGAGACGCATGCAATAATCATCGACAGATGAATCAAGTTGATGAGACCCAAAAAATTCTTGCTGGAGAAAAACCCGATGTTGGAGTTGGTTCTCGGTGAAGAGCCCGTTGAGTTTGGTCCAAACGGCGAGGGTGTCGCCCCCGTCGGTGACCACCGTGTGGAAGAGATCTTTGGAGATGGTGAGGTAGAACCAACGAATGAGGGTAGCATCGATGGTCGTCCACTCTGCATCACCAAGCATGAGGCTGGAATCCACGGAACCGTCGACGTGATCATGGAGATGATACTCGCGAAACACTAGAGAGAAGTATGTTTCCAGGCGTAGTAGGTGGAGGTGGAGTAATCAAGACACACGGGGACACGACAGTGGATGTCAAGGTCGCGGATGAGCACGGGATCGGGTCCGGCGAACGGGTTGGGGATGGTGGAACCGGAGGCGGATGAACCGGGTGAGGCCATGGCGATTGCGGGAGGTGGCTAGGTGTGTGGGAGAAGGAAGAGGGTGCAGCGGCTATAGGATGGCAGCGGCGGCAGGGAGAGGGTGCGGCGGCGGCGGTGAAGCAGCGGCGGCGGCCTAGGGCGCGGCGGCGGCAGGAGGGGAAGCGTTAGGAAGAGGATCGTGTGAGGGAAACTGATACCATATTGTTTGGCAATGCAACTCTCAATTGATTTGGGTGCATACATGCACGCATATATTTACAATGAGTAGCCCACAGCCTCAACTATACATGGTAACTAGGAGGCGGGGCTCTCGATGAGTTGCTTGATCGTATCGTTCGTAGAGAGCTCAAACCATTGCATCCTTGCATCATCTTTTTGGTTCTTGTTTGGTTCTTCTCCTTGTGAGATTTGGAGCTTATGGTCTTTTTTATGACAAGCTCGAGTTCATCGAAAACGGAGTTCTCATGCATCTTCTATGATGTTTTCGATGTTGGAGGGTATGCCAGTTCTTCTCGGTTGGAGGTTTCACTCCTTTGTTTGCTAAGCATACCTCCCCTGCCTCTTCTTACTATAACCAGAACAACAATTATTCTCTAATTTTAAATGAATAACCGTAGTGCAATAAACATGATCAAATCATATTCATGCTCAACGCAAATGCCAAATAACATTTATTTAGGTTCAACACTAATCCCGAAAGTATAGGGAGTGTGCGATGATGATCATATCAATCTTGGAACCACTTCCAACACTCATCATCACTTCCCCTTCAACCAGTCTCTGTTTATATAACTCCTGTTTTGAGTTACTAATCTTAGCAACTGAACAAGTATCAAATACTCAGGGGCTACTATAAACACTAGTAAGGCACACATCAATAACCTGTATATCAAATATACCCTTGTTCACTTCGCCATCCTTCTTATCCACCAAATATTCAGGGCATTTCCGCTTCCAGTGACCATTTCCTTTGCAGTGTAAGCACACAGTTTCAGGCTTTGGTCCAGCTGTGAGCTTCTTCGCGGGAGTGACAACTTGCTTGTCATTCTACTTGAAGTTCCCTTTCTATCCCTTTGCCCTTTTCTTGAAACTAGTGGTCTTGTCAATCATCAACACTTGATGCTCTTTCTTGATTTCTATCTTCGTTGATTTCAACATCACGAAGAGCTCGGGAATCGTTTTCGTCATCCCTTGCATACTATAGTTCATCACAAAGTTCTACTAACTTAGTGATGGTGACTAGAGAACTCTGTCAATCACTATCTTATCTGGAAGATTAACTCCCACTTGATTCAAGCGATTGTAGTACCCAGAAAATCTGAGCACATGCTCACTAGTTGAGTGATTCTCCTCCATCTTTTAGCAATAGAACTTGTTAGAGACTTCATATCTCTCAACTCGGGTATTTGCTTGAAATATTAACTTCAATTCCTGGAACATCTCATATGGTCCATGACCGGATACGATGCAACCGAAGAGGAAGTGCTAAAGGGAAGCCGAGTATGTTTGCCTAGACGACATGCATGATAAGTGTGACCATCGGTCTTATTACAAGTGAAAGAAAAACTCCAAAGAATATGACGAAGGATGGTGTCGTTCGGATGTCCCAAGCGAGCGTGCCAAAGGTCCACACCGACAGAGAGGGCGACCGGAGAGGTGTTGGTGGAGGCGGGTGGGTGGACCGGATAAAGCTCGTCGGGGCTATCACATCGGTGGAGCACCATCCGGGTACGGGCATCCTTGACAGAAAAACAACACATGTCAAATTCAACGGTGACAGGATTATCACGAGTAAGAGAACGAATGGAAACAAGATTGGTAATAAGGTCAGGAGACACAAGTATGTTATATAATGATATCGGTGTGGATGTAGACCAAAAGTAAGCATGGCCTATGTGTGAAATGGGAACTCATGATCCACCACCGACGGTAATGCGATTGGAAGTATGGACGGGATAAGAGGAACAGAGAGTACCAGGGTTGGTAGCCATATGAGAGGTGGCGCCACTGTCCATGTACCAATCGCCGCCACCCGTGTAGTTGGCCGGTGAGGGGGCGAACTGAAGCGCCGCGAGAAGGGCCGGGTCCCATGGAGCCGGCGGGAGTGGCGGCGCCGATGGTGGCAGCGCGGCGTATGGCGCCGCGGCATAAGGCATCGACGGCGGCGCGGTGTACGGCGCGGTGGCGTAGGCTCCTGGAGAGGGCGCGTCGTACGACGCTGGTGGAAGTGCGGCGTACGGCGCCTGGGGCGCGGCGATCAGCGCTTGGTGCACCGTGGGGCATGGACCCAGGAGGCCAGGAGCGGGCTGGCGAGGCACCGGTATGCTGTACGCATGAACCAGGCCCATCCATGGGTTTTGGGCCGTGGCCCAAGGCGCGGTGGCCTGCTGCTGACGAGGCTGGCCACCCTGGCTGTTGCCCTTGCGACCGCGACGCCCACCACGGCGGCAATCAGAGGAGGCAGGCGGGGGTGGCGGCCCCTGGAAGAGGCCCGCGGGCGGCGGCGGGTACTGCCCATAGGAGGTCGCCGGAGGAGGGAACCGTTGCGCGGCGGGCGCCTACGGGGTCGGCGGGGGCGGGCGGCCGCGGGAGGTCCCGGCAGCGAGGGCGACGTGGGTAGCCCTGGTTTTTGCCATCTTCATGCGACGTTCCTCTAGACGTAAGTAAGCCACGACCTTGGGAAAGGTTGGCTCCGGGATCAACGTGAGGTTCGAGGCAGCATTGCCGAACTCCTCATTGAGCCCGGCGGTGAGGGTGCTGAGGAGGAGATCGTCGGAGATGGTTTCGCCAGGATCACAGAGCTCATCTGCAAGTTTCTTGAGACGCATGCAATAATCATCGACAGATGAATCAAGTTGATGAGACCCAAAAAATTCTTGCTGGAGAAAAACCCGGCGTTGGAGTTGGTTGTCGGTGAAGAGCCCGTTGAGTTTGGTCCAAACGGCGAGGGCGTCGTCCCCGTCGGTGACCACCGTGTGGAAGAGATCTTTGGAGATGGTGAGGTAGAACCAACGAGTGAGGGTAGCATCGATGGTCGTCCACTCTGCATCACCAGGCATGAGGCTGGAATCCACGGAACCGTCGACGTGATCATGGAGATGATACTCGCGGAACACTAGAGAGAAGTATGTTTTCCAGGCGTAGTAGGTGGAGGTGGAGTAATCAAGACACACGGGGACACGATAGTGGATGTCAAGGTGGCGGATGAGCACGGGATCGGGTCCGGCGAACGGGTTGGGGATGGTGGAACCGGAGGCGGATGAACCGGGTGAGGCCATGGCGATTGCGGGAGGTGGCTAGGTGTGTGGGAGAAGGAAGAGGGTGCGGCGGCTATAGGGAGGCAGCGGCGGCAGGGAGAGGGTGCGGCGGCGACGCAGGTAAGGTGCGGCGGCGGCGTGAAGCAGCGGCGGCGGCCTAGGGCGCGGCGGCGGCAGGAGGGGAAGCGTTAGGAAGAGGATCGTGTGAGGGAAACTGATACCATATTGTTTGGCAATGCAACTCTCAATTGATTTGGGTGCATACATGCACGTGTATATTTACAATGAGTAGCCCACAGCCTCAACTATACATGGTAACTAGGAGGCGGGGCTCTCGATGAGTTGCTTGATCGTATCGTTCGTAGAGAGCTCAAACCATTGCATCCTTGCATCATCTTTTTGGTTCTTGTTTGGTTCTTCTCCTTGTGAGATTTGGAGCTTATGGTCTTTTTTATGACAAGCTCGAGTTCATCGAAAACGGAGTTCTCATGCATCTTCTATGATGTTTTCGATGTTGGAGGGTATGCCGGTTCTTCTCGGTTGGAGGTTTCACTCCTTTTTTTGCTAAGCATACCTCCCCTACCTCTTCTTACTATAACCAGAACAACAATTATTCTCTGATTTTAAATGAATAACCGTATTGCAATAAACATGATCAAATCATATTCATGCTCAAGCAAATGCCAAATGACATTTATTTAGGTTCAACACTAATCCCGAAAGTATAGGGAGTGTGCGATGATGATCATATCAATCTTGGAACCACTTCCAACACTCATCATCACTTCCCCTTCAACCAGTCTCTGTTTATATAACTCATGTTTCGAGTTACTAATCTTAGCAACTGAACAAGTATCAAATACTCAGGGGCTACTATAAACACTAATAAGGCACACATCAATAACCTGTATATCAAATATACCCTTGTTCACGTCGCCATCCTTCTTATCCACCAAATATTCAGGGCATTTCCGCTTCCAGTGACCATTTCCTTTGCAGTGTAAGCACACAATTTCAGGCTTTGGTCCAGCTGTGAGCTTCTTCGCGGGAGTGACAACTTGCTTGTCATTCTACTTGAAGTTCCCTTTCTATCCCTTTGCCCTTTTCTTGAAACTAGTGGTCTTGTCAATCATCAACACTTGATGCTCTTTCTTGATTTCTACCTTCGTCGATTTCAACATCACGAAAAGCTCGAGAATCGTTCGTTCCAGCCCAGCTCACCCGCCCGCGTTCCAGCCCAGCTCACCCGCAACACTCGCCTCGTGTACACGCAGTGGCGGAGCTTCATGGGGGCCAACAGGGGCCATGGCCCCCCCAGCTCACAAGAAACCATGCATATATTTATTTGTATTAGGCCTATTTTCCACCAAAAATAAGCTGCAAATAGTTATGTTTGCCCCCCCTTCAGCCCATGCCCCCCCATGATCTAGTGAAAGTTGGGGTTGTAACCAGCGCGCGGAGGAGCTGCAACCAGCATAGAAAAATGCTAGGACCGGCAGCTGAGAAAGCTACTATCGGTGTCGCTTTTTGCTGCAACCAAAGAAAGCATAGACTGCGATCGAAGCGCGGACTAGCTGCATCCAGCACAGAAAAATGCTACGACCAGCGGCCGAGAAAGCTACTATCCGTGTCACTTTTTGCTGCAACCAAAGAAAGCATAGACTGCGACCGGAGCGCAGAGGAGCTGCAACCAGCGTAGAAAAATGCTACGACCGGCGACGGAGAAAACTACTACCGGTGTCGCTTTTTGCTGCAACCAGAGAAAGCATAGACTGCAACCAGAGCGCGGACTAGCTGCAACCAGCACAGAAAATGCCACCGGCGGCCGAGAAAGCTTCTTCTGCTGCAACCAGAGAAAGCATAGACTGCGACCAGAACGCGGACCAGCTGCAACCAGCAATGAAAAATGCTATGACCGTCGGCTGAGAAAGCTACAACTGTTTCTGAAAAAGCTTCAAGCGAAGACGTGGAAGCTGGGAGGCGACCATGAATGCCACACCCACTGTCGCAGCTCATTGCCACCGCTCTGCATCACCATCGTAACTCGTCGCCGTTGCCTCACGCAAAAAGCTTGTTGTTGCATGGCATGTACTGGTCCCAACAAACCATCTTGCCGGTTGCAGCTTTCCGTCTCGCCAGTCCTAGCAAATAATCTCCATCAAAAGAACTCCATAAATACTCAGCAACAAAAATCTAGCCGGTCACAACAAAATTTCTCACTGATCCCAACAAATAATCTGGTCATATTACAGCAAAAAAGCTCCATAAATACTCAGCACAAAAAATCTTGCCGATCGCAACAAAAATTCTCACCGGTCCCAGCAAAATGACCGACGATTCCAACAAAAGAAAGGCTTGCCATCGCTGGGTCGTAGCAAAATTCTCGTCTGTCGCAAAAAAAATTCTTACCGGTCCGAGCACAAATGATCGCTAGCAAAACAAAAAATTACTCACAATCGTCGGGTCATAGCAAAAAATCTCGTCGGTTGCCGATCACAAAAAAAATTCTAGCCGCTCCCAGCAAAATTGATCGCCGGTTCCAGCAAAAAAGTAACTTGCCATTGGTCGGCCGCAGCACAAAATTCTCGCCAGTCTCAACAAAAAGCCTCGCCAGTCCCAACAAAAATGATAGCCGGTTACGGGAAAAAAAAGGATTTGCCATCACTAGGATGCAACAAAAATTCTGGCCAGTCCAAGCAAAACAACTCATCGTTTGTAGCAAAAAAAGAAAAAGTTTGCCGCCGCTGGTCACCGCAAGAAAACAGACTATCCCAGCAAAACAACTCGTCGTTTGTAGTAAAAAAAACTGCCGTCGCTGGTCATCGCAAAAGATCACACCGGTACCATCAGAACTACTCGTCGGTTGTAGCAAAAAATGCCTCATCGGTCCCGGTCACGACAAAAAATCACGCCGGTCCATCAAAACGGCTCGCCGGTTGTAGCTCCATATCAAGTTATCAACCGGTTGGAGCTCCTCCGGGTTGTCCTTGGCAATTACAACGAAAAAAAAAGAAAAACAAACGAGTGGACACGGCTGGGAATAGAGATAAGCGTGGGAAGAAAAGTGGTCGGGCAGCTCAATATAAAAAAGCGGACAAGGCCCACCAGCATGTGGGTCGTTGGTGCAACAGGAGCCAGTCAATCAATGCGGATCGTACGCTGCGCACTCTGACCGGCGCACGGTTAGGCCGGTCAGCCGGTGTGCAACGTTTCCCATTGATAAAAGCATATTGCGTTACGAGCTAGGAGGTACCCCCTCGGAAAACAAGGCTACTCGTCTTGCTCTATCCAACAAGCTTGAGTTTGCTCAATTCGAAGCTCATATGAAGAAGTTATGGCAGTTCTGATTTTTCTTGGAGTATTCTTCGTTTTCGTAGTTGAGGCATAAGGTTGGCCCCAGCGGTAGTACCGCGACCACAGCGGTAGTACCGCCGAAGCTCCCCAGCGGTAGTACCGCTCTCAGAGCGGTAGTACCGCTCTCTGAACGGTAGTACCGCTTGGGATTTTTGGCCGTAGTACCGCTGTGTGTCTGGGCTACTTCCGCCTCGATTCTCGAACGAAGTTTTTCGTGTCGGGTTTTGCGGCACTAAGGGAGGTATTAGGAGCGGTAGTACCGTCCTAAGCGGTAGTACCGCTCTTCCCTAGCGGTAGTACCGCCCTGGGGTTAGGGCCCTGGCAGCGTGGCAGTACCGCTGGGTTGAGCGGTAGTACCGCCCGGAGCGGTAGTACCGCCTGGAGCGGTAGTACCGCCCTTCCCTAGCGGTAGTACCGCTCTGTGCGGGGATGTTCAGTGGGGTAACGGTTGGATTTTCCCCCTCCTATAAAAGGGGGTCTTCTTCCCCATTGAACCTTATCTTTTGAGCTCGTGTTCTTCCCCCATTGTTGACCTTCTCCGAGCTTGCTATCTTTCAATCCCTCCATGGATTCTTGCTAGTTTTTGGGGGAAAAGAGAGAGGAGATCTAGATCCACATTTCCACCAATCACTTTCTCCTCTATGTGAGGGGAGCCCCTTGGATCTAGTTCTTGGAGTTCTTGGTGTTCTCCTTCTTGTTCTTCCTATCATTTTCCTCCCTACACTACTAGAAAAAGGGCTATAGATGGAAATGACACTAATGGCGCACCAGTCATGTGGTACGTCATTAGTATATACTAATGACGCACCACCTTCTGATGCGCCATTAGTGTTGAAACTACTAATGGCGCACCCTGCCCACGGTGCGCCATTAGTACCAATTTTTTTTGAACTAGTGCGCCTGTCCAAACATACTAATGGCGCACCGTGGGTGTGGTGCGCCATTACTAGTTAAACTAGTAATGGCGCACCATGCCACGGTGCGCCATTAGTAACCTTGGCCACCACTTCCACCGAATGCACACCCCCCCTGGATCGCCTTTTCAGTTAAAATAAAATAAAAGAAAATGATAAAAATGTCAAAAAGATAAAAGAAAATAAGTTTCCCATGTGAAATGTGGCCTAGTTGTTGGGAAAATTTGCAAATATGAATTTTGACTTCATTTGCAAAATCTTGCGAGAATTTGTAAAAATGGGCATAACTTTTGCATACTAACTCGGATGAAAAAGTTTTTTATATGAAAAATCATCTACTCGAAAAGTTACATCCAAACTTAACATGGAGATCCCCGTTAAACATTTTCAAAATCCTCAAAAACCTAACAGAAAAAAAGATACGGGGCTTTTAAGATCTAGAGAGGCAAAAAAATCAAAAAAATTCAAACTTACTAATGGCGCACCTACCCATGGTGCGCCATTACTATCTTCCCGCCTTCAAAATTCAAAATAAGTCAAAAAAATTAAAAAAAAGTTACTAATGGCGCCCCTGACCATGGTGCGCCATTAGTATCTTCCCTCCTTCAAAATTCAAAATAAGTCAAAAAAATAAAAAAACAATTACTAATGGCGCACCTGCCCGTGGTGCGCCATTAGTATCTTCCCGCCTTCAAAATTCAAAAAAAAATAAAAAAAATAAAAAAATTACTAATGGCATACCTGCCCGCGGTGCGCCATTAGTATGCCGTATATATGGCTGGTCCTCTCCTCCTCTCTTCATTTCATCTTCCCTTCTCTCCTCCACCATACTTCTCCTCTCCGGTGACCTCCTCCTCCTCTCCGGCGACCTCCTCCTCCCTACTCCCTCCTCCCTCCTCCCCTCCCCTCCCCTCCCCTCCCCTCATGGTTTCTTCTCCCTCCTCTCCGGCGACCTCCTCCTCCCTCCTCCCTCCTCCCCTCCCCTCCCCTTCCCTCCCCTCATGGTTTCTTCTCCCTCCTCTCCGGTGAGCTCCTCCTCCCTCCTCTCCCTCCTCCCTCCTCTCCGGTGAGGCAAAAAATCCCCTCCTCTCCGGTGAGCTCCTCCTCCCTCCTCTCCGGTGAGCTCCTCCTCCCTCCTCTCCGGTGAGCTCCTCCCATCCCCTCATGGTTTCTCCTTCCTCCTCTCCAGCGACCTCCTCCTCCTCCTCTCCGGCGAACTCCTCTCCGGCAAAAGACCATGGCAACAAGATCCAAAAACAGGAACAAAATTTGAGAATATTGTCGTGCCAAAAAACAAGCAAAAAAACGAGCAAAAAATGGGCAAAAAATCACGATCCAGATCTAGATTCAAAATGGCGCATCACTAATGGCGCATCACAGGACAGTGCGCCATTAGTATGCCGCGGTTACTAATGGCGCATCCAGTTGTGGTGCGCCATTAGTATCCAAAGCACCTGGGTATACATGGCCCCTGGGAGGCATACTAATGGCGCACCGTGGCCTATAGTAATGGCGCCATTAGTATACCAGATACTAATGGCGCACCACTGGTGCGCCATTAGTAAAAATTACTAATGGCGTGCTAGTAATGGCGCACCGGTGATGCGCCATTAATGGCCAAATTAGGTGCGCCATTAGTAGCGGTTTTTCTAGTAGTGCTAGCATTAGTTGCTTTGGTGGGATTTGAGAGAGAAGGACTTGGGCACTCTGTGTGCCCTTGCCATTGCATTTGTGCATCGATTTGAGTTCTCCACGGTGATACGTGAAAGTTACAAGTTGAGAAGCTTATTACTCTTTGGTGCTTGGTGCCCTTGAGCTTGTTCCTCTTGGGTGCTTGGGCGCCCTAGTCGGTTGGTGGTGTTCGGAGCTCAATCATTGTGGTGTAAAGCTCCGGGCAAGCGTCGGGGTCTCCAATTAGGTTGTGGAGATCGCCCCGAGCAATTTGACGGGTTCGGTGACCGCCCCGAAGGGTTGCCATTTGTACGGGTTCGGTGACCGCCCTCAAGGGTCCCTTAGTGGAATCACGGCATCTTGCATTGTGCGAGGGCGTGAGGAGATTACGGTGGCCCTAGTGGCTTCTTGGGGAGCATTGTGCCTCCACACCGCTCTAAACGGAGATTAGCATCCGCAAGGGTGTAAACTTCGGGATACATCGTCATCTCCGCGTGCCTCGATTATCTCTTTCCGAGCCCTTTACTTATGCACTTTACTTTGTGATAGCCATATTGTTATTTGTCATATATCTTGCTATCACATAGTTGCTTATCTTGCTAAGCATAAGTTGCTGGTGCACATAGGTGAGCCTAATTGTTGTAGGTTTTGTGCTTGACAAATTAACTGCTAGGTTTATTCCGCATTTGTTCAAGCCTCTACCGTAATTATTTTAAAACGCCTATTCACCCCCCCCCCCTCTTGGCGACATCCACGATCTTTCAACAGTTCTTTCTTCCAGGAGAACTCTGAGGCACTCCACTAGCATGTATCGTACATGTCAATCAGTTGCAGTTCCTACTAGTTGCTGCTGGAGGTTAGTGCATCTGATTGAACGGGGCAGAGATGGTTCATCAGGGTTAGAAACAGTTCTAGTCCAGAAGGATGATTCGCACAATCAGTTGCGCTATGAGATTCGTTCTGCAAATGTTCCATCGGCCGACATCCTAGCTGTATCCTGTTTCTTCTTTTCACATCCAAACGCTACTAAGGAGCAGGTGCATCTGGTGCACCAGTTCTCCTGTTTTAAAGAATACGCTCTCTGTCTGTAGTAAACAGTACACTGGGTTTTGTATGCACCTGAATAAGTTCCCAGTGGCTCTGTGTACGTGATAGGCACGGATGTCGTCAAATTGATGAAAGGCACATCCATGTCCGGAATATACATGTTATGTTATTTATCCATAAGGGCGACATTCTGGTCATCGTATATGCATATAACTGTAACTGCATACTGTTAGCGTCATACAACTAGTTAACCAATTTTTGCAATGCTCTGGCTGCTGAATTAACAATTTTTACTGGATACCAAAAGATTCTACAGAACATGTGTGCGGCCCTGCCGGTTTAGATGAAGCAATCTTCCAAATAAATTCCACACAAGTAACCTAACAGTTTTACAACGACCTCGCTGATGTAATCATTATGTCTATTGGACAGAAAAAAATTCTAGATCCCATGGCTTCAGCTCTACCGGATGCCATGAAGCAAACTTTCAAATGAATCCACCAGCCTGGAACTTTCAGCCAGCCTGTTTTTTTAGAATGCTCTGGCTGATGGAATAATTGTTTTCTAGACAATGTCATCGTGATTGATTACCTTTTAGTCCAGCCTGGAACTTGCGGGTTCATCTTCCCGGTGGAGAACTCTGAGGCATGGGGTGAACCTTCTCGTTCCACCGTCGCCACAGCTTCTCGAGCACAGATCTGTCCGCCTGCGGAACACTTATCCACCTGCATCCCACCGCGCCCCCCTTCTTGACCTGCCACTGGATGGTGCAGCGGTTGCATAGGGATTTCACTGTCAATCTGGCCACGCAAAACAATGGAGGTTTCGGGGTTCTCAGAACCAAAAGTATTTAACAAAATCAACGTCAGAGATGAAAATTTGGGTCCTCACCTTCTTGTTGGCTGCATCAAGAGCTATATCTCCGACGATTCAGATGGTCCTTCCAAAGGCGGCGGAGAATCCAGGCAGCGGCCACTAGTAGAAAAACACCTAATAGTCCCGGTTTGTGAGGGCTTTTAGTCCCGGTTCATGAACTGGGCTAATGGGTCGTTACTAATACCTCCACCCATTAGTCTCGGTTCAAACAAGAACTGGGACTAATGTGTCTCCACGTGGCTCTGTGCGCCCAGCCCAGTCAGGGGGCCTTTGGTCCTGGTTGGTGGCACCAACCGGGACCAAAAGTCCATGTTTTTTTGGAAAGTGGCTTCTTTAGGGGTTTTGAGGGTTATTTTTAGGTTGTTATATTAGCTAGCTAATAGAGAGAAGTGTCCTCTCTTATATCTTCGTCCTTGGTTTACCAACACTGCTGCTATATATGTTAATTTTACCCGTTGATATAATAACTCATGCATGTTCACATACATCAGCATATATAATAACAAGTACTCATCCTACTAATCATGCATCATCATACAACTTCTACTCATTAATAATAAGTCATACGATCATCATCCTCATAGTCATCGAACCCAACCCTACATAATTGTTCTTAACACATGATCATCAGTATCAAGTAGGACCTAAACATCCTTAAGGTAAAATAGCATAAAACAATATAGACTCTGACTCTCCATTATGAAGAATGGCGATCATCCTGTCTCCAATTTTTGCCCTTCGCTGAATGTTGCTTCCAAGAAGCTCCTTACGACTGTCCATACATTTTTTCCATTCTTTGATTGTCATGTCTCCACTTCTTTTAGAAACCCGGTATGGACAGTTGAGATTCGTAGGACGACCTGGTTGTATGTTCAAAACATGAAGGCTACCGTGTGTATACATCAGATGAGGCACACAATCATTAGGGATTATCTGTTGAAAAACATAGTAATAATTTCGTAGTTAGCAATGATATGATGTACTAGTTTTAGAAGTGTGCAAAAAGATGCACGGATGTTGTAATAGTAAAAAATCTTACCAGGGTATCTCCATGGTAGTTACCGTAGTTCAACACGTGCACTAGTGGCACGTATTGACCATAATGTTGAGGAGTTCGATTGTAGACATTGTAATTCTCAAGATCAGTACAAAATGCAACCAGATGATTTTTCTCCTGATAAGTTAGTTTGGAGCCTTCGGTGTAGTAGGTTCTGTCTACCATCTTCCGCACATTCTTTGAAGAATGAAAATAAGCTGTCAATGGAGAATAAGTTGTCAACTATTTTGAAATAAACAATATAAATTACTTAATAACTATGTTAAGCTCACATGGGGGAAGAATTGGAGGTGTATCCACAAGGACGAAAATCGTAGGTCTCTCTTGCTCGATTGTAGGATCACCAAGATCCATGGTAACAAGCATACCCTCATCAAAACCATACATCTTGCAAAGTGCTTCCCAATTTTTGCAACCAAAATGGGTTACACTCTGAGCATTGTACAGCTTTACTTGAAAATCCACACCATGATGGGTACTTAGGATAATTTTTTTGGTTTCGAAACTTTCATGGTCTTCAAAACCCATCCTCTCCAAGACATAGCGTCTTGCAAAGCATGGGATAAGCTAGTCGAATTGGAAAAGATGAAAAATATTGTCATGATTAAAATAGTTGAAGTCATGAGTAATTACGAAAAAAAACTATTATCGTCGGTTGCGTACCGTATGAACATTGAAGGTCTCCTCGAGCTTAATGCTGAAGCGACGATCTTCGTCCTGCATAATGAACCTGTCGCAGATACCTCGGTCGTCGTGGCACCAGTCGCACTCCCCCGGGCGGTTTTCGTCGTCCGATGAGTACGACATTTCCGGCCTACGTTCATAATTCAAATATTAAACTAGATAATTATTATTAATCACGGGTTGACTATCGATGATCGATGTACGTAGCTCCTCCTTTCATTCCCGAATGCATTATTATATCAAATTGTCTAGCACACGGGAATGAAGGAGAACTTATCCAATATGAGCATTCAATAAGCAAAATCAAATCATAAAATAAGCAAAACCAAATCATAAAATAAAATATAGTATTCAAATTAGCATGCATTCAATAATTATAAGCAAAAGTACATCATCTCTTGGTGTCCGTACATCGTCAAATATTATCACTAATACAACTAGAACCGTAGCACCCGACGGGTATCGACGCGGGCGGTGGACACCCAAAGATAAGGAACCATCACAGGATCATAGCTCCAGTGAGACCCCTGAAGAACCTGCCAGGTATTGTCGAATCTGCCCTACAATGCAACCATGTAGTGAAGGACGTGCTCGTCCTCCTCGCTGACACGGTGACGTACCACCTCTGCGGTGTTCGGATGCCCCACCACTGTCACTGGCCCACGCGACCGCCACCAAACAAGGATCGGGTCAACAACGGGCTGCCTCCTCACCAACCTACGTCCCCCGGAAGGTAGCACCTCCCAATACCAGCCCGGCGGAGCCCAGTCCTGAACATGGCCCTGATCAAGCAGGCCTCCACCGCCGAGTCGACGACGACGAGGATGCGGGATAGGCATCGCCGACGTCGATGCGACAACTACTTCTATATATAGTTAAAAAAGTAGTTTTATTAATTAAATCAACTATCTAGTTCAACTACTAAGCACTTACTATAAATAAATAAGTAGTACTTACTAAAAACAAACTACTTCTATATATAGTAAAATAAATTAGTTTATTAAATCAACTAGCTAGTTCAACTATATATAAACTACTTCTTATTTTTTTTCTTTTTCTAAATACTATGAACAAAAAAATCATTAAAATTCTATGAACAAAATTAATTACTACACATCTAATCTAACAAAAAAAAATCTAATCTAACAAAAAAAATCTATGACCTACATATCAGAATTACTACACATCTAATCTAACAAAAAAAATCTAATTAATCTAACAAAAAAATCTAACATAATATAAACAAATTAATTACTACACATCTAATCTACAAAAAAAATCTAATCTAACAAAAAAAATCTATGAACTACATATCTAAATTACTACACACATCTAATCTAACAAAAAAATCTAATTAATCTAACAAAAAAATCTAACATAATATAAACAAATTAATTACTACACATCTAATCTAACAAAAAAAATCTAATCTAACAAAAAAATCTATGAACTACATATCTAAATTACTACACACATCTAATATAACAAAAAAATCTAATTAATCTAACAAAAAAATCTAACATAATATAAACAAATTAATTACTACACATCTAATCTAACAAAAAAATCTAATCTAACAAAAAAATCTATGAACTACTACATATCTAAATTACTACACATCTAACCTAAGAAAACAAATCTAATTAAATCTAACAAAAAAATGACGGTAGCCGGCGTGCGGCCGGCGAAGGCGACGGCGAGGTGCTCACGTACGGCCGGCGACGGCGACGGCGAGGTGCGGAGCGGGGCGGCGACGGCGTCGAGGCAGCGCGGGCCGGGGCGGCGACGTCGATCGGGGCGGGGCGCGCGGGCGGCGACGGCGCGGGGCGTTGACGACGTCGGGGCGTGGCGGGGCGGGGCGGCGACGGCGTCGGGGCGGGGCGGCGACGGCGAGGTGGCGGCAGAGACGCGCGGCGACGGGAGTGGAGCAAAAGAGATCGAAGTCGCGCTAAGTGTTGTATATATAGCAAAAGTTTTGGTCCCAGTTCGTGGCACCAACCGGGACCAATGCCCCCTTTAGTCCCGGTTGGTGCCACCAACCGGGACCAAAGGCCTCTTTTCAGCAGCCCAAAGGGCGGGAAACGAAGACCTTTGGTCCCGGTTGGTGCCACCAACCGGGACTAAAGAGTGGCATTGGTCCCAGTTAGGGCCACCAATCGGGACCAAAGGGTGGCATTAGTCCCGGTTGGAGCCACCAACCGGTACCAATGGACCCGTCTAACTACTTTTTTATTTTCTACAGCTGTTTTTTTGTTGATTCTTCCTGCAACTGTTTTTTTAGTCCCACCTCGCCAAGCGAGAGGCACTCGCAGCTGTTTATAAGCCCTGAGTGCAGAGACGATAACGAAGAGGCCCAATGCTCCTGCACGTTGGTTAGCTTCAAGCCTTGAGGAATACGGTAGACTGCACAGAGCTATGTGCAGTGCAGTTGACACTATTCTGAAAGGCTTGCAGCAAATTAACAAGCATTGCGCCTCTTTTTTTTATTTTTAATGACTTATTACAACTGAGAAATAAAAAGAAAAGAAAATAGTTGTGATTAACTTTACTAAAATATGAGCATAGATGCTTATTTTTAATGATTTATTACAATTCAAAAATAAATAGAAGAAAAAATAGTTATGATTAACTTTACTAGAAAATGAGCATAGATGCTTATTCTTAATGACTTATTACAACTGAGAAACAAAAAGAAAAAAATAAATATAGCTGAAAAGAAAAAAAACTATATAGAAAACTACTCAGAAATGAATTGAAGCAAAAAATAGTTGTGATTAACTGTACTAAAAAAGGAGCATAGATGCTTGTTTTTAATGACTTATTACAACTCAGAAATAAAAAGAAAAAAAATAAATATAGCAGAAAAGAAATAAAAACTATATAAAAAGATACTTAAAAATGAATTGAAGCAAAAAATACTTGTGATTAACTGTACTAAAAAAGGAGCATAGATGCTTATTTTTAATGACTTATTACAACTCAGAAATAAAAAGAAGAAAAAATAGTTGTAATTAACTTTACTAAAATATGAGCATAGATGCTTATTTTTAATGACTTATTACAATTCAAAAATAAATAGAAGAAAAAATAGTTATGATTAACTTTACTAAAAAATGAGCATAGATGCTTATTTTTAATGACTTATTACAACACAGAAATAAAAAAATATAGCCGAAAAGAAAAAAAACTATACAAAAAGCTACTCAGAAATGAGCATAGATGCGCTTATAGAGAAAATTCAAATTAAATTCATAACAAATTTCAAGAGAAATTCGTATGAATTTAGCCTAAATTCCCTATATAAGGGCATCTATTTTCATTTTCAGAGGAGCTCAATAAGGCAGAGAGGGAGGGGCTTATAAACCGGTCTGATTCCCCTCCGATTGGCGAGGTGGGACTAAACTTTGGCCGCAACGAGGACCAACCCTTTAATCCCGGTTGGTGGAATGGACCGGGACTAATGGTCGTCCTTTGGTCCCGGTTCAGGCCACCAACCGGGACCAATGGTGGTGGGCCAGGAGCGAGGGCCATTGGTCCCGGTTCGTCCCACCAACCGGGACCAATAGGTCCAGACGAACCGGGACCAATGGCCCACGTGGCCCG
The DNA here is from genome assembly GCF_018294505.1 of Triticum aestivum. Classification (NCBI taxonomy): domain Eukaryota; kingdom Viridiplantae; phylum Streptophyta; class Magnoliopsida; order Poales; family Poaceae; genus Triticum; species Triticum aestivum. The sequence goes on from NC_057810.1 coordinate 26,727,537, forward strand.
GCCGGCCCCTGGGGCTCACGAACCGGGTCCAATGCCCCCATTGGTCCCGGTTCTGAATTGAACCCGGACTAATGGGCTGGACCGGCCTGGACCATTGGCCCCTTTTCTACTAGTGGGCGACATAGATCGGCTGCATAGGCTCAGCGGCCCAACCACTACGCCTCGCAGTTACTGCCGCTGCCCTGCGGACAAACGGAAAAGCACTTTTCCTGATCCACGGATCAGAACGGCGATGTATTTCCCGAGCCACGGCTCGCCTTCGGCAGTCTGACGGCCGCGAGTTTGCCGTCGGTACATGGCCCACTGCTCAGAACGTCCGTTACCTTACAGACTGCCCCACATCATTAAATGCATCACATCACAGCTCAGTAACCAACAGCCCAGATTACGAGCGCATATGTGCTCGCGTGCAAAAACTCCGCGTCCACAATACGCCTAATCTGAAACTTTCTTCATAAACTTACATTGCATGCCATCGACAAACAAGAGAAAACCACATCTCCAAGTCTTAACTATAAAGAGCATCCCAAACCACACCCAAGAACCAAACACAACCCCAGCAATCACAAAGTAATACATCAAATGGTCCTCTGCTTCATTATTTCTCTCATCCGATGCAGGCGCTGTATTGGCACATGAAATGTTGAGAGGAAACCCACAAAGGCCAGAATTGTTGGAGTATATCGATGGGTCAGTCAAGGTCTGAATCTGACTCCCAATGGGTATCTTGCCTGACAGAAGATTGCTTGAGATATTCAATGCACTGAGCCCCGATAAACTTGAGATGCTCTGGGGAATGGTTCCTATAAGTTCGTTAGATGATAGATCGAGGGACTCGAGATAAGTCAAATTACCTATGTCTACAGGAATGCCACATGACAGATAGTTTCTTGACAGGTTTAGAAAACGGAGGCCGTGAAGATTGGTTAGCGCTCCAGGGATGCACCGAGACAACAAATTACCCGACAAATCAATACCAGCTAATAACTGGATCATCCTTTGGAAAACCTGGTCTTTGCCCTTCCAAATTATGTCAAGTCTAGCACTGTATTTTTTGTTGTTGTAGTCGAAAGATTCTGTAGTTGAAAGATTTTGTGGACGCTTCATGGAGGTCAAGCTCCCGATGGCTACAGGAATTGAGCCTGTCAACCTATTGTTGGCCATGTCGAGTAGCCGAAGTTGCGAAAGCCGTGATAATCGCGAAGGAATTTTTCCGGTGAAATTGTTTGATCTGATGCTAAGAATTCTCAATGATGGAAACTGACTCCCAATCCATGGAGGAATAGCACCAAAAAACATGTTATTACTGATGTCTATGGTGCTGAGCGCCTTACAGACCCTAAGGGCTGACGGGAAAGCACCGAAAAATTCATTTCTAGCGAGATAAAGTGACGCAAGAGTGCAGCTGCTGTTTGCCTTACGTGCAGGGATATTACCTGACAAGGAGTTGTTGGATATATCCATGAACCACAGATCCGACAGGTTCCACCAGCAGTCCAGGAGCTCCCCGGTGAGCCGGTTGTTCGACATGTCCATAAACGCCAGATTATGGAGGTTGCACCAGCAGGCTGGGAGCTGCCCAGTGAGCCGGTTGCTCGACAGGTCCATTACCTCGATGGTTTCGAGCCTACATAGCTGGTGCGGGATGTCGTCGATGAGGTTGTTGTTATAGAGATATATGACGACAAGAGTGGGTCTGTCACCAAGCTGCGGAGGGATGAAACCGTTGAACCTGTTGTTGCTGAGGTCGAGAGTTTCGAGGGCGTGCAGCCGCGAGAGGCTGGCCGGGATGGCACCTCCAAGGTTGTTCCTACTGAGGTCCAGGCTGCCGAGCGCTGGGAGTGCTGCTATGTCTAGCGAGCCGAGTCCACCGGAGAGACTGCACCCTGAGAGATCCAGCGATCCCACGTTGGCGTAGGGGTCGCACCTTACGCCTCTCCAGGTGCAGACCGGCGTGGCCCTCGTCCAGCTGGAGAGGGCTGTTGCGTTGACGAGGCTGGTCTTCCATGCCAGAAGGGCATCAGCCTGCTCCGACTCCGAGGGCACCTTGCCAGTAGTCGTCGTCGCCGGGATGGTGGTGGCTGCCAGCAGGAATAGCGCGGCAGTGCTAAGCAGGTGCGCTCGGGTAGTCATGTCTCGAGGAAAATCAGTCTGTAAAATAACGCGCATCTACGTACTAGGTATATAGGGGATGGATCGGCCGGCGGCAAACGCCGGACGTACGCATCCGTTTTTACGTCCGGCAAAATATCATACACTCCAGTGTGTCCTTTGCCATCGTCGTTTATGCATACGGCCGGCAGGAACCGCGACGTACGGGGCGACAAATGGGACAATCAAAATAATATCACTGGTCAAGGACAAGTCTGGAAGATTCCCAAAGCGGCAGACGTCCTCACTACCCAAGATCCTGTTCCGATCACAAGGGCGTTTGGAAACCCAGGCTGATTTTATTTTATTTTGAAACCGAGGCAAAAGATTTGCAACATCCCATTCAAGCCTATAAGGATGCTACCTGAACCTCCTCAACGGAGCTCCCTCGGATTGGTGCATTCCTGGCCGTTTGTTCTGCCCCTCTGGCTCAGCTTCACTGTTGGATCTTCACTTTCAGTTAAATCATTTTTCACCTCCCAGTCTTTTTTCAGCCCAAGGACAAGTGGGCACGTGATGTGCGCTCGTTGGCTGCCCACATCTGCGAGGGATTTTCCAATCCCTTCCACCCGCGCGCCGCGCTCGATACATAGAAAGTGTAAACGGGACTCGTCAAAACCCTAGCCGCCAACCCTTGTTGTCCAGTGCCCGTGCCCCTCTGCCTTGTCTCCACCCCGCTCCCTCTTGTCCTCTTCCACACCGACGCCGCATTCTACCTGCTCGGCTCTGCCACCTCCTCACCTCCCGCGCGCCGCCGGCCCCTGAATAAGTAAATTTACCGGAAGCGGTAGCTAATGGTGAAGAATCAGTCTTTCGCTTGCTTGCTCTGAGATTCATGACAACTTTTTGTGTATATAAAGTAAAGAAAAAAGTTATCTATGCAATACAAACAGTGAAGAAAGAAATACACATGTGCATGTCAGGTTTCTGGCAGCTTTAGAGCATCTCTAGTAGATCCCACAACCAGCTGGCCCGCAAAACTCGTTTAAGGGTGGCCACAAAATTTGCGGAGCGGGTTTACAGGAACTGTTCCACCGGAGGGCTCGCGGTCCCGCAAATAAAATCATAGGCCAAATATTGACAAATCACTAGTGCATATCTAGTTCATCATCATATAAATACATCACTAGTTCATCATCGTGTTATTTCATCACATCCAGAATCATGCGCAACATACGAGCTATCAAATTTAGCAATACAAATGAGCGATCAAACATAACAATAGATGCTCAAATGGCATAGAACAATCAAGCAACATCCACATTATTGCGGAAACGCACCACCACCACCGCCCCTAACAACTCCACCGCCATCATCCACATTGGCTAACGGCGATGACTCCAACACAGGATCTGGCGACGATGATGGAGGAGGAGCCGCCGGCTAGCCCTGCATGACCTACGAGGTCACCGTCAAGTATAGGGTTTTTATTTTAAGGTTTTAGTTCATCGGACAAAATATCGCCCGGTTTTATCTACTTAGTTTAAATGAAATCTGCCGTGCTTATATCAAAATTCACCCGGTTTGCACGAAATTCGGCTAGTTGGTTTCCATTGTTGTTAAATGTACGCGGATACAGTTGGATTGCGGCCTTCCACATCCATTTCCGCGGACTGGTCCCCTTGTCTATGACGGATGCATCAGAAAAATTGCGGGTCCTCATTGGAGATGCCCTTATGAATGATAGATGTGTGAACCTACAAGGCTATAACAGATTCCAAATGAAGTTTGTAAAATAGAAAGAATACATGCCTGGGTTGCTTCCATAGCGCTGCTGGTTGGGGTCAACATGGCATCAGTGTGGGTACTTTGTAAATCTCAAGCCTTCTGAATGTCGAACAACTCTTGGGCTCCTCGCCAACGATGATGAATGCACTTGTTCTTGCTTCACTTTCTGTAACTGCACATCTAGTATATGAAAAACTTCTCTATTGGTTCCATAGTACTCCATTCTTCATACTCCCTTCATTCCATAGTGTAGTGCCTACAGATTTTTTGAGAAGTCAAATTTTGTAAACTTTGGTCAAGTTTATAGGAAAAATTATTTATATCTACAATATAAAAAACATAAAATATGAAACTACATCTTTTGATGAATGTAATAATATATGTCTGGCATTCTATATGTAAATGTTTTTTCTCCATAAACTTGGTCAAAGTTAGTGAGGTTTGGCTTTAAGAAAAATCTATATGCACTACAATACGAAACAGAGGTGAACACCGAATGCGAAGATGGAACTCATGCTATGTTTACTTCTGACTGTCTGAATTCTGCCAGATTCAACTCTGCAGGAAGTTCGGAGCAAGGGAGGAAGCATTTCTCTAGCAAGAGAGTCATTCCAACGCTCCTGGTATGTGCACCTCCGTTGCTTTGGTCAGCACCACGGCGTACTACTTCCACTGCAAGGCCGTGCTCTCCCCGCGATTCGCGGCTGCACTGTTTCAACAAGTATGCGAGCTGGAGCAGAAGATCGAACCTCGTCAGCCACCGATCTCCTCCTTTTACCCAACTGAAACCCGACCCGGGGCTCAGTGTCATCAAAAGCAAGCCAAAACATTTCTCTGCATTATTTGTCTCAATGGCTTCCAAGTTCTATTCAGGACAGTGTGGAGCCACCACACCCTGATTCTTGTTTCAAACTTTCAACTCTGATTTTTTCCATCGCGGCACAGGGTATTTGTGCAGCTGCCCACTCGTCTCCCGGAGTGAAGACGGCGTGGTTCTCCGGTTCTCCTACTCGGAGTTGGACCAGGCAACCAGGAAATTCTCCGACGAACAGCTCATCGGCATCGGTGGAACGAGCCAGGTGTACCGTGGCCAGCTCACCGACGGCAAAGTCGTCGCCGTGAAGAAGCTTCGGCCCCTCGGAGGCGCAGAAGAAGACTATGAGTTCCTGCCAGAGGTATTGCAAATCATGCTATGTTTTACTCTTTTATATGTCTGAACTCTGAACTTATACTTTTAAAGAAAGGCTGAACACTGAAGAAGAGCAACACTCTGTTCTGAACGTTCTCCATGAACAAATGGACAGATCGAGCTGCTGTCGAGGCTGAACCACTGCCACGTGGTGCCATTGCTGGGGTACTGCTCGGAGCGGCAGGGGCGGCAGCTGGAGCGGCTGCTGGTGTTCGAGTGCATGACTAACGGCAACCTGCGTGAGTGCCTGGACGACCTCAACCGGAAGCCCATGGACTGGGCGACGCGCGTCCGCGTGGCACTGGGCGCGGCGAGGGGCCTGGAGTACCTCCACGAGGCGGCGGCGCCGCGCATCCTCCACTGGGACATCAAGTCCACCAACATCCTGCTGGACGACCGGTTCAGGGCCCGGATCACGGACCTGGGCATGGCCAAGTGCCTGATGAACGACGGCGTGACCAGCTGCTCCAGCTCGCCGGCGCGCATGCTGGGCACCTTCGGGTACTTCGCCCCCGAGTACGCCATCGTCGGCAAGGCGTCGCTCAAGTCCGACGTGTTCAGCTTCGGCGTGGTGGTGCTGGAGCTCATCACCGGCCGGCAGCCGGTGCACAAGAGGGGCGGCGCCGGCGCCAGTGGCGCGGACAAGAGCCTGGTGATGTGGGCGACGTCGCGGCTCCGGGACAGCAGGCTGGTGGTGGCGGAGCTGCCGGACCCGGCGCTGAAGGGCGCGTTCACGCCGGAGGAGATGCAGATCATGGCGCACCTGGCAAGGGAGTGCCTGCAGTGGAACCCCGAGGCCAGGCCCACCATGACCGAGGTCGTCCAGATCCTCTCCACCATCGTGCCCCTCGCCGACAAGCGCCGTCGCCACCACCTGACCGCCGCCGCCGGGCCTTTGCCTCGGGCTTCCGTGCCGAGAGGCCGCAGGAATGCTCAGGGTGGCAGGACGGCGACGACGGCCGTTTCCATGATCACCTGCACGGAGGGAACGGTAGCAATGCAAAGGGAACCGTCTTGTCGGGCGAGTTCGCGATTAACGTTGGCATGCCGGTGACGATGATGGTGATGATGGGTCGGAGCTGGCGGTCGGCGGAGCAGGAGGAGGTGGACCTGACGGAGCCGCGGCTGGAGACGTTCACGCAGCCGACAACGGGGACGAGCCTCTACAGGTGAAGGGAGATTGATCGAATATGTTGTAGAAGAGATAGATATAGAATAGTCAAGTAGCACCAGAAACTCGGTTGCGATCCTCCGCGTGCATGGCGGATGGCGCCATGGCGGGATCGATAAATGTAATTAATCAATCAATCAATTTGAGAAGGAAAATGGCAATGTCACATCTTTTTCATAATCTTACATTTCATGCCATCAACAAAGAAGAGGAATGCACATCTCCAGAGAAACTAAACTCGGTGAAAACCTAGAACTCGGAGAAATCAGTAGTGTCGTAAATACTTTTCTGTGTAAACTTCCAAATAATTCATGGGGCTATACATTATTTGAACAGAGGACACAGAAAGAACAATACTAATGTGCCACCTTCTTCATAATCTTACACTACATCGCATCGACAAAGAAGATAAAGCCACATCTTCAGGTCTCGACTGTAAAGAGCATCCCAAACCACAGCTAAAAACCGAACACAATCCCAGCAATCACCCAGTAGTACAACCACTGGTCCTCCCCTTCACCATGTCCCTCGTCCCGTGCAAGTGAAGTATCTGCACATGGAATGTCTAGAGGAAACCCACAAAGCCCAGGATTGTTTGAATAAATGGATGGGTCAACCAGGGTTTGAATCTGACCCCCAGAAGGTATCTTGCCCGACAACTGATTGTTCGAGACATTCAACACGCTCAGCCCTGATATGCTCGAGATGCTCGAAGGAATGGTTCCTGAAAGTTCGTTAGACGATAGATCTAGGGACTCGAGAAAATACAAGCTACCAATATCCTCTGGGATGCTGCATGATAGATGGTTTCTTGATAGGTTCAGGAACCGGAGGCCCTGAAGGTTGTTTAGTTCTTTGGGGATGCACTGAGACAACAAATTGTTAGACAAATCGATACCTGTTAGTAACCAGAGTGTTCTTTGGAAAATTAGCTCTTGGCCTTTCCAGATTATGTCAATCTTATCATTGTATTTCTGCCCGTAAGATCGTATCGGGTTGCCCAGATTCTGTGGATGGCTCATGGAGGCTAAGATGCCGAAGGCCACCGGGATCAACCCAGTGAAGCTATTGCTTGCCATGTCGAGCAACTGAAGCTGAGAAAGTCGTGATAACTCGGAAGGAATTTCTCCGGTGAAGTTGTTTGATCTGAGGCTAAGGATTCTTAGTGACGGAATCCGACTCCCGATCCACGGAGGGAGAGCACCAAAGAACATGTTATTCCCCATGTCAAGGGTTGTCAGCGAGTTGCATCCCCTTAGGACCCGCGGGAAGACACCGACAAAGGCATTTCTGGCGAGATATATTGAATTGAGAGAGCAGTTATGGTTTGCATATGGCTCAGGGATTTCACCCGAGAAGGAGTTGTTGGACAGGTCCATGAACTCTAGAGCTTGCAGGTTCCACCAGCAATCTGGGAGCTTCCCAGTGAGTAGGTTTTTAGACAGGTCCATGAACTGCAGAGCCTGGAGGTTGCACCAACAGTCTGGGATGTCTCCATTGAGCCGGTTGTTTGACAAGTCAAGTACCCTGACGGAGAGGAGCCTGCAAAGATGGTGTGGGATGTCGCCGACAAAATTATTATTGGAGAGCCGGAGGTCTAATAGCTCAGCAAAACCACCGAGCTGCGGTGGGATGGAGCCGTTGCTGCTGAGGTCGAGGGCGCCCAGCATGTTGCAACCCTCTAGGTCTGGGAAGGTTCCGACAAAGCCATTTCTAGCAAGACGCAACGATTTGAGAGAGCAGTTACGACTTGCATTGGCCCCAATGATTTCGCCCGAAAAGGAGTTATTGGAGAGGTCGAGGAATCGCAGAGCCTCCAAGTTCCACCAGCAGTCCGGGAGCTCTCCAGTGAGTTGGTTGTTGGACAGGGCCATGAACCGCATATCCCGGAGGTCGCACCAACAATCCGAGAGGTCCCCCGTGAGCAGGTTTATCGACAGGTCCAGTAGACGGATGGAGAGGAGCCTGCAAAGCTACTGCGGGATGTCACCGACGAGGTTGTTGTTGTAGAGAAAGATGAATTTAAGCTTGGGCTTGTCACCTAGCTGCGGCGGGATGGAGCTGTTGAACCCGTTACTTCTTAGGTCGATGTGAAGCAGCGAGGTGCAACCCTCCAAGAGTGGAAATGCACCGATGAAACCATTGCTGGCGAGATTAATAGAGACCAGAGAGCAGTTGCGGCTTGCCTTAGCCACCGGGATTTCACCCGAGAAGGAGTTGTTGGACAGGTCCATGAATTGCAGAGCCTCCAGGTTCCACCAGCAGGTCGGGAGCTCCCCGTTAAGCCGGTTGTTCCATAGGTTCATGACCTCTAGAGATCAGAGGTTGCACCAGCAGCTGGGGACCTCTCCGCCGAGCTGGTTGTTCGACAGGTCCAGTACCTGAACGGAGAGGAGCTTGCAGAGCTGGTGCGGGATGTCGCCGACGAGGCTGTTGCTGTGAAGGTTGAGGGTCAGGAGGTTGTCCATGTCACCGAGCTCTAGTGGCAACCGTGAGATGCTGGCCGGGATGGCGCCGCGAATGTTGTTGTCGCTGAGGTCCAGAACGGTGAGGGCCGGGAGCGCCGTGGTGTCGAGCATATTGAGCCCGCCCGAGAGATCGAGTCCCCGGAGCCATAGCTCCGAGACGCGTTCGTCGACCTCCTCGCAAGTCACGCCTCTCCAGTCACAAACCGGCGCGTCCATAGTCCAATTGGATAGCGTGGCTGCGTCGACGAGGATGGCCTTCCATGCGAGAAGGGCCTCGGCCTCCGATGGCAGCACGGTAGCTGTGGCCACCGGGGAGGTGCCGGCGGCCAGCAGGAACAACACGGCGAGGTGCGCGCGGGCTGGTCTCGTCATGCCTCCTACCCGGCCGGTGTGACATGGTGGAGTTGAGAAAAGTAAAATCGCTGTCAAGGATCACGGGCTGGATCCCTCGACATATAAATCGAGGCATTGCCGGCGGGCTGGCCTGGTCGTCTGTATGCCAATTAGAGCATCTCCAGCCGCGCTCCCAACAGGCCCTCCCCAAGCGTTTTTTCCGCGCCGGCGCCGAAAAAGCGGCCCGGTCGCTCCCCAGAAGCCCGTTTTTCGCCGGCTCGGGCCGAAATTGGTGCCGGCGGACCCAGGCAGAACCCGGTCAAGCGAAAAGGGGCGTGTGGGTCTTCCCTATCGGCGAGTCGAGCGCCTCTTCCCGCCGTTTCTTCCTGCTTTTCCCCCACTTCCCTCCCATTTGCCCCTTTCCTCCCGCCATTCTCCCTCCCGCTCGCCTCCCAGCCGCCCGTCATGCCGCCGAAGAAGTACGTCATCCCCCGCGCCGCGGCGACCGCTACCGCCTCCATCGCCCAGCCGAAGCAGAGGAAGCCGAAGGCGCCGTCGTCCAAGCTGCCGGGCATGTCGAACACCGACTGGAGGGTGGAAGTACAGCGAGGGAGGCCGCAAGAAGAAGAAGGCCCCGGCCAGGCCAGAGCCGCGCATCAAGTGGGCGTCCAAAGAGGAGGAATGCCTTGCCGAGGCATGGAAAGTCGTCTGCCTCGACCCGACGACCGGCCCGAACCAGAGCCTCGAGACGTACTGGGCGCGCATCAAGGCCGATTTCGACGAGTGCAAGCTCGTCGACCCCTACTTCAAAGGCGTTTACATGCAGCGCGGGGCGAAGGCGATGGCGAACCATTGGGGGCGTATCCAGGGGGCATGCAATAAATGGCACGGGATCATCGAGGAGGTCGCCGGTCGCCCGGAGAGCGGCGCCAGCATGGAGGATCAGGTATGCCACGCCGTTCTCCCGCCTCTTTTCGCCCTTCACAAGCCGACTATTTGTTCGTCCCCGCGCAGTTGCTGCGCATGTTTGGCCTGTACCGGCAGGGCAACATCGAGACCGAGTTCAAGTACCTCCACATCCACAAGCGCATCGACAAGTGCGACAAGTGGGCGGAAGTCCGGCGCACCATCGAGAAGGCCAAGGAGACCTACAAGCCTGACGCGCCAACTCTGGGCACGTCAGATGGGCGGCCGGACGGCAACAAAGGTGCCAAGAAGGGGAAACACGCCGACGCGGCCACAACTCGCGTGCAGGAGTCCATCCAGCATTGTCTCGCTGACGCACAGGTCCGGGCCGCCCTTCGTGAAGAGAAGATCGAGGCGCGTTGGTCGGTGTTGATGTCGACTAGCACCGTCAAGCTCGACCTACTCCGGACAAACGTCGCCGTGAAGAAGAGGAACACCAACCTGGTTTTCCTGCTGGGCGGGGCGGACATGCTCCAGAGCACCAACGAGGCGGTCAAGGCGTGGTACAGGGCGCATGTTGGCCTCATCCTGGACCAGCTTCCCTCGGTGACGCGGGCTACGCTGCCCACGGCCACGACGCCCGCGCACACGCCGCCGCCGCCGCCAAGCCCGACCGCTAATGATGCCGAGACTGCCCGCAGCACAGAAGCCACGCCGCCAAGTACAGAGCACAAGGCCCCGTCAAGCCCGCGCACGCCAACTCCGGCGACGCCGAAAGCCGACCTCGCCGCCTGATGCGTGATTCCGTCGTGGTGCCGAGACTGTCCGCTTTTTTGCACGCCGAACATTTAACTCATCCGGCCGCCGATCGCCGCTTGATCGCCGGATTGTGGCGTCTATTTTGGGCGCTGGAACGACTATGTTTGAATTTTGCCGTGGCTTGGGGGAAGGGGAGGGGGGGGGGGGGGGCTGGGGGCGTGACTGGGAGCTAGGCCTGGGGCCGAACTAGCGCCGGCTCATCCCCAGGCCGCGGTTTTTCTGCACCCTGGGGGGCTGGAGATGCTCTTACAATGCATACGGCCGGACGGCACCGTGAAAGGGTGACGAACAGCGCCATCACAGAGCACCGGTCAAAGGACAAGCGGAAAGATACCCAAACGCCGCCCACTCCCTACCCAAGATCCCGGTCCACTTGACAGTTTGGTATGCTATACATATGAAAATAGCAATGGAACTAACAAAACGGAAGTTTGTTTGCTAATCCTTCAGCGTCCTTTGTAAAAAAAAAATCCTTCAAACGTCAGAATAGGTAAAAGAGCTATCCCATCCATTATTTAACCCAAATGACAAGTGTCATACGTGTGGAAGGAAGGAATCCGGCCCTGACATTTCTACAACTAAAGTTGTCATAAAAATAAACCTAAAAAAAACTTGTCATCCAAAAAAAGTTGCATTGCTTGACAACTAAAGTTGCCATCCTCGCATCACTAAACTTGTCATAAAAAACGTTCAGAGTTGTCATGTGTTCGTGCCACACGTGTGACACTTATCAAGGTCCTTATTTAATTAGAGGCATGGTACGCATCGGCCGGCGGATCTTTTTATAATTCCGTTGTCACAACAGCCATTACTGGTGCCAATCATTGCAACAACGACTGTGTTGTAGAACCCGAGGTCCTGTTTCAGAAACATTTGCAGCAGAGCTCATGTTGCGGAAACTTTAGAAACAGAGTTTCAGTTACAGATTTTTTTTTTGTAAGAGAGGTCTTGTTGTGAATTTTTCTGAACATTTTTCTTTTGCAGGATCTTTTTGCAACAAAGATTCTATTGTAGAATTTTTTTGAAACGAAGGTCTCATTGCGATTTTTTTTCTGAACCTTTTTGTTTGCATAATGTTTTTGCAACAGAGGTCCTGTTGCAGAACCTCGTTGCGACACAACACTTGTTGCAGAGCACCTCCGGCGAGTCTCCTGATGACAGTTCACGCCAGCGAACACACGATGCTTCTGGTTCAAGATAGAATTGAGTGTGGACCCTAGAAAGGCATGTGGCAAGTAGACCAGGCGGCCGATGAGGCCGATCGATCCGCCGAATGATTGCTAGCATTTCCCTAATTACAAAACGGGGATATTAAATCAAAACACGTAAAAAGAACGAGACACGCTTTTAGCCTACACTTGGTTTGGATACTTCTCGACGAAATTATCTCCGAGAAACTAGTCACATAGTGGAAACAAGGAATTAAACACGTATGTGCACCGTTGGATCTGCTATCTAAATGGAGCGATGCCATGCGGACAACAACCTTTGCCCGATCTGTGGACGACCCTATTGATCACACCGTTCAGGAATAGACAAAGTACAACCCCAACCATTTGATTCCTTGTCGATCTATTTGGTTCCTTGTCGCCGTTCACTCAACATCGTGAAGTGGAGTAGTTTCGATCTAAGACTGGCCATAGCGATGGTATCTTAGCTAATATGCTGCCTCGGAATTAGCAAAAACACTGGTGTGGCGGACAATTAAAGAAGAGGGAGGGGTTAGTGCAGGCCATAGTGGGGGTAACATAGCTGATATCATGCACTTGGGACTCGTAAACATATACATATGTGGCACACAATTAAAAAATAGAGAGGGTTATAGTAATATAGATAGATAGCGTATCATAATAAATGTTATGCTACTATGTGCCATGTATGACAATAAATAATACTATCTATGATACTAATCTATGATACCATGCACTATGGATGTAGTATCATACACTAGTATCATATGAATGATACTAGTATATGATACTCCCCACTGTGACCAGCCTTAAAGGAACATAGATAGATAACGTATCATAATAAGTGCTATGCTACTAGTGTCATGCAAGACAATAAATAAGATCATCTGTGATACTAGCATTCTATAATACTATGCACTATGAAGGTAGTATCTTTGATTATGAGTAGTGTAAGAGCATGGTTAATAGTATAGCCACATGCTGGCTATATGGTCTTGCCACATCAACTATAGCCAAGCTTATAGTAGGCAAGTACAATAGTTGCATATAAGCATGTATTACTTTTTTGATACATGGTCCATCTCACTCTCTCACAACATGCATAGGAGCACGTGTTGCAGCCGGCTGTTAATCAGTAGCCCACTTCCCTTCTCTCTCCTTCTCTCTCTCCTCCAAGTCATCCAAAACATAATATTAAAAGCTTACAGCCCGACCACGTCACCCCATTCTACTTGCTCTAATAGGTGCTTCGCCCACCAACCCATGCCATGCATTTTACAAAGAGCCCTCGATCTTGTGGAAAACAATAGCAAAACGTGCATGCGTTTATATGCAAGAACATAGGAATCAGTCAACAACCTATGTTCCATCTACTGGTTCCATTAGGAGCAGGCTAAATTTCGTGTTTTGACCCTTTTGTGAAACTTGATCGAGATCTGACCCTGTCTTGCAATTTTTTTGGGATCTTACCCTTTTCTTACCGCCAAGGCCCAGGGCGGTAGGATATAACAGCCTATCGCTAAGGTTCCTCACAGTATGGTTGCATGCCCTACCGCAAATTTTTTCTAACTATGGAACACAGTGCGTGCTCGTACCTACCGCTGGGCACCTTGGCGGTAGGATTGTACAGGCTACCGCCAGTCTATTTGACGGTAGGGATGTTTCCTACCGCCAAGGTCCCGGGCAGTAGGCTGTTACACCCTACCGCCCTGGACCCTGGCGGTAGCAAAAAGGGTCAGATTCCGAACTTTTTGCGAACTGTGGTCAGATCTCGATTAACTTTAAAAGAGTCGAAACACAAAATTTTGCCTTTGGAGCATCATGGTTTTGTTATTATGTCAGTGATGTAATGGTTTGCTCAGTGTATAAGAAAGAAATAAAATGGATTTTCATAATGAAAGTGGGGGCCGTGTGGCCCCTTTGATCTAAGAAAAATCCACGTTTCATCCAACGGCTCATGTTTGGATTTCCATGTTTCCACTAAGTCCGTGTTTGATTACTTGTATTTATCTCTCTCCATATATACGGTGACAATGGAAGTCATTCCATGTTTAATCTTTTTATACGACTGCAATACTTGGTCATGTTTCATTTCATAAAAAGTTCTAGGGATTTTTGACTTTTTTTAATTCCTAAATTATTTTCGCCGTCTCGGCAACAGTAGATGAAGTACTGGATGTCCTGCACTTTCTGGACCCCTCACAAGAGTTGCGCAACTTGGTCCACCGCGAGAGGTAGTCGCGAAGGGTCTCATCCGGTCTCTGAACACACATGGAGAGCTGGCGGGGCTGGCAGAGGCGCTCGTACGTGTCATTGAAGCTGCGTACAAATGCCTCTTCGAACGTATTAAACATCAAGAATGCCAAACTAACCATATAAATTTGCTCATAGTAGGCGTATCTGATCCTTGTTTTAAAATGCAGATACTACCGCATGAGGGACTGGAGCGACAAACTGGCGTGTGTGCCGCTCATCCACTTGGTGAAGCCAACTCCAATAGCAGTCGGCCATCCAGTTACGACTCCTCGTGCCACTGTCCACGGAAGTGGGCCCTCTAACATGAAGAAGGAAAATCACGTGAGCTACAGTGTAATCTAGTGTAAAATAGAGAAGGAAAGTCACGGGTACTGTAGTGAATATTGTATTATTTACTTAAGTAGGTACTGTACACAGTTACTGTTGATATAAATAAATTTAAAATTAATTTTATTGCATCATAATTTTGTTTGTATGTAATTTTTATAAATGTATAAAGTAGATTTGTAATTTGCAAATTAATTCAAGTCATTTTAGCCTTAATTGTATGAGAAATTAATCACAATTACTGTACACAGTTACTGTCCACGGGGTATGAGAAATTAATCATAATTTATGCTTATCAGCAGTTAAACAAGGCAATGCCACCAAGATACCTGAACTTTGGGTCTTTGCCGTTGCAGATGAAAACGGTGGCACAGGGTATGGAACTGTTCGTGCCACTCCGACAAGGCCCTTCAGGAAGAAGAAGATGCTGTGGTACACAGCTGCAGTTAGGCAACGACGGCCGTCGCCGCGATCAAACTCTGCTGCGATGCGTCATGGTGGGATCGATCTATATCTTGTACGGACAAAACGTAATTATTGTTTGGCAATGCAACTCTCAATTGATTTGGGTGCATACACGCACGTATACATTTACAATGAGTAGCCCACAGCCTCAACTATACATGGTAACTAGGAGGCGGGGCAAGGTAGGAAATGATCCTACATATGCATGCGATATACTGCCTATACAAGAGATATTCAACACCCCTCGCAGTCGATACGTCACCGGTGACGCATAGACCGGACCGAAACTCCTCAAATGTGGTCGTCGGTAACCCCTTGGTCATAACATCGGCGAACTACTGAGCGGTGGGGACATGTAAGACCCGTATGTGTCCGAGAGGCACTTGCTCACGCACAAAGTGAATATCGAGCTCGATGTGTTTCGTGCGACGATGATGAACGGGGTTGACGGAGAGCTAGACGGCGGAGACGTTGTCGCAGTAGACAACAGTAGCCTTGGCCACGCCAAGGTGCAATACCTGAAGAAGCTGCCATAACCAGGAGCACTCAGCAACGACATTAGCCACAGCGCGGTACTCAGCCTCGGCACTCGACCTGGACACCGTGGGTTGTCGTTTAGACGACCACGAGATGAGGGAGGGCCCGAGGTAGACGCGGTAGCCGGAGGTGGAGCGCCGAGTGTCAGGGCAGCCGGCCCAGTCGGCATCAGAGTAAGCCACCAGATCTGTGGAGGAGGACGCCGTCAACGTGAGACCTAGACCCATAGTGCCGCGGATGTAACGAAGGATCCGCTTCACCAGGGACTAGTGAGAGTCACGGGGAGCATGCATGTGTAGGCACACCTGCTGAACTGCGTACTGCAGGTCGGGGCGAGTGAGCATCAAGTACTGAAGAGCCCCGACAATGGACCTGTAGAAGGCGGCATCCTGCGCCGGAGTTCCCTCAAGAGCGGAGACCTTAGCCTTCGTGTCGATAGGCGTAGGTGCGGGCTTGCAATTAAGCATGCCGGCGCGCTCGAGTAACTCCTGGGCGTACTGCTGCTGATGAAGAAAGAACCCGTCCGCGCGGCGCACTACCTCGATCCCGAGGAAGTAGTGTAAAGGACCGAGGTCCTTCATCGCGAACTCGGTGCCGAGGCGAGCCGTGAGCTGACGGAGAAGCTCAGTCGAGGAAGCAGTCAGGATGATGTCGTCGACGTAGAGCAGCAGGTAAGCCGTCCCACTAGCATGCTGGTAGACAAACAAAGAGGCATCCGAGCGGGTGGCCACGAAGCCCAGCTGCTGAAGGAAGGCGGCAATTCGCTGGTACCAAGCACGAGGGGCCTGCTTGAGCCCGTAGAGTGAGCGCGAGAGCAGGCACACGTGATCCGGCTGGGTGGCATCGACGAAGCCGATGGGCTGCTGACAGTAGACCTGCTCGGCGAGATGACCATGAAGGAATGCGTTGGAGACGTCCATCTGGTGGACGGGCCACGCGCGAGAGACCACCAGCTGCAGGACAATGCGGATAGTGCCCGGTTTGATAACCGGTGCGAAGGTGTCGGTGAAGTCCACACCGGCACGCTGGCGGAAACCGCGAACAACCCACCGAGCCTCGTAGTGCTCGAGGGTCCCGTCAGGCCGAGTCTTATGCCGAAAGACCCACTTGCCGCTGATCACGTTGGCGTGCGGCGGCCGAGGCACAACTGCGAGGTGCGGTTATGGTGAAGAGCGTCAAACTCCTCCTGCATCGCGGTGAGCCAATAAGGGTCTCGAAGAGCCGCTTGAGCCGACGAGGGGAGGGGAGACGGCGCCGAGGTGGATGGCGCCGAGGAGGCCGCAAGAAGGTACTCGTCGGCAGAGTACCACTAGCTCGAGCGGAGCGCACCGGTCCGGACACGAGTCACCATGCGGGAGGGCGGCGGGCGAGGGTGAAGAAGAGCCTGCTGAGACCGAGACGGCCGAGAGCGCGGGAGGGCCTAGCGCGGGCCCGGGCAAACTGGGCGCGAAAGAGCCCGACGGTGACTCCTCGGCCGAGCCCGCCGGAGAGCCGGAAGTGGCCGGTGTGGGCAAGGCCGATGTAGAGCCCGACGCAGGAGCCCCGGCGGAGGGCGCAGATGGCGAGGAACGCGCCGACGCGACGGGCGTCGTAGAAGACGGAGTCGTCGGGGGCACCGCGGCGTCGCCCGAAGCCGCGGAGCCAGAGGCCGAACCCACAGCCACCGAGCAGGGCGCCGAGCCTGCAGCCCGCGAGGGGGGTGTTGGGGAACGTAGCAGAAATTCAAAAATTTTCCTACGTATCACCAAGATCTATCTATGGAGAGACCAGCAACGAGTAGAAAGGAGAGTGCATCTACATACCCTTGTAGATCGCTAAGCGGAAGCGTTCAAGTGAACGGGGTTGATGGAGTCGTACTCGTCGTGATTCAGATCACCGATGATCCTAGTGCCGAACGGACGGCACCTCCGCGTTCAACACACGTACAGCTCGACGATGTCTCCCACGCCTTGATCCAGCAAGGAGGGAGGGAGAGGTTGAGGAAGACTCCATCCAGCAGCAGCACAACGGCGTGGTGGTGATGGAGGAGCGTGGCAATCCTGCAGGGCTTCGCCAAGCACCTACGGGAGAGGAGGAGGTGTCACGGGAGGGAGGGAGGCGCCAAGGGCTCAGGTATGGATGCCCTCCCTCCCCTCCACTATATATAGGGGCAGGGGAGAGGGGGGAGGCGCAGCCTTGCCCCTTCCTCCAAGGAAGGGGTGCGGCTAAGAGGGGGGAGGAGTCCATCCTCCCCAAGGCACCTCGGAGGTGCCTTCCCCCTTTAGGACTCTCCCCTTTTTCCTATATCTTGGCGCATGGGCCTCTAGGGGCTGGTGCCCTTGGCCCATGTAGGCCAAGGCGCACCCCCTACAGCCCATGTGGCCCCCCGGGGCAGGTGGCCCCACCCGGTGGGCCCCCGGGACCCTTCCGGTGGTCCCGGTACAATACCGATGACCCCGAAACTTGTCCCGATGGCCGAAACAGGACTTCCTATATATAAATCTTTACCTCCGGACCATTCCGGAACTCCCCGTGACGTCCGGGATCTCATCCGGGACTCCGAACAACATTCGGTAACCACATACAAGCTTCCTATATAACCCTAGCGTCATCGAACCTTAAGTGTGTAGACCCTACGGGTTCGGGAGACATGTAGTCATGACCGAGATGTTCTCCGGTCAATAACCAACAGCGGGATCTGGATACCCATGTTGGCTCCCACATGTTCCACGATGATCTCATCGGATGAACCACGATGTCAAGGACTTAATCAATCCCGTATACAATTCCCTTTGTCTAGCGGTATGGTACTTGCCCGAGATTCGATCGTCGGTATACCGATACCTTGTTCAATCTCGTTACCGGCAAGTCTCTTTACTCGTTCCGTAACACATCATCCTGTGATCAACCCCTTGGTCACATTGTGCACATTATGATGATGTCCTACCGAGTGGGCCCAGAGATACCTCTCCGTTTACACGGAGTGACAAAATCCCAATCTCGATTCGTGCCAACCCAACAGACACTTTCAGAGATACCCGTAGTGTACCTTTATAGCCACCTAGTTACGTTGTGACGTTTGGCACACCCAAAGCACTCCTACGGTATCCGGGAGTTGCACAATCTCATGGTCTAAGGAAATGATACTTGACATTAGAAAAGCTTTAGCATACGAACTACATGATCTTCTGCTAGGCTTAGGATTGGGTCTTGTCCATCGCATCATTCTCCTAATGATGTGATCCCGTTATCAATGACATCCAATGTCCATGGTCAGGAAACCGTAACCATCTATTGATTAACGAGCTAGTCAACTAGAGGCTTACTAGGGACATGGTGTTGTCTATGTATCCACACATGTATCTGAGTTTCCTATCAATACAATTCTAGCATGGATAATAAACGATTATCATGAACAAGGAAATATAATAATAACTAATTTATTATTGCCTCTAGGGCATATTTCCAACAATCTCCCACTTGCACTAGAGTCAATAATCTAGTTCACATCACCATGTGATTAACACTCACAAGTCACATCGCCATGTGACTAATACCCAAGAGTTTACTAGAGTCAGTAGTCTAGTTCACATCACTATGTGATTAACACTCAATGAGTTTTATGTTTGATCATGTTGCTTGTGAGAGAGGTTTTAGTCAACGGGTCTGAACCTTTCAGATCCGTGTGTGCTTTACAAATCTCTATGTCATCTCCTAGATGCAGCTACCACGCTCTATTTGGAGCTATTCCAAATAACTGTTCTACTTGGAGCTATTCTAAATTGTTGCTCCATTATACGTATCCGGTATCTCTACTCAGAGCTATCCGGATAGGTGTTTGCATCGACGTAACCCTTTACGACGAACTCTTTTACCACCTCCATAATCGAGAAAATTCCTTAGTCCACTAGTTACTAAGGATAACTTTGACCGCTGTCCTATGATCCATTCTTGGATCACTCTTGTACCCCTTGACTGACTCATGGCAAGGCACACTTCAGGTGTGGTACACAGCATAGCATATGTAGAGCCTATGTCTTAAGCATAGGGGACGACCTTCGTCTTTTCTCTCTATTCTGCCGTGGTCGAGCTTTAAGTCTTAACTTCGTACCTTACAACTCAGGCAAGAACTCCTTCTTTGACTGATCCATCTTGAACACCTTCAAGATCATGTCAAGGTATGTGCTCATTTGAAAGTACCATTAAGCGTTTTCATCTATCCTTATAGATCTTGATGCTCAATGCTCAAGTAGCTTAATCCAGGCTTTGCATTGAAAAACACTTTCCCAATAACCCTATATGCTTTCCAGAAATCCTACGTCATTTCCGATCAACAACATATACTCATCGGAAATTCTATAGTGCTCCCACTCACTTCTTTGGAAATACAAGTTTCTCATAAACTTTGTATACACCCAAAATCTTTGATCATCATCAAAGCATACATTCCAACTCCGAGATGCTCACTCCAGTCCTCAGAAGGATTGCTGGAGCTTTGCATACTTATTAGCATATTTCAGGATAGACAAAACCTTCCGTTTGTATCACATACAACCTTTCCTCAAAAATCGTCGAGGAAACAATGTTTTGACATCCTATCTGCAAGATTTCATAAATAATGCAGTAATCGCTAATATAATTCCAACAGACTCTTAGCATCGCTACGAGTGAGAAAGTCTCATCGTAGTCAACTCCTTGAACTTGTCGGAAAACATCTTAACGACAAGTCGAGCTTTCTTAATGGTGACATTTACCATCATTGTCCGTCTTCCTTTTAAAATCCATCTGCACTCAACAGCCTTACGACCATCGAGTCGTTCTGCCAAAGTCTACACTTTGTTTTCATACATGGATCCTCTCTCGGATTATATGGCCTCAAGCCATTTATCGGAATCCAGGCCCACCATCGCTTCTCCATAGCTCGTAGGTTCATCGTTGTCTAGCAACATGACTTCCAAGACAGGGTTATGTACCACTTTGAAGTAGTACGTATCCTTATCACCCTACGAGGTACGGCAGTGACTTGATCCGAAACTTCATGATCACTATCATAAGCTTCTACTTCAATTGGTGTAGGTGCCACGGGAACAACTTCCTGTGCCCTGCTACACACTGGTTGAAGTGATGGTTCAATAACCTCATCAAGTCTCCACCATCCTCCCACTCAACTCTTTCGAGAGAAACTTTTCCTCGAGAAAGGACCCGATTCAAGAAACAATTCATATTGCTTTCGGATCTGAATTAGGAGGTATACCCAACTGTCCTATGAAGATGCATTTTATCCGCTTTGGGTTCGAGCTTATCAAGCTGAAACTTTTTCACATAAGCGTCGCAGCCCCAAACCTTTAAGAAACGACAACTTAGGTTTCTCTAAACCATAGTTCATACGGTGTCATATCATCGGAATTACGTGGTGCCCTATTTAAAGTGAATGTGGTTGTCTCTAATGCCTAACCCATAAACTATCATGGTAATTTGATAAGAGACATCATGGTATGCATCATATCCAATAGGGTGCAGTTATGATGTTCGGACACACCATCACACTATGGTGTTCTAGACGGCATTAATTGTGAAACATTTCCACAATGTCTTAATTGTGTGCCAAAACTCGTAATTCAGATATTCATCTCTATGATCATATCATAGATATTTTATCCTCTTGTCACGACGATCTTTCAACTTCACCCTGAAATTACTTGAACCTTTCAATAATTCAGACTCGTGATTTACCAAGTAAATGTACTCAACATCTACTCAAATCATCTGTGAAGTAAGAACATAACGATATCCACTACATGCCTCAGCAGTCATTGGACTGCACACATCAAAAAAATGTATTACTTCCAACAAGTTGCTTTCTTGTTCCATTTTACTGAAACCGAGGCCTTCAGTCATCTTGCCCATGTGGCATGATTTGCATGTCTCAAGTGATTCAAAATCAAGTGAGTTCAAACGGTCCATTTGCATGGAGTTTCTTCATGCATACACACCAATAGACATGGTTCGCATGTCTCAAACCTTTCAAAAATGAGTGAGCCCAAAGATCCATCAACATGGAGCTTCTTCATGCGTTTTATACCGATATGACTTACGTGGCAGTGCCACAAGTAGGTGGTACTATCATTACTATCTTTTGGCATGAACATGTGTATCACTACGATCGAGATTCAATAAACCATTCATTTTAGGTGCAAGACCATTGAAGGTATTATTCAAATAAACAGAGTAACCATTATTCTCCTTAAATGAATAACCGTATTGCGATAGACATAATCCAATCATGTCTATGCTCAACGCAAACACCAAACTCGATGGTAGAGGGAGCGTGCGATGCTTGATCATATCAACATTGGAAACACTTCCAACACATATCGTCAACTCACCTTTAGCTAGTCTCCGTTTATTCCGTAGCTTTTATTTCGAGTTACTAACACTTAGCAACCGAACCGGTATCTAATACCCTGGTGCTACTAGGAGTACTAGTAAAGTACACATCAACACAATGTATATCCAATATTCTTCTATCGACCTTGCCAGCCTTCTAATCTACCAAGTATCTAGGGTAATTCTGCTCCAGTGGCTGTTCCCCTTATTACAGAAGCACTTAGTCTCGGGTTTGGGTTCAACATTGGGTTTCTTCACTAGAGCAGCAGCTGATTTGCCGTTTCATGAAGTATCCCTTCTTGCCCTTGCCCTTCTTGAAACTAGTGGTTTCACCAACCATCAACAATTGATGCTCCTTCTTGATTTCTACTTTCGCGATGTTAAACAACGCGAATACCTCAAGGATCATCATCTCTATCCTTGATATGTTATAGTTCATCACGAAGCTCTAGCAGCTTGGTGGTAATGACTTCGGAGAAACATCACTATTTCATCTGGAAGATCAACTCCCACTCGATTCAAGCGATTGTTGTACTTAGACAATCTGAGCACAAGCTCAACAATTGAGCTTTTCTCCTTAGTTTGCAGGTTAAGAAAATCGTCGGAGGTCTTACACCTCTTGACGTGGGCACGAGCCTGAAATTCCAATTTCAGCCCTCGAAACATCTCATATGTTTCGCGACGTTTCAAAACATCTTTGGTGCCTCAATTCTAAACCATTCAACTGAACTATCACGTAGTTATCAAAACGCGTATGTCAGATGTTCGCAACATCCACAGACAACGTTCGAGGTTCAGCACACTGAGCGGTGCATTAAGGACATAAGCCTTCTAAGAAGCAATGAGGACAATCCTCAGTCTACGGACCTAGTCCGCATAATTGCTACTATCAACTTTCAACTAATTTTTCTCTAGGAACATATCTAAACAGTAGAACTAAAGCGCTAGCTACGACATAATTTGCAAAATCCTTTTGACTATGTTCAGGATAATTAAGTTCATCTTATGAACTCCCACTCAGATAGACATCCCTCTAGTCATCTAAGTGATTACATGATCCGAGTCAACTAGGCCGTGTCCGATCATCACGTGAGACGGACTAGTCAACGACGGTGAACATCTTTATGTTGATCGTATCTTCTATACGACTCATGCTCGACCTTTCGGTCTTCTGTGTTCCGAGGCCATGTCTGTACATGCTAGGCTCGTCAAGTTAACCCTAAGTGTTTTGCATGTGTTCCGAGGCCATGTCTATACATGCTAGGCTCGTCAACACCCGTTGTATTTGAACGTTAGAATCTAACACCCGATCATCACGTGGTGCTTCGAAACACGAACTGTCGCAACGGTGCACAGTTAGGGGAGAACACTTCTTGAAATTGTTGTAAGGGATCATCTTATTTACTACCGCCGTTCTAAGCAAATAAGATGTATAAACATGATAAACATCACATGCAATCAAATAGTGACATGATATGGCCATCATCACTTTGCTCCTTTTGATCTTCATCTTCGGGGCTCCATGATCATCATCGTCACCGGCATGACACCATGATCTCCATCATCATGATCTCCATCATCGTGTCTCCATGAAGTTGTCACATCATCTATTACTTCTACTACTACAGCTAACGGTTAGCAATAAAGTAAAGTAATTACATGACGTTTATGTTGACACGCAGGTCATAAATAAATAAAGACAACTCCTATGGCTCCTGCCGGTTGTCATACTCATCGACATGCAAGTCGTGATTCTTATTACAAGAAAATGATCAATCTCATACATCACATATATCATTCATCACATCCTTTTGGCCATATCACATCACATAGCATACCCTGCAAAAACAAGTTAGACATCCTCTAATTGTTGTTTGCATGTTTTACGTGGCTGCTATGGGTTTCTAGCAAGAACGTTTCTTACCTACGCAAAGACCACAACGTGATATGCCAATTGCTATTTACCCTTCATAAGGACCCTGTTCATCGAATCCGATCCGACTAAAGTGGGAGAGACAGACACCCGCCAGCCACCATATGCAACTAGTGCATGTTTGTCGGTGGAACCGGTCTCACGTAAGAGTACGTGTAAGGTTGGTCCGGGCCGCTTTATCCCACGATGCCGCCGAATCAAGATAAGACTAGTAACGGCAAGCATATTGAACAAAATCAACGCCCACAACTACTTTGTGTTCTACTCGTGCATAGAATCTACGCAATAGACCTAGCTCATGATGCCACTGTTGGGGAACGTAGCAGAAATTCAAAATTTTCCTACGTATCACCAAGATCTATCTATGGAGAGACCAGCAACGAGTAGAAAGGAGAGTGCATCTACATACCCTTGTAGATCACTAAGCGGAAGCGTTCAAGTGAACGGGGTTGATGGAGTCATACTCGTCGTGATTCAGATCACCGATGATCCTAGTGCCGAACGGACGGCACCTCCGCGTTCAACACACGTACAGCTCGACGATGTCTCCCACGCCTTGATCCAGCAAGGAGAGAGGGAGAGGTTGAGGAAGACTCCATCCAGCAGCAGCACAACGGCGTGGTGGTGATGGAGGAGCGTGGCAATCCTGCAGGGCTTCGCCAAGCACCTACGGGAGAGGAGGAGGTGTCACGGGAGGGAGGGAGGCGCCAAGGGCTCAGGTATGGATGCCCTCCCTCCCCTCCACTATATATAGGGGCAGGGGAGAGGGGGGAGGCGCAGCCTTGCCCCTTCCTCCAAGGAAGGGGTGCGGCTAAGAGGGGGGGAGGAGTCCATCCTCCCCAAGGCACCTCGGAGGTGCCTTCCCCCTTTAGGACTCTCCCCTTTTTCCTATATCTTGGCGCATGGGCCTCTAGGGGCTGGTGCCCTTGGCCCATGTAGGCCAAGGCGCACCCCCTACAGCCCATGTGGCCCCCCGGGGCAGGTGGCCCCACCCGGTGGGCCCCCGGACCCTTCCGGTGGTCCCGGTACAATACCGATGACCCCGAAACTTGTCCCGATGGCCGAAACAGGACTTCCTATATATAAATCTTTACCTCCGGACCATTCCGGAACTCCTCGTGACGTCCGGGATCTCATCCGGGACTCCGAACAACATTCGGTAACCACATACAAGCTTCCTATATAACCCTAGCGTCATCGAACCTTAAGTGTGTAGACCCTACGGGTTCGGGAGACATGTAGTCATGACCGAGATGTTCTCCGGTCAATAACCAACAGCGGGATCTGGATACCCATGTTGGCTCCCACATGTTCCACGATGATCTCATCGGATGAACCACGATGTCAAGGACTTAATCAATCCCGTATACAATTCCCTTTGTCTAGCGGTATGGTACTTGCCCGAGATTCGATCGTCGGTATACCGATACCTTGTTCAATCTCGTTACCGGCAAGTCTCTTTACTCGTTCCGTAACACATCATCCCGTGATCAACCCCTTGGTCACATTGTGCACATTATGATCATGTCCTACCGAGTGGGCCCAGAGATACCTCTCCGTTTACACGGAGTGACAAAATCCCAATCTCGATTCGTGCCAACCCAACAGACACTTTCAGAGATACCCGTAGTGTACCTTTATAGCCACCCAGTTTGTTGTGACGTTTGGCACACCCAAAGCACTCCTACGGTATCCGGGAGTTGCACAATCTCATGGTCTAAGGAAATGATACTTGACATTAGAAAAGCTTTAGCATACGAACTACATGATCTTGTGCTAGGCTTAGGATTGGGTCTTGTCCATCGCATCATTCTCCTAATGATGTGATCCCGTTATCAACGACATCCAATGTCCATGGTCAGGAAACCGTAACCATCTATTGATTAACGAGCTAGTCAACTAGAGGCTTACTAGGGACATGGTGTTGTCTATGTATCCACACATGTATCTGAGTTTCCTATCAATACAATTCTAGCATGGATAATAAACGATTATCATGAACAAGGAAATATAATAATAACTAATTTATTATTGCCTCTAGGGCATATTTCCAACAGGGGGCAGGGGGCCGAAGCCAGGAGGCGGCCCGAGGGAGGCCCGAGGGCGCGTGTGCGCACCAAGGGGGCCCGAGACCGAGCTGCCAGCAGCGGGTGGTGAAGGCGCTGGCGAGTCGGTCGGTGGTACCTGCTGAAACGGAAAAACCCTTTCATCAAAGTAAACGTCGCTAGAGGTGAAAACACGGTGAGAGATAGGGTCGTAGCAGCGGTAGCCCTTGGTGTTGGTAGGGTAGCCCAAGAAGATGCAAGCTAGAGAGCCAGGAGCAAGTTTATGACGGGTGGTAGAGGCGATGCTGGGGTAGCAGAGGCACCCGAAGATGCGAAGATCGTCATAGGATGGGGGGCTCCCGAAAAGCAAGTGGTTAGGTGCAAAGTTGCCGCGAACGCGGCAAGGCCGAATGTTGATGAGACGTGATGCGCTGGCGAGGGCGTCGGGCCAGAAGGGGAGGTGGCACATTAGCATGAAATAATAGGATGCGGACGCAATCGTTAAGAGTGCGTAAGACCCGTTCCGCCCGCCCATTTTGTTGCGAGGTGTAGGTACAAGTAAGACGAAATATCGTGCCATGTGTGGTGAGGAGATTGTGAACCGCAAGGTTGTCGAATTCCTTCCCGTTGTCGGTTTGGATGGCATGGACGGGGCGACCAAACTGGGTGGTGACATAGGAGTAAAAGACGGTGAGAATGGATATGACATCGGATTTCCGCCGCAACGGGATGGTCCACACATAGTGCGAAAAATCATCCAAAATGACGAGATAATAAATATAGCCGGTATTACTCGCAACTGGAGAAGTCCACACATCACTATGAACTAGTTCAAACGGATACGATGCAACCGAAGAGGAAGTGCTAAAGGGAAGCCGAGTATGTTTGCCTAGACGACACGCATGACAAGTGTGACCGTCGGTCTTATTACAAGTGAAAGAAAAACTCCAAAGAATATGACGAAGGGTGGTGTCGTTCGGATGTCCCAAGCGAGCGTGCCAAAGGTCCACACCGACGGAGAGGGCGACCGGAGAGGTGTTGGTGGAGGCGGGAGGGTGGACCGGATAAAACTCGTCGGGGCTATCACATCGGTGGAGCACCATCCGGGTACGGGCATCCTTGACAGAAAAACAACACATGTCAAATTCAACGGTGACAGGATTATCACGAGTAAGAGAACGAACGGAAACAAGATTGGTAATAAGGTCAGGAGACACAAGTATGTTATATAATGATATCGGTGTGCATGTAGACCAAAAGTAAGCATGGCCTATGTGTGTAATGGGAACTCATGATCCACCACCGACGGTAATGCGATTGGAAGTATGGACGGGATAAGAGGAACAGAGAGTACCAGGGTTGGCAGCCATATGAGAGGTGGCGCCGCTGTCCATGTACCAATCGCCGCCACCCGTGTAGTTGGCCGGTGAGGAGGCGAACTGAAGCGCCGCGAGAAGGGCCGGGTCCCATGGAGCCGGCGGGAGTGGCGGCGCCGATGGTGGCAGCACGGCGTATGGCGCCACAACATAAGGCATCGATGGCGGCGCGGTGTACGGCGCGGTGGCATAGGCTCCTGGAGAGGGCGCGTCGTACGACGCTGGTGGAAGCGCGGCGTACGGCGCCTGGGGCGCGGCGATCAGCGCTTGGTGCACCGTGGGGCATGGACCCAGGAGGCCAGGAGCGGGCTGGCGAGGCACCGGTATGCTGTACGCATGAACCAGGCCCATCCATGGGTTTTGGGCCGTGGCCCAAGGCGCGGTGGCCTGCTGCTGACGAGGTTGGCCACCCTGGCCGTTGCCCTTGCGACCGCGACGCCCACCACGGCGGCAATCAGAGGAGGCAGGCGGGGGTGGCGGCCCCTGGAAGAGGCCCGCAGGCGGCGGCGGGTACTGCCCGTAGGAGGTCGCCGGAGGAGGGAACCGCTGCGCGGCGGGCGCCTGCGGGGTCGGCGGGGGCGGGCGGCCGCGGGAGGTCCCGGCAGCGAGGGCGACGTGGGTAGCCCTGGTTTTCGCCATCTTCATGCGACGTTCCTCTAGATGTAAGTAAGCCACGACCTTGGGAAAGGTTGGCTCCGGGATCAACGTGAGGTTCGAGGCAGCGTTGCCGAACTCCTCATTGAGCCCGGCGGTGAGGGTGCTGAGAAGGAGATCGTCGGAGATGGTTTCGCCAAGATCACAGAGCTCATCTGCAAGTTTCTTGAGACGCATGCAATAATCATCGACAGATGAATCAAGTTGATGAGACCCAAAAAATTCTTGCTGGAGAAAAACCCGGCGTTGGAGTTGGTTGTCGGTGAAGAGCCCGTTGAGTTTGGTCCAAACGGCGAGGGCGTCGTCCCCGTCGGTGACCACCGTGTGGAAGAGATCTTTGGAGATGGTGAGGTAGAACCAACGAATGAGGGTAGCATCGATGGTCGTCCACTCTGCATCACCAAGCATGAGGCTGGAATCCACGGAACCGTCGACGTGATCATGGAGATGATACTCGCGGAACACTAGAGAGAAGTATGTTTTCCAGGCGTAGTAGGTGGAGGTGGAGTAATCAAGACACACGGGGACACGACAGTGGATGTCAAGGTCGCGGATGAGCACGGGATCGGGTCCGGCGAACGGGTTGGGGATGGTGGAACCGGAGGCGGATGAACCGGGTGAGGCCATGGCGATTGCGGGAGGTGGCTAGGTGTGTGGGAGAAGGAAGAGGGTGCGGCGGCTATAGGGAGGGTGCGGCGGCAGGGAGAGGGTGCGGCGGCGACGCAGGTAAGGTGCGGCGGCGGCGGCCTAGGGCGCGGCGGCGGCAGGAGGGGAAGCGTTAGGAAGAGGATCGTGTGAGGGAAACTGATACCATATTGTTTGGCAATGCAACTCTCAATTGATTTGGGTACATACATGCACGTATATATTTACAATGAGTAGCCCACAGCCTCAACTATACATGGTAACTAGGAGGCGGGGCAAGGTAGGAAATGATCCTACATATACATGCGATGTACTAACTATACAAGAGATATTCAACAGTAATCAATCAATTTGAGAAGAAACGATACTAAGATCAGCTGATAGCACTCAAATAATTCATCTTATCTTTGCCTCGTCGGCATGTTCACTTCACGTCACGGCCATCGCCGGCGGCCAGAATCCTCCTCATTTTGCCAGAATCTCATTTATTGTACAGCGATACCTAGCAAACATTCGCCAATTCGCTACACATCTGAACAACTCAAAATCAAGAGTCGCGAGTATAGATCCGAACAACTCAAAATCAGGAGTTCGCGTTCGCGACGACGATTTTGTGTCAGGTTCTTCTGATAAATTCAAGGGTTCAACGACGATGATTGAGGCGTTGTGGTGTGCTAGTCTTTAGGGCCACATGCACGAAGATTTCTCGGTTGTCATCGACAATGTCGGGCAGACTCCCGTATGGGAGTGATGACATCAGCTTGGTCTGACAGAGACGATAGTCGTTCGGTGGGTACAGAGACCCTCAATGTATTTTTTTATTATATTTGATGTGCTTTGTATTTTTTAGACCTTTATAATAAATCTGAATCCTTTTCGCAAAAATAAGAGCACCTTGTGTGAATTGTGTGAAGCGTCTCACCCTCTTGAAGTGTGCGCGAGTTATATATATAGATGGAGATGGTGCTTAATATGCATACATGAGATTGTTACATCGATGTGAGAATCACATAAAGCAAAACAGAACACAAGATATAAACGATATCTAAAGAGAAATTTTACAGTGCATCATACTACCGCTTGGGGTGGGTAGTATAAATCTAATCCAAGGGTTTATGTATAGGGCAGTTTAGTCAATTCATATTAAGATGGAATTTCTTATCAATCATCGCCTTCCTCCCGACGAGGGTACCAATCATGTCCATCTCCCTTGCCCCCCGCTCTCGTCCCCAATTCATCCGCGGACGGAGTGGCGCCCATGTCCCTCGCCGGCAGCTGCTCTCCTCCTCACCCTGACCATGAACTAGTTTAGGTATTTAGGCCTACTTGCAGCTAGCCTAGCCACCCACATGAGAGCTAGCTCATGCTTCCATGGCCGGCTTTTGCTTCAGTTTTTGAGACACAGAGGCCAACCCAATCATGCCATCTTTTCCTCCGGGAGCTGGGGACACAAGTTTCAGGAGCAGCCAGCTGGGTGGATCAGCGATGCATTTAGTAGAGCGCCCATATTTGTCCAGGCTCCTCGTCGGTATTTGGTTGCGGCGTCGTGAGGCATTGCGAGCCATCGTCGGCATTTGTCTTGTTGACAGCTGCCCTCTTGCCGGCCAGTTCCACCCCTCTGCTCCTCGAATCAATACTCACCGACGGAACGCTCGGCAGTACGGATTCTGTCAATCTTTCCTGAATCATCGCGCTGGATTCTCGTCTCGATGAAAGCCATAAGAAGTACTACTACTTCGCAACTCTTCTGATTGTGCCCTTTTTGCAAAGAATACTACACATCTAAGCCAGTAGTATCAATTAATATTAACCCTTAGATCAACAAAAATGAATGGCCTCCAGCCTTCTAGAAATCTAGCTGGAGCCCTATGGATACGCACGTTGACACTATGCATACACACTCTGTGGGCGTGAAAAAGTAGAAAACACAACTAATTTGACACCTGCTTTGTAAACTTACATTGCATGCCATCGACAAACAAGAGAAAACCACATCTCCAGGTCTTGACTGTAAAGAGCACCCCGAACCACAACCAAAAACCAGTCACGATCCCAGCAATCACACAGTAGTACATCCAGCGGTCATCCTCTTCACCATTTCTACTGTCCGGTGCAAGCGAAGTATTTATGCATGGAATGTCTAGAGGAAACCCACAGAGGCCAGAATTGTTGGAGTAAATGGATGGGTCGGTAAGGGTCTGCATCTGACTCCCGGTGGGTATCTTGCCCGACAAATGATTGTTTGAGACATTCAACGCGCTGAGCGCCGATAAGCTAGAAATGCTTGGAGGAATTGCTCCAACAAGTTCATTAGAAGAGTCAAGCTACCAATGTTTTCAGGAATGCCGCACGACAGATTGTTTCTCGACAGGTTCAGAAACCGGAGGCCCTGAAGGTTGGTTAGCTCGTCGGGGATACATTGGGATAATAAATTGTCTGACAAATCGATACCGGCTAATAACCGCACTGATTTTTGAAATATTTGCTTCTGGCCCTTCCAAATTATATTGATTCTATCATCATATTTTGGGTCTGTGAGTGGAGTCGCAGTCGATAGATTTTGCGGATATTTCATGGAGGTCAAGTTGCGGAAGGAAAAAGGAATTGAGCCAGACAAGCTATTGTTTGCCATGTCAAGAAGTTGAAGTCGCGATAGCCGTGATAACTCCAGAGGAATTTCTCCAGTGAAATTGTTTGATCTAAGGCTAAGTATTCTCAACAATGGGACGTGACTCCCGATCCATGGAGGGATAGAACCATAGAACATGTTATTCCCCATGTCCAAGGTGGACAACGAATTGCAGCCCTCTAGGACCGGTGGGAAGCCACCGACAAAGCCATTTCCGGCGAGGTAAACCGAGCTAAGAGAGCAGTTCTGATTTGCCACAACTGCAGGGATTTTACCTGAGAAGGAGTTGTTGGACAGATCCATGAACTCCAGGCCCTGCAGGTTCCACCAACAGTCCGGGAGCTTCCCTGTGAGCCGGTTGTTCGATAGGTCCATGAAGAACAGAGCGTGGAAGTTGCACCAGCAGTCCGGGAGCTCCCCGGTGAGTACATTGTTGGACAAATCTAGTGCCCGCAAAGAGAGGAGCCTGCAGAGCTGGTGTGGGATGTTACCGACGAGGCTGTTATTGTAGAGCTGAAGGTTGAAGAGGTTGCGAATGTCACCAAGCTGCGACGGGATTGTGCTGTTGAACCTATTGCTGCTGAGGTCGAGGATAGCCAGCGATTCACAGCCCTCAAAGAGTGGGATCGCTCCAACAAAGGAATTTCTGGTGAGACTTAGTGAGGTGAGAGAGCAATTGTGGCTTGCCTTGGCTGCTGGGAATTCACCTGAGAAGGAGTTGTCGGACAGGTCCATGAGCTGCAGAGCCTCCAAGTTCCACCAGCAGTCCGGGAACTTCCTGATGAGCCTGTTGCTTGACAGGCCCATGAATTGCAGCGACCGTAGGTTGCACCAGCAGTTCGGGAGCTCTCCGCTGAGCTGGTTGTTGCTCAGGAACAATAAACTTACAGAGACTAGCTCGCAGAGCTGGTGCGGAATGGAGCCGCTTAACGCGTTGTAGCTGAGGTCGAGTGATTCGAGGGAGCGCAACCTCGAGATGTTGGCCGGGATGGTGCCACTGAGGTTATTGTTGTTGAGTTCTAGAGTGATGAGCGCCAGGAAGGCCATGGTGTCGAGCATATCCAGCCCGCCCGAGAGACCGAGTCCCTGGAGCGATAGCGTCCTGACGCCTTCTTTGTCGCAGGACACGCCGTACCAGTGACAAACAGGCGTGGCCCGGGTCCAGTTGGAGAGCGCGGCTGCGTCGATGAGGCTGGCCTTCCATGCCAGAAGGGCATCAACCTCCGAATGCACCACGGTGCCAATAGTGGCCGCCGGGATGGTGGTGGCCGCCGGGATGGTGGTGGCCGCCAGCAGGAAAACAGCGGCAGCGGCCGCGAGGTGACCGAGGGCGCCTGGTCTTGTCATGGTTGTCTCAGAGGGACCCGTCCCGGAGTGAGATGCTTGCATTGAGTAGGAAAAAGGTTCAATCCGCAGAAGATCACACACATGATGGCACGATATATAATCGAGGGTTTGGCGCCCACTCTCTAGCCTGGCCTTACACCAGTGTCATGCAAACGTAGGGCCGGCAGGTAGGCACTGAGGACTACAGGGCGACGAATGGCGCCACAAACAGCACCGATCAAGGTACACACACACATACCGATCATCCAAATGGCCATCGCATGACCAGTTCCGAAGCCTAGTCTGTAGTACGTTGTGCCGAACTTATTTAACAATCTTACTATCCAAGCTTACAAAATCTGGAAGGTTCGATGATGCGGAATAAAATATGGCTAGTGTACTATATTTGACCATATTCACTCGATCGAAACAATATCCATATAATTTATTAGGATATCATATCTACAGAGAGAAATCTTAAGGTGGTCCTAAACGGATATGGACCCTTAATTGGTCTGGATTGAACAATTGATAAAGGGAAGCACTCTGCGCCAGTTTCGGCCGGTCGGATGTGCACCGCCCAATTAACGTAAACACAACCGTTCGATTGTCTCCTCTATCCAAACAACTTCGTTCTAGAACGCGATTCTAATACAGCGAGGCACGGCTCACCCGCGGCCGCCGTTCGAAGCATTCTAGAACGCGATTCTAATACAGCGAGGCACGGCTCACCCGCGGCCGCCGTTCAAAGCACCTGGCGTCGGCGTCGCGAATCCCGGTCAGGCGCTCGAAGCTCCCCAGAGTTGCCTCGCCGTCGACGCTCGCCGACGACGCTCGCCGCCTTCGGTCGCCGCCGTCGATGCTCGCATTTTTGAGCTGCTGGTTGCAGCCCCGCTGCACGCCGGCAGCAGCTCCCCCACACTTCCTCCTCGACCTTTGCGGTCGTGGGTAGCCGTCGCCGGCCACGACGCCGCTGCTCGTCAGTGACAGCTCCGCCGCTGGTGGCGCCTCCCCGGTTGCAACGTTCATGGAGGCGGCAAAGTAACTCGCGAAAACCACTATATGTAGTTCCAGCAAAAAATTGCATCGCTTGTAGCTTTTCTTGTTGCTGGTTGTAGCTCGCCGTGCGCAAGTCATAACCTCGATCTTCTCTGGTTCCAGCAAAAAGAAGACGGTTGTAACAAATGGCATTGCGGGTTCCAGCAGGTGGCCTCGTGGTTGTAGCATTCTCAACATTGCCGCCTCTGGTTTTGCGGCCGTCGCGCCACCATGGTCAACGCGGTCACCGCCCATACTAGCAAAACATTATGCCGGTTCCAGCATCTAGCGCTAGCGGTTGCAGCATCTGTGGGCACGTGGTCACCGTGGTCACCACCATAGTAGCAAAACAATATGCCAGTTGTAGCACTTTGGATCGCCGGTCGTAGCATATTTGGACGCCGGTTGTAGCAAAAAAAAATGCCAGTTTTTGCTGGAATGGGGCATCGGTGGTGCTACAACCAGCCACAGGATTTGCTGGAACCGAACATTAGTGGTGCTACAAAAACAGTCATGAAATTTGCTGGAACCATGGCGTTTATGTTTTCTTTTGCTTCAACCGCAGAGGTCAAAGCTGCAACCAGTGTTGCGCAGTGCTGGAAAGGTTCAGTAGGTAATGGACGGAGGAGGTGACCATGGTAAATGGCTGACCAATGTCGACGAGGGAGCTGGGCTGCAAGCGGAGGTGACGGCGAAGCTGCATCTGCTGGCGCGAGCGCTCTAGCTTTTTTCAAGAGAGAGCTGAGCTGCATCTGCTGCACGCGGGAGCTGCAGCTTTTTTCGAGAGAGAGCTCGCACCCTGATGTGATGCGGCCGTCGGGGGCGAGCCGAGATGGTGCTGGAGGTCCCCTCGCCGGCCGGCTGTGCAGTAGACGCGCGCTCGCTGCGGGAGACCAGGAGCGGGGCCGAAGAAGGGATAAGGGGGCGTGTGTGGGAAAAACGAAACTGCCAGATCAGATCAATTGGGATCGAGTGAACTCGCGAGACCGGCCGAAGTTTCGGCCGGCGTGCCGTACCCAAACATTTCCCATCTCGGAAACGTGGAGCGCTAGGTGGTAAAAAAAAGGGGGCTGATAGGCGCCGGCGAACCGGCGCAAGCACTAGGCCGGTCGCTCGCCAGCCGCACGATCGGCGGTGCGCAACCACTCGATGCACTTGTATCTTTCTTTCCCAGTCCTTTGCATGTATTGTACATGTACGTGGTTTGCGTCCTTCCAGGTCAACGCCCGCGTTCCAGCCCAGCTCACCCGCAACACTCGCCTCGTGTACACACAGTGGCGGAGCTTCATGGGGTCAACAGGGGCCATGGCCCCCCAGCTCACAAGAAACCATACATATATTTATTTGTATTAGGCCTATTTTCCACCAAAAATAAGCTGCAAATAGTTATGTTTGCCCCCCCTTCAGCCCATGCCCCCATGATCTTGGCTCAAGCTCCGCCACTGCTCCGCCACTGTACACGTATGCGTACTTGTACATCACGCCGCTGTCCCCTTAGCCAGTCGTAGACCACGGCCACCGCTCGTCTCCGCCGATCGCGACTCATCTTTCTTGCTGTCGATCGGCCGCGACTCGCAGCGCCACCATCGTGTGCTCGTTAGCAGCAGCGCTCGCCATCACCGGCCGTAGCGTCGCTTGCCGGCCGTAGTATCCATTGTCTCCCGTTTCAGCACACACCATTGCTGGTGTAGCATTCGTTGTTGCCGGTTCAAGCAAAAGCAAGCGCCCGGTTGCAGAGGAAGCCATCATGTCAGATGCCGCGCACCATGCCAGTTGTAGCATACTGATCGATTGCTCCCAGTCGCGCCCCATGCCGGTTGCAGCATTCGGGCCACGCACACCATCGGTCGTAGCATCCCGACAGGATGCTCCCAGCTACAACCGGCTACGGCGAAGCTGCAACCAGTGTGCCAAATTGCTCCGGCCGACATCACGTTTTGTTGCAACTAGTGAAAGTTGGGGTTGTAACCAGCGCGCGGAGGAGCTGCAACCAGCATAGAAAAATGCTAGGACCGGCAGTTGAGAAAGCTACTATCGGTGTCGCTTTTTGCTGCAACCAAAGAAAGCATAGACTGCGATCGAAGCGCGGACTAGCTGCATCCAGCACAGAAAAATGCTACGACCAGCGGCCGAGAAAGCTACTATCCGTGTCACTTTTTGCTACAACCAAAGAAAGCATAGACTGCGACCGGAGCGCAGTGGAGCTGCAACCAGCGTAGAAAAATGCTACGACCGGCGACGGAGAAAACTACTATCGGTGTCGCTTTTTGCTGCAACCAGAGCGCGGACTAGCTGCAACCAGCACAGAAAAATGCCACCGGCGGCCGAGAAAGCTTCTTCTGCTGCAACCAGCGAAAGCATAGACTGCGACCAGAACGCGGACCAGCTGCAACCAGCAATGAAAAATGCTATGACCGTCGGCTGAGAAAGCTACAACTGTTTCTGAAAAAGCTTCAAGCGAAGACGTGGAAGCTGGGAGGCGACCATGAATGCCACACCCAACGTCGTAGCTCATTGCCGCCGCTCTGCATCACCATCGTAACTCGTCGCCGTTGCCTCACGCAAAAAGCTTGTTGTTGCATGGCATGTGCTGGTCCCAACAAACCATCTTGCCGGTTGCAGCTTTCCGTCTCGCCAGTCCTAGCAAATAATCTCCATCAAAAGAACTCCATAAATACTCAGCAACAAAAATCTAGCCGGTCACAACAAAATTTCTCACTGGTCCCAACAAATAATCTGGTCATATTACAACAAAAAAGCTCCATAAATACTCAGCAACAAAAAATCTTGCCGATCGCAACAAAAATTCTCACCGGTCCCAGCAAAAATGACCGACGATTCCAACAAAAGAAAGGCTTTCCATCGCTGGGTCGTAGCAAAATTCTCGTCTGTCGCAAAAAAAATTCTTACCGGTCCGAGCACAAATGATCGCTAGCAAAACAAAAAAATTACTCACAATCGTCGGGTCATAGCAAAAAATCTCATCGGTTGCCGATCACAACAAAAATTCTAGCCGCTCCCAGCAAAATTGATCGCCGGTTCCAGCAAAAAAGTAACTTGCCATTGGTCGGCCGCAGCACAAAATTCTCGCCAGTCTCAACAAAAAGCCTCGCCAGTCCCAACAAAAATGATAGCCGGCTAGGGGAAAAAAAGGATTTGCCATCACTAGGATGCAACAAAAATTCTGGCCAGTCCAAGCAAAACAACTCATCGTTTGTAGCAAAAAAAGAAAAAGTTTGCCGCCGCTGGTCATCGCAAGAAAACAGACTATCCCAGCAAAACAACTCGTCGTTTGTAGTAAAAAAACTGCCGTCGCTGGTCATCGCAAAAGATCACACCGGTACCATCAGAACTACTCGTCGGTTGTAGCAAAAAATGACTCATCGGCCCCGGTCACGACAAAAAATCACGCCGGTCCATCAAAACGGCTCGCCGGTTGTAGCTCCATATCAAGTTATCAACCGGTTGGAGCTCCTCCGGGTTGTCCTTGGCAATTACAACGAGAAAAAGGAAGAAAAACAAACGAATGGACACGGCTGGGAATAGAGATAAGCGTGGGAAGAAAAGTGGTCGGGCAGCTCAATAAAAAAAAAGCGGACAAGGCCCACCAGCATGTGGGTCGTTGGTGCAACAGGAGCCAGTCGATCAATGCGGATCGTACGCTGCGCACTCTGACCGGCGCACGGTTAGGCCGGTCAGCCGGTGTGCAACGTTTCCCATTGATAAAAGCATATTGCGTTACGAGCTAGGAGGTACCCCCTCGAAAAACAAGGCCTATAAATTTTGTCCAAGTCAAACAGTGCATAGTTTGTTTCCTAAAAAAAAACAGTGCATAGTTTGGCCACGTTTGTTCGGAAAACTATCGTCATAAAAGGCTAAGTAAACATAATATGGAAATATATTTATTCCAGTTATAATGATGCTAATTTGATATTTGTGGTTCTTCATTATTTTTCCTACAAACCTAGTCAAGCTTTGCATCATTTGACTTCAGACAAAACATTTATGCTTTCTTTTCAAGCACAGGAGGAGTAGCAGAATAACATGAAAGACACAGGAAAGACGTTCACCTCAATGTCATCTATGGTGAATCCAACTGTTAACGGTATACAACAATCCAGATCACAAACTGAGCCTACCTTAGATGGTTTAGTTCCTTGTGCTCGAACCAGCCTAGCAGGATTCAAGTCTCAGACTTAGCATTGATGCTCTTATTTTCCTGGATTTAGTTCAGGCATCCGACGATATTCATTTTGTACTATGTTAAAGAAAAATATTCCAGCTTTGCATACAAATCTATGATGATGTTAGTTTTATAGAGATCTAAATCTATTTTTTAAACCAAATAACAAATGGTCAAAAGCTGGCCGTCAAGAACTGAAATTAATGATCTTCTTTGTGATATGTAAAAGGTCGTTGGTTCTACGACCAAATTTTTGGTCACTGGCAGCCTCCCAAGGCCACGTAGGTCCAGCGTGGCAAGCTGACGTGGATAAAAATCAGCCTGGTCCAATTCGGTGTTTTACATGGGCCGAGCCCATTAATTCAGCCTTTTTAACATTTATTTTTCCTGTTAATTTTCACTAGCTACATGGGCTTGGGCTATTGATTCGGCCTTTTTTGCTTCCAGAGATGCAACATTTTCACATTCTATATAATTTCCGTCTTTGGGTTTTCTTTGTTTTTTTGTTACATTCATTTTTCAAATTATTGTAGTCAACTGGGTGCACATTGTCAGATTCTTCTAGACACTAGGTCCCAAACATCAGGTTTTAATTTTTTTACAACTTGTAACTCAACGATATACCAATCAGAGAACACATTTAAAATATATTCAAATAAGAGCTAAATCACCGACGTACCAATCAAGTTTATTACATTCCACCAATCACAATATAACCATACAATATTACACCAATCACAATATAGCACTCTACAGATAAAATGCTCAACAAGTACATGCACGTCTCCAACACCTTAGCACCTTCAACCTGCAAAACATTACATCCAGCCACATATTAACGATCAAATCAATTCACCCCTTGACGGCAATAAAAAATTGTGCTCATGCATGAACAAAAATAAAATAAACAATCTTTGAGGCCACACGGAGCACATCCTACATGCACCAAGCATCAGGCATATGTTCAGGAAGATAAGTAATTTGAGATGGAAACAAGTACAACTAACAATCTAACATGTGTAGTAGCACCAGCAAAAGAGCAAGACATGGAAGAATTTACAAGAACAACACCCTGGGAGTCCGATTACACGTGCATGAGGTACTGCTGCTAGTGTATATAGAACCAATCAAGCTGCTGGTGTAGGAGCAGAGCATGAGTCCAACAGAGCATGCTATACGAGCAGAAAAGAGGGAGCTAGGGCTAGGAGATGGAGCCAGCTCACCGAAGAACTTGGGAGTCCAGCTTAGGTCCTTGCTAATCTGCTGCTGCTCTGGTAGCTCTAGTGTGCGGGTATAATATTAGATCCAACTGACTGGAAGTGGCTGTTGGTCGAGCGATCTTTCATTTCCTGGTCTGCAACAAGAGGTAAATGCTAGAGATTAGCAATTGCTACCAAACCCAATGTGACAAAGAGGTAACTACTATAAACTGGATTTATAAAAACTAACAGGATAAGCAAAAGGTAGAGCCTATGCAAGTTTATCAGTACTGTAGTTTAGTGGAGTATCTGCAAAGAATTAATACTAAGCATAAGATACACTAAGAATTTTCAGTGGAGAAGCTGTACATAATAAAGAAAGCATCAACAAGTTAACAAGCTACTGAAAAACTACTGTAATCAAAATGGTAATGCAAAATACAGAATTTGCAAAAAATTGTAAACTGAATTTTTTGTCAAGGAAACAGAATTTTATAGCTTCCGGCCTATGGAATAGCTTCAGGATGGAGCACTACAGTTGTTGGTTAGACTTCATATAGCTTCAGGCTGGTTGGAGTACTACAGCAACAACCATTTCATGGTTAGACTACTCCATTTGCAGTAGCCAAATATTCAGATATCTACAGTAGCTTGAGGCTGGTTGCATCGCCCAAGAGGCCCCAACTGAGTGCTTGTTTCAGCACCAAGTTAAATTCCGTCAAGCATGTAAGTAGATTCAGACCAGCAGCATACCAAGCAAAAAAGAACAGATTTCAAACATGCTACCTAGTTGTAGTTTGCTGCAATCCTGATGGTACAAAAAAGCTAGCTAGATTTAACACCAACAGTTAACAGAGCTGATAACCCACAAGTATAGGGGATCACAACAGTTTTCGAGGGTAGAGTATTCAACCCAAATTTATAGATTCGACACAAGGGGAGCCAAATAAAATTTGAAGGTATTAGCAGCTGAGTTGTCAATTCAACCACACCTGGAGAATAATTATCTGCAGCAAAGTGATTAGTAGCACATTAGTATGATAATTTTGATGATAGCAGTAGTAGTAACGGTAACAGTAGTAACTTAGCAAGAACAATATATGATAAATTCATAGGCATTGGATCGATGACTCGTTGGATGATATTCATCATGAGACAATTATTACCTCGGGCGATACGGCACTAGCTCCAGTTCATAAATATAATGTAGGCATGTATTCCGTAAATAGTCATACGTGCTGATGGAAAGAAGTTGCATGACATCTTTTGTCCTACCCTCCCGTGGCAGCGGGGTCCTATTGGAAACTAAGGGATATTAAGGCCTCCTTTTAATAGAGAACCGGAACAAAGCATTAACACACAGTGAATACATGAAATCCTCAAACTACGGTCATCACCGGGAGTGGTCCCGACTATTGTCACTCCGGGGTTGCCGGATCATAACACGTAGTAGGTGACTATAACTTGCAAGATCGGATCTAGAACATGGATATAATGGTGATAACATAAACGGTTCAATCTGAAATCATGGCACCGGGGCCCAAAGTGACAAGCATTAAGCATGGCAAAGTCATAGCAACATCAATCTTAGAACATAGTGGATACTAGGGATCAAGTCCTAACAAAACTAACTCGATTACATGATGACTCTCATCCAAGTCCTTACCGACCAGCGAGCCTACGAAGGAATTACTCACTCCCAATGGGGAGCATCATGGAATTGGTGATGGAGATGTGTTGGTGATGACGAAGATGGAAGATGCCCCTCTCCGGAGCCCAAACAGACTCCAGATCTGCTCTCCTGAAGAAGAACAGGGCTTGGCGGCGGATCCATCTCGTGAAACGCGGTAATACTTTCTCCATGATTTTTTCTAGAAATATGGGATTTTATAGCATCGTTTTGAGGGTCAGCGGGGCCACCAGGTGGGCAGCACCCACCTGGGCGCGCCTGGGGGGCTGGCGCACCCTGGTAGGTTGTGCCCACCCATGTGCCCCCCTCAGGTCCTTCCTGGTTCCAGAAATTCTCTTATTTGATATAAAAAATCCTCGCAAAGTTTCGTTCCATTTCAAGAACTTTTGTTTCTGCACAAAAATAACACCATGGTAGTTCTGGTGAAAACATAGTTAGTCCGGGTTAGTTTCATTCAAACCATGCAAATTAGAGTCCAAAACAAGAGGAAAAGCATTAGGAAAAGTAGATACGTTGGAGACGTATCAACTCCCCCAAGCTTAAACCTTTGCTTGTCCTCAAGCAATTCAGTTGATAAACTGAAAGTGAAAAAGAAAAAACTTTTACGAACTCTTTTGCTCTTGTTTCATTAATAAGCTTAAACAACACCCAGGTTTTCAGCAAAGATTATAACTAACCATGTCGACAATAACTCTTAAATATTATATTAACTCATATCAATGACATAAACAACTAGAGAGCAACAATAAGATATCTCAAATAGCAACACGTTGTCAAAACAACCATGATATTATATGACAATAGTGGTATCTCGCTAGCCCTTTTTGAGACTCCAAAACATAAATGCAGAGCACCCCCAAAGTTCAAGCAACGACTAAACATTGTAATTCATGGTAGAAAAGATCCAGTCATGATGCATCCAACATTAGCTATACACAATGCATCAGTATGACAGCAGTGCTCTCAGGTTCTGGCGCTTATTTGAGAAGGTGATGGCACGACATAAAAGTAAATAGATAGTCCTTCGCAGAGGGAAGCGGTGATTTGCAGAGGTGCAAGAGCTCAAGTTTTAAAAACAGAGGTAAATGATATTTTGAGACATGCACCCTTCTCATTTACTTCACGACCATCAGTTATCAATATTTTCCATGCTAAGCACGCCAGTGGCGGTTCCCAAGCGGAAATGTAAAGGTTATGACTCCATTGGGAATTTTTGTTTGATTATTTGTAAGCTCTTTTATTTTTGCAGTTTGGGACTGGGCATCCCTATTACCGCCCTTTTTCTCATGCGATGGTGAGTGAATAAACACACGACCTGAGAATAACCCGCTTAGCATGGAAGATACCGACTACCTCCTATCATTCAATGAACGATCCAGGCACACAAAAAGGATATTTATTTAATATTTTTAGAGGTGGCACATGCTAATTTACTTAGGACGGCAGGGTAATACCGCATATAGGTAGGTATGGTGGACTCATCTGGAATAACTTGGGTTTCAGGTTTTTGATGTACAAGCGGAGTTCCCACTTAGTACAGGCGAAGGTTAGCAATTAGGTTAAGAAGCGGCCAGCTAGAGAGCAACAACGGTCATGAACATGCATTATGCATAAGTAACATTGGAAACTAGCATGAGTAGGATATGAACACCATGAACATAAATATCATAGAGGCTATGTTGGATTTGATTCAACTACATGCATGAACATGTGCCAAGTCAAGCCACTCGAATATTCATAGGATGATACGATATCATCATACTACATCACAATCATTT
Source organism: Triticum aestivum (assembly GCF_018294505.1). NCBI lineage: Eukaryota > Viridiplantae > Streptophyta > Magnoliopsida > Poales > Poaceae > Triticum > Triticum aestivum. The sequence goes on from NC_057810.1 coordinate 26,769,939, forward strand.
TAACGCAATGTTCATATCCAAGATAAGTCATTATTAACTCCTAGCTATCTAGCGCATGGCATGAGAAACTATAATCTCTAATTGTCATTGCAAGCATGTTTGATCATAATAGGCTGAAGCATGGATACTAGGTTTAAACATATTTACAAAAATAGAACTAGTCGAGTTCATACCCGTTTCTCTCTGCCACGGCCAGTTCATCTAATATCGTCATTATTGCCTTTCACTTGCGCGACCAAACGATTTGAAATAATAGTAGTGCAAGAGTGTCGTGGACTAAGCTGGAATCTGTAAACATTTTATTCAAGAGGAGAAGACCAGGTAATACGGGCTCTTTGTTAGATCAACAATAATGCAAATGAGAGGCACTCAACATTTTTCATCGTGGTCTTCTCCTCGGTATGACTCGATAAAAGAAAGAAGAAATTCAGAGAAACACACTGAAATATTTTTGGAGTTTTTGTTTTTTCAAAGGCAAGCAATCGAACAAAAAGCGAAAAGAAAAAACAAGAAAAACTATTTACACGGGAAAGCTCCCAACAAGTAAAAGAGCAATAAGGAAATCTTTTTGGATTTTCTTTTTAGTACTACAACAATTAAAACTAGGAAGACAAATCTAAAAGAAGCAAGAAACATATTTTTGGGATTTTCTTAAAGTTTTCAAACACACAAGAAGTAAGCAAGGAAATAATTTAAACATGGATGATACAGTGAAAAAGTGTGGACACCGACAACTTGAATGAAATGTGTGAACATGAATGTAATGTCAGTGGGAATACATACTCCCACAAGCCTAGGCTTTTGGCCTAGCTTGGTAATCACTAATCGTAGAAGCCCTGAAGTCCAATGTTGTAGTGATGGGGAGCAGGCACCATAGGGTCCCATTGCTGAGGCTCCGCCTATGCCCCCGCCAGGTTCACTACAACAAATATGTCAACTTGTGACCACCACTATTGGTCACTAAATGGTCAATGTTTTCAATTTGTGACCTTTTTGTGACCAAAAACATAAGGTCAAAAAGCTGGCCGTCATTAACTGACTATAGCGACCTTTCTTCTGGAATGGTCGTAGACCTTTATGACCAAAATATGTCCACTGTGGCGTTTTGGTCAGTAGCAACCTCCCCAGGCCACGTAGGCATCCAGCGTGGCAAGCTGATGTGGCACAAGATTCAGCTTAGTCCAATTCGGTTTTCTACATGGGCCTAGCCCAACAATTCGGCCTTTTTACTGTATATTTTCTTTATTAATTTTATCTAGGTACATGGGCCTGGCCCAACAATTTGGCCTTTTTATTTTCTAGGCATGGCCTTTTGCGGTCCATTTCATTTTTATTTTCGAGGGTTTTTGTGGTCCAGTTTTTAGATGGGTCCCAATTGTCAGATTTTTCCTGGCAGTGGAGCCACATCGCTTTTAATCAAAGAACTCACCAGCTTTCCATTTCTCACATTTCTCATAGTACACAAATGACAAATATTTCAAATGAAACAGAACTATTACAGTTTTACAACTTCACTAGATTCTGCTTCAGAATGTGCTGACTACTACAGAATACAATATAACTAGGGACAAAGTACAACCAAAACACAAGGCAGATTATCTAGATAACCATCATGCTTCGTCATCTTCTCTTCCAAACAAGTGGAATGAGCCCTCTCTTCTCCTAGGCATGCTCCTCCTACAACAGCAGCAACAGCAGGTCAAGAACAACAATAGAGTCATATGAGCTGCTGGGTTCATAGCATCAGTTTGACACCAACAACAACAGAGATTAGAGTCATATGACAACGAAAACAACAACAAAAGTAGTTTGACAGTGGCAGCAGCAGAAATAGTTTCACAGCAGTAGCAACAGTTTCACAATAGCAGTACTGGAGGGCACAAATGCTACTAGAGTAGTACTGAAGTACTACTGCTATCCAGGGTACATATTTAATATATGCATTCAAGTGCTGCTGCACACACCACATGTTGCGGATATATTTTTCTCAGATCCGTATTGAGCAAGTGTAGGAGGTAGGAATTAAGCCAATGTACATAGATTGACACAATTTGCCAACATCTAGCAGTATAAGAATATCAACATATTTTGGAGCATGACAATTATTCTTTTTGAGGATTACTGCAGCATTATAGAAACGGGATTACCTGGTGATAGATGGCATTGTTGCCAGAAGCAGAGCACATGCATAAATTATTGGAGTTAAAGTCCTAGGTTTGTTTTTCCTCAGCCACATCAAGGATCCTAATGCAGCAAGGGAGAGGGTCATCATCTGCAGAAGTACAAAAGTAAGTCTTCTGAAATTAGGATAATATAAACAAGGAACCTGAAATTATATTTTTCACACTATATAGTAGCATTACAAGATTGGCATTTGCTTCAAGTCCTTGGAATATGTACTCCCAAGTAAATTCAAGCGCGGACAGTTGTAAAATCAATAACCTATATAATGGTACGAAATGTTAAAGGGACACATGATCTCAATACATCTTCAAGTTACCAGGAACCAGATACCAAGTGAAAAAGGAACAAGTTGGCAGTCAATTAAACTCAATCGCCTCACAACTGAGATAAAACAAGCTGATCACCAATGCATATTATAATTTATGTTCATGATTACAATGATGAGTACCATAACTATGCAAAAGAGCCCAGCTGGTTCAGCTTGTATGGCAGTATTATCAATCAAGTTGAAGGGGGGCATTAACTGAACCTCACTGTAACCCTTATCTAAGGATATACTAATTACAAGCAGGAACTGACATACTACCAAGGGTTACAAGACTGACTTTAAATTACAGACTTGCAGATGCGAAATTAACTGAGAGCAAAACTGAACCACTTTTGCCACATGTTCACATCCTTGCATGTAACAAACAACAAAACTATAGACATGTGCAAATGGCTACAATCCTAACAAAACTAACACCAAAATTACAGACATGTGTCGGCTACAGTCCTAAGAAAACTACCCAATATTTATCTCCACTGATCTTAGTCTAGAGCTCAAAATGATGACACGGAACAACTCGACCGCATCCAATGCTCCCAGGATCCATGTGACCAAATCCCCACTGATCCAACCTGCCTACCCAAATCCCCATCCCAATTTCCATGTGACCAAACCATGTCCATGTACCATCGTGCCTAACAAACAGCAATCTATCCATACAGGACGGGTGAAACATGCATGTACTAATCAAACATGAAGGGCATGCATACATGATTAACCAATCGGGGAGAATTTGCGGGTTTTCTAAACCAAAGGCAACAGAGAGATGGAGCAGACCTTCCATTAATTCCATGGAACTGGCAGGAGAAGGAGGATGCTCTCCTCATCGTGCTATCGCTAGCTGATGTGCCTCACCTACAGAGAAGAGAAGAGAAGGGATGAGGGGGTCAGGCAGAGACGGAGAGAAAAGGACAAGTAGAAGAATTCAAGGGGAAGAGGGATTCATAACGTAGCACCGACCATCGTCGAGGTCTTGGAGGCTGTGGTGGGTCGCCATGGCCGTTGCTGGTCACCGTTCCTCATATCCTACCTGCACAGATAGAGACGGAGACAGAGACTGGGTGAGATAGAGAGAGAGAGAGGGAGATTAAAGGAGAAGAAGAAGAGGAGGAGGGATTCATACCAGACCATAAAGCCATCGTGGATGCCTTGGAGTGTTGCGGTGGGTCGCCATGGACGTGCGGCTAGGGTTTTCGGCCAGTGGGAGGAGGGTGGATCTGAAGGCGGCCTGAGCTACTGCTAGAGTGGGTGTGGATCCACTGCTGGGAAGGCGACGCTGTTGGTGTTGGTGTTGGGGGAGAGGGAATCAGGAGAGGAGGAGGATCTGGACCAAGGGGAGGAAGGGGACGGCCTTGGCGGATGCGGCGGCGGGGGGAAGGTAGTCGCGGAAGAAGGCGAAGGCAGGGTCTGCGAGGGTGGTGGCGGCGCTCGGCAGATGAGGATGAGAGGCGGCGGATCTGGACCAGGGAGACGGCGGCCGCGCGACGAGGCGCGGATCCAGCTCTACAACAACGCGGATCCGGAAGGTCCATTGTGGCCGTGGCGGGAGAGCCACTTGAGGGCGGGGAGGCGTGGGGACTCGTGCTCCTCACCGTCGATGGCCATCGTGCCGGGCAGGGGTGGCGGGGGCTAGGGTTTAGCGAGAGGGTGCGGGTGCGGGCGCAGGCGGAGGTGGCGGCGGCGAGGACTGGATCTGAAACAGGGGAGAGGGGAGAGGGGACAGGAGGAGTGGAGTTAGGCTTTGGGCTGCGGGTGGGTGGGTGGATGGATGGATGGATGTGTGCCATGTCATCAATCCATGGCACAAACATCTCCACCAATGAAAATTAAACTTATGTATATGTGTTTTTTTTCTTTTTGTTTCTTTTCTTTGTTTTCACCTATGTGAAGAACCTATCAAATATTAGTTATAAAATTGGACCGCAATAATTTTCAAAAATATTCGACCGTGTTTTATGTACAAATTGACCAACTTAAAAGTTTTTCGTCCACCTCTCGTCAATTTTTCAAGTGTTCAAAATGAGTTTTTTGTGAAGAACCTACCAAATTTTTGTTGAAAATTTGGACCAAATCAATTTTATAAAATCTTAGGACATATTTAATGTATAATTGACCAAATGGTTGGGTGTCAAAAGCTTTGATCCACCTCTCATGAAAAAGACAAATTCCCGTCGATTCCGCTAGAAGCGGGTCGAATTTGAACTATTGCTGCCTTGTAGTTTGCTCTTTATTTTTTCCAAAAATCATTTCTAGGTACATAAGTATCTATTTAATCAGAGAAACACCAAAAAAATCCAAGATTCAACCACTAGCTAGGAACGGTCATTCCCGCCGTTTTGATAGCATTTTGAAACGGGCATAAAAATTTCAAAAAAATCAAAACATTGGAGACCTTCGCATTGTGTCATTATATGTGGCCAAGTTCCCAGGAAAAATAATAGACATGTAATACGGCTATTATTTTAAAAAAGTGTTCTCAGAAACGAGCTATCACGTATGGAGATAAATGGCTTTAAAGCCAAAGGATCAATCTTATGGCCACATTCATGGCATAGTTTGTTCAAATGATCTCATATTGTGCACAAGGGTGCATCTTGGAATTCCAAACAATGTTGCCAAAGGGAGTTTTCATGTTCTTTGCATGGAAAATTCATTTTCCATTTTCCGAGTGCCCAAAATGAGTTTTTTTTGTGAAGGACCTACCATATATTTGTTGCAAAATTGGACCTAATCAATTTTACAAAATACTAGGCCATATTTAATGCACAATTGACCAAATGGTTGGGTGTGAAAAGCTTTGATCCACCTCTCGTGAAAAAGGCAAATTTCTGTCGGTTCAGCTGAAAGCGGGTCAAATTTGAACTGCAGCTGCCTTGTAGTTTTCTCTTTATTTTTTCCAAAAATCATTTATAGGTAGATAAGTATCTATTTAATCAGAGAAAAATCAAAAGTTTTCCAATATTCAACTACTAGCTAGGAATGGTCAAGCCCGCCGTTTTGACCGCATTTTGAAACGGGCATAAACAATTTAAAAAAAACAAAAAATTAGAAAACCTTCGCATTGTGTCACTATATGTGACCAAGTTCCCAAGAAAAAATAATAAACTTGTAATACGGCAATTATTTTAAAAAAGTGTTCTCAGAAACGAGCTATCATGCATGAAGATTCATGACTTTCAAACCAAATGATCAATCTTATGGCCACATTCATGGCATAGTTTGTTCAAATGATCTCATATTGTGCACAAGGGTGCATCTTGTAATTCCAAACAATGTTGCCTAACAGAGTAATCATTTTCTTTGCACGGAAAATTCATTTTCCATTTTCCGAGTGCGTGAAATGAGTTTTTTTTGTGAAGGACCTACCATATATTTGTTGCAAAATTGGACCTAATAAATTTTATAAAATACTAGGCCATATTTAATGCACAATTGACCAAATGGTTGGGTGTGAAAAGCTTTGATCCACCTGTCGTGAAAAAGGCAAATTTCCGTCGGTTCAGCTGAAAGCGGGTCAAATTTGAACTGCAGTTGCCTCATAGTTTTCTCTTTATTTTTTCCAAAAATCATTTCTAGGTAGATAAGTATCTATTTAATCAGAGAAATATCAAAAGTTTTCCAATATTCAACCACTAGCTAGGAACGGTCAAGCCCGCCGTTTTGACCGCATTTTGAAACGGGCATAAAAAATTCAAAAAAATTGGAAAAATTGGAAAACCTTCGCATTGTGTCATTATATGTGCCAAGTTTCCAGGAAAAACAATAAACTTGTAATACGGCAATTATTTTAAAAAAGTATTCTCAGAAACGAGCTATCATGCGTGAAGATTCATGACTTTCAAGCCAAATGATCAATCTTATGGCCACATTCATGGCATAGTTTGTTCAAATGATCTCATATTGTGCACAAGGGTGCATCTTGGAATTACAAACAATGTTAACTAAGGGACTTTTCATTTTCTTTGCACGGAAAATTCATTTTCCATTTTCCGAGTGCACGAAATGAGTTTTTTTTGTGAAGGACCTACCATATATTTGTTGCAAAATTGGACCTAATCAATTTTCTATAATACTAGGCCATATTTAATGAACAATTGGCCAAATGGTTGGGTGTGAAAATCTTGGATCCACCTCTCATGAAAAAGGCAAATTTCCGTCGGTTCAGGTGAAAGCGGGTCAAATTTGAACTGCAGTTGCCTCATAGTTTTCTCTTTATTTTCTCCAAAAATCATTTATAGGTACGTAAGTATCTATTTAATCATAGAAATATCAAAAGTTTTCCAATATTCAACCACTAGCTAGGAACAGTCAAGCCCGCCGTTTTTATCGCATTTTGAAACGGGCATAAAAAATTAAAAAAAATCAAGAAAATTGGAAAACCTTCGCATTGTGTCATTATATGTGCCAAGTTTCCAGGAAAAATAATAAACTTGTAATACGGCAATTATTTTAAAAAAAGTGTTCTCAGAAGCGAGCTATCATGCGTGAAGATTCATGACTTTCAAGCCAAATGATCAATCGTATGGCCACATTCATGGCATAGTTTGTCCAAATGATCTAATATTGTGCACAAGGGTGCATCTTGGAATTACAAAAAATGTTGCCTAAGGGAGTTTTCATTTTCTTTGCACGGAAAATTCATTTTCCATTTTCCGAGTGCACGAAATGAGTTTTTTTTGTGAAGGACCTACCATATATTTGTTGCAAAATTGGACCTAATCAATTTTCTATAATACTAGGCCATATTTAATGAACAATTGGCCAAATGGTTGGGTGTGAAAATCTTGGATCCACCTATCGTGAAAAAGGCAAATTTCCGTCGGTTCAGGTGAAATCTGGTCAAATTTGAACTGCAGTTGCCTCATAGTTTTCTCTTTATTTTTTCCAAAAATCTTTTATAGGTACGTAAGTATCTATTTAATCGGAGAAATATCAAAAGTTTTCCAATATTCAACCACTAGCTAGGAACAGTCAAGCCCGCCGTTTTTACCGCATTTTGAAACGGGCATAAAAAATTAAAAAATCAAGAAAATTGGAAAACCTTCGCATTGTGTCATTATATGTGCCAAGTTTCCAGGAAAAATAATAAACTTGTAATACGGCAATCATTTTAAAAAAAGTGTTCTCAAAAACGAGCTATCATGCGTGAAGATTCATGACTTTCAAGCCAAATGATCAATCTTATGGCCAAATTCATGGCATAGTTTGTTCAAAATGATCTCATATTGTGCACAAGGGTGCACCTTGGAATTCCAAACAATGTTGCCTAAGGGAGCTTTCATTTTCTTTGCACGGAAAATTCATTTTCCATTTTGCGAGTGCCTGAAATGAGTTTTTTTGTGAAGGACCTACCTTATATTTGTTGCAAAATTGGACCTAATCAATTTTCTAAAATACTAGGCCATATTTAGTGCACAATTGACAAAATGGTTGGTTGTCAGAATTTTTGATCCACCTCTCGTGAAAAAGACAAATTCCCGCCGATTCAGTAGGAAGCGGGGTCAAATTTGAACTGTAGTTGCCTCATAGTTTACTATTTATTTTTTCCAAAAATCATTTATAGTTACATAAGTACCTATTTAATCATAAATACATGGTTTGGTGGCGATACGTCGAGGTTTGGACAGTGGCTGAGGGCCCCAACTCTAGAGCGCGTAAACTCGCATGCCCGCCACGTGGTCACCGCGTGACCGTGGCATTGCCATGTGTTCTGGGCAGCCTAGGCATGTCTAGTGGGTTGGGCACTCCCCAGGTAGGTGCTAGGAAGAAAATCACAACATAAGATTCTCACGAGGAGACCGATCGATGCTCAAACATGAATAAGCAGCGAAGTGTTTGATTTGCGGTACGGGAAATGCACATGGCTAATCGGCGTGAGTTTTGGCTGAGGATGATCAGTTACTAAGAAGACCGTCTTCACAAATTTTCACCTGAAAAGGAGGAGCCTAGGTGGTACTTGCTTTGCAAAGTACCACACTGGACATAAATACAAATGTTGAAGCTGGGCTCAAAATAATGAATGGATTGAGCTGGCATTTGGTGGATGATGGTTATTTGGGCATAGGAAAGCACTGTAAAAAATGGATACCATTTGGACATGCCAAAGTGGTACTTCCTTCACAAAGTGCTACTCTGAATAGAATAGGAAAATGAATATTTTTGAGTTGTTTTTGAACTAGGCAAGGAATGTTTTTGACATATTTGATGAAGATATGATCCAAACAATTTATGAGAATTTTTTGGGAATTTTTGGAATAACAGAAATATAGGGTGCTTCACAACCTAGGGCAAAAATTGACACATGGACATGACACATAGGCAAAACTGATGAGATGGCGCCTAGTCATCACAACCCACCACAATCTACAAGGCTATGACCATCTATATTGGTCGTTAACAACTAGAAATAAGGCAGCGGACCAGCACTGTTTGCTTTATGACCATTTCGTGTAAGGAAATTACGACTTTTCTGACCAAAATGGTCGCAATGGTTTAGGGTTTGGAGCCCCCCGAACAGCTTTTGACCAATTGGTCTCAAATGGTCATAAATCTATGACCAATTCTTCTAGGGTCACTGACAGAAGGTCACTACTTGACATATTTCTTGTAGTGGTTGTTCCGGTAAGCGACAATGTCATCAGGCATAACTCTGTATCCGTTCCTGGCAACATAATAAAACAAAGCAGGTGCATGCAAGGGGATAATATCACGAGTGTCCTTGCTAAAAACTAAATTGTAAGGCAAGTCAAGATCAGGGCAATCGACAACAAGATACTGATGGTCCTTCCTAGATACTCTGTCTCGGTAAACGTTGGGCAAGGGGTGATCATGTTGGCGTATCTGCACATTGAAGTGAGTAGCCAAGTGACTAGCGTAAATGCCCCCATGTATTTTACCCTTGAACCTGTTAAGGTGAAGGCGACGTGCCGCAATACCTCCCAAGCTAAAAGTGTTGTAGCCATAATGTGCGCGACGCAAAACTACGAAGTTTGGAGCGCTAAGTGAACCCACCTTATCTCTCGTTAGCAAGCACTTTGCGATAAATAAAGAAAAATAATGCACGGCAGGAAACTGCAAGCTTGTGGTATTTCTGTAGGGCTTCGTCAAGTTCTACGGAGGAGGAGGAGGTGTTGGGGAGGGAGGGGCTGTGCCAGGGAAAGGGATGTTGCAGCCCTCCCACCCCCCACTATTTATAGGGGAAGGGGAGAGGGGGCCGCCCCCCTTAGATCCCAACTAGGGGGGGGGGGGTGGCAGCCAAGGGGGAGGCTTGCCCCCCAAGCTAGGTGGGGGCGCCCCCTTAGGGTTTCCCCCAACCTTAGGCGCATGGGCCCTAGGGGGGAGTTGGCGCACAGCCGACCTAGGGGCTTGTTCCCCTCCATATTCAGCCCATAGGGTGCTCCGGGGCAGCTGGACCCTCCCGGTGGACCACCGGAACCCCTTCGGTGGTCCCGGTACAATAACGGTAACCCTCGAATACTTGCATCAACAGAATAAGGACTTCCCATATATATATCTTCATCTCCGGACTAATCCGGAACTCCTCTTGATGTCCGGGATCTCATCCGGGACTCGGAACAACCTTCGGTAATTGTCGGTGTCAAAACCGGCGGATCTCGGGTAGGGGGTCCCGAACTGTGCATCTAAGGCTAATGGTAACAGGAGGCTGGGGACACAATGTTTACCCAGGTTCGGGCACTCTCGATGGAGGTAATACCCTACTTTCTGCTTGATTGATCTTGATGATATGAGTATTACAAGAGTGGATCTACCACGAGATCATAGAGGCTAAACCCTAGAAGCTAGCCTATGATTATGATTGTTGTTGTCCTACAGACTAAACCCTCCGGTTTATATAGACATCAGAGGGGGCTAGGGTTACACAGAGTCAGTTACAGAGAAGGAGATCTAACATCCAAATCGCCAAGCTTGCCTTCCATGCAAAGGAGAGTCCCATCCGGACATGGGACAAAGTCTTCAATCTTGTATCTTCATAGTCCAACAGTCCGGCCAAAGTATATAGTCCGGCTGTACGGATACCCCCTAATCCACGACTCCCTCAGTAGCCCCTAAACCAGGCTTCAATGACGATAGTCGGGCGTGCAGATTGTCTTCGGCATTGCAAGGCGGGTTCTTCTCCGAATCCAGAGTACCTGTTGTGGCGAACAATGTCTGGCCTCCCGTCAATGTCGCACTCCTCGGCTTCTGTGCTTCAATAATGGCTATCTCCACGTGTCGAGCGAATACGAGGAGCCGGGGCATTTTTACATTTGCCACCCTGACCCTGTAAACGAACCATCTATTTGAAGAGACGGGGATCCTAAGATCCAAATCTTACCATCTTCTCCCAAGCAAGCATTCAACAGAGCGCATCAGGAAAAACCATTCCATGATGGTCGGTCACCGTAGCTCCTCTTCTCGCTTCCTCATCTTTAAGCCAGGGGATTGGGAGAAGTGTTCTTTCCCCCACAACCGTTTAGTAGAGTTGCAGGCCCAAGGGTTTCTTCCACCTACATACATGGTCCCCGTCCGAGCCGGGCTAGCCACCTATAATGGCGGGGAGCAAGCGGAGAGATTTCCTAACCCATCTCAGGGGGAGCGGGTATGCCTCGTCCCATATTTGCTAAGAGGACTCGGGTTTCCAATCGACCCATTCCTCCGAGGGCTCCTGGAGTTCTACGGCCTCCAGCTACATAAGTTTACCCACGCCTCCATACTGCACATCACAGGATACATTGCCCTCTGCGAGCTATTTCTGGGCTGCGAGGCTCATTTCGAGTTATGGAAGAGGTTATTCTGCCTCGTCCCCCGTAATCAGGAGGGATCTATATACCAAGTGGGCAGATCCGAAATATGGCGTGTCGCCCAAACCGGATACCTGTCCGGCACTCCAAAGAAGGCATCCGAAGACTGGCCTTCGGAGTGGCTTTAGGTTGATGACGTTCCCCTTCTGGACCCAGTCCGGACAGGCCTTCCTGAGTTTACCAACACTCCACTAAAGAAACGCCGAAGCTGGCGCCCCCGGAGCCCCCAGGATGAAGACAATAGAGAAGTCCTCTATCTGATGAGCAGGATAAAAATACTGGCCCAATCGGGACTGACAATAACCGAAGTTATATCAATATGCATAATGCGGGGAGTGCAGCCACTTCAATATCGGGGGAAACCCCTGTGGCACTTTAATGGAGAAGAAGATGCCACCCTCTCCGGTCGTAAAGGTCCGGACACTGCCACCGCTATGGCGAGAATATTGTCTGATTTGTATAAAGGAGAAGAAGAGGAGTTCCTCGCATTAAACCGCGGGACGGATTTTCCATGTACAACCCCCCAAGCTAGGTAAGCTGTCATTCTTTACTCGACTCTTTTCATCCTTGCCTCCTTTTGTCACAATCATTTACATTGCTATTTCAAAGCAGGAACTGAAAAAGGCCGTGAAAGAGTTCGACAGCCCATCTCCGCAGCCAGAGGATCCTAGCCAGGCTCTCGACCCCGGACTTGAAGAAGATCCGGACATATCCGTGGAGCTTGTCGACGGGACATTCTACAAGGCAAGCTGTGATGGCACCTTAGTGGCCATCATCGCCAATTATCCCGGGTTGCTCCCTGTGTTGCATGTAAGTAGAGTCGGGGTCCTAACTTCCGAAAAGGATTCCTTCGTTATGCTATACCTTATGTACATATGTTGCACTTTTATAGAAACAGCCATCGGAATGCCGTGATGAGCCCAAGGGGACTCATCAGCAAAGGGCATCCTGTCCAGGCAGGCTTAAGAGGAAGGCGGTCAGGGTTGAGGTGCCGCTGTAGAGGTACAATTTAAACTTGCTCCGTGATTATCATTGCTGAAACGTGACAACGGTCATTATGTCCTGGCAGAAAGAGTTGCCGCCGGACTATATTCGGAGACCCTGCCGGCCACACCTCCCCCAGCCGGATTCCAGAACCGGACTCACAGATGGAGGCTGATGTGGGGACAATGCCGAATTGTCCTACTACAGAGGATGCGGACAGGCTTTCAGCTACAAATTCGGACGTGGAGAGTGCCATGAATCACCGGCGCAGACGGGCCGTACTTTGCAATGGTATTTTCTCCAAGGAGGCGCTCAATGCCTTCAACTCAGGAGACGCATACATCCGCGCTGCTCAAGATGGACTTGCTAGAAGGATGGACCAGTATGCAAAGGATATACGGGTAAGAAAATTTGATAAGCATGTGTATCAGTAGCCCCTGAGACTTGAAACAGTTGGCACAACTGATTTAAGGATCATTGTATGCACAGGTTCTTGTAGAGAAGAATACCCACTTAACTCAAGAGCTGGAAGAATGCAAGACCCAGCTAAGGGCCGCAATTGTCAAATGAGAGGAATCCCAGAAGGCCTCCACTAGTAATACTTGCCTTGAGGAAGAAAATTTTAAGGACATATACCAGTTGTTATTCGGCATGGTTTACAAATCTCAACAAAATATTGTGCAGACAATCCCGGAGAGAATCCAAAGATCGTTAAAGACGATGAGACATATGTCCGAAGATAGCTAAAGGCTGGCGAAAGCATGCTCACGCAGGTTAGGCAAGAGAAGAACAATCTCCAAGATGCCAATGTCCAACTGAGCGTCGAATTATCAGATGTTCGAGCTCAGCTTGCGGACTGCGTGAAGGAGAACATGAGGCTTCGACGTGGCATTTATAGTAAGTGCTTAAACGAATTGTAGTACAGTTAGGCGAGGAAGCGTATTAACAGAGTTATGTCTGTAGGTCTGCTGACAGGCTGTCCTGAAGAGGAGATGCCCGGATCCGCAGGTGATATGCTGCAAGATCTCTCACAACTGCACGAACAAGCTCGGCAGGTGATGCAGGGTATTGCCTAGGCGCTATGGCCATCCGCTTCCCTGCCAGGAGGCATGGGGGAGCTTGTGCAGATGCTCAAAGGAGCACGGCGGTGCTTCCGGTTATGGAAGATGACAGCCTGCCGACAAGGTGCAAGGGAAGCCTGGGCCATGGTGAAGACGCGATACGCCAAGGCTGACCCAAACCATATGGCAAAAGTCGGACCGGTGGGGCCAGATGGGCAAGAGATTCCCATAAGTCTGGTGTATGACCAAGTAGCATTAGCCGCAAAGTATTCCCAACAGGATTGTAGGCTAGACAGCCTGTTGGATGGTATAGAGGAAGAATATAGCAAGTCCAAGTGACTATGTACTTCAATGGATGTATGTAGTCCCTAGCCAGATTGAAAATCATTTTTCATGGCAGACCTTTTCGCTTCAGCCTCCGGACCTGACAGTCCGAAGTGTATCCGAATACCCGCTCAGTTATGTAAAACCGGAGTATGCGTGGAAACCAGGCGTAGGGGTCATAAGTGCTTGAACAGACAAGTACCCAATTAGTTATGTTATATTACATTGATAGTAAGAAACATCTTCCAGAGAGAATAGTTTCGTTAGGGGTTCCTTTCCCTGGGTATGCATGCATCGATGTGCATGTCCGAACTGCGAACAGAAGCGCGGGATACAAAACATTTGGGGATTCATGTTTGAATAAACGAAAAACATCTTTTGTTCACCGACCGAATATTCCCTTAAGAACGCTAGCTTTCGGCTTCACCCAGTCTGAGGTACACATCCGGTTGAACCGGTAGTAACAATTGTAGAGGTGCTCCCCTTATGCCCTAGCCGAATTAACGGGAACGTAGGGCATAAACACAAGAGACAGGCAACCCAGCATGGCCAAAACTTAAGTCATATCGATGCATATAATGGTGAAGAAAATGCACATATGGAAAGGTGACACACATGTGGTGGGCAGGAAGCCATGAAAGTAATTATATTAAGCTTCCGTATAGGAAGCCCCCAGGTATATTGAGCACTCATAGTGCGGCCGAAGCGATCAAAGCATCTGTAAAACATTTAAGGCTTTATGTGAAAAAGGTAAAGAGGACGAGAAAGGAAGAAGGAGGACATAATTGAAAGGGCGGAGGCAACGAGACGAACACTGAGTTCGGCACTAGGCGTAGAATCTTCGGAGTATGGCCGCGTTCCATGGGTTCGGCTCAAGTCTGTTATCTGATGTATTGCGCAGACGGTACGCTCCTCCGGTGAGAACTTTATCAATGATGAAGGGACCCTCCCACTTGGGCTTGAGCTTGTCCTTCTTCTTCTCCGGTAGGCGTAGAACGAGTTTGCCAATGTTATAAGTTTTGGCCTGTACTTCTCTGCTTTGATACCTTCGAGCCTGCTGCTGATAGAATGCGGAACGGGCTTTTGCGACATCACGCTCCTCCTCCAGGGCATCTAAGTTGTCCTGTCGATCTAGCTCGGCTTCCTTCTCTTCATACATCCGCACGCGAGGTGGGTCATGAATTATGTCGTAGGGTAGCACTGCTTCTGCGTCGTACACCATAAAAATGGTGTGTATCCGGTGGTATGATTCGGCGTGGTCCGCAGCCCCCAGAGTACGGAGTCGAGCTCCTCGAACCAGTGCATGTCTGATTCCTTCAAGGATCGCACTAGTCTGTGTTTGATGCCACTCATGATGAGACCATTTGCACGTTCGACTTGACGGTTTGTTTGGGGGTGTTAGATAGAGGCGTAATCGAGCTTAATGCCCATGTTGCCGCACCAAGTTTTCACCTCATCGGCTATGAAATTTGAGCCATTGTCAGTGGTGATGTTGTGGGGGACGCCGTAACGGTGTACAACCCCTGATATGAAGTCTATCACTTGTCCGGATTCGGCCGTTTTAACTGGTTTGGCTTCTATCCATTTGGTGAACTTGTCCACCATGACCAATAAGTATGTTTTCTTATGGCTTCCACCTTTAAGAGGTCCGACCATACCCAGACCCCAGACCGCGAAGGGCCAAGTTATGGGGATTGTTTGAAGAGCGGTAGGGGGCATATGGCTCTGATTGGCGAAGAGTTGGCAACCGACGCAATATTGGACAAGGTCCTTGATACGTCTCCAATTTATGAAGCATTCATGATAATTTATGAAGCCTCCCCACTATTTATAGGGGAAGGGGAGAGGGGGCCGCCCCCCTTAGATCCCAACTAGGGGGGGGGGGTGGCAGCCAAGGGGGAGGCTTGCCCCCCAAGCTAGGTGGGGGCGCCCCCTTAGGGTTTCCCCCAACCTTAGGCGCATGGGCCCTAGGGGGGAGTTGGCGCACAGCCGACCTAGGGGCTTGTTCCCCTCCATATTCAGCCCATAGGGTGCTCCGGGGCAGCTGGACCCTCCCGGTGGACCACCGGAACCCCTTCGGTGGTCCCGGTACAATAACGGTAACCCTCGAATACTTGCATCAACAGAATAAGGACTTCCCATATATATATCTTCATCTCCGGACTAATCCGGAACTCCTCTTGATGTCCGGGATCTCATCCGGGACTCGGAACAACCTTCGGTAATTGTCGGTGTCAAAACCGGCGGATCTCGGGTAGGGGGTCCCGAACTGTGCATCTAAGGCTAATGGTAACAGGAGGCTGGGGACACAATGTTTACCCAGGTTCGGGCACTCTCGATGGAGGTAATACCCTACTTCCTGCTTGATTGATCTTGATGATATGAGTATTACAAGAGTGGATCTACCACGAGATCGTAGAGGCTAAACCCTAGAAGCTAGCCTATGATTATGATTGTTGTTGTCCTACAGACTAAACCCTCCGGTTTATATAGACATCAGAGGGGGCTAGGGTTACACAGAGTCAGTTACAGAGAAGGAGATCTAACATCCAAATCGCCAAGCTTGCCTTCCATGCAAAGGAGAGTCCCATCCGGACATGGGACAAAGTCTTCAATCTTGTATCTTCATAGTCCAACAGTCCGGCCAAAGTATATAGTCCGGCTGTACGGATACCCCCTAATCCACGACTCCCTCAGTAGCCCCTAAACCAGGCTTCAATGACGATAGTCGGGCGTGCAGATTGTCTTCGGCATTGCAAGGCGGGTTCTTCTCCGAATCCAGAGTACCTGTTGTGGCGAACAATGTCTGGCCTCCCGTCAATGTCGCACTCCTCGGCTTCTGTGCTTCAATAATGGCTATCTCCACGTGTCGAGCGAATACGAGGAGCCGGGGCATTTTTACATTTGCCACCCTGACCCTGTAAACGAACCATCTATTTGAAGAGACGGGGATCCTAAGATCCAAATCTTACCATCTTCTCCCAAGCAAGCATTCAACAGAGCGCATCAGGAAAAACCATTCCATGATGGTCGGTCACCGTAGCTCCTCTTCTCGCTTCCTCATCTTTAAGCCAGGGGATTGGGAGAAGTGTTCTTTCCCCCACAACCGTTTAGTAGAGTTGCAGGCCCAAGGGTTTCTTCCACCTACATACATGGTCCCCGTCCGAGCCGGGCTAGCCACCTATAATGGCGGGGAGCAAGCGGAGAGATTTCCTAACCCATCTCAGGGGGAGCGGGTATGCCTCGTCCCATATTTGCTAAGAGGACTCGGGTTTCCAATCGACCCATTCCTCCGAGGGCTCCTGGAGTTCTACGGCCTCCAGCTGCATAAGTTTACCCACGCCTCCATACTGCACATCACAGGATACGTTGCCCTCTGCGAGCTATTTCTGGGCTGCGAGGCTCATTTCGAGTTATGGAAGAGGTTATTCTGCCTCGTCCCCCGTAATCAGGAGGGATCTATATACCAAGTGGGCAGATCCGAAATATGGCGTGTCGCCCAAACCGGATACCTGTCCGGCACTCCAAAGAAGGCATCCGAAGACTGGCCTTCGGAGTGGCTTTAGGTTGATGACGTTCCCCTTCTGGACCCAGTCCGGACAGGCCTTCCTGAGTTTACCAACACTCCACTAAAGAAACGCCAAAGCTGGCGCCCCCGGAGCCCCCAGGATGAAGACAATAGAGAAGTCCTCTATCTGATGAGCAGGATAAAAATACTGGCCCAATCGGGACTGACAATAACCGAAGTTATATCAATATGCATAATGCGGGGAGTGCAGCCACTTCAATATCGGGGGAAACCCCTGTGGCACTTTAATGGAGAAGAAGATGCCACCCTCTCCGGTCGTAAAGGTCCGGACACTGCCACCGCTATGGCGAGAATATTGTCTGATTTGTATAAAGGAGAAGAAGAGGAGTTCCTCCGCATTAAACCGCGGGACGGATTTTCCATGTACAACCCCCCAAGCTAGGTAAGCTGTCATTCTTTACTCGACTCTTTTCATCCTTGCCTCCTTTTGTCACAATCATTTACATTGCTATTTCAAAGCAGGAACTGAAAAAGGCCGTGAAAGAGTTCGACAGCCCATCTCCGCAGCCAGAGGATCCTGGCCAGGCTCTCGACCCCGGACTTGAAGAAGATCCGGACATATCCGTGGAGCTTGTCGACGGGACATTCTACAAGGCAAGCTGTGATGGCACCTTAGTGGCCATCATCGCCAATTATCCCGGGTTGCTCCCTGTGTTGCATGTAAGTAGAGTCGGGGTCCTAACTTCCGAAAAGGATTCCTTCGTTATGCTATACCTTATGTACATACGTTGCACTTTTATAGAAACAGCCATCGGAATGCCGTGATGAGCCCAAGGGGACTCATCAGCAAAGGGCATCCTGTCCAGGCAGGCTTAAGAGGAAGGCGGTCAGGGTTGAGGTGCCGCTGTAGAGGTACAATTTAAACTTGCTCCGTGATTATCATTGCTGAAACGTGACAACGGTCATTATGTCCTGGCAGAAAGAGTTGCCGCCGGACTATATTCGGAGACCCTGCCGGCCACACCTCCCCCAGCCGGATTCCAGAACCGGACTCACAGATGGAGGCTGATGTGGGGACAATGCCGAATTGTCCTACTACAGAGGATGCGGACAGGCTTTCAGCTACAAATTCGGACGTGGAGAGTGCCATGAATCACCGGCGCAGACGGGCCGTACTTTGCAATGGTATTTTCTCCAAGGAGGCGCTCAATGCCTTCAACTCAGGAGACGCATACATCCGCGCTGCTCAAGATGGACTTGCTAGAAGGATGGACCAGTATGCAAAGGATATACGGGTAAGAAAATTTGATAAGCATGTGTATCAGTAGCCCCTGAGACTTGAAACAGTTGGCACAACTGATTTAAGGATCATTGTATGCACAGGTTCTTGTAGAGAAGAATACCCACTTAACTCAAGAGCTGGAAGAATGCAAGACCCAGCTAAGGGCCGCAATTGTCAAATGAGAGGAATCCCAGAAGGCCTCCACTAGTAATACTTGCCTTGAGGAAGAAAATTTTAAGGACATATACCAGTTGTTATTCGGCATGGTTTACAAATCTCAACAAAATATTGTGCAGACAATCCCGGAGAGAATCCAAAGATCGTTAAAGACGATGAGACATATGTCCGAAGATAGCTAAAGGCTGGCGAAAGCATGCTCACGCAGGTTAGGCAAGAGAAGAACAATCTCCAAGATGCCAATGTCCAACTGAGCGTCGAATTATCAGATGTTCGAGCTCAGCTTGCGGACTGCGTGAAGGAGAACATGAGGCTTCGACGTGGCATTTATAGTAAGTGCTTAAACGAATTGTAGTACAGTTAGGCGAGGAAGCGTATTAACAGAGTTATGTCTGTAGGTCTGCTGACAGGCTATCTTGAAGAGGAGATGCCCGGATCCGCAGGTGATATGCTGCAAGATCTCTCACAACTGCACGAACAAGCTCGGCAGGTGATGCAGGGTATTGCCTAGGCGCTATGGCCATCCGCTTCCCTGCCAGGAGGCATGGGGGAGCTTGTGCAGATGCTCAAAGGAGCATGGCGGTGCTTCCGGTTATGGAAGATGACAGCCTACCGACAAGGTGCAAGGGAAGCCTGGGCCATGGTGAAGACGCGATACGCCAAGGCTGACCCAAACCATATGGCAAAAGTCGGACCGGTGGGGCCAGATGGGCAAGAGATTCCCATAAGTCTGGTGTATGACCAAGTAGCATTAGCCGCAAAGTATTCCCAACAGGATTGTAGGCTAGACAGCCTGTTGGATGGTATAGAGGAAGAATATAGCAAGTCCAAGTGACTATGTACTTCAATGGATGTATGTAGTCCCTAGCCAGATTGAAAATCATTTTTCATGGCAGACCTTTTCGCTTCAGCCTCCGGACCTGACAGTCCGAAGTGTATCCGAATACCCGCTCAGTTATGTAAAACCGGAGTATGCATGGAAACCAGGCGTAGGGGTCATAAGTGCTTGAACAGACAAGTACCCAATTAGTTATGTTATATTACATTGATAGTAAGAAACATCTTCCAGAGAGAATAGTTTCGTTAGGGGTTCCTTTCCCTGGGTATGCATGCATCGATGTGCATGTCCGAACTGCGAACAGAAGCGCGGGATACAAAACATCTGGGGATTCATGTTTGAATAAACGAAAAACATCTTTTGTTCACCGACCGAATATTCCCTTAAGAACGCTAGCTTTCGGCTTCACCCAGTCTGAGGTACACATCCGGTTGAACCGGTAGTAACAATTGTAGAGGTGCTCCCCTTATGCCCTAGCCGAATTAACGGGAACGTAGGGCATAAACACAAGAGACAGGCAACCCAGCATGGCCAAAACTTAAGTCATATCGATGCATATAATGGTGAAGAAAATGCACATATGGAAAGGTGACACACATGTGGTGGGCAGGAAGCCATGAAAGTAATTATATTAAGCTTCCGTATAGGAAGCCCCCAGGTATATTGAGCACTCATAGTGCGGCCGAAGCGATCAAAGCATCTGTAAAACATTTAAGGATTTATGTGAAAAAGGTAAAGAGGACGAGAAAGGAAGAAGGAGGACATAATTGAAAGGGCGGAGGTAACGAGACGAACACTGAGTTCGGCACTAGGCGTAGAATCTTCGGAGTATGGCCGCGTTCCATGGGTTCGGCTCAAGTCTGTTATCTGATGTATTGCGCAGACGGTACGCTCCTCCGGTGAGAACTTTATCAATGATGAAGGGACCCTCCCACTTGGGCTTGAGCTTGTCCTTCTTCTTCTCCGGTAGGCGTAGAACGAGTTTGCCAATGTTATAAGTTTTGGCCTGTACTTCTCTGCTTTGATACCTTCGAGCCTGCTGCTGATAGAATGCGGAACGGGCTTTTGCGACATCACGCTCCTCCTCCAGGGCATCTAAGTTGTCCTGTCGATCTAGCTCGGCTTCCTTCTCTTCATACATCCGCACGCGAGGTGGGTCATGAATTATGTCGTAGGGTAGCACTGCTTCTGCGTCGTACACCATAAAAATGGTGTGTATCCGGTGGTATGATTCGGCGTGGTCCGCAGCCCCCAGAGTACGGAGTCGAGCTCCTCGAACCAGTGCGTGTCTGATTCCTTCAAGGATCGCACTAGTCTGTGTTTGATGCCGCTCATGATGAGACCATTTGCACGTTCGACTTGACGGTTTGTTTGGGGGTGTTAGATAGAGGCGTAATCGAGCTTAATGCCCATGTTGCCGCACCAAGTTTTCACCTCATCGGCTATGAAATTTGAGCCATTGTCAGTGGTGATGTTGTGGGGGACGCCGTAACGGTGTACAACCCCTGATATGAAGTCTATCACTTGTCCGGATTCGGCCGTTTTAACTGGTTTGGCTTCTATCCATTTGGTGAACTTGTCCACCATGACCAATAAGTATGTTTTCTTATGGCTTCCACCTTTAAGAGGTCCGACCATACCCAGACCCCAGACCGCGAAGGGCCAAGTTATGGGGATTGTTTGAAGAGCGGTAGGGGGCATATGGCTCTGATTGGCGAAGAGTTGGCAACCGACGCAATATTGGACAAGGTCCTTGATACGTCTCCAACGTATCTATAATTTATGAAGCATTCATGATATATTATTATCTGTTTTGAATGATTATGGGCTTTATGATACACTTTTATATTACTTTTGGGACTAACCAATTAACTGGAAGTCCAGCCCATATTGCTGTTTTATTGCCTGTTCAAGTATTTCGAAGAAAAGGAATATCAAACGGAGTCCAAACGGAATGAAACCTACGGCAACGTGTTTTTTTGGAAGATTATCATCCTGGAGGCTTGGAGATCAAGTCAGAAGATCCTCGAGGAGCCCAGGAGATAGGGGGGTGTGCCCCCCCTACAGCGCGCGGCCCCCTGTCTCGTGGACCCCTCGAGCACCCCCGACCGACTTCTTTTGCCTATATAAGCCTACGTACCCTAAAACCATCGAATATCAAGATAGATCGGGAGTTCCGCCGCCACAAGCCTCTATAGCCACCAAAAACCTCTTGGGAGCCTGTTCCGGCACCCTGCCGGAGGGAGAACCCATCATCGGTGGCCATCTTCATCATCCCGGCGCTCTCCATGACGAGGAGGGAGTAGTTCACCCTCGGGGCTGAGGGTATGTACCAGTAGTTATGTGTTTGATCTCTCTCTCTCTCTCGTGTTCTCTCTCGTGTTCCCTCTATGGCAAGATCTTGATGTATCCCGAGATTTGCTATTGTAGTTGGATCTTATGATGTTTCTCCCCCTCTACTCTCTTGTGATGAATTAAGTTTCCCCTTGGAAGTTATCTTATCGGATTGAGTCTTTTATGAGAACACTTGATGTATGTATTGTCGTGCTTATCTGTGGTGACAATGGGATATCATGTGCCTCTTGATGTATGTTTGGGTGACCAACTTGCGGGTTCCGCCCATGAACCTATGCATAGGGGTTGGCACACGTTCTTGACTCTCCGGTAGAAACTTTGGGGCACTCTTTGAAGTACTTTGTGTTGGTTGAATAGATGAACCTGAGATTGTGTGATGCATATCGTATAATCATACCCACGATACTTGAGGGGACAATGGAGTATCTAGGTGACATTAGGGTTTTGGTTGATTTTGTGTCTTAAGGTGTTATTCTAGTACGAACTCTTGAATAGATTGATCCGAAAGAATAACTTTGAGGTGGTTTCGTAGCCTACCATAATCTCTTCATTCGTTCTCCGCTATTAGTGTCTTTAGAGTGACTCTTTGTTGCATGTTGAGGGATTGTTATATGATCTATCTATGTTATTATTGTTGAGAGAACTTGCACTAGTGAAAGTATGAACCCTAGACCTTGTTTCCTATCATTGCAATACCGTTTACGCTCACTTTTATCATTAGCTACCTTGCTGTTTTTATTATTTCAGATTACAAAAACCTTTATCTACTATCTACTTTGCACTTTTATCACCATCTCTTCGCCGAACTAGTGCACCTATACAATTTACCATTGTATTGGGTGTGTTGGGGACACAAGAGACTCTTTGTTATTTGGTCGCAGGGTTGTTTGAGAGAGACCATCTTCATCCTACGCCTCCTACGGATTGATAAACCTTAGGCCATCCACTTGAGGGAAATTTGCTACTGTCCTACAAACCTATGCACTTGCAGGCCCAACAACGTCTACAAGAAGAAGGTTGTGTAGTAGACATCAGTCCTGTGCATCTGCCTGGGCTGTCGGCCAGTAAAAACATGTACGCAAGGCCTTGCTTACGAGTGCCTGAGCTGGAGCGTGGTGCCCGCCGAGTCCGTCATGGATTTCGGCCAAGAGCTGCCGCCCTTCCTCTTCGGAGATGCATCTTTGGAGCACTTCGGTGGCGCTCTTCTTATAAAGCTCTCCCTCATGGACTTTGTAGGCCTTGGAACGCCGCACAATACAACGTGCCTCATTTTGGTCCTCGGGGAGCTCTTGCCTATTTAGGTAGGCCAAGAAGGGCTCTGTCCACGGGGCGATGACAGCCTTGATTTCGTGGGCCGAAGGTGTTATTTCGGTGGCAGAGCCTCCGATTACGTCAGATGGTTCGGAATCTGGGGTTGTGTTCGGAGCCGGACTGGTATTGCCGGTCTCCCCTTCCCATCCCACGGATGGCTTGAACAACCTTTCCAAGAAGATATTAGATGGGATGGGGTCGCATTTAGTGCCGATGCAGGCGAGGATATCCGCCGCTTGATTGTTTTCTCGGACCACATGGTGGAATTCGAGCCCCTCGAACTGAGCTGACATTTTGAGGATGGCATTAAGGTAGGCCGCCATTTTCGGATCCTTGGCATCAAAGTCTCCATTTATTTGTGATATTGCGAGGTTCGAGTCCCCGTGCACTTCTAGGCGTTGAATGCCCATAGAGACTGCCATCCGAAGACCATGCTACAGAGTCTCATATTCAACTGCATTGTTGGAGTCTGTGTATAATATTTGGAGTACATATTGGACCGTGTCTCCGGTGGGGGATGTCAGGACAACACCCGCTCCCAATCCGGCCAGCATTTTAGAGTCGTCGAAGTGCATGATCCAATTGGAGTACGCGTCGTACTCTTTAGGGAGTTCGGCTTCTGTCCATTCGGCGACAAAGTCAGCCAGTACTTGCAACTTAATGGCTCGCCGTGGTTTGTATGTTATGTCGAATGGAAGGAGCTCGATAGCCCATTTAGCAATCCGACCCGTGGCGTCGCGGTTATTTATTTTATCGTTGAGTGGTACTTCGGAGGCCAGCATAATCGAACACTCTTGGAAGTAGTGGCATAGCTTCCGGGATGCCATGAAGACCGCGTATGCTATCTTTTGTAGTGTGGGTATTGGGATTTGCATGGAGTAAGGATAGTGGACACGTAATATACCGACTTTTGGAGTGGGAACTTGTGTCCGTCTGCTTCTCGTTCGACGACGAGCACTATGCTTACAACCTGGTGTGTTGCAGCTATGTATAATAGCATAGGTTCGCCAGTATTTGGCGCGGTCAGGACTGGATTGCTGACCAAGAGGGCCTTTATTTCTTCCAGTCCGGCTGTGGCCGCATCCATCCACTCGAAGTGTTCAGTGCATCGAAGAAGGCGATAAAGAGGTAGTGCCTTTTCTCCTAATCGGGAGATAAAGCGGCTTAAGGCTGCCACACATCCAGTTAGTTTCTGGATCTGCTTGAGGTCTATTGGGATAGACAACTATGACAGAGCTCGGATTTTTGCCGGATTTGCTTCAATTCCTCTATTGGAAACGATGAAGCCGAGCAACTTCCCGGAGGGTACACCGAAGACACATTTTTTCGGGTTGAGCTTGATGTCGTATGTTCGGAGGTTGTCGAACGTGAGCCTCAAGTCATCCATTAAAGTCTCGACATGTCTTGTTTTGATGACCTTGTCGTCCACGTATGCCTCCACTGTTTTGCCGATTTGCTTCTCCAGGCATGTCTGATCATGCGTTGATAGGTTGCGCCGGCGTTTTTGAGCCCGAAAGGCATGGTATTGAAACAGAAGGGCCATGTGGCGTTATGAAGGCCATTGCGGCTTGATCGTATTCCGCCATCTTTATCTGATGGTATCTAGAGTATGCATCGAGGAAGCACAATGAGTCGTGTCCTGCGGTGGCGTCAATGATTTGGTCAATGCGAGGGAGGGGGAAGGGATCCTTAGGGCAAGCCTTATTGAGGTCTTTGAAATCGACATATAGGCGCCAGGATTTGTCCTTCTTTGGTACCATTACTAGGTTTGCTAGCCAATCCGGATGTTTTATATCTCTGATGAAGCCAGCCTCGAGTAGCTTGGCTAGCTCTTCTCACATGGCTTGCCGCTTAGGCTCTGAGAAGCGCCTAAGAGTCTGCTTGACTGGCTTGTATCCCTTCAATATATTGAGGCTGTGTTCGGCTAGCCTGCGTGGGATGCCCGACATGTCTGAAGGATGCCAGGCAAAAATATCCCAATTCTCACGTCGAAAATCTCGCAGTGCGGCGTCTATTGTGGGGTTAAACTGTGTCCCAATGGAAGCTGTCTTTGTAGGGTCTGTTGGGTGGACCTGGAATTTGATTATCTCGTCTGCGGGCTTGAAAGAGGTGGACTTGGGTCGCTTGTCGAGTATCACATCATCTCTGTCCACTGTGGCGTGCAGCGTTGTTAGTTCTTCGGCCGCGAGGGCTTCGGATAATGCCTCCATGGCTAGTGCGGCAGTTTTATTTTCGGCACGGAGTGTGACGTCTGGATCACTACCTAGAGTGATGATTCCATTGGGCCCGGGCATTTTCAGCTTCATGTACCCGTAATGGGGTATAGGTTGAAAGCTCGTGAATGCGTCCCGCCCTAAGAGGGCGTGGTATCCGCTGCTGAACGGGGCCACTTGGAATGTGATTTCTTTGGACCTGTAATTCTCCAGCGTGCCGAATACCACATCCAGTGTGATTTTTCCCGCACACCATGCGTCCCGACTAGGGATGATTCCCCTGAAGGTCGTGCTTCTATGCTCGATGCGGCTTTTGTCAATTTCCATCTTGTTGAGGGTTTCCTCGTAGATGAGGTTTAATCCGCTTCCGCCGTCCATGAGCACTTTAGTGAGCCAGAAGCCATCCATGATTGGGCTAAGGACCAAAGCGTCTGGTGCCCGGACTGTTCGGAATTGAGGTTCGTCACTGGCATTCAAGGTGATAGCCGTGTCGTTCCACGGATTTATTGTTGCCACATGGCAAACTTCTGCGAGACTGCGATGAGCTCGCTTGCGCCTGTTATTTGAGGCGAAAGTCTCGAAGACTGTCAGTACCACATTGTTATCTTCGGCGGGATGTTGCTATGCTATATGGTTTTTGAGGAGATCCTCGCCGCTCTTCGCTACCTACCGGAGTATCCAACATGCTTTAAGGCTATGTGTTGGCATGGTATCTGGTGTGCTGTGAATTTTGCATGGCCCATTGAGCCATTCCTCCAATACGGTTCCACACCCTGCAGCGGGCTTTGGTTTTTTGTTAATTGAATCGGGTTACTTGCGAGAGTTCACCCTTTTAGTTCGGACAAAGGGTTTAGTGAGCGCCGAACTATCCCAGAAGTTTGTTCGTGTTTTCCAGGTGCTTTCCATCGCACAGTACTTCTGCACTATGGCCGCTAAGTCAGCAAAGTGTACTATGTCACGGCGACTTATAGCGTTGAGGATCCCTTTGTCCGTGCAATTTTTGCAAAAGAGTGAGATTGCGTCTTCCTCGCGACAGTCCTTGACCTTGATTATCACAAGGAGGAATCTGGCCCAGTAATGATGTACTGTCTCTTGGGCTCTTGCCTGATATGGGAAAGATCGAATAAATCTAGGTGGGTGGGTGGATTTAAATCCGAATCCTGACCCAATCTGAGACCCAGGGGCAGAGAAGCTTCCGAGCTTGGCGGCTCGGGCTCCGGGATGTTGCCCAATTTTTCCGGCCCGCCGCCCGATACTAAGTTTGGGGTTTGGGTCATGTCCTCCCACGGGCGGGTATCCGGCTAGGAGAGCTCGGGAATCTGGACATAGTTCGTCCTTAAGATAGAGGGAGAATTCGTATGATGCTCTTCCACTACCGCTATCTCATGGGTGACCGGCGGAGAGTAAATCTCCCTTTGGTAGGGTTTAAGACCGATCCGGTCATAATCCATAGCGACACCCAGAGCTGCGATGCGATCCAAGAGCTCATTAAGGGAGGAGAGCTCTATTGGATTCATCTGTTCGGCAAGTTCCGAATCGACATGGAGGCTATCTTTGATGACCTGAGAAGTCATTGTTGGCGCGACAGCCGATCGGGCGGTCATGACAAAGCCGCCCAGCCGGAGAGCTTGGCCTAGAGCCAGGGCTCCCCCAAAGGTGATGTTGTCCTTGACAACGAGACGAGCCATCAAGCCTCCTTGCGACGACACAGTGGAACTCTCAATGAAAGCACCAATGTCGGTGTCAAAACCGGCGGATCTCGGGTAGGGGGTCCCGAACTATGCGTCCAAGGCCAATGGTAATAGGAGGCTGGGGACACAATGTTTACCCAGGTTCGGGCCCTCTCGATGGAGGTAATACCCTACTTCCTGCTTGATTGATCTTGATGATATGAGTATTACAAGAGTGGATCTACCACGGGATCGTAGAGGCTAAACCCTAGAAGCTAGCCTATGATTATGATTGTTGTTGTCCTACGGACTAAACCCTCTGGTTTATATAGACACCGGAGGGGGCTAGGGTTACATAGAGTCGGTTACAGAGAAGGAGATCTAACATCCGAATCGCCAAGCTTGCCTTCCACGCAAAGGAGAGTCCCATCTGGACATGGGACGAAGTCTTCAATCTTCTATCTTCATAGTCCAACAGTCCGGCCAAAGTATATAGTCCGGCTGTCCGGATACCCCCTAATCCAGGACTCCCTCAGTAACCACATACTATTTCCCATAACAACTCTAGCATCAACGAACCTTAAGTGTGTTGACCCTACGGGTTCGGGAACCATGCAGACATGACCGAGTCATCTCTCCGGCCAATAACCACAGGAGGATCTGGATACCCATGTTGGCTCCCACATGTTCCATGATGATCTCATCGGATGAACCACAATGTCGGGGATTCAATCAATCCCGTATACAATTCCCTTTGTCTACCGGTATGTTACTTGCCCGAGATTTGATCATCGGTATCCCAATACCTCGTTCAATATCGTTACCGGCAAGTCTCTTTACTCGTTCCATAATGCATGATCCTGTGACTAACTCCTTAGTCAAATTGAGCTCATTGTGATGATGCATTACCAAGTGGGCCCAGAGATACCCCTCCGTCATACGGAGTGACAAATCCCAGTCTCGATTCATGCCAACCCAACAGACACTTTCGGAGATACCTGTAGTGCACCTTTATAGCTACCCAGTTACGTTGTGATGTTTGGTACACCCAAAGTATTCCTACGGTATCCAGGAGTTGCACAATCTCATGGTCTAAGGAAATGATACTTGACATTAGAAAAGCTCTTAGAAAACGAACTACACGATCTTGTGCTATGCTTAGGATTGGGTCTTGTCCATCACATCATTCTATCCAATGTCCATGGTCAGGAAACCACAACCATCTATTGATCAACGAGCTAGTTAACTAGAGGCTTACTAGGGACATATTACGGTCTATGTATTCACACATGTATTACGGTTTCCGGTTAATACAATTATAGCATGAACAACAGACAATTATCATGAACAAGGAAGTATAATATTAACCATTTTATTATTGCCTCTAGGGCATCTTTCTAACAGTCGTCCCCTGTGGCTCCTCCGGGAGGGGATCTGCAGGCTGCGCTCGGCTCGGCTGGTCCGGCTGCAAAGGCCAAGCGCTCCAAGGTGACACTGGTGGTTTAACGGGCCCCAAGTGCCAGGTCCAAGGAGGCGCTGGGAGAGCTCTCTTCCCTGGAGAGTGCCCAGCTCCGTCTCGCCGACAAGAATCTCGAGACTGCAGGTAACCCACCCCTCCTATAAGATTCTGAACACTTCCTCTGATGTTCAGTTAGTTTCGATCCTCAACGATAGTGGTTTTGAGTTAGGTGCAGAGGGCGGTGAGATTATTACTATGATTCGTGCGCATGAGGATGTTCAGACGGCTTTGGCAGAAGCTGCGGCCGCTGCAAAGGCCAGGGAGGCCATCACGGTCACCAACCTGGCCCCAGGACACAGCTGGGGCTGTGCCTCGCGCCATGCTTATGTTATCGTCCAGCGAAGAGGCCGAAGCCAGGGAGGTGGATGTGACCCCCTCCACCTGTCGTGCCCCGACCAAGAAAAGAGTGGAAAAACCGGTGACATGTAGAGGGGTGCGCCTTCGCAACCGTATCATTTGATGTGCTACCTTTTCTAGAACATCCAGGGTTGCGGTCACTCGGGCAGATGCACCCAGCTTAGGGAATACATTGCCCGTAAACAAATAGATATAGTGGCGCTTCAAGAAATGATCAAAATGGATTTCACTTTTAGAGATCTCACAACTTTCGATCCCCTCCAACGTTTTTTGTGGGGTTGAGTCCCTTCCAACGGGCTCTTTCTTGGGATGTAATCGTGATGTATGTGATGTTTTAAGCTGGGCACGGGCTCTTTCTTTATTGCGGCTACAATTAAACTGCATATTTCCTTAGCTTCGTGGGCAATCATGTGTGTTTACGGCCCTGTTGACCACCCTCGCTCGGTGGACTTTTTGAACGAAATCCAAGTCTTGGTTGGGACCAAGCAAGCCGCTAACATCCCCATCGTTCTCGGGGGTGATTTCAACCTCATCCGCTCGGGGGCGGATAAAAATAACAGAAATATTGATTGGCCAAGGGTGGCCATGTTTAATAACGCCATTGCCGCTTCCGCCCTTCGGGAGATCGCCAGAACTGGAGCTAGATTTACCTCAACCAACAAGCAGTTAGCTCCGGTGCGTAGTGTGCTTGATCGCGTGTTTGTTTCGCCCGATTGGGAAGTACTTTTCCCCCTTTGTACGCTTGTTGCAGAAACACGTATAGGTTCTGATCATGTCCCTTTCATCTTGCCCTCCAGGGAGGACAGGATCAAACACAGTCGACGTTTCTTGTTTGAAACTGGCTGGTTCGAGGTAGATGGGTTTATCCCATTGATTATCGCTCGCTGCGAGCTAGCGATGGTCACGACCAGCCGTACCAGCCGGCCAATGGATCTATGGATCTCGGCGGCTGGCACCTTGCGCAGTTTCCTCCGTTGCTGGGGGGCTAACCACGGCATCGAGTCGAAGAGAGATAGGGAAGCCCTTATAGACGAAATCAAAACCCTCGATGCCCTTGCAGACTCTAGGGCCTTTTTGGAGGCAGAATGGGCTAATAGATATGCCCTTGAAAACCAAGTGCTTACTATCCTCAGCGAAGAGGAGGAATATTGGCGCCGTCGGGGCGGCGTCAAATGGATCACCAAGGGTGACGCCAACACATGATATTTCCATGCCTATGCTAATGGGCGTAAAAGGAAATGCTCGATTTTACGTCTGCAATCCGAGCAAGGGGTGCTTTTGAGCCAAGCGGATAGTACAGCTCACACATATGAGTTCTTCCTCAATCTGTTGGGAACAGTGGAGGAGAAACCCTTGCGCCTCCAAGCTGGCTTTTGGGGAGACGAAGCTCGAGTTTCTCAGGCCGAAAACGACGCCCTTGCTTTGATCTTTTCCACGGAGGAGATCGATAGGGCCATTGTATCAATGAAGACCGACACTGCCCCAAGCCCGGATGGTTGGCCGGTGGCATTCTTCCGTTGGTTTTGGCCCATGCTCAAATCACTGTCTTACGCTATCATTAACGATTTTGCGCTAGGTACGGTAGACATCGCGCGCCTCAACTTTGGGGTAATTAGTTTAATCCCAAAGGTCAAAGGGGTGGACTCCATTAAACAATACCGACCTATCACCCTTATTAACGTGCCTTTAAAAATTTGTGCTAAGGCATATACGACGCGGCTGGCTCCGGTGGCTCATAGAATCATCAGCCGCGGCCAGTCGGCTTTTCTTAACGGGCGTAATATCCTCGAGGGTCCAATAGTCCTGCAGGAGATTATTCATGAGATCAAACGTACGCGGCAACCAACCTTGCTCCTTAAGCTAGACTTCAGAAAAGCATACGACCGAGTGAACTAGGAGTTCATTCGCGAGGTCCTCGTGAGTAAGGTCTTTGAGTCAGGCTTTGTGCATCATGTGATGCAGCTGGTCTCGGGGGGCCAGACGATTGTGTCGATAAATGGAGAAGTTGGGAACTTCTTTCGCAACAAGAGAAGGCTGAGGCAGGGTGACCCCTCCTCCCCTCTAATCTTTAATTGTGTTTCGGAATCCCTCTTAGACATGATTTCCAAGGCGAAGGGCGCCGACCACATTCACGGAGTTTTATCGCACCTTATCCCCAGAGGGGTCACGCACCTCCAATATGTGGACGATACCATGCTGCTTTTTGAGCCGGACGATCATAGTATTGCCTCGATCAAGCTCATACTCCTGGCCTTCGAGATCGTTTCCGGCCTCAAATAAGTTTCCTAAAAAGTGAGGTCATAGCCATTGTGATGGCTAAACCCCTTGCTTTACGAGTAGCCAACCTGTTGAACTGTAAGCTTGGGAGCTTCCCGATTTAAATACTTGGGCCTCCCCATCTCTGACAAATACATCTCTATTCAAGAGTGGGAACCGTTGTACGGCAAGGTGGCAAACCGGGTCAGCCCCTAGCGTGCCCGGTTCATGTCCTCGGCTACTAGGCTCATCCTTACAAATACTAGTCTCTCCACGCTCCCCATGTTTACCATGGGCTTATTCCTCCTAGCAGACGGTGTCCACGCCAAGCTCGATACTCCCCGATCCAAGTTATTTTGGGAAAGAACTGGTGATAACCCACAAGTATAGGGGATCGCAACAGTTTTCGAGGGTAGAGTATTCAACCCAAATTTGTTGATTCGACACAAGGGGAGCCAAAGAATATTCCCAAGTATTAGCAATTGAGTTGTCAATTCAACCACACCTGGATAACTTAGTATCTGCAGCAAAGTATTTAGTAGCAAAGTAGTATGATAGTAATGGTAATAGTGGCAAAAGTAACGATAGCAGTTTTGTAGTAATTGTAATAGTAGCAACGGTAAAGTAAATAAGCAAAGCACAATATGTGAAAAGCTCGTAGGCATTGGATCAGTGATTAATAATTATGTCAGATGCAATTCATCATGTAATAGTTATAACATAGGGTGACACATAACTAGCTCTAGTTCATCAATGTAATGTAGGCATGTATTCCGAATATAGTCATACGTGCTTATGGAAAAGAACTCGCATGACCTCTTTTGTCCTACCCTCCCATGGCAGCGGGGTCCTAATGGAAACTAAGGGATATTAAGGCCTCCTTTTAATAGAGTACCGTACCAAAGCATTAACACATAGTGAATACATGAACTCCTCAAACTACGGTTATCATCGAGAAGTATCCCGATTATTGTCACTTAGGGGTTGTCGGATCATAACACATAATAGGTGACTATAGACTTGCAAGATAGGATCAAGAACTCACATATATTCATGAAAACATAATAGGTTCATATATGAAATCATGGCACTCGGGCCCTAGTGACAAGCATTAAGCATATCAAAGTCATAGCAACATCAATCTCAGAACATAGTGGATACTAGGGATCAAACCCTAACAAAACTAACTTGATTACATGGTAAATCTCACCCAACCCATCACCGTCCAGCAAGCCTACGATGGAATTACTCACGCACGGCGGTGAGAATCATGAAATTGGTGATGGAGGATGGTTTATGATGATGACGGCGACGAATCCCCCTCTCTGGAGCCTCGAACGGACTCCAAATCAGCCCTCCCGAGAGGTTTTAGGGCTTGGCCACGTCTCCGTATCGTAAAATGCGATGAAACTTCCTCTCTTATTTTTTCTCTGCGAAACGTAATATAAGGAGTTGGAGTTGAGGTCGGTGGAGCATCAGGGGGCCCACGAGACAGGGGGCGCGCCCCCACCCTCGTGGAGAGGGTGTGGGGCCCCTGGCCTTGATTCTTTCACCAATATTTTTTATATTTCCCAAAAGTTATCTCTGTGGATTTGCAGGTCATTCCGAGAACTTTCGTTTCTGCAACAAAATAACACCATGGCAGTTCTGTTGAAAACAACATCAGTCCGGGTTAGTTCCATTCAAATCATGCAAATTCGGGTCCAAAACAAGGGCAAAAGTGTTTGGAAAAGTAGATACGTTGGAGACGTATCAACTCCCCCAAGCGTAAACCTTTGCTTGTCCTCAAGCAATTCAGTTGACAAACTGAAAGTGATAAAGAAAAACTTTCACAAACTCTATTTGCTCTTGTTGTTGTAAATATGTAAAGCCAGCATTCAAGTTTTCAGCAAAGATTATGAACTAACCATATTCACAATAACACTTAGGTCTCATGTTTACTCATATCAATGTCATAATCAGCTAGTGAGCAATAATAATAAAACTCAGATGACAACACTTTCTCAAAACAATCATAATATGATATAACAAGATGGTATCTCGCTAGCCCTTTTTGAGACCGCAAAACATAAATGTAGAGCACCTTTAAAGATCAAGGACTGTCTAAACATTGTAATTCATGGTAAAAGAGATCCAGTCAAGTCATACCCAAAATAAACTAATAGTAATGCATGCAAATGACAGTGTGCTCTCCAGCGGGTGCTTTTTAATAAGAGGTTGATGACTCAACATAAAAGTAAATAGATAGGCCCTTCGCAGAGGGAAGCAAGGATTAGTAGAGGTGCCAGAGCTCGATTTTAAAATAGAGATGAATAGCATTTGAGCGGTATACTTTCACTGTCAACATAGCAACTATGAGATCTCGATATCTTCCATGCTACATACATTATAGGCGGTTCCCAAAAAGAATGCTAAAGTTTATACTCCCCCTCCACCAACAAACATCAATCCATGGCTTGCTCGAAACAACGAGTGCCTCCAACTAACAACAATCCTGGGGGAGTTTTGTTTGATTATTTTGATTTGCTTTGATCTTTTTGATCATGGGACTGGGCATCCCGGTTACCTGCCATTTTCTCGTGAATGAGGAGCGGAGTCCACTCCCCTTGAGAATAACCCACCTAGCATGGAAGATACAAACAACCCTAGTTGATACATGAGCTGCTCGAGCATACAAAACAGAATTTCGTTTGACGGTTTGGAGTTTAGCACATACAAATTTACTTGGAACGGCAGGTAAATACCGCATATAGGAAGGTATGGTGGACTCTTATGGAATAACTTTGGGGTTTATTGAGTTTGGATGCACAAGCAGTATTCCCGCTTAGTACAAGTGAAGGCTAGCAAAAGACTGGCAAGCGACCAACTGAGAGAGCGACAACAGTCATGAACATGTATTAAAATCAATCAACACCGAGTGCAAGCATGAGTAGGATATAATCCACCATGAACATAAATATCGTGAAGGCTATGTTGATTTTTGTTTCAACTACATGCATGAACATGTGCCAAGTCGAGTCACTCAGTGCATTCAAAGGAGGATACCACCCTATCATACCACATCACAACCATTTTAATAGCATGTTGGCACGCAAGGTAAACCATTATAAGCTCCCGGCTAATTAAGCATGACATAAGCAACTATAATCTCTAATTGTCATTGCAAACATGTTTATTCATAATAGGCTGAATCAGGAATGATGAACTCATCATATTTACAAAAACAAAATAGGTCGAGTTCATACCAGCTTCTCTCATCTCAAACATTCCATCATATATTGTCATTATTGCCTTTCACTTGCACGACCGAACGGTGTGTATAATAATAATAGTGCACGTGCATTAGACTAAGCTGAAATCTGCAAGCATTCAACTCAAGAGAGAAGACAAAGTAATATGGGCTCTTGATTAAATTAACAATTATGCATATGAGAGCCACTAAGCATTTTCATTATGTTCTTCTACTCTCGA
Source organism: Triticum aestivum (assembly GCF_018294505.1). Lineage (NCBI taxonomy): Eukaryota > Viridiplantae > Streptophyta > Magnoliopsida > Poales > Poaceae > Triticum > Triticum aestivum. Next base: position 26,804,599 of record NC_057810.1, read on the forward strand.
CCCCAAAAAGAAAGAAAAGAAATAAAACTATTTACACGGGAAAGCTCCCAGCAAGCAAAAAGAAGAACGAGAAATCTTTTTGGGTTTTTCATTTAATTATTACTACTACAAGCATGGAAATTAAACTAACTATATTTTTGGGTTTTCTTTAAGGTTTATCAAACACACAAGAAGAAAACTAGAAAAAGAAATTAAACTAGCATGGATAGTACAATGAAAGAGTATGGTTTATTCCCATGGATCGCGGCTACTCTCTCCAGTGTATTGAGGAGTGTCATTGTACTGCCACTGGCTGGCGATCTCCTCCGGATCCCACTGATAAGATGATGGATGATAGGGGTCCAGTGTTGGTTCCAACTCAGTCTCTGGAGCGGATGTCTGGCCTTGATGCACATACACTACCTTCGGCGAGACAAGGTAATGACTTGCAGTTAAATGAAACAAAGAAGGTGCAGGCAGGGTAATAATCTCATTGTGTTTCTTATTAAATCTAAGGTTATACAGGAGCATCTTATCATCATTGTAAACAATAAACTCATGCGCTACCATGCTCCTGTAATCTAAAAAGGTAAGAGGCAGCAGTGTCTCCTCTTCCTCATCATGTCTAATAGGTATCTCCAAATGTTTAGCAAGGTGTGCATCATAGATACCTCCAAAGATGGGGCCCTTTGTACAGTTTAGGCTTAACCGTTTAGCAATAACGAAACCCATACTAAAAGTGTTACAAACGAATAAGGCATGGAGCAGAATAATAATATCAGGGCACTGAAGTTTCCACTATTTCCACAACCAATTAAGCATCGACTAGCAAATATGGCAAAGTAGCGTAAAACAGGAAAATGTATGCTAGTGATTCTCGCATCGGAACCCTTCTTCGATTCCCCTACAGAAATAGTATCAATGAAACCATCCACATATTTACGATGTGGTTCATCTAAGCTACCCTCAAAGGGTATTCTACAAACCGGGCAAAAATTACATAATGACATTTCCTTAACCTTATCATATAAATGAAAAGATACTGAAGGAGGTGAATTCTTAGGATGATAATAAAAGTTTTGCACAAAAGTATTGGTAAGTAAGAGATACTGATCGATCCGGTCGTGCAGGAAGTCGGTGAGGCCCGCATTTTCAGCCAAAGAATGAAAGTCTTCATAAATCACGGCTGCTCTCAGGAAATTATCACATGCCCACTCACAAGGCCTTACTTCCGCTACGCGAGGAAAATTATATTTGGCCTTTTCTTTCTCCTTAGCTTGCTTATCCTTGGAGCTTTGGCTAGAAGAGCCCCTCAAGAACAAGCTCTTCATCTTTTTCTGAAAATTCTGAAATTTTTAGTAACTTCAAAATAAAAGTGAAACAAACTCAATATAATTGATAGCAACCACTCCCATAAGTGCCTAGAGCCTATATCATGCATTAGAATTACTTGGGACCTCATAAATTCAAAATGCAAGCTCAAGAACAGGGTCACCAAGGCAGCAAGAATTTGCAATGAATAAAGCACTAGAACAAAAACTAATTGGATCATTGGAGTAGTCACATACCAAGCAACATTCTCCCAAAGCAGTTTTGTAAATGGAGCTTTGAGCAAGGAGATCGAAAATCGCAGTGAAACGAGATGGAACTCGTGCTTGAGCTGGATGGGGATTTTTTTGGGAGGAAGATGGTGTGTATGGGTGCAGGAATAAGTGGAGGGGAGCCACCGTGGGCCCATAAGACAGGGGGGCGTGCCCTGTAGGGGTGGGCGTGCCCTGGACCCTCGTGGCCAGGTGCTTGCTCCCCCTGATGTGTTCTCAGTGCCAAATATTCTCAAATATTCCAGAAAAAAACATATTAAATTGGCATGGCATTTGGAGCTTTTATTTTTGGGATATTTTTTATTGCATAGATAATTCAGAAAACAGACATAATATACTATTTCTACTTTATTTATTCTAAGTAACAGAAAGTAAAGAGAGAGTACAGAAGGTTGTGCCTTCTAGTTTCATCCATCTCATGATCATCAAAAGGAATCCACTAACAAGGTTGATCAAGTCTTGTTAACAAACTCATTCCGAATCACATGAAACCGAAGAAATTTCAAAGTGGCACTATGTTACCTCAACGGGGATATGAACATTCCCAGTAACAAGAATATCATACTTTCTCTTTGCAGTAGGAAGAGGAAATTCAAAACCTCCAAATATAATTGATGGAATTTTCCCAATAGAATTTATGCTGTGAACTTGAGGTTGTTTCCTCGGAAAATGTACCGTATGCTCATTTCCATTAACATGAAAGGTGACATTGCCTTTGTTGCAATCAATAACAACACCTGCAGTGTTTAAAAAGGGTCTACCAAGGATAATCGACATACTGTCGTCCTCAGGGATATCAAGAATGACAAAGTTTGTTAAGATAGTAACATTCGCAACAACAACATGCACGTCCTCACAAATGCCGACAGGTATAGCAGTCGATTTATAAGCCATTTGCAAAGATATCTCAGTAGGTGTCAACTTACTTAATTCAAGTCTACGGTACAAGGAAAGAGGCATAACACTAACACCGGCTCCTAAATCACATAAGGCAGTTTTAACATAATTTCTTTTGATGGAGCATGGTATAGTGGGTACTCCGGGATAACCAAGTTTCTTAGGTATTCCACCCTTAAAAGTATAGTTGGCAAGCATGGTGGAAATTTCAGCTTCAGGTATTTTCCTTTTATTTGTAATGATATCTTTCATATATTTAGCATAAGGGTTTGTTTTAAGCATATTGGTTAAGCGCATAAGTAAGAAAATAGGTCTAATCATTTCAGCAAAGCGCTCAAAGTCCTCGTCATCCTTTTTCTTGGATGGCTTAGGAGGAAAAGGCATGGGTTGCTGAACCCATGGTTCTCTTTCCCTACCATGTTTCCTAGCAACAAAATCTCTCTTATTGTAACATCGATTTCTTGATTGTGGGTTATCAAGATCAACAACAGGTTCAATTTCTGAACCCATGGTTCAATTTCATGAACATCATTATTAATATTATCATTAGGTTCATGTTCGTCTCCAGATTGTGTTTCAGCATCAGAAATAGAAGTATCATTAGGATTCTCAGGTGTTTCTACATTAGGTTCACTAGAAGCATGCAAAGTCCTATCATTTTTCTTTTTCTTCCTTTTAGAAGAACTAGGAGCATCTAGGTTATCTCTTTGAGAATCCTGCTCGATTCTCTTAGGGTGGCCTTCAGGATACAAAGGTTCCTGAGTCATTCTACCAGTTCTAGTAGCCACTCTAATAGCAAAATCATGTTTATTATTTAATTCATCTAGCAATTCATTCTGAGCCTTAAGTACTTGCTCAGCTTGAGTGGTGACCATAGAAACATGTTTACTAGTGAGTTTAAGTTCACCCTTAACTCTAGACATATAATCACTCAAGCACCCAATCATATAATCATTATTTTTCAATTATCTACTAACATAATCATTGAAATTTGCTTGTTCCATAAAATCATCAAATTCATCTAAGCACTGGCTAGCAAATTTAGTAGACAGACTTTCAACTTTATCATATCTATAGAGAGAATCTACCTTCACTACCTGTGTCGGGTTATCAAGATAATGTGTTTCTTCAACATGCGGTATATTAAGACCATGTATTTATTCAATAGGAGGTAAATTCTTAACATCTTCAGCTTTAATACCTTTTTCTTTCATTGATTTCTTTGCCTCTTGCATATTTTCAGGACTGAGAAATAGAACACCCCACTTCTTCGGAGTTGGTTTAGGAATAGGCTCAAGAGTTGGCTCAATTGGCTCAGGAATTGGCTCAGGAAGAGTCCAATTATTTTCATTAGTCAACATATTATTCAATAACAATTCATCTTGGTCGACTGTTCTTTCCCTGAAAACACAACCAACACAACTATCCAAGTGGTCCTTGGAGGCATCGGTTAGTCCATTATAGAAGATATCAAGTATTTCATTTTTCTTAAGAGGATGATCAGGAAAAGCATTAAGAAAACGTAGAAGCCTCCCCCAAGCTTGTGGGAGACTCTGTTCTTTGATTTGCACAAAATTATATATTTCACGAAAGTCAGCTTGTTTCCTATGAGCAGGGAAATATTTAGCAGAGAAGTAATAGATCATATCCTAGGGACTTCACACACAACCAGGATCAAGAGAATTAAACCATGTCTTAGCATCACCCTTTAATGAGAAAGGAAATATTTTAAGGATATAATAGTAGCGGGATTTCTCATCATTAGTAAATAGGGTGGCTATATCATTTAACTTTGTAAGATGTGCCACTACAGTTTCAGATTCGGTGCCATAGAAAGAATCAGATTCAACTAAAGTAATAATCTCAGGATCAACAGAGAATCCATAGTCCTTATCAGTAACAAAGATATGTGAAGTAGCAAAAGGAGGGTCATGTTTCATTCTAGCATTCAGAGTTTTCAGTTTTAGCTTAGCTAATAATTCCTTAAGATCTGATCTATCATTGCAAGCAAGAAAATCTCTAGCAGTTTCTTCATCCATAACATAACCCTCGGGAACAACAGGCAATTCATACTTAGGGGGAGAACCTTCATCATCACTATCATCAATATTATCAGTTTCAATAAATTCATTCTCCCTAGCCCTAGCAAGTTGTTCATCAAGACCTAATGGCACAGTAGTATCAAGCATAGAAGTAGTTTCATCATAAGTATCATGCATACTAGAAGTGGCATCATCTATAACATGAGACATATCAGAATTCATAGCAGTAGCAGGTTTAGGTGTCGCAAGCTTACTCATAACCGAAGGAGAATCAAGTGCAGAGCTAGAAGGCAGTTCCTTACCTCCCCTCGTAGTTGAGGGATAGATTTTAGTTCTTTGATCTTTCAAGTTCTTCATAGTGATCAGCAGATTTAAATCCCAAGGGACTCAAAGAATAGAGCTATGCTCCCCGGCAACGGCGCCAGAAAATAGTCTTGATAACCCACAAGTATAGGGGATCGCAACAATTTTCGAGGGTAGAGTATTCAACCCAAATTTATTGATTCGACACAAGGGGAGCCAAAGAATATTCTCCAGTATTAGCAGTTGAGTTGTCAATTCAACTACAACTGGATAACTTAGTATCTGCAGCAAAGTATTTAGTAGCAAAGTAGTATGATAGTAATGGTAACAGTGGCAAAAGTAACGATAGCAGTTTTGTAGCAATTGTAACAGTAGCAACGGTAAAGTAAATAAGCAAAGCACAATATGTGAAAAGCTCGTAGGCATTGGATCAGTGATGGATAATTATGTCGGATGCAATTCATCATGTAATAGTTATAACATAGGGTGACACAGAACTATCTCCAGTTCATCAATGTAATGTAGGCATGTATTCCGAATATAGTCATGCGTGCTTATGGAAAAGAACTTGCATGCCATCTTTTGTCCAACCCTCCCGTGGCAGCGGGGTCCTACTGGAAACTAAGGGATATTAAGGCCTCCTTTTAATAGAGTACCAGACCAAAGCATTAACACATAGTGAATACATGAACTCCTCAAACTACGGTCATCACCAAGAAGTATCCCGATTATTGTCACTTTGGGGTTGTCGGATCATAACACATAATAGGTGACTATAGACTTGCAAGATAGATAGTATCAAGAACTCACATATATTCATGAAAACATAATAGGTTCAGATCTGAAATCATGGCACTCGGGCCCCAGTGACAAGCATTAAGCATAGCAAAGTCATAGCAACATCAATCTCAGAACAGAGTGGATATTAGGGATCAAACCCTAACAAAACTACCTTGATTACATGGTAAATCTCATCCAACCCATCACCGTACAGCAAGCCTATGATGGAATTACTCACGCATGGCGGTGAGCACCATGAAATTGGTGATGTAGGATGGTTAATGATGACGACGGCGATGAATCCCCCTCTCCGGAGCCTCGAACGGACTCCAGATCAGTCCTCCCGAGAGGTTTTAGGGCTTGGCGGCGGCTCCGTATCGTAAAACACAATGAAACTTCCTCTTAGATTTTTTTCTCCGCGAAACGGAATATATGGAGTTGGAGTTGAGGTCGGCGAAGCATCAGGGGGCCCACGAGACAGGACGGCGAGCCCAGGGGGAGGGGGCGCACCCCCCACCCTCGTGGATAGGGTGTGGACCCCTTGGCCTTGATTCTTTCGCCAATATTTTTTATATTTTTCAAAAGTTATCTTCGTGGATTTGCAGGTCATTCCGAGAACTTTTGTTTCTGCACAAAAATAACACCATGGCAGTTCTGCTGAAGAATGCGTCAGTCCGGGTTAGTTCCATTCAAATCATGCAAATTAGGGTCCAAAACAAGGGCAAAAGTGTTTGGAAAAGTAGATAGGTTGGAGACGTATCAACTGGATCCAAAAAGAAGTTCCACTTAGTAAAGTGGGCAGTGATCTGTAGACCTAAGAAATTTAGCGGCCTTGGGATTATAAACTCCAAACTTATGAACATAGCCCTTCTCTCAAAGTGGCTTTCGAAACTCGCCCAAAATGAGCAGGGGCTCTGGGCGGATATCCTCCGCACAAAATACTTCCCCAATGGGAATGTCCTCACCTCCAAGGCCAAGGGGTCGACATTTTGGAATGTGATCCAGGCAGTCAAACCGGCCTTTGTGCTTGGAGCTAAGATGGGTGTTAACGATGGCAGATCCATGCGATTCTGGTTATACCACTGGTTCGGTCAGGAGCCGTTGTGGCGTAGCCAACCCTCCTTATACTAACTGGCTACCGACATAGATATCCTTGTGGCAAACGCACTTAGGACCAACCCGTGAGCCATTTCCTTCAAAAGCCCCCTTTCGGACACCGAACGCGCTGGTTGGTATGAATTATGCGGCGATCTTGCGGCAATGTCGCTGCGCCCTAAGGCCGAATCGGTCTCTTGGTCCCTCACGAGCTCCCGGAAATTCTCGGTGAAGTCCCTATACAACAAGTTGGCGGAGGGCCCGGCACTGGACATAGCAAGTGACCATCCCCCTCAAAATTAAAGTCTTCCTTTGGAAACTGTTCCGCGACCGACTCCCGTCCTCGAACAACATAGCTTAACGGAACGGGCCGTCCAATGGCAATTGTGTGATGTGTGGTGCGCACGAGGATGCAAACCATATTGTATTCAATTGCCATCTCGCTCGCTTCGCTTGGAGTGCGGCCTGGGAGGCCTTTGATCAAAATTGGAACCCCCACTCAAGTAGTGACCTCCGCGGCATACTTGTGGCCCATAGGGGTGGGTTTGGTAGAGTGCTTTGGAGATGCGTAGGGCGCTGTTATGGGCTCTATGGACAACAAGAAACAAAATCACCATAGAACATAAATTTCCCTCTTCCCCCGCTGACATTATTTTCAAATGCCATTTGTTCCTCCAGACTTGGATGCCGCTGGGGAAATGGCGGGACACAGAGTGGATGCAGGAGGCGATGGAGCGGATTCAATTTATCCAGATTGCGGCACGCCACTAGAAGTCGACGACCGTTCCTCTATTTTGCCGGCTTGGCATGTCTAGACCCGAGCCTTATCTCTCCGAGGCCTAGGTCGGTTGCATGTTAAACTTTGGCTTCGGCCCCTTTCATTTCCAGTTCCTTTCGTTAAAGACTGTAATGCATGTTGGATGATGCATATTCGAGGGCTTTATTAAGTTAAAGCCGGACGCTTCTTGCGTCTTCGTTCTAAAAAAACTATTATTGATGTACCTGAGCTGTTTTCCGCCTTCACCTTGAAAAACAAGTCCGCACTTGGCCCAGCAGCCAGCCCAGGAGGTAGAGACTTACGATGGCCCATAGTAAAGCCAATTGTTGTATCCTAACATCGGCGGGTTCTAACAATGCACGAGGATGAGGCAAAGAATGTTTTTTTTCAGCATCAGTAGTGACACAAGCGCTCATATACACGCGCATAAACTAACCCCTATGAACACACACATGCACACCCTATCCCTATAAGCACCTTCGAGAGACTGAGCCGGCATATCATCTTGAGATTTACGAAGCCACCGTAGGCGCCTCGTCGTCGACGGGACGTCTCCTCCCACTGAAAGCGCATCGCCGAAAATTCTGAAATAAATCTAGGAATAATGCGAGCACCAGGATTTGAACCCTGGTGGGTTGGGGATACCACTGTCCACCTAACCATCTCAACTGCAGGTTGGTTCTCGGCAAAGAATGTTCTTAGTATGATCGCAGGGGATGGTGTCTATAAATAATCATTGCATTTATTTCTGCAAATTTTTGTGTTCCCCGATCCCCATATAGCTGGAGAGCCATTCTTTTGCGTATAAAGCTGGAGAGCAATTTTTTTGCCAATATAGCTGGAGAGCCATCTCCAAGAAAAGAAATTTTTATTTGCGTTTATCCCTGCAAAATTAACGTTCTTTAAATAAACATACGTGGAAATTAAGCAAAGCATATTGTCTACCATACGGTGCGTGCTTACGTCTAGCTTGAGAATCTCATATCAATGTGTCGAAATGAATTTAGGCATATCAGATGTTACTTATGTTTGATTTTGCCTAATCAAACTTCTTTCAAAATTTCCAGCTAACAATTTAAGTGAAACTAGCAAAAGAGCCCGTACGTTGCAACGGGAGAGAAAACATAACACACACTCTTAACTCAACAACCATCACTCAAGATCACAATAGGTCCATCTTCTTTAGTTTTGCGAGGCATCATATTTGTGTTGCCGCTTATCCTCCTTCTCACCCTCACCGGCGATGGCCTCGGTGTTCACACAAAACAACAAAAAATGTGTGTTGAGTATGGTTAATTCTAAGGCGTCTCTCTCTTCCTCTCTCCCCCCTCTCCCTCTCTCTCTCTCTCTCGCTCGCTCGCTTTCTCTCACTCTCGCGATGAGAAATCTGTTGTTTTCCCTTGCGACATTTTTCAGAGGTATGCACGTGTAGTTATCGATGTTTTCTTTTCCGTATATGGTTATAGTGGGATATTTATTTGCAATCCGGATCGCCGTTGGTATGAAAAAAACGGATCTTGCGCTATAAATTATAAGTTTGCTTCCATAACAATATTTTAAAAATACTTAACAGGTAAAATTGACACCATATTTAGATTCCACACATTTTTCTAATAAAATTTCATATATAATATGTTAAAATCGAAGTTACGGTTTAAGAGATACAGATAATTTAGAAAATCATTTGGTTTGACTCAAATATATTCCAAAATAATATTTAAAAATAATTAACAGGTAAAAATAATCTCATATTCATATTCTACATATTTTTCTAATCAAATTTCATATACAACATGTTCAAATCAAAGTTATGGTTTAAAAGATTTGGATGATTTGAAAAAGCATTTATTTGACTTAAATATGATTCGTGGATGAATTACCTATAACATCAGGGGGGGTTCGAAAAATGTAAAATAACAGTTCGGCTGTGACTTAAATCCGGAAGACGGGTTGATTTCAAGAAAAGGCGGGGACTTTTGTGTAAAATACAAAAATAAAATAGAGGGACTTTTCTGAAAACATGCCATGACGGACGAAAGAAACTCAATTTGCTTTATTATTATACTAGCAAAAGAGCCTGTGCGTTGCAACGGGAGAGAAAACATAACACACACTCTTAATTCAACAACCATCACTCAAGACCACAATAGGTTCATCTCCTTTATTTTTGCGAAGCATCATATTTGTGTTGTCGCTTATCCTCCTTCTCACCCTCGCCGGCGATGACCTCGGTGTTCACACAAAACAACAAAAAATGTGTGTTAAATATGGTTAATCCTAAGGCATTTCTCTCTCCCTCTTTCCTCCCTCTCCCTCTCCCTCTCCCCCCCCTTCTCTCTCGCTCGCTTTCTCTCACTCTCGCATTGAGAAATCTATTGTTTTCCCTTGCGACATTTTTCAGAGGTATGCACGTGTAGTTATGGATGTTTTCTTTTCCGTATATGGTTATAGTGGGGTATTTATTTGCAATCCGGATCGCCGCCGGTATGAAAAAATAGATCTTGCGCTATAAATTATAAGTTTGCTTCCATAACAATATTCTAAAAATATTTAATAGGTAAAATTAACATCATATTTAGATTCCACACATTTTTCTAATAAAATTTCATATATAATATGTTAAAATCGAACTTACGGTTTAAAAGATACAGATAATTTAGAAAATCATTTGGTTTGACTCAAATATATTCCAAAATAATATTTAAAAATACTTAACAGGTAAAAATAATCTCATATTCATATTTTACATATTTTTTAATCAAATTTCATATATAACATGTCAAATCGGAGTTACGGTTTAAAAGATATGGATGATTTTAAAAAGCATTTGTTCGACTTAAATATGACCCGCGGATGAATTACCTAAAACATCAGGGGGTGTTTCTTAAAATGTAAAATAACGGTTTCGGGTGTGACTTAAATCCGGACGGTGGGTTGATTTCAAGAAAAGACATGGACTTTTGTGTAAAATACAAAAATAACGCTTCGTTTTAACTTAAAACAGGACTGTGGGTTGAATTCTTTGAAATAGAGGGACTTTTTTGAAAAAAATGCCATGACGGACGAAAGAAACCCAATTTGCTTTATTATTTATTATTATTAGGTAATAAACATTAAAAAATAAGGTAAAGATTTTGTTATCGAGTCAATTACACCACCGGTGCTTCAACTTGCCGTGAAAAGTCACTTTAGTGCTAAAACTTGCGGTGTACATTGAACCGGTGCAACAAGTTGGCTTAGATGTGCAAATACGGTGCAAAATGTAGCGGAATATGCCCATAAGGCTGACTAAGCGTGACAGCGTGGCGTGGGTCCACTATCAGCGGCCAAAAGTTGGAGACTTGTGGCCCACTTTTTTGCGAAAACACCCTCAACGGTTTTTTGCTCACAAAAAAGCCCCTCACGCGGGTAAAATTAATTAGTTGTCTCAGCATCCTATATACATTGTATGAGAAAAACAAAATCAGTCAACTGTGGACTCGAACCAAGATCCTGAAGGGACAGGGCATGCGCAACTAGCCACTCCATCCTAAGGGAATGGTTGACTCATATGAATACATATCTTCTGTAACATTTCCGTTAAAGAATGTAAATTAAGATTTTTTATACAAGTTTAAACAGATGGCTTAGGGACTCGAACTAGCGACCACATAAAGACATGCAACCGATCCTTCCACTCCAATTAGAAAACTTTCATATAATTTGATAAAATCTTCAATTAAGAAATATACAAATATTTCTGTAAATTATTTAAACAAGTTTGTATATATTAAAATAAATTCTCATATAATTTTAAACAATCACAATTTTAAATAGTCATCCTTTAGAAATAAATATGTTGCTTCAAGAAGTTGTTTTTAATAAAGATTCCGTGTTTTCTAAAAAAACATGTATTATAACACATGAATAGAAACAAAAATTATACTGGTGTGTTCTATTGGTGTGTTATAAATATTATAAATACCAATGAAATAACTTACTTAAAAATGGTCATACGTATTATTTTGAAATTTTCATGTACTTAGTTTATGAATTATAAAAATGTTTGTACAATTAAAGTATACAAGTATTTATTAAAATAATGTTTGTATAGTAAAAAAATATTCATAATTTGGAAAATAAAATCTTGATATGAATATTCAACAGTGGTAATACTTAAGTTATGTAAAAAATTGAATATAGGCCACAAGTGAAAATTATACACAAGTTAATGGTTATAAATATTTAGTAAATGTTTGCATTCAATATTTTGTATAATTTAAATATGAGCCACGACTCTACAAAAATGTTTGTATTTTCATTGAACATTTTGAATGCTTTTATTTCCTAATCATAAGTTTTTATGTATAATATATATAGCATACAAATATTTGAATATTACTTTATTACTTACTACTTGTATTTTGCAAATATCTTTAAAAAATAGGGCTTACAGTGAGCCGCACTAACTGCTGTCCATGTCCAGTGAGCGTACTTGTTATAAGATATTTAGGCTAGCTATGCAGTATGACAATGGTAAATGTTGGGGCTGACATGGCTAGTACCTTCAGCGTGCACACTGCAGTTCTCGCGTTCAAGAGAGAGCATGACTAATTTTTGTGATTATATACACTTTGTACTGACAGACGGGACCCGTCTTGCTGGGGCTTTCTCGTGATAATAAAATTTCCAAGGATATTTTCGCAAATTTATAGGCCACACGTCCTGCATCTTTTGTCCTGACAGCGGGCCCTATGCCACGCTGGCATGCCTACTCAGCCTTGCAGCGTATTCAACTGTGATTTGCACCGTATTTGCATAAACAAGTCAAGTTGTTGCATCGATTTAATGTATACAGCAAGTTTTAGCATTAAAATAATTTTTTGCGTCAAGTTCAAGCACCGGTGGTGTAATTGACTCTTTGTTATCCTTATGGCACAAGCTGAGCTGACAGCTGATACAAAATGTCTTACGTGCTAGGCCACAACACTTCAGTGTGAACCTCGCGCTCCCTGCACGATGCTAATTATTGGCCATGGTACTAGACGGGAGTGGCATGGATTGTTGGTACATCGTAGCAGCCTACTACGGTTTGGTTGCCTTCTTGCCAATGCCAAACACCGGATTGGCGTAGGGCATGAAGTGGCACACCGGCGTTCCAGGGTGTGTACCTAGCACCTCGAACGACGGATGAGCCGGGCTCCACTTGGACGTGTCAAAGTGGCAGAATGCTAACAACTTGGCTGTCGGTCCTCCGCCGACGAGTCCCCGGAGCGAGACCACATAACCCTTGTCCGTGAGCCCGGCCGTCATGTGACACTGGTAAACGCGGTAGGGGAATGGCATCTTGTGGCAGCCGACGAAGTAGTCACCAAGGAGCTTGGTGACCGCCTGGACCTTGTACAGCTGACGTGGCAGGCCGCCGCCGGCCGGGAGCACCGACGTGGCGGTCCACATACCATGGTCACCACCGGTGGAGCGACCACCTAGCATGTTCATGGCGCTCCGCACGGTGCTCTCCAGCGACGTGGTGCAGACCCTAACCTCGCCGGCGTGCGGCAGCGACTGGCACAGGCTCAGTGTTTTCGCCACGTGGGATGCCTCGGCGGAGCCTGTTGGGATGCTGAAGGTGGTGAGGACGGCGCTTCGGTTTGCGAAGGGGACCTTCTCCGCGAGGTCGTGTGGGAGGATGGGCGGCTCAGCTTCTGCAGGGAAGGACATAGTCATGGTGCTGCCCGGACGCAGCTGTGCCTCGTAGAAGAAGATGCCCGTCGGTGCCGCCAAGCTCGCCGTACACATGCCGGTCCAAGCACCGCACAAACTGATGCTGGGGAATGCAGGGTAGCGCTCCACTTGAGGCGCATCATCGATGCCTGGACAACACAGCAGACTTATTTACAAACTCGTGTCAACATGACATGGTTACTTATTATATCTAAGCAAAAGTGACGTACCTTTCGGCACAAGGTCTGCGATGGCCTCTGGCATCGGCGTGCCCGGGAGGGCCTGCTGCCAAAAGCTGCTCATGGCCGGAGTGCAGGCGGCCACCACGATCAGAAAGACCACAGCACAACGGTACATGTCTCGACCAATATTGGAGCCTGGAGAGAGTGCTTTGATTGGATGCTGGTTGCCTCCCGCTGGCCCTCTATATATACTCTGCTTGCTCGCGAACTCTTTCTTTAAATGGGAGCTATATTAATATCACGATACCAATTACACCCGATCTTTACAACAACACAATGTCGTAAGGACACTACAGATGCACACAACCAAAAGACAAAAAGAAGAAGGAAAAAAGAAAGAACGAAAACAAATAAAGAAATATGCTGCTACAGTGATCGATTCCTTGTAGCTGCATCGCGAATCATCACCTAGACAACACTCGAAGTTCAAATTCTCCAAAAGCGCCGCCTCCAAGATGGAAAGCCGTCATCGCCCGATCCTAGATCTTAGGTTTTCACCCTGGAGAAGATCCGCGCTCTCAAAACAATACCTTCAACAAGGTCACTGCCATGCACAACCAATTAAGGCCACGCCTTGGGTTTTCACCCTCAAAGCTAAGACTCGGTAGTCCGCCTGTGCTGCCGGGCCCACTTGCTGATGCCGCTGCTATGAGTCACGAATCACCAAGCAAAGTCCTCATCACCACAAAGACTCGATCCGGCATTACAAGGACTCAGACCTCAGCCGCCATGGAATTCTCCACCACTGTCTTCACTATGAAAATTGAAATACCGGCGTGTCCCATAGTGTCAACAGATACCGAAGCTTCGTGTCACACCCTCCTGAAGCCACTCGGGCTGAGATGGGGGCACACTCGACCGAATACCATTTGATCCAGCAATCTACAAGACCCAAGCAACCAATGAAGATCTCCAGCAGAGCATTGTGGAACTCGTCAACGGGCAGACCCGTCATCCCACCTCTAACTCCTACTACATCGAGGACCGGGAAGTCTCATGACCCAGACCGGCAAGTCATTGCCCCTCCCTCGCCGGAGCCGGGAAAAACTTGTTGTAGTAGACAGTCGAAAAGCGGTCGTGCTAAGGCCCCATAGTACCAGCACAGTAAAACAGCAACCGTCACCGATGAAGAGTAGTGTAGATCGTAAGGATCCAACCTAAAAACACATGATCATAGATGAACTACAACCAGATCCGAGGAAATCCACCGAGGATAGATCCGCCGGAAACACACCTCCACATGCCCGTTGAAGATGCTAGACACACTATTAAGACGGGGGCTCGACAGGGAGAATATTATTTCATCTTTAGGAGCCGCCGCCATCTTGTCTTCCTGAGCAGAACACAAACTATAACAATTGAAAACTGAGATACACCGCGCCGTGGCCCTAAGGTCACCGGAGATCAGGCGGACCGATGGCGACGCCGAAGGGAGGGAAAGAAACCCTAGACTTTTCTTGGCGAGGAGTCAAACAGGCTAAATTGTGGGTTTACTAGTAAGAGTACGTGTGGCGTCTTTTTTCTTCAAACCGGTCGTTACGTACGCAATGTGAGTAAGCAATTGATTACCTTTTTGGACATTGTCGATGTCCTCCTATTAGTAGCCCCGAACGTAATAAGCATATGGCAAGTGGGTGCATAATTCATTTAGGCTAAACCGTTAATGTAACTATAGGCTAATACCGTTACAGGATTGATATGCGCATTTTTCCAAAAAAGTCTGTACTCTGAAAAAGAATCCATGATCCATGACCATTAATGAACAAATCGAGCTGCTGTTGAGGTTTGTTAGACTAAGTATATGTTAGATATATGTGTTGTAACATAACTTGTATTTGTACGGTTCCTTTTTATAAATATATGACAGCCGTATCCACCAAGGGTATCGAGCATTGTTTCAAACCCTATACGTTTAACATGCTATCAGACGACGCGTTCGATCCGCGTCACGCTTCCGCCTCTGCTGTCGTCGCGCCGGCTCCCGCCGTCGCGCCGCCTCTCTCCACCCTGGCGATGGAGTCGCCGTTCCTAGCGTCGCCTCCGCTTGCCTGGGCCCGATCTGCTCCCGCGGGATCGCAACCTCCCGCGCCTCGATCATCTGCCATGCCGCCGCCGCCTCGGTCGCCTGCCGTGCCGATCGCGGGCAACTCGATCCCGTCGCGTGGCACGCCTCCGCCGCCGGCCTCCTACGGCGCCTCTAGGCAGGCGGCCTACGTTGGCACTCCAGCTCCGGCCCACTATCGCGACGCGCCCCCGGCCTCGGGGCCCTATGGCGCTCACGTCCAGGCGCCGTACGGTGGCCCGTACCCTGCGCCATACGTCGCACCGTCGACTGCGTCCTACGCCCCGACGCCCTATGCTGCCGCCCTGACGTACGCCGCCCCTCCCGCACTCCCGTATGGTGTGCACCCATCGGCGACTTACGGTCATCATCAACAACCATCGGCCGATGCACTCGTCCCGTACAGTGTCGTCCCACCGCCTGATCTGCTGCTCTCCGCGCCGATGGCCGAACCAGGGCCGTTTCACTTCGCTCATCTGGTGACGGTGAAGCTATCTGCTGATAACTACCTCTTGTGGCGCGCCCAAGTGTTGCCGCTGTTGCGTAGCCACTACCTCGAGGGGTATGTTGATGGCTCCCTGCCGTGCCCTCCGGCTATGGTTCGGGTATCCTCGACTCATGATGGCTCTGTCATGATCCCCAACCCAGCTTATCGTCGGTGGACTGCTCAAGATCAAGCCATCTTGGGTGCTATTCAGTCTTCGCTCACACCATTCGTGGCTGGCATGGTGGGTTTTTCCGCTACGTCGAGGGATGCATGGACCATGCTTGACTCCAGCTTCTCCTCGCAGTCGCTGGCATGTTCGTCTGCCATTCGCAACCAGCTGGGTGAGGTCAATAAGAATGATCTCTCTGTCATGGCCTTCTTCAAGAAAGTTAAAAAGTTTGGCTGATACACTGTCCTCAATTGGGAAGCCACTCCGTGATGAGGAGTTTACTTCACTCATTCTCAATGGACTTGATGAGGACTATGACTCTCTTGTGGAAAACGTCAATGGACGTGACACACCGATGCCACCTCATGATCTCTATGCCCGCCTCTTTAACACGGAGCAGCGGCTCGCTGCTCGCCGCTCTGTCGGAGTCTACACGGAGGGCCCTTCTGCGGACGCTGCTCTTCGCGGGGGTGCCCGTGGTGCCAAGAAGAAGCCGCCACCGTCCGCGAGCAACCAGCCCCATCCACCCGCTCTAGCTCCTCCAACGGCTGGCCGCAGGCCGCTTCACTGCGAGGCGTGTGGTGGTGGGGTCGAGTGTCAGCTTCACTACAAGAAATATGTCAACTAGTGACCTTCTGTTAGTGTCCCTGGAAGAATTGGTCATAGATCTATGACCATTTGAGACCAATTGGTCAAAAGCTGTTCGGGGGCTCCAAACCCTAAACCATTGCGACCATTTTAGTCAGAAAGGTCGTAATTTCCTTACACGAAATGGTCACAAAGCAAACAGGGCTGGTTCGCTGCCTTATTTCTAGTTGTTAACGACCAATATAGATGGTCATAGCCTTGTAGATTGTGGTGGGTTGTGATGCCTAGACGCCATCTCATCAGTTTTGCCTATGTGTCATGTCCATGTGGCAGTTTTTGACCTAGGTTGTGAAGCAATCTATATTTCTGTTATTCCAAAAATTCCCAAATAATTCTCATAAATTATTTGGATCATATCTTCATCAAATATGTCAAAAACCTTCCTTGCATAGTTCAAAAATAACTCAACAAAATTCATTTTCCTATTCTGTTCAGAGCAGCAGTTTGTGAAGGAAGTACCACTTTGACATGTCCAAATAGTATCCATTTTCTATAGTGCTTTCCTATGCCCAAATAACCATCCTCCACCAAATGCCAGCTCAATCCATTCATTATTTTGAGCCGAGCTTCAACATTTGTAGTTATGTCCAGTGTGGTAGTTTGCAAAGCAAGTACCACCTAGGCTCCTCCTTTTGAGCTGAAAATTTGTGAAGACGGTCTTCTTAGTAACTGATCATCCTCAGCAAAAACTCACGCCCATTAGCCATGTACATTCCCCGTACCGCTAATCAAACACTTGGATGCTAATTCATGTTTGAGCATCGATCGGTCTCCTCGTGAGAATGTTATGTTGTAAATTTCTTCCTAGCACCTACCTGGGGAGTTCCCAACCACTAGACATGCCTAGGCTGCCCAGAACACATGGCAACGCCACGGTCACGCGGTGACCACACGGCGGGCATGCGAGTTTACGCGCTCTAGAGTTGGGGGCCTCGGCCACCGCCCAAACCTTGACGTATGGCCACCAAACCATGTATTTATAATTAAATAGGTACTTATATAACTATAAATGATTTTTGGAAAAAATAAATAGTAAACTATGAGGTAGCTGCAGTTCAAATTTGACCCGCTTCCAGCTGAATCGGCGGGAATTTGTCTTTTTCAGCAGAGGTGGATCAAAACTTTTGACACCCAACCATTTGGTCAATTGTGAATTAAATATGGCCTAGTATTTTAGAAAAATGTTTTGGTCCAATTTTGCAAGAATTATTTGGGAGGTCCTTCACAAAAAAACCTCCTTTTGGGCACTCGAAAAATGGAAAATGGTTCTTTCGTCCAAAGAAAAATAAAACTTCCTTAGGCAACATTGTTTGCCATTCCAATATGCACCCTTGTGCACAATATGAGATCATTTGAACAAACTATGCCATGAATGTGGCCATAAGATTGATCATTTGGCTTGAAAGCCATTGATCTCCACACGTGATAGCTCGTTTTTGAGAACAATTTATTAAAATAATTGCCGTATTACAAGTTTATTATTTTTCTTGGGAACTTGGCCACATATAATGACACAATGCGAAGGTTTCCCAATTTTTTGATTTTTTTTGAATTTTTTATGCCCATTTCAAAATGCGGTCAAAACGGCGGGAATGACCATTCCTAGCTAGTGGTTGAATCTTGGAATTTTTTTGGTGTTTTTCTGATTAAATAGATACTTATGTACCTATAAATGATTTTTGGAAAAAATAAAGAGCAAACTACGAGGCAGCTACAGTTCAAATTTGACCCGCTTCCAATTGAATCGACGGGAATTTGTCTTTTTCACCAGAGGTGGATCAAAACTTTTTACACCCAACCATTTAGTCAATTGTGCATTAAATATGGCCTAGTATTTTATCAAATTGATCTGGTCCAATTTTGCAACAATTATTTGGGAGGTCCTTCACAAAAAAACCTTCTTTTGGGCACTCGAAAAATGGAAAATGGTTCTTTCGTCCAAAGAAAATGAAAACTTCCTTAGGCAACATTGTTTTCCATTGCAATATGCACCCTTGTGCACAATATGAGATCATTTGAACAAACTATGTCATGAATGTGGCCATAAGATTGATCATTTGGCTTGAAAGCCATTGATCTCCACACGTGATAGCTCGTTTCTGAGAACACTTTTTTAAAATAATTTCCGTATTACAAGTTTATTATTTTTCATGGAAACTTGGTCATATATAATGACACAATGCGAAGGTTTTCCAATTTTTTGTTTTTTTTTGAATTTTTTATGCCCGTTTCAAAATGCGGTCAAAACGGCGGGCTTGACCGTTCCTAGCTAGTGGTTGAATCTTGGAAAACTTTTGATGTTTCTATGATTAAATAGATACTTATGTACCTAGAAATGATTTTTGAAAAAAAATAAAGAGAAAACTATGAGGCAGCTACAGTTCAAATTTGACCCGCTTCCAACTGAATCGGTGGAAATTTGTCTTTTTCACCAGAGGTGGATCAAAACTTTTTACACCAAACCATTTGATGAATTGTGAATTAAATATGGCCTAGTATTTTATAAAATTGATTTGGTCTAATTTTGTGATAATTATTTGGTAGGTTCATCACAAAAAAACCTCATTTGGGGCACTCAAAAAATGGAAAATGGCTCTTTTGTGCAATGAAAGTGAAAACTCCCCAAAGCAACATTGTTTGGAATTCCAATATGCACCCTTGTGCACAATATGAGATCATTTGAACAAACTATACAATGAATGTGGCCATAAGATTGATCATTTGGCTTGAAAGCCATGAATCTTCATGCATGATAGCGCATTTCCGAGAACACTTTTTAAAAATAATTTCCGTATTACAAGGTTATTATTTTTCCTGGAAACTTGGTCATATATAATGACACAATGCGAAGGTTTTCCAATTTTTTTAAATTTTTTATGCCCGTTTCAAAATGCGGTCAAAACGGCGAGCTTGACCGTTCCTAGCTAGTGGTTGAATCTTGGAAAACTTTTGATATTTCTATGATTAAATAGATACTTATGTATCTATAAATGATTTTTGGAAAAAATAAAGAGCAAACTACGAGGCAGCTATAGTTCAAATTTGACCCGCTTCCAGCTGAATCGGCGGGAATTTGTCTTTTTCACGAGAGGTGGATCAAAACTTTTTACACCCAGCAATTTGGTCAATTGTGCATTAAATATTGCCTAGTATTTTATAAAATTGATTTGGTCCAATTTTGCAACAAATATATGGTAGGTCCTTTACAAAAAATCTCATTTTGGGCACTCAAAAAATGGAAATTGTTTTTTCACGAGAGGTGGATCAACAGCTTTTGACATGCAACTATTTGGTCAATTTTATATAAAATGTGGTCTACTATTTTAGAAAAAAATGGAGTGGTGCTATTTTGGAACAAACATTTGGTAGGTTCTTCACAAAAAAATCATTTATGCACTCGGAAAATAGAAAAAGATTTTTTTGTGCAATAAAAATTAAAGCTGTATTTGGCAACATTGTGAAAAATCATTTATGCACTCGGAAAAAATCAGAGATTTGAGTCCAATTTTTTACGATTCAAAAGCGAGACAACCGGCCAATGAGACGCGAGGAACCACCTTCACGCGGATCATCAAATTGGACGCAATATGAGTCGTCTATCGTGCACCCATCCAACGGTGGAGCCTCTCCCGAGTAACAAAAACCCTAACCGACCCACCCACCCACCCTCCTTGATCCCTGCCGCCGCAACCCACCCACCCACCCACTCCTGACCCACCCTCTCGGCCTCTCCCCCTCCCCTTGATTCCCTAGATCCGATCGAGGCATGCCCCACCGCCACCCCCACCCACCCGCCGCCGATCCACCCTCGCGCTCGGTAGCGCCGCCCTCCTCCTTCTCTCTGCAGTCCATGGCCGACACCGCAACCTCGTCTTCATGGCTGCTCTGCAGCGCCTCCGACGACCGCGCCCGGAGCGCGACGGCAGCTCCGTTCCGAGCACTTGACGCCACGCTCCGCCGCGGCTCCTTCACCGTCCGACGCTCCTCCGGGCTCTACACCTCGCCGACTTCCCCCTTCATCACGGCCTCTCGTCCATGCTAGAGACAGCCGTCTCCCCAACTCTCCCTCGTCCCTGACAAGGCCACGGCGGTGGACCAGCATGGGTAGGTGCCCCTCGTCCCCGCTTGTTTTTCCTCTCTGATCCGATCGATCCGCACGGGTAGGATGTAGCTGACCCCCTCTCTCACCTCGCCTTGTGGATGCAGATCCGTCGAGGGATACACCATCGCCGGCCGCCGGCACGGGTAGCCTTCCTGTTACTGAGTTTCTTCCGTGCGCTGTGCAGATGGCGGTGCCTTTGCTTCTGTTACTGAGTTTCCTTCGCGCCTTTGCAAAAGGCGATCGTGAAGAAGGGGGTGAAGCACTTCAAGAGGGTGCACAGCGACCGCTACATCGGCCTCAAGGTGAGACCCCTCGCTCTCCCTCTCGCCGTTGCTCGCCAGGCTTCTCTTCCAGAAACGCGCCATTTTCTAGATGGATTACCCTTGCTTTGTTCATGTGGGGTTCTGGCGGCTGTCCCGGCCTCCTCTGCTAGCTCTCGATGCGTGGATCTAGTTTAGATGTCGCGTTAGTTTAGCAGTGCGTCTATGTAATCATCACTACAAAGTTGGGCCTGGGTGCTGGTGTTTAGTGAGCATAGTAGGGGTTGGTTTAGTTTCTGGATGAACCTGTATATATTTTGTGTACACTGTGATGCTTGAAATTTTGTTTTTAAAGCTGTGGTGTGTTTGTTCATGAGAGTTCACTATGTATGTTGCGTGCAGCCTTGTGAATGAAGTTATGCATGCCTGCTGCATTTAGCATGACATAAAATAAAATTCCATGAAAGCTTATTACTACATCAGTTGCTTGCTCCTAGTGTTTCCGTCTTGCAATTTATCCTGGTGTGCACTACACTCATGTGATATTTCTGGATAACAAAGTCAGAAACCCTAGAATATTTCCCTTGTGTGCACTATACTTGTTGAATTGAATACACTTGTGCAATCCTATTCCAGTTCAAATAGAAACACCAAACATATCATAGATGATGCACCTTTTGCATTCTTCCAGTCTTGTATTTTTAGGAAGCATTTTAAAACGACAGATCATGCAGCCCCCACATAATACTTATGCAGCCCCCACATAATGTTGTCTAACAGATTGCATTGGAAAAATGTTCTTCCTTGCCTAATGTTATTGTTGCCGATAATAGGGACTGTAGATAGCAAGTTATTTCCTAGTGGTTACTTATGCTTATTGTGTATCACATTGAAAAAGAAAATGCACAATGAGCTTGTTTGATCTTTTTTATGCTTATGTATACTTGACCAGGGCAGTCCTATTTCCTGTGATCTTTCCTATCATTTGGTAGTGTGATGTTTCAAGATGACAAATTTTAAAACCCAAACAAGCTTTCTGCATCTTGTTCATGATAAGCGAATAGTGTAGTTGATCATCACTATTGCTAAATGCTATTGCCTGATATAATATAAGTATGAGCACTCAACCATTGTACAACTTTATGCATATTTGTTTTGTATTTTTTATAAATGATGATAGTTTGTGCAAGATGTTCACATGTTATTTTATTTTTTGACTAAATTCTCTTATGCCCTTGACTTAGCTTGACCCAGAACAGCAGCATCCTTGATGCGTACTGACCTTCACCTTGTTCTTTCTCTCGCAGACTCGAAGGAGACTATACGCAAGGCTCTTCGGTTGTGAGAGTGTCCAGGGGTCGTGGGTGCGGCTAATGCCTATGTCTGTGGCCGCACTTGACACTGCCCTCTCTTTAAGGGCACATATCATTTTTTATAACTCTGCTATCTTTTCCCAAGTCTTTATTATCTTGCCTAGCCTTGTACTGATATGTATTGTTTGATGCTAATTACCCAAGTCAATGCATGATGTTAAGGATAACCTGACAACACTTGCCTAAGTTTATAAGATATGCATGTGACAGTTCAAACCTGCTTTGCTGCTCTTTCAATGCTTTTGCTGCTGTACTATGCTTCTCTAGTCTGAATGCTTCTGCTGCTAGCCTGCTAGACTGCTACTAGCTTGAATAGGCGCGCACTTGTGCTGGTGGTGGTGCTGCTTGTGTTGCTGCTGCTAATTAAATGCTTATACTCACGCTGCTCTTGATTAAATTCTTATGTTGTTGTTGCATGCTTATGCTACTGATTCAATGCTTTAGAAATTGATTGAATTGAACCTGTTGTAATTCTTCCTGTTATACTGGTACTTAATTTTTGGGTTTCTATTTGATTTTTTAGCCAGTTATATACGGTTCATCTTCAATTTCTTCTGTAACCTGCTTGGAGCTTAGAATACACAACCCAACTACTCTCATATACAACTAAGACCGATGATTCATGCTCAATTCTGTATATGTATGTATGACCAGTAAAGTTGGAAGACCCAAATTAATATTAAAGTTAATATGCTCAATTTTGTACCATATTCATGCTCATGCATCACTAGTTACTACTTCTTTTGCTTGGTCTATTTTGGCTCAGAACCTAAGTATACCAAAACTAGAAGATACCACCATCAAGTTAATAATAACACTAATGATCATTTGATTCTAGTCTACAGATACAAATAACATTACTTAGGTCCATGGATAGATGCATGAACACACACAGCTAGCAGCCTAGCAGTGTTAGCAAAGGTTGTCAGTACAATGTTTATGGCATTCATTTATTGAAGCAAATAGTAACTAACTGTCATGGGCTTTTTATTGTGAAGCTGCATGAACTTTTTTGGTCGATTGGCTGTCCAAGTTCCTGAAGAACAAATCATACAACCATTATCTTGTTGATTGATGCAGTTTCTCACCTTTTTGCTGCTGATGTTTAGTTCCTTGCTTGATTCAGGATACTATTAAGTTGAAATAAAATTGTATGAGAAAATGATCACTAAACTAAGGAGGCTTAACCTAATAATAACTTATTTTACGTTAATAGCCTACAATGTTGTCTTGGAGCTTATTGTCCAAAATAATACCTCTACTTTTTGTGTCCTTCAGGAATGCGTATCCTTCAGGACAACTCAAGCCCCTCCTCCTCTCCTGTACATGAATGTGAGATGTTGCGCATGCAAGATCTGAGCCAAATGGCATATTGTAATCTTTTTATTGCTGGTTTTTATGTACGATGTCATGAAGATGTACGTTTGAAATGTTGCTTTGATAGCAAAATTGTATTCTTGTGTACATGCTGCTTTGACAGCAAAATTATGAAAATTTCTCAACAATATATATGCGCAAAATTGTGCCTGAAAAGGCTACAGCCAACTGATGATGTTACTAGAGCCTGACAACTGGGACCCATCTGACTAGTGGACCTTTCTTTTGGAAAAAAAGAAAAACTATTTTCGTTTAGACAAAAATGCCACAACCCAACAATAAAAAAGGCTGCAATATAGGGTTTGGCCCATGAACCCAACCAAAAAATGACACACAGAAAAAAACATAAATGGGCTGAATTAATGGGCTAGGCCCATGTAGAAAACCGAATTGGACCGGGCTGATTCATGTGCCACATCAGCTTGCCACGCTGGATGCCTACGTGGACTGGGGAGACTGCTAGTGACCAAAACGCCACAGTAGGAATATTCTGGTCGTAAACGTCCATGACCTTCTCACAGAGAAGGTCGCTATAGTCAGTTTACGACCCTCAGCTTTTGACCTTCTGTTTTTGGTCACAAAAAGGTCGCAAATAAAAAACTATGACCTTTCAGTGACCAATAGTGGAGGTCACAAGATAGCATATTTCTTGTAGTGCTTTGCGGCATTGAGGGGCACTTGGCATCTCGGTGTCATCGTCGTTTTAAACATGATTTTCTTGGCATCGGGAACAATGGGAAGGGTAACGAGAAGCAAGCTGCTCTCGCTACACAGGATCTCGGATTCACTCCATCATATTCTGTGGATCCTGCTTGGTACATGGACACAGGCGCCACGGACCATTTGACGAGCCAGCTTGACAAGTTGGCCACTCGCCAGCCCTACACCGGTCATGATCAGGTCCGCACTGCAAATTGATCAGGTATGCCCATCTCACATGTTGGTCAGGCATCTCTTCTTTCCCCTACCACTAAAACCTTGCGTCTCCTTGATGTCCTTCGTGTTCCTTCAGTCACACGTAGTTTACTCTCAGTTCCTAAATTAACTCGTGACAACAATGTGTTTGTTGAGTTTCACCCTTTTCATTTTTTTGTTAAGGACCGGGACACGAGGGACGTTCTTCTTAGTGGTCGAGCTCGCGACGGCTTATATGCAATTGACGTGCCACGAGTGCTTGATGTGCCACGAGTGTCTCAAGTTTTCAGTGTCGTGCGGGTGTCATCGTCGTAGTGGCATTCTCGCCTTGGCCACCCTGCCACTCCCATTGTGCGCCATGTGCTTCATCATCATCGTCTTCCCTTTGAGTCCAGTAATAAGGAGTTTCTAGTGTGTGATGCCTGTCAACAAGGCAAGAGTCATCAGTTGCCCTTTTCTGTATCAAGTCATGTTGTCAAAGCTCTCTTGAACTTGTGTTTTCTGATGTGTGGGGCTATGCCCAAACTTCTGTTAGTGGGCACAACTATTATGTCAGTTTCATAGATGCTTTCAGTCGCTTTACTTGGATTTATCTTATTAAGCGCAAATCTGATGTGTTTCATATTTTCATGCAATTTCAAGCACATGTTGAACGATTGCTTAAGCACAAAATTATCCATGTTCAGTCTGATTGGGGGGCGAATACCGTAATCTTAACACCTTCTTTCAGAAGCTTGGTATTTTGCATCACGTGTCTTGTCCTCATACACATCAGCAGAACGGTGCAGCTGAGCGTAAGCACCGTCATATAGTTGAAACTAGTCTAACACTTCTTGCACATGCCTCTGTTCCGTTCCGGTTCTGGAGCGATGCCTTTGTTACTGCTTGTTTTTTGATAAACAGGATTCCCACACGACTTCTTCGTATGAAGTCCCCTCTAGAAGTGTTGCTTCATGAAACTCCAGATTACTCCTTCCTCAAAGTGTTCGGTTGTGCGTGTTGGCCACATCTTCGCCCATACAATAAGCATAAACTTGAGTATCGGTCGAAAAAATGTGTGTTCCTTGGGTACAGTCCTCTCCACAAAGGTTACAAGTGTCTCCACATTCCATCAAACCATGTTTACATTTCCCATGATGTTGTGTTTGATGAGACAGTCTTCCCTTTTTCCACACTCACATCACCCACTGACACTCCTGCCGCTGAGTTGCACTCGTTTCCAGTTTTGCCTGATCAATTTGTGGATGCTGCATATTCTCCTTTGTTGTTGCCTAACCATGGTGCAGGGACTGGACGAGGCGCTCGACTGGAGCTTCTTGATGATGATGATGCGCCACCTATGCCAGCTGTTGCTATGCCGGCTATCCCTTCTGCCACGACGGCTGCCACCGACGTCGATCCCGTGTGCATGCCCCATGCACACGGATCTGCTGGCGTGCCCGCGTCGCCTGGGCTGGCCACCCCCGTGGCCTCGTCACCTGGGCCTACGGCCTCGCAGTCGCCTGGGTCGGCTGACCCCGCGGCTCAGTCGCCGCCTGGGCCGGCGTCCTCGCCGAGCGACGACGTGTGCATGTCCCATGCACGTGGGTTCGCTGGAGCGCCCATGTCACCCGGTGCCCCTATGTCATCTGATCCGTCATCGCCAACGGTGCCGGGCCGATCTTCGTCAACCACTCTAGTTCCGGTGACCGTGCTACCAGACGTGCTTGAGCACTCACCTGCAGGCGTGTCTTCATCACCACTCCTGGACAGTAGCTCCCCTGTGGTGACAGCCTCGTCGCCACCTCCGACTATCGTCCTGCGCCCTCATACTCGCAGCAAGAGTGGCATTTTTCGACTGAAGAAGCGCACTGATGGGACAGCCGCATGGCTTGCGGCTTGTGTGGCACATGCTGAAGCTGACCCTACGACTGAACCACGACACTTTCAGGCAGCGCTTCACATTCCACACTGGCGTGCTGCGATGGAGCATGAGATCCATGCTCTTCAGAAGAACAACACTTGGCGTCTGGTTCCACCTCCGTCCGGTGTCAATATCATTGACTCCAAATGGGTGTTCAAGGTGAAGAAACATGCTGATGGCTCCATTGAGAGGTACAAGGCACGCCTGGTTGCAAAGGGGTTCAAACAACGGTATGGCATTGACTATGAAGACACGTTTAGTCCTGTTATTAAACCAGCTACCATTCGTGTTCTTCTTTCCTTGGTTGTTACTCGAGGATGGTCGCTTAGACAACTTGATGTTCAGAATGCTTTCTTCCATGGAGTTCTGGAAGAAGAGGTTTATATGCGTTAGCCGCCAGGGTTTGTTGATCCTGATCAGCCGCATCATTTGTGTCGTCTTGTCAAGGCTCTATGGTCTGAAGCAGGCCCCTCGTGCGTGGCATGCGCATCTTGGAGCTGCTCTTCGTGCGCATGGTTTTGTGCCTTCTATAGCGGATACGTCTTTGTATATTCTTCAGCGACCTGAGGTGACTATGTACATTCTGGTCTATGTTGACGATATCATTCTTGTCAGTTCATCCGCTGCTGCTACGGACCGGCTTGTGTCCTCTTTCAGTGCTGAGTTTGCTGTTAAGGATCTTAGGAGACTCCATTACTTCCTGGGTCTAGAGGTGTTCCATTCTGATGGTGGCCTGACTCTTACTCAGAGGAAGTACTCTCAGGATCTTCTACGTCGTGCTGGTATGTTGCAGTGCAAGACTGCCACGACTCCCATGTCTGCCACAGACAAATTGACAGCTTTTGATGGTGACTTGCTCTCTCCTGAGGATGCCACAGAGTATTGCAATATTGTTGGTGGGCTGCAGTACTTGCTCGTTACTCGACCAGACATATCTTTTGCAGTTAACCGTGTGTGCCAGTACCTTCATGCACCACGTGATCTTCACTGGTCTGCTGTTAAGCGCATCTTGCGCTATGTTCGTCACACTGGTTCCTATGGTCTCCATCTTCAGCCTGCACGTTCTGGATTGATTTCAGCATTTTCTGATGCCGATTGGGCTGGTAGTTCTGATGATCGGCGATCCACGGGGGGAGATGCTTTGTTCTTTGGGCCTAACTTGATCGCCTGGTAAGCTCGCAAGCAAGCTACGGTGTCTCGGAGTAGTACCGAAGCTGAGTACAAAGCTGTTGCTGATGCCACAGCTGAGATCATATGGGTGCAGTCATTGCTTCAAGAGTTCAAGGTCTCCCCAACTCAGCCTCCTGTTCTTTGGTGTGATAACATCGGTGCCACATACATTTCATCCAATCCAGTATTTCATGCCCGAACAAAGCACATCGAAGTTGACTATCATTTTGTGAGGGAACGTGTTGTTCAGAAGCTCCTTCAGATTAAGTTTGTTTCTTCTAAGGATCAACTTGCTGATATTTTCACTAAACCCTTGCCCCTGCCTTCTTTTGAAGCATGTCGTAGCAATCTTAACCTCCTGAGTGTTTTAGGACATAGTTAAGATTGAGGGAGGGTGTTAGACTAAGTATATGTTAGATATACCTGTTGTAACATAACTTGTATTTGTACGGTTCCCTCTTATAAATATATGACAGCCGTACCCACCAAGGGTATCGAGCATTGTTCCAAACCCTAATACGTTTAACAAGGTTGAACGACTGCCACATGGTGCTGCTGCTGGGGTGCTGCTCGGAGCTGGAGCGGCTGCTGGTGTTCGAGTGCATGACCAACGGCAACGGGCAGGAGTACCTGGACGATCTCAACAGGAAACCCATGGACAGGGCGACGCGCGGCGGCGTGGCGCTGGGCGCGGCGAGGGGCCTCGAGTACCTCCACAAGGCGGCGGCGCCGCGCATCCTCCACCGGGACATCAAGTCCACCAACATCCTGCTTGACGACAGGTTCAGGGCCCGGATCACGGACCTGGGCATGGCCAAGTGCCTGATGAACGACGGTGTGACGAGCTGCTAGGCACCTTCGGGTACTTCGCCCCCGAGTATGCCATCGACGGCAAGGCGTCGCTCAAGTCGGACGTGTTCAGCTTCGGCGTGGTGGTCCTGGAGCTCATCACCGGCCGGTAGCCGGTGCACAAGAAGGGCGGCAGCAGCGGCGGCGCGGACGAGAGCCTGCTGATGTGGGCTACTTCGCGGCCGCGGGATAGCAGGCTGATGGTGGCGGAGCTGCCGGACCCGGCGCTGAAGGGCGTGTTACCGCCCGAGGAGATGCAGATCATGGCACACCTGGCCAGGGAGTGCCTGCAGTGGGACCCCGAGGCGAGGCCCACAATGACCGAGGTCGTCCAGATCCTCTCCACCATTGCGGCCCTCACCTACAAGCGCCGTCGCCACCACCTGCACGCTGCCGCTGGCGCCTTCGCCCCGGGCTTCCACGCTGTGAGGCCGCGGGAATGCGTGGTGTGGCAGGACGGCGACGACGTCTGTCGCCGCGATGACCTGCACAGAGCGGACGGTAGCAATGCTAAGGGTGTGGTCGTGTCCGGAGAGCTCGTAGTTAATGTTGGGACGCCGGTGACGATGATGGCGACGGTGGGCCGAAGCTGGCGGTCGGTGGAGCAGGAGGAGGTTGACCTGACGGAGCCGCGGATGGAGACATTCACGCAGCCGACCACGGCGACGGGCCTCTACAGGTGAAGGAGATCGATTGTAGAAGAGATACTAGATAGAATAGTCAAGTAGCAGCAGAAACTCTGCCGTGATTCTCCCACGTGCATGGCATTGGTGCCATGGCGGGATCTATCTATCTTTGTACAGGAAAAAACGTAATCAATCAATTTGAAAGGAAAAATAGGAATGAGACGCATTGCGACCAAATTTACCAAAGGATTCGATGCTATTAATTGGTAATAACATACATTCGCCCCCCAAAAAAGAAAGGAAGAGGTATAACATTGCAGATAACACAGCTAATGTCATAACTTTTTCATAATCTTACATTGCATGCCATCAACAAAGGAGAGAAAACAACATCTCCAGGTCTTAACTGTAAAGAGCACCCCAAACCATAGCTAGAAACCAGACACAATCCCAGCAACCACAAAGTAGTACATCCAGTGGTCCTCCTCTTCATCATTTCTCTTATCTGGTGCATGCAAAGTATTTTCACACGGAATGTCGAGAGGAAATCCACATAGCCCAGAATTGTTGGAGTAAATCGATGGATCTGTGAAGGTCTGAGTCTGACCCCCGATTGGTATCTTGCCTGACAAAAGATTGTTTGAGACATTCAACACGCCGAGCCCTGATAATTGTATGATGCTTGGAGGAATGCTTCCTATGAGTTCATTAGATGATAGATCGAGGAACTCCAGAAAAGATAGGCTACCAATGTCTTCAGGAATGTGGCATAACAGATGGTTTCTTGATAGGTTTAGGAACCGAAGTCCCTGAAGATTGGTTAACTCTTCGGGGATGCATTGTGATAGTAAATTGTCTGATAAATCAATACCGACTAATAATCCGACTGTGCTTCTGAAAGTCTGATCGAGGCCCTTCCAGATTATGTTGAATCTATCACCATATTTACTCCTATAGCGTTGTGCTATAGTTTGAATATTTTGTGGGTGCCTCATGGAGGTCAAGTTGCCCAAAGCCTATAGGAGTCGAGCCACTCAAGCTATTGTTGGACATGTCGAGCAGCTGGAGTTGTGAGAGATGCGATAAACCTAGAGGAATTTCTCCAATGAAGTTGTTTGATCTGAGACTAAGGATGCTAAGCATTGGAAGTTGACTCCCAATCCATGGAGGGATAACACCAAAAAACATGTTGTTCCCCATATCCAGGGTGGGCAGCGAGTTGCAACCCTCTAGAACCCACGGGAAAGCACCAACAAAACTATTTCCGGCGAGATAAAGCGACGTAAGATAGCAGGTTTGGTTTGGCACAACCACAGGGATTTTACGTGAGTAGGAGTTGTTGGATAGATCCATGAACGTCACAGTCCTGAGGTTCCACCAGCAGTCCGGGAGCTTCCTTGTGAGGCGGTTGTTCGATAGGTCCATGATGGACAAACCGTGGAGTTTGCACCAGCAGTCCAGGAGCTCCCCGGTGAGCAGATTGTTGGACAAATCTAGATTGTCAATGGAGAGGAGCCTGCAGAGCTGGTGTGGGACGTTACCGACAAGGTTGTTATTGTAGAGCCGGAGGTTGTAGAGCCTACGCATGTCGCCGAGCTGCGGCGGAATGGGGCTGTTGAACCTATTGCTGCTGATGTCGAGCGCGGCCAACAAGTTGCAACCATCCAAGAGTGGGAAAGCTCCAACGAAAGAATTGCTGGCGAGATATAATGAGACGAGAGAGCAGTTGTGGCTTACGGCAGCTGTCGGGAATTTACCTGAGAAGGAGTTATCGGACAGGTCCATGTACCGCAGAGCCTTCAGGTTGCGCCAACAGTATGGGAATTCCCCGGTGAGCGGGTTTGTGGACAGGTCCATGTACTGCAGAGACTGAAGATTGCACCAGCAGTTGGGAAGTTCTCTGCTGAGCTGATTGTCAGAGATTTGCAGTATCCGTGTGGAGGTGAGCTTGCAGAGTTGGCGCGGGATATTGCCGATGAGTCTGTTTCTATTGAGATTGAGGTCGCCGAGGGTGGGCATGTCACCCAATTGTGGCGGGATGGAGCCGTTGAAGCCGTTATTGCTGAGGTCGAGTGATTTGAGGGAGCGCAGCTGCGAGATGCTGGCCGGGATGGCGCCGCCAAGGTCGTTGATGCTGAGGTCCAGATGGGTGAGCGCCGGGAACGCCACGGTGTCGAGCGTATCAAGCCGGCCCGATAGACCGAGTCTATATAGTCCTAGACCCACCACGACGCTTTTGTTGTCGCAGTACACCCGATGCCAGTCACATACGGGTGTGGCCCGGGTCCAGCTGGAGAGCGCGGCTGCGTCGATGAGGCTTGCCTTCCATGCCAGAAGGGCATCGGCCTCTGAGGGCAGCACCGCAACAGTCGTTGCCGGGATGGCGGCTGCCAGCAAGAAGAGTGCGGCCGCGCCGGCGAGGTGAGCTAGTCTTGTCATGTCCCCGGACGGACCCGGAGAGAGATGCTTGTGTGTAGGGAAAAGTCAAGACCGCGGGAGATCACACACTGGACCGCACAATATACTTATAATGAATATGCATTGGCAGGCGCAGCTATAGCTTGCCAAATGGGCCGGGCTAAACAGGCCAGCCCGCGAGCACGCCGGCACGGCCCGCCATGGGCTAGGCACGACATGGGCTAAACGGGCCGTGCCCGGCACGCGGCACGCCTTGGGCCGTGCCTGGGCCTGGAGCCTGGACACGCGGGCCGGCACGGCATGGCCCGTTTAATATTTTTATATATTTTTCAGATTTTTTTTATATATATACCTAAAATATAGCCCAATAGGCCTAAAAACCAGCCCAGTAGGCTGAAAATGTGCAGCCCAGCGTGCTAAACGGGCCATCGGGCCGGCCCGTTTACTAATCAGGTCGTGCCTGGGCCAAGGAGCAGCGCCCGATGGCCGGCACGACACGGGCCGGCTATTAAACGTGCCATGGCGGGCCGTGCCGGGCCAGGCACGATTAGCACAGGCCGGGTCGTGCCGTGCCGGGCCGGCCCGTTTAGCCAGGTCTGGGCGCAGCCAACGTCGAGCGTACACTCTTTAGTTAATCTGTATGCATATGCCGGCCGGCAGAGCGGGCACTACGACAGGGCGACAAATGGCGGCTTCAAACGTATTCAAACAGCACCGATCAAGGACAAGTTGGAACATCACAAAACGCCGACCGGCGCTCCCTAGCTTATAGCTGGCCAAACGGGCCGGACTAAACAGGCCAGCCCGCGAGCACGCCGGCACGGCCCGCCATGGGCCAGGCACGGCACGGGCTAAACTGGCCGTGCCCGGCACGCGGCACGCCTTGGGCCGTGCCTGGGCCTGGAGCTTGGGCACGCGGGCCGGCACGGCACGGTCCGTTTAATTTTTTTATATATTTTTCAGAATTTTTTTTATATATATATACCTAAAATATAGCCCAATAAGCCTAAAAACCAGCCCAGCAGGCTGAAAATGTGCAGCCAAGCGTGCTAAACGGGCCATCAGGAAGGCCCGTTTACTAATCAGGCCGTGCTTGGGCCAAGGAGCAGCGCCCGTGGCCGGCACGGCACGGCCCGGCTATTAAACGTGCCATGGCGGGCCGTGCCGGGCCAGGCACGATTAGCACAGGCCGGGCCGTGCCGTGCCGGGCCGGCCCGTTTGGCCAGGTCTGCCCTAGCTATCCAAGATCCAGTCACATGGGCAAGCGTACTGACTGCTGACTTGCTGAACGTGTTTTGCGGAACTGTTCTTTTGACGATTTAGTGCATACATAAAACAGATTTGCTAACAAGAATTTACTGTTTGTCATCTAAGTTGTCCACCGCACGATTTTGTTGCTGAAAAAAATTGTGCAAACGCTTTGATCCCACTTGGATGGCTCACCTGTCGCTCCTGTGTCAGGTTTCACCTTTTTTTTTAGTCAATCACATGTCGCATTTGCCGCTCCGTTTCCCCGTCGAGAGATGTGCCGCCCTTTTTCTGCTCCTAGGTGCGCTCAGGTGGGTTGTGCCCCCCTCGGGGCACCCCTCTGGTACTTCTCTGGCCCACAGGATGTCTTCTGGTCTAATTTTTTTTTAAAGTTCCGCTGCATTTAGACTCTGTTTGGTATTGATTTTTTGCGATGTAAAAAGCAAGTAATAAACAGCAACTGGCACTGGGCACTATGTCCATTAGTTAGTCCAAAAATGATATAAATTTGCTATAAAATGATTGTAAAATATCCAAAATGATAATATAACAACATGAATACTTCATAAATTATAGATACGTTGGACACTAATACGTCTTCAATGTATCTACTTTTCCTAATGCTTTTACTTTTGTTTTGAACTCTAATTTGCATGATTTGAATGAAACTAACCCGGACTGAAGCTATTTTCAGCAGAACTATCATGATGATGTTTTTGTGCAGAAATAAAAGTTTCAGAACCAAACAGAATTTTGCGAGGATTTTTATATAATAAAAGAGAATTTATGGAGCCAAGAACCACCAGAAGGAGGCACCTGGGTGGGCACAACTCATCAAGGCGCGCCTGTCCCCGCCTGGTGGCCCCGCAGACCCTGAAACTGACGCTGTAAAATCTTATTTTTACAGAAAAAAAATCAGTGAGTAAGAATTATCGTGTTTCGCGAGACGGAGCTGCCGCCGTCTCCTGTTCTTCAACACGAGGCCAGATCTGGAGTCCGTTTGGGGCTCCGGAGAGGGGATGTTCAATGGAGAAAGGAAGCCTGGGAACCACTGCACCCTCCGAAGAAGTACCACCACACTCCCAGCATCCCGAAGTGCCGTGCACCAAGCAACACCATCAGAAATGGATGAGACGGGGTTGCCGTTGTTTCCCGAACAAGTTCTAGGGTTTCCCCCAGTACACGGGGGATAGTGGGGAAGAGATACACCCGACACCCCTCAGGAATAACCGATGGCGCCTGCAGGCGTCACCGCGTCGGTGCCAGACAATCCGACAGGGATTTCTCCCGATCCACGACCACCACCACCACCCCAGGCATTTCGACATGCATCACCCCGACATCCGCACACTAGCGTGTGCCACCATGATTACCGGACAACCCTCGCCGCCTCACTGGAGCGGCCAACACGAGACCTGGAGATGGTAAGGGAACAACGGCCACGGGAGAGACCACAACGCGACCGGAGGGAGGGGACAACCTCCACCGCCTCAGCGGGGCCGACCAGACGTGGCGACAAGGACTTGCCGGGCACCAAATGCCCGGCCGGGTCCTCTTGGACCCGGACAGTCCTGTCACCACGTTGCAGCGTGCCGATCTACGAAGCCCTCACCGCCCGAGACCGCCGCCACCACGCCACCACCAGGGAATGCCTCTGCCGAACGCCGAGCCATCGGCCCGCCCAACCCGGATGAGGCCCAAAATGGCCCAGATTTGGGCTGGCGTGCGCCGCCAGGCCCAGCGCCACTGCGGCGCCCCACTGCCAACGGCCGCACCGCTGTATCGAGAACCATTGCGGCCCGCGGCATCACCACCGACGGGCAGCACCAAAGCCGGCCGAGGCGCACCGCCGCCATCCATCACTGCCCAAATAGGAGGGCCACGCACGAGGAGAGGCATGCCCACCGCCGCCAGCACCACACGGGCGAGGACCGGCGGCGCACGCTGACGGCGGCGGGAGGAGGGAGGGGCGAGGGGGAGAGCTGGAGGCGCGCGAGGGAAGGTCCCCCGGTTGCCTCGCTCGGGGAGGCGACGCGGGGGTACGGGGAATAATGGAGGGGAGGAGACGGGAAATGGAAGGGGAAAGGGGCTGGTGGCTCCGGCGGGCTCCGGCCGCTGCGGCGGCGGCGGGGGGGGGGGGTGATACGTCCATTTTGCATCATGCTTTTATATCAATATTTATTGCATTATGGGCTGTTATTACACATTATATCTCAATACTTATGGCTATTCTCTCTTATTTGACAAGGTTTACCATGAAGAGGGGGAATGCCGGCAGCTGGAATTCTGGCTGAAAAAGGAGCAAATGTTGGAAACCTATTCTGCACAACTCCAAAAGACTTGAGACTCCATGGAACAACTTTTTGTATTTATTAAGGAATTATGAGAAAAAGAAATAGGCCATGGGGCCCACACCCTGTCCAGGAGACAGGGAGGCGCCCCCCCTAGGGTGGCGTCCCCCTATCTCTTGGCCCCCTGGTGGGCCTCCGGCGTCCATCTTCTGCTATATGAAGGGTTTTGTCCTGGAAAAATTCGTGGGCAAGCTTACGAGACGAAACTCCGCCGCCACGAGGCGTAACCTTGGCGGAATCAATCTAGGGCTTTGGCGGAGCTATTCTGCCGGAGGGGAAAATCATCACCAACGTCATCACCAATGATCCTCTCATCGGGAGGGGGTCAATCTCCATCAACATCTTCACCAGCACCATCTCCTCTCAAACCCTAGTTCATCTCTTGTATCCAATCTTGTATCCAAAACCACAAATTGGTACCTGTAGGTTGCTGGTAATGTTGATTACTCCTTGTAGTTGATACTTATTGGTTTACTTGGTGGAAGATCATATGTTCAGATCCTTAATGCATATCATTACACCTCTGATTATGAACATGAATATGCTTTGTGAGTAGTTACGTTTGTTCCTCAGGACATGGGTGAAGTCTTGCTATTAGTAGTCATGTGAATTTGGTATTTGTTCGATATTTTGATGAGATGTATGTTGTCTCTCCTCTAGTGGTGTTATGTGAACGTCGACTACATGACACTTCATCATTATTTGGGCCTAGAGGAAGGCATAGGGAAGTAATAAGTAGATGATGGGTTGCTAGAGTGACAGAAGTTTAGACCCTAGTTTATGCGTTGCTTCGTTAGGGGTTGATATGGACCCATATGTTTAATGATGTGGTTTGGTTTACCTTAATACTCCTTTTTGTAGTTGCGGACGCTTGCAATAGGGGTTAATCATAAGTGGGATGCTTGTCCAAGTTAGGGCAGTACCCAAGTGCCGGTCCACCCACATATCAAATTATCAAAGTACCGAACGCGAATCCTATGAGCGTGATGAAAACTAGCTTGACGATAATTCTCAATGTGTCCTCGGGAGCTCCTTCCTCATTATTAGAATTTGTCTAGGCTTATCCTTTGCTACATAAAGGATTGGGCCACCTTGCTTCACTTTATTTACTTTATTTACTTTTTCTCGTTACTATTTATCTTATCACAAATCTATCTATCACCTACTATTTCAGTGCTTCCAGAGAAAACCTTACTAAAAACCGCTTATCATTTCCTTCTGCTCCTCGTTGGGTTCGACACTCTTACTTATCGAAAGGACTACAATTGATCCCCTACACTTGTGGGTCATCAAGACTCTTTTCTGGCGCCGTTGCCGGGGAACGTAGCGCTCTTGGTGAGTGGAAGTTGGTAAGGAAACATTTATATTGTGTGCTGAAATTTTCTGTTACTTGTCACTATGGAAACTAATCCTTTGAGTGGCTTGTTTGGGGTATCTTCACCCCAACCAGAAGAGGAAAGAAATGCTCCTCAACCTACTGAACCTTATGAAAATGTTCACTTTGAGATTCCTTCGGGTATGATAGAAAAACTGCTAGCTAATCCTTTTGCAGGAGACGGAACATTGCATCCCGACTTACACCTTATCTTTGTGGATGAAGTTTGTGGATTATTTAAGGTTGCAGGTATTCCCGGTGATGTTGTCAAAAGGAAGGTCTTTCCTTTATATTTGAAGGGAGATGCAATGACATGGTATAGGCTATGTGATGATACGAGATCTTAGAATTATAAGCGATTGAAATTGGAATTTCACCAGAAGTTCTATCCTATGCATCTTGTTTATCGTGATCGTAATTACATATATAATTTCTGGCCTCGCGAAGGATAAAGCATCGCTCAAGCTTGGGGGAGGCTTAAGTCAATGTTATATTCATGCCCCAATCATGAGCTCTCTCAGGAAATGATTATTCAGAATTTTTATGCCCGGCTTTCTCTTGATAATCGCAACTTGCTCGATACTTCCTGTGCTGGTTCCTATATGTTGAAGACTATTGATTTCAAATGGGACTTATTGGAAAGAATTAAACGCAACTCCAAAGATTGGGGTTCCGACGATGGTAAGGAGTCAGGTATGACACCTAAGTTTGATTGTGTTAAATCTTTTATGGATATCGATGCTTTCCGTGGATTTAGCTCTAAGTATGGACTTGACTCTGAGATAGTAGCTACTTTTTGTGAAACTTTTGCTGCTCACGTTGATCTCCCCTAAAGAGAAGTGGTTTAAATATAATCCTCCTATTGAAGTGAAAGTAGTTGCACCTATTACAGTCGAAGAGAAGACTATTACATATAGTGATCCTATTATTCCTATTGCTTATGTTGAAAAACCTCCTTTTCCTGTTAGGATAAAAGATCACGTTAAAGCTTCGACTGTTGTTCGTAAGAGTAATACTAGGACCTATACACCTCCTGAGCAAATTAATGTTGAACCTGGTATTGCTATGATTAAAGATCTCTTGGATGAGGACTTAGATGGGCATGTTATCTCTTTCTTGGGTGAAACTGCTAATATTGCTAGACCCAATACTAAGACATGTAGACTTGTTGTAGGCACGCTTGTTATTTCTGTTAAAATTGAAGATCATTGTTATCATGGCTTATGTGATATGGGTGCTAGTGCTAATGCGATACCTTATGATCTTTATAAAGAAATTATGCACGATATTGCACAAGTTGAATTAGAAGATATTGATGTTACTATTAAGCATGCTAATAGATACACCATTAAACCTATTAGGATTGTTAGAGATGTTGAAGTCTTGTGTGGGAAGATTAAATACCCTGCTGATTTTCTTGTTCTCGGTTCCCCACAAGATGATTTTTGTCCCATTATTTTTGGTAGACCCTTCTTGAACACTGCTAGTGCTAAGATTGATTGTGAAAAGAATATTGTCACTGTTGGCTTAGATGGTATGTCTCATGAGTTTAATTTCGCTAAGTTTAGTAGACAACATCGTGAAAAGGAACCATCTAGTAAGGATGAGATTATTGGTCTTGCTTCCATTGTTGTTCCTCCAACTGATCCGTTAGAACTATATTTGCTAGACCATGAAAACGATATGTTTATGAAGGAAAGGGAAGAAATAGATGAAGTGTTCCTTAAACAAGAACCTATGCTAAAACATAATCTTCCGTTGAAATTCTTGGGGATCCCCCTCCACCCAAGGGTGATCCCGTGTTTGAACTCAAACCATTACCTGATAATCTTAAGTATGCTTATCTTGATGAAAAAGAAATATATCCTGTTATTATTAGTGCTAACCTTTCAGAGAAAGAAGAAGAAAGATTATTGAAAACTCTGAAGAAGCACCGAGCTGCTATTGGATATACCCTGGATGATCTCAAGGGCATTAGTCCCACATTATGTTAACACAAAATTTCAGTGGAGAAAGATGCCAAACCTGTTAGAGATCCTCAAAGACGATTAAATCCCAAAATGAAGGAAGTGGTGAGAAAGGAGATACTAAAACTCCTTGAGGTAGGTATTATTTATCCCGTTGCTGATAGTGAATGGGTAAGCCCTGTCCATTGTGTCCCTAAAAAGGGAGGTATTACCGTTGTCCCTAATGATAAAGATGAATTGATCCCGCAAAGAATTATTACAGGCTATAGGATGGTAATTGATTTCCGCAAGTTAAATAAAGCTACTAAGAAAGATCATTACCCTTTACCTTTTATTGATCAAATGCTAGAAAGGTTATCCAAACACACACATTTTTGCTTTCTAGATGGTTATTCTGGCTTCTCTCAGATACCTGTATCAGCGGGGGATCAATCTAAAACTACTTTTACTTGCCCTTTTGGTACTTTTGCTTATAGACGTATGCCTTTTGGTTTATGTAATGCACCTGCTACCTTTCAAAGATGCATGATGGCTATATTTTCTGATTTTTGTGAAAAGATTTGTGAGGTATTCATGGATGACTTCTCCGTCTATGGATCCTCTTTTGATGATTGTTTGAGCAACCTTGATCGAGTTTTGCAGAGATGCGAAGACACTAGTCTCGTCCTGAATTGGGAAAAGTGTCACTTTATGGTTAATGAAGGCATTGTCTTGGGGCACAAGATCTCCGAGAGGGGTATTGAAGTTGATAAAGCCAAAGTTGATGCTATTGAAAAGATGCCATGTCCCAAGGACATAAAAGGAATAAGAAGTTTCCTTGGTCATGCCGGTTTTTATAGGAGGTTCATTAAGGACTTCTCTAAAATCTCTAGGCCTCTGACTAATTTATTGCAAAAAGATATTCCTTTTGTCTTTGATGATGATTGTGTAGAAGCATTTGAAACACTTAAGAAAGCTTTGATCACAGCACCTATTGTTCAGCCACCTGATTGGAATTTGCCTTTTGAAATTATGTGTGATGCTAGTGATTATGCTGTAGGTGTTGTTTTAGGGCAAAGACTTGATAAGAAATTGAATGTTATCCTTTATGCTAGTAAGACTCTTGATACTGCCCAGAGAAATTATGCTACCACTGAAAAAGAATTCTTAGCAGTTGTGTTTGCATGTGATAAGTTTAGACCTTATATTGTTGA
Organism: Triticum aestivum; assembly: GCF_018294505.1. NCBI lineage: Eukaryota > Viridiplantae > Streptophyta > Magnoliopsida > Poales > Poaceae > Triticum > Triticum aestivum. The sequence continues at coordinate 26,844,512 of NC_057810.1, forward strand.
TTCCAAAGTTACTATTCACACTGATCATGCTGCTATTAAATATCTTATGGAAAAGAAAGATGCTAAGCCTAGACTCATTAGATGGGTTCTCTTGCTCCAAGAATTTGACTTGCATATTATTGATAGAAAGGGAGCTGAGAACCCCGTTGCAGACAACTTGTCTAGGCTAGAGAATGTTCTTGATGACCCATTGCCTATTAATGATAGTTTTCCTGATGAACAATTAGCGGTTGTCAATGCTTCTCGTACTGCTCCTTGGTATGCTGACTATGCTAATTATATTGTTGCTAAATATATACCGCCTAGTTTCACATACCAACAAAAAAAAGTTCTTTTATGATTTAAGACATTACTTCTGGGATGATCCACACCTTTATAAATAAGGAGTAGATGGTATTATTAGACGTTGTGTGCCTGAGCATGAACAGGAACAAATCCTATGCAAGTGTCACTCTGAATCCTATGGAGGACACCACGCTGGAGATAGAACTGCACACAAGGTACTACAATCTGGTTTTTTTGGCCTACTCTTTTCAAAGATGCTCGTCAGTTTGTCGTATCTTGTGATGAATGTCAAAGAATAGATAACATCAGTAGACGTCAAGAAATGCCTATGAATTATTCTCTTGTTATTGAACCGTTTGATATTTGGGGCTTTGATTATATGGGACCTTTTCCTGCCTCCAATGGTTATACACATATTTTAGTTGTTGTTGATTACGTTACTAAGTGGGTAGAAGCTATTCCAACTAGTAGTGCTGATCATAACACTTCTATTAAAATGCTTAAAGAAGTTATTTTTCCGAGGTTTGGAGTCCCTAGATATCTTATGACTGATGGTGGTTCACACTTTATTCATGGTGCTTTCCGTAAGATGCTTGCTAAGTATGATGTCAATCATAGAATCGCATCTCCTTATCACCCGCAGTCTAGTGGTCAAGTAGAGTGGAGCAATAGAGAGCTCAAATTAATTTGCAAAAGACTGTGAATAGATCTAGAAAGAATTGGTCCAAAAAACTTGATGATGCATTATGGGCCTATAGAACTGCATACAAAAATCATATGGGTATGTCTCCATGTAAGATGGTTTATGGAAAAGCATGTCATTTACCTCTTGAACTTGAACATAAAGCATATTGGGCTATTAAAGAGCTTAATTATGACTTCAAACTTGCCGGTGAGAAAATGTTATTTGATATTAGCTCACTTGATGAATGGAGAACCCAAGCATATGAGAATGCTAAGATTTTCAAAGAAAAAGTCAAACGCTGGCATGATAAAAGGATACAAAAGCGTGAGTTTAACGTAGAAGATTATGTGTTATTGTTCAACTCTCGTTTAAGATTTTTTGCAGGAAAACTTCTGTCAAAATGGGAAGGTCCCTACGTTATCGAGGAGGTCTATCGTTCTGGTGCTATAAAAATCAACAACTTTGAAGGCACAAATCCGAGGGTGGTAAACGGTCAAAGAATTAAACATTATATTTCAGGTAATCCTATCAATGTTGAAACTAATATTATTGAAACCATAACCCCTGAGGAATACATAAGAGACACTTTCCAGAATGTTCCAAACTCCAAAAAGGCATAGGTACGTGGTACGGTAAGTAAACCAACTCCAAAACAACTCTAATGGCAATTTTCATCAGTTTTGGATTATTTAAGAATTTTAGGAAGAAAGAAGTAGTCCGAAAGGGACACGAGGCTCCCACGAGAGAGGAGGGCGCCCCCCCTGTAGGGCGCGCCCCCCTGTCTCGTGGGCACCTCGTGTGCCTCCCGGACCCCGTTTTATTGTAGGTTACGTATTTTGGTCGGTCAAAATTCATTATATATACTCCCAAAGGTTTTGACCACCATATCACGCAAATATCCTCTGTTTTCGTTTTGAGCTGTTCTTGTTGCAGATTTAGAGCACCATGACTTCTCCCTCCTACAACAACGAAGACAAGGATGGCTGGCTATTGAAGATAGAGTTGAAAAGAGAGGAACCGGAAGAGAGTAACAAGGGTGAAGGGATCAAGAAGGCTATGGATGTTCAAGCTCCGGTGGTGAAAGAAGAAGACATCCCTCACCCTTTACCTAACCTTTTCACTCCAACAGAGATTGAAGCTTTCAAGATGATTGAGTTAGCCTGCATACAAAACAAGTATCTCACACAGGAGAATATTTTGTTGAAGGATCATATTGCTAGGCTCAAGGGCATTATCCGCAAGTTGGAGGAGCTTTTACGCTCGATGTGCGATTATCCACCGTCATCATCACCACCTCCATCACCTCCGAAGAAATAATCACATGGGTATGGGCACTCCCCTTGGCAACTGCCAAGCTTGGGGGAGGTGCCCCGGTATCGTATCACCGTCACACTTCTATATTTACCGCTTTATTTAGTTCGATCCTTTTAGTAGTATCTTGATATATTAGTTCGAAGTTTTGATATCAAGTAGTTTTGAGTTTTTCATTGTGATATCTTTTTGTAAGCGAGTCAGTGTGCTACCTATAATAAAGATTAGTGTTGAGTCAAGGGCTTTGCTATGTTACTATGATCTTGAGAAAGTAGAAAGAACAAAAGAGTTCATATTGATCTTATGGATAGTGATAACTTCACATATAGAAAGTATGAGGCATAAAAATTGTTGAGAGTTGATGAACGTAGCCTTGGTCATCGTTGCAATTAATAGGAAGTGATAATGAAAGAGGGGTTCACATATAAATATATTATCTTGGACATCTTTTTTGATTGTGAAGCACTCATTAAGTATGACATTCTAAAAGAGTTGACGTTGGACAAGGAAGACAACGTAATGGTTTATGTTTTCCGACATCTCAGTTAAAGTATATTGTCGGTGACCTTCTAAACATCTTGAGCTTGCCTTTCCCCCTGATGCTAGCCAAAACTCCTTGCATCAAGTAGAGATACTACTTGTGCTTCCAAATATCCTTAAACCCAGTTTTGTCATGAGAGTCCACCATACCTACCTATGGATTGAGTAAGATCCTTCAAGTAAGTTGTCATCGGTGCAAGCAATAAATATTGCTCTATAAATATGCATGACTTATTAGTGCAGAGAAAATAAGCTTTGTACGAACTTGTTGTGGAAGTAATAAAAGCGACGGATTGTATAATAAAGGTCCACATACAAGGGGCAATATAAAGTGACGTTCTTTTGCACTAAGATTTTGTGTATCCAACCCTGAAAGCGCATGACAACCTTTGCTTCTCTCTGCGAAGGGCCTATCTTTTACTTTATGTTTTACTTTAATACTTGAGTCAAGGTGATCTTCACCTTTTCCTTTTTCATTTTATCCTTTGGCAAGCTCTTCGTGTTTGAAAGATCATGATATATATATCCGATTGGATGTAAGTTGGCATAGGCTATTGTTGTTGACATCACCTAAAGGTGAATACGTTGGGAGCCAACACAATAAGCCCCTATTTTTCTCAGTGTCCGGCTGAAATTCTATAACCACAAGTATTGCGTGAGTGTTAACAATTATGGGAGACTACGAGATAGTTCAGTATGTGAGCTTGCTGAGAAGCTCTATTAGTGACTCTTTCTGATGTTACAATAAATTGCAATTGCTTCAATGACTGAGATTATAGTTTGTTAGTTCCCAATGAAGTTTTTGAACCATACTTGACATTGTGAATTGCTTATCACTTGAACATAGGAAATCATATGACAAAATCCATATATGTTGCTGTTATTAGAATGATTATGATGCCCTCATGTCCGTATTTTTATTTTTATCGACACCTCTATCTCTAAACATGTGGACATGTTTTTTGATTTCGGTTTCCGCTTGAGGACAAGCGAGGTCTAAGCTTGGGGGAGTTGATACGTCCATTTTGCATCATGCTTTTATATCAATATTTATTGCATTATGGGCTGTTATTACACATTATATCTCAATACTTATGGCTATTCTCTCTTTTTTACATGGTTTACCATGAAGAGGGGGAATGCCGGCAGCTGGAATTCTGGCTAGAAAAGGAGCAAACGTTGGAAACCTATTCTGCACAACTCCAAAAGACATGAGACTCCACGAAACAACTTTTTGGATTTATTAAGGAATTATGAGCAAAAGAAATAGGCCAGGAGGCCCACACCCTGTCCAGGAGACAGGGGGCGCCCCTCCCCCCTAGAGGCGCGCCCCCCTATCTCCTGGGCCCCCTGGTGGGCCTCCAGCGTCCATCTTCTGCTATATGAAGGGTTTTGTCCTGGAAAAATTCACGGGGAAGCTTACGAGACGAAACTCCGCCTCCACGAGGTGGAACCTTGGCGGAATCAATCTAGGGCTCTGGCGGAGCTGTTCTGCCGGGGACACTTCCCTCCGGGAGGGGGAAATCATCACCAACATCATCACCAACGATCCTCTCATCGGGAGGGGGTCAATCTCCATCAACATCTTCACCAGCACCATCTCCTCTCAAACCCTAGTTCATCTCTTGTATCCATTCTTGTATCCAAAACCACAAATTGGTACGTGTGGATTGCTAGTAGTGTTGATTACTCTTTGTAGTTGATACTTATTGATTTACTTGGTGGAAGATCATATGTTCAGATCCTTAATGCATATTATTACACCTCTTCTTATGAACATGAATATGCTTTGTGAGTAGTTACGTTTGTTCCTGAGGACATGGGTGAAGTCCTGCTATTAGTAGTCATGTGAATTTGGTATTCGTTCGATATTTTGATGAGATGTATGTTGTCTCTCCTCTAGTGGTGTTATGTGAACGTCGACTACATGACACTTCACCATTATTTGGGCCTAGAGGAAGGCATAGGGAAGTAATAAGTAGATGATGGGTTGCTAGAGTGACAGAAGCTTAAACCCTAGTTTATGCGTTGCTTCGTTAGGGGTTGATATGGACCCATATGTTTAATGTTGTGGTTAGGTTTACCTTAATAGTCCTTTTTGTACTTGCGGACGCTTGCAATAGGGGTTAATCATAAGTGGGGTTCTTGTCCAAGTTAGGGCACTACCCAAGTGGCGGTCCACCCACATATGAGCGTGATGAAAACTAGCTTGACGATAATTCCTAATGTGTCCTCGGGAGCTCCTTCCTCATTATTAGAATTTGTGCAGGCTTATCCTTTGCTACATAAAGGATTGGGCCACCTTGCTGCACTTTATTTACTTTATTTACTTTTGCTCGTTACTATTTATCTTATCACAAATCTATCTATCACCTACTATTTCAGTGTTTGCAGAGAAAACCTTACTGAAAATCGCTTATCATTTCCTTCTGCTCCTCGTTGGGTTCGACACTCTTACTTATCGAAAGGACTACGATAGATCCCCTACACTTGTGGGTTATCAGGGGGGAGGGCTAGGAGCGGGGAGGGGGGCGACGAACGGAAGGAGTATTCTCAAAAATCGGACGACACCAGTTTAAGATGATGGGCACGTGGGTTCATCTACCGTGTCAAAATTAAGCTCGCGGTTGTGAGGAGACCTGCCTCCCCTTGCGACCTCTGCTTCATCCGCCTCGCAGGTCCATGAATCCGCACTCTCCGACGACTGCGGATGCTAAAGTTGAATCACATTGACAACCGTCACTGTATTGCTACCTCCCCAATCAAAGCTGATCTGCGAGGGAGAAGATTTGCTCTCAAAAGATCATCTTCCAGCGGCGTAAATGCAAACGATGTTTACAGGCCAATATGCTCACCCACGGACCAGCTGCAAAGGGAACTCCATCACCGATGGCACCCTCTTACGCCTTGTACAATGCTACGTGCTTAGGAGGTGTTTTAAAAAATAAACCAGGTTTTTCTGAAGCACCGGTGCCTATTTTTACAGAAGAGACGCCTAAATAAGTGTCTATCCTGTACAAATAAACACCGGTGCTTAAAGAAAGCCTGGTTTATTTTTCTAAGCATCTTCTATAACACCTTGCATTGTACAAGACCTTAGTCGCAAGCATGTGCTTCAACAACGCCGACGCATTAAAGGTTAAAAGTACACCCGGTTTGGGGAAGATGAGCTAAGGCTCAATGAATTCAATTAACTACTCGCTCCGTCTCATAATATAAGACATTTTTTGATACTAAACATCTTACATTATGGGATAGAGAGAGTACACAATACACACGTGTCGGAAAGCGGTATTGCTGAGCCACAGACCAAACTGATTTGACATTCGGCTCGGTTCCAACTCTCCTGACGGCCTTTACTAATCCCGTCCTTCCCGACAGTTAGCGTGGCCCACCAACGATGCCTGCCATCTACTCCTTCCTCCGAAAAAGTTTGTCTCTCAAATAAATGTATCTAACACCAAATTAGTGTTAGATATATCCATTTGAAAGACAAGCTTGGGATATGTTTTTTCGGATGGAGGAAGTACGTAATTGCCCACCACCATTTAGCACATCCCCATTCAACAACAAATGATAATGCTTAATCAAACCATCCTGTGATTAGATAGTTAACAAGATAGTGGTATCCCTAATCTATCAGGGTTGAAGTCCTGGTGCTCGTATTTAGTCTAGAATTATTCTATGATTTTCAGCAATGCACGTTCAATGGGGGAGACGTTCCTGTCGACTACGAGGTATATACAGTGGCTTAGTAAAATCTCAATCTGATATACTGTCTTGGTCTCTTAAAGTGCTCGTAGGTGTAGGGTGTGCTAGTGTATATTTATATGGCGAGTATGTGTGCGTATTATATAAGCGCTTGGGTTTATACCGTGTTAAAAAGAGAGCATGGCACAGATCTTCACGCATCGATGAACGCCCATGAAAAAAGTGGCGATCAGTGGACCAGGAGATAACGCGGTAGAGCAGATAAGCTCGTGACCAATTTTAGCCGCGTTCGGTTAGGCGGTTCTGTTTGTGTCCAACAGCACGTGTATGTGTTGGAGAAAAAAGTGGCGATCAGTGGACAAGGAGATAACGCGGTAGTATCTTTTTTCTTTTCTTTTCAGGATATAAGATAAGGCGTGTATTGCCATCAGCGTGCACAGGAGCGAGGGGACCGGCCGAGCCTTCTGCCGGCCGGCCGATTTAAATCGTTACAACACTTTTTTATTTTAGACGCGTCTAGTGGGCGGCCGGCTGCCCACTAGCGCGATGAAGCAGCCAGCCATAAAAAGTAACTTCTTGTCCCCCTTGATCCCAGGAAGGAAAGTACTTTCTGACCCGACTGGCCATACTCCGAACAAAAAGAAAATCTGCCCCATTACTGTCACGTTATAACCACTACATCGCCACACCTCGCCCATACTTCCTCCCCCACGGGTCGCCCTTCTCCACAAAAGAAGGGGATCCCAGGCCTGGATCCAAACCCTACAGAGTTGCCATGGCAGAGAAAAACTAGGTGAACAAATTAGCAAGAAAAGCTTCAATTCTAAGAAGAGGGAGTACAAAGCCAGGGCAAGCAGCAGCATCAAGTATCTTCCTCTCTAGCCTCCGGATCATCCTTCTTCACTTTCCCCTTCCCTTTCCCTCTGGATCTGCCACAAAACATGAAGAAGAAGGAACATGAAGCAGCAAATATAGTTGAATCTGATCTCTGCACAATAAAACACTTTCCTGTGCAACTAAACATGGATCCAAGCCAACTTTTGCCTGGATGCATGCAAATAAACCAACCCATATGCAAAAATAGACAGGGTGAAGTTCCTGTGAAAAAAATCATCTATTTGTGCAACTAAACATGAATCCAAGCCAAGTTTTGCATGGATGTCTGCATATAAACAAAAAAGGACTAGTTGCATATGCCAAAATAGACAAGATGTAGTGCCTATGCAAAAAAACCTTCTATTTGTGTAACTAAACATGAATGCAAGCCAACTTATGCCTGCATATGTGCAAATAAACACAATGAGTAGTTGCAGACAGCACAATAAAGCTGCATGTTGTGTCTGTGCAAAAAAACCTTAATATTTGTGCAACCACACATGGATCCAGGCCAACTTTTGCTGCAATGTGTGCAACAAAAACAAAGCAGACTAATAAATCACAAAACATAGTAACTTCAAACATACATAGTCTTGTCACACACAAAATGCTGTAGGGAAAATATGTTCAATATACTAAAAAAACAGAAAAAGATGAAAACTATTTTCTACCATCAGAATCTTCTTTCTTTGTCCAAATAGCAGTGTATAAGAATTGCAAAATTAGTAAACGGATTGTGAAAATTAGTAAGTTAAAAGAAGTAGAAAAAGGGTGTGTCAAATACATTATGAAAACTAGTGTGCAACTACTTAGAGTTCTTCATTGCAAAACATCTTGTTTGTAACACATTTTGAGAATTCAGAAAAAAATAACTTGTTTGCAACTCATCCAAAAAAATACACTTGTGCTACTACAAAAGTCTCTATACTGTGGAACTACAAACACTATTGCATGCAAAACATAATGCACCTTTGTTTGCCGCACATGTTTGTTCTCTCTGTCGGTTACAATGTTCAGTTTTTCTATAGGCGCATTAGTGTGCAACTACTATGGCACTTATGTGCAACTAAAGTGCCTTCAGTGTGCAAGTAAAAAAGGTCCTGTGTGCAACTCCATATGTTGCATACCAGGTTGCTGTACATGTAGATTTGTGTGCAACTGCTATGATACTTGTGTGCAACTAAAATGCCTTCAATGTGCAACTAAAAAATGTCCTATCTGCAACTTCACATGTTTTAAGGATGCAACTAGTAGTCCACTTGTGCCAACACATGTCCCTTTACTGTGCAACTAGTGTGTGCATCCATGCAACTAAAAATAATAATAATAATCCCTTATTGTTGTCTTTTGTATCATGTAGAAGGTATGATGCATATAATGGCAAAATTCTATGCCTCCGAGTTGATGGTGTTGTTCGGACTAAAAGCAATAACAAATCTTTTGACAAGTTTCCGTAGAGATGACACAAACGAGTATAGCAAACATAAAAAAAAGGGGGAGGGTAACTGTGTTGATCAATTTATATAAACAGAAAAAGGATGGTACCAATTAGTATGATGTTATTGTGCAACTATAGAACCTGATCATGCCAACTACAGACTGGTACTGTGTAAGATTTCAAAAAACAAGGAGACTTAAGCCTGACAACTACAGGCTAGTTTTTGTGCAACTATAGAAGATAAGTAGTGCCAAAACTGTTGGGGAACGTTGCATAAAATAAAAAATTTCCTACGTTCACCAAGATCAATCTATGAGTTCATCTAGCAACGAGAGAGAGAGATGCATCTACATACCCTTGTAGATCGTGTGCGGAAGTGTTCAAGTGAACGGGGTTGAGGGAGTCGTTCTCGTCGTGATCCAAATCACCGGAGATCCTAGCGCCGAACGGACGGCACCTCCGCGTTCAACACACGTACGGTCAGCGTGACGTCTCCTCCTTCTTGATCCAGCAAGGGGGGAAGGAGAGGTTGATGAAAATCCAGCAGCACGATGGCGTGGTGGTGGATGCAGCAGGGATCCGGCAGAGCTTCGCCGAGCTTCTGCGAGAGGAGGAGGTGTAGCAGGAAGGGGAGGGAAGCGCCAGGGTGTTGGGTGCGGCTGCCCTCCCACCCCCCTCTTTATATAGGGACCCCAGGGGGGGCGCCGGCCCTAGAGATGGGATCTCTAGGGGGGGGCGGCCAAGGGGGGTGGAGTGGCCCCCCAAGGCAAGTGGAGGCGCCCACTCCCCTAGGGTTCCCAACCCTAGGCGCAGAGGGGGGCCCAGGGGGGCGCACCAGCCCATTAGGGGATGGTTCCCCTCCCACTTCAGCCCATGGGGCCCTCCGGGATAGGTGGCCCCACCCGGTGGACCCCCGGGACCCTTCCGGTGGTCCCGGTACAATACCGGTGGACCCCGAAACTTTCCCGATGGCCGAAACTCGACTTCCCTTATATAATTCTTTACCTCTGGACCATTCCGGAACTCCTCGTGACGTCTGGGATCTCATCCGGGACTCCGAACAACTTTCAGTTTGCTGCATACTCATATTCATACAACCCTAGCGTCACCGAACCTTAAGTGTGTAGACCCTACGGGTTCGGGAGACATGCAGACATGACCGAGACGGCTCTCCGGTCAATAACCAACAGCGGGATCTGGATACCCATGTTGCCTCCCACATGCTCCTCGATGATCTCATCGGATGAACCACGATGTCGAGGATTTAAGCAACCCCGTATACAATTCCCTTTGTCAATCGATACGTTACTTGCCCAAGATTCGATCGTCGGTATCCCAATACTTCGTTCAATCTTGTTACCGGCAAGTCACTTTACTCGTACCGTAATGCATGATCCTATGACCAAACACTTGGTCACTTTGAGCTCATTATGATGATGCATTACCGAGTGGGCCCAGAGATACCTCTCTGTCATACGAAGTGACAAATCCCAGTCTCGATCCATGTCAACCCAACAGACACTTTTGGAGATACCTGTAGTGCACCTTTATAGTCACCCAGTTACGTTGTGACGTTTGGTACACCCAAAGCACTCCTACGGTATCCGGGAGTTACACGATCTCATGGTCTAAGGAAAAGATACTTGACATTGGAAAAGCTCTAGCAAACGAACTACACGATCTTTGTGCTATGCTTAGGATTGGGTGTTGTCCATCACATCATTCTCCTAATGATGTGATCCCGTTATCAATGACATCCAATGTCCATAGTCAGAAAACCATGACTATCTGTTGATCAACGAGCTAGTCAACTAGAGGCTCACTAGGGACATGTTGTGGTCTAAGTATTCACATGTGTATTATGATTTCCGGATAATACAATTATAGCATGAATAAAAGACAATTATCATGAACAAGGAAATATAATAATAATTATTTTATTATTGCCTCTAGGGCATATTTCCAACAGTCTCCCACTTGCACTAGATTCAATAATCTAGTTACATTGTGATGAATCGAACACCCATAGAGTTCTGGTGTTGATCATGTTTTGCTCGCGGAAGAGTTTAGTCAACGGATCTGCGACATTCAGATCCGTATGTACTTTGCAAATTTCTATGTCTCCATCTTGAACATTTTCACGGATGGAGTTGAAATGACGCTTGATGTGCCTGGTCTTCTTGTGAAACCTGGGTTCCTTGGCAAGGGCAATAGCTCTAGTGTTGTCACAGAAGAGAGTGATTGGCCCCGACGCATTGGGTATGACTCCTAGGTAGGTGATGAACTCCTTCATCCATATTGCTTCATGTGCTGCCTCCGAGGCTGCCATGTACTCCGCATGTAGATCCCGCCACGACGCTCTGCTTGCAAGTGCACAAGCTTACTGCTCCACGATTCAACATATACACGTATCCGATTTGTGAGTTAGAGTCATCCAGATCTGTGTCGAACCTAGCGTCGACGTAACCCTTTACGACGAGCTCTTCGTCACCTCCATAAACGAGAAACATGTCCTTTGTCCTTTTCAGGTACTTCAGGATATTCTTGACCGCTGTCCAGTGTTCCTTGCCGGGATTACTTTGGTACCTTCCTACCAAACTTACGGCCAGGTTTACATCAGGTCTGGTACACAGCATGGCATACATAATAGATCCTATGGCCGAGGCATAGGGGATGACACTCATCTCTTCTTTATCTTTTGCCGTGGTCGGGCATTGAGCCGAGCTCAATCTCACACCTTGCAATACAGGCAAGAACCCTTTCTTGGACTGGTCCATTTTCAACTTCTTCAAAATCTTATCAAGGTATGTGCTTTATGAAAGACCTATGAGGCGTCTCGATCTATCCCTATAGATCTTGATGCCTAATATATAAGCAGCTTCTCCAAGGTCCTTCATTGAAAAACACTTATTCAAGTAGGCCTTAATGTTGTCCAAAAGTTCTATATCATTTCCCATCAAAAGTATGTCCTCTACATATAATATGAGAAATTCTACAGAGCTCCCACTCACTTTCTTGTAAATGCAGGATTCTCCATATGTCTGCATAAACCCAAACGCTTTGATCATCTCATCAAAGCGAATGTTCCAACTCCAAGATGCTTGCACCAGCCCATAAATGGATCGCTGGAGCTTGCACACCTTGTTAGCATTCTTAGGATCGACAAAACCTTCGGGTTGCATTATATACAATTCTTCCTTAAGATAGCCGTTAAGGAATGTCGTTTTGACGTCCATCTGCCATATCTCATAATCATAGTATGCGGCAATTGCTAACATGATTCGGACGGACTTCAGCTTCGCTACAGGAGAGAAAGTCTCATCGTAGTCAAACCCTTGAACTTGCCGATAACCCTTAGCGACAAGTCGAGCTTTATAGATGGTAACATTACCATCCGCGTCCGTCTTCTTCTTAAAGATCCATTTGTTTTCTATCGCTCGCCGATCATCGGGCAAGTCTTTCAAAGTCCATACTTTGTTTTCATACATGGATTCTATCTCGGATTGCATGGCTTCAAGCCATTTGTTGGAATCTGGGCCCACCATCGCTTCTTCATAGTTCGAAGGTTCACCGTTGTCTAACAACATGATTTCCAGGACAGGGTTGCCATACCACTCTGGTGTGGAACGTGTCCTTGTGGACCTACGAAGTTCAGTAGCAACTTGATCCGAAGTACCTTGATCATCATCATTAATTTCCTCTCCAGTCGGTGTAGGCACCACAGGAACATTTTCCTGAGCTGCACTACTTTCTGGTTCAAGAGGTAGTACTTCATCGAGTTCTACTTTCCTCCCACTTACTCCTTTCGAGAGAAACTCTTTTTCCAGAAAGGGTCCGTTCTTGGCAACAAAGATCTTGCCTTCAGATCTAAGGTAGAAGGTATACCCAATTGTTTTCTTAGGGTATCCTATGAAGACGCATTTTTCCGACTTGGGTTCGAGCTTTTCAGGTTGAAGTTTCTTGACATACGCATCGCATCCCCAAACTTTTAGAAACGAAAACTTAGGTTTCTTTCCAAACCATAATTCATACGGTGTCTTCTCAATGGATTTAGATGGACCCCTATTTAAAGTGAATGTAGTTGTCTCTAGAGCGTATCCCCAAAATGAAAGCGGTAAATCGGTAAGAGACATCATAGATCGCACCATACCCAATAGAGTGCGATTACGACGTTCGGACACATCGTTACGCTGAGGTGTTCCAGGCGGCGTGAGTTGTGAAACAATTCCACGTTTTCTTAAGTGCGTACCAAATTCCTGACTTAAATATTCTCCTCCACGATCTGATCGTAAGAAATTTATTTTTCGATCACGTTGATTCTCTACTTCATTATGAAATTCCTTGAACTTTTCAAATGTCTCAGACTTGTGTTTTATCAAGTAGACATACCCATATCTACTTAAGTCATCAGTGAGAGTGAGAACATAACGATATCCTCCGCGAGCTTCAACGCTCATTGGACCACACACATCAGTATGTATGATTTCCAATAAGTTGGTTGCTCGCTTCATTGTTCCGGAGAACGGAGTCTTGGTCATTTTTCCCATGAGGCATGGTTCGCATGTGTCAAATGATTCATAATCGAGAGACTCTAAAAGTCCATCAGCATGGAGCTTCTTCATGCGCTTGACACCAATGTGACCAAGGCGGCAGTGCCACAAGTATGTGGGACTATCATTATCAACTTTACATCTTTTGATATTCACACTATGAATATGTGTAACATTACGTTCGAGATTCATTAAGAATAAACCATTGACCATCGGGGCATGACCATAAAACATATCTCTCATATAAATAGAACAACCATTATTCTCGGATTTAAATGAGTAGCCATCTCGCATTAAACGAGATCCAGATATAATGTTCATGCTCAAACTTGGCACTAAATAACAATTATTGAGGTTTAAAACTAATCCCGTAGGTAAATGTAGAGGTAGCGTGCCGACGGCGATCACATCGACCTTGGAACCATTCCCGACGCGCATCGTCACCTCGTCCTTCGCCAGTCTCCGCTTATTCCGCAGTTCCTGCTGTGAGTTACAAATGTGAGCAACGGCACCGGTATCAAATACCCAGGAGTTAATACGAGTACTGGTAAGGTACACATCAATTACATGTATATCAAATATACCTTTAGTGTTGCCGGCCTTCTTGTCTGCTAAGTATTTGGGGCAGTTCCGCTTCCATTGACCCTTCCCTTTGCAATAAAAGCACTCAGTCTCAGGCTTGGGTCCATTCTTTGACTTCTTCCCGGCAACTGGCTTACCGGGCGCAGCAACATCTTTGCCATCCTTCTTGAAGTTCTTCTTACCCTTGCCCTTCTTGAACTTAGTAGTTTTATTGACCATCAACATTTGATGTTCTTTCTTGGTTTCAACCTTTGCTGACTTCAGCATTGAAAATACTTCAGGAATAGTTTTCACCATCCCCTGCATATTGTAGTTCATCACAAAGCTCTTGTAGCTCGGTGGGAGCGACTGAAGGATTCTGTCAATGACCGCCTCGTCCGGGAGGTTAATGTCCAGCTGGGACAGGCGGTTGTGCAACCCAGACATTTTGAGTATGTGCTCACTGACATAACTGTTTTCCTCCATCTTACAACTATATAACTTGTCGGAGACCTCATATCTCTTGACCCGAGCATGAGCTTGGAAAACCATTTTCAGCTCCTCGAAAATCTCATATGCTCCGTATTGCTCAAAATGCTTTTGGAGCCCCGGTTCTAAGCTGTAAAGCATGCCGCACTGAACGATGAAGTAATCATCAGCACGTGACTGCCAAGCGTTCATAACGTCTTGGTTCTCTGGGATGGGTGCTTCACCTAGCGGTCCTTCTAGGACATATGCTTTTTTGGCAGCTATGAGGATGATCCTCAGGTTCCGGACCCAGTCCGTATAGTTGCTGCCATCATCTTTCAGCTTGGTTTTCTCTAGGAACGCGTTGAAGTTCATGTTGACATGAGCGTTGGCCATTTGATCTATAAGACATATTTTGCAAATATTTTAGACTAAGTTCATGATAATTAAGTTCATTTAATCAAATTATTTAATGAACTCCCACTCAGATTTGACATCCCTCTAATCATCTAAGTGTTACATGATCCGAGTCGACTAGGCCGTGTCCGATCATCACGTGAGACGGACTAGTCATCATCGGTGAACATCTCCATGTTGATCGTATCTTCCATAAGACTCATGTTCGACCTTTCGGTCTCTGTGTTCCGAGGCCATGTCTGTACATGCTAGGCTCGTCAAGTTAACCCTAAGTGTTTTTGCATGTGTAAAACTGTCTTACACCCGTTGTATGTGAACGTAAGGATCTATCACACCCAATCATCACGTGGTGCTTCAAAACGACGAACTTTAGCAACGGCGCACAGTTAGGGGGAACACTTTCTTGAAATTATTATAAGGGATCATCTTATTTACTACCATCATTCTAAGTAAACAAGATGCATAAACATAATAAACATCACATGCAATTATATAGTAGTGACATGATATGGCCAATATCATATAGCTCCTTTGATCTCCATCTTCGTCACCGACATGACACCATGATCTCCATCATCATGATATCCATCATCGTGTCTCCATGAAGTTGCTCGCCAACTATTACTTCTACTACTATGGCTAACGGTTTAGCAATAAAGTAAAGTAATTACATGGTGTTAATTCATTGACACGCAGGTCATACAATAATTAAGACAACTCCTATGGCTCCTGCCGGTTGTCATACTCATCGACATGCAAGTCGTGATTCCTATTACAAGAACATGATCTCATACATCACAATATGTCATTCATCATTCATCACAAATTTTGGCCATATCACATCACATAGCAATTGCTGCAAAAACAAGTTAGACGTCCTCTAATTGTTGTTGCATCTTTTACGTGGCTGCAATTGGGTTCTAACAAGAACGTTTTCTTACCTACGAATAACCACAATGTGATTTTTTCAACTTCTATTTACCCTTCATAAGGACCCTTTTCATCGAATCCGCTCCAACTAAAAGTGGGAGAGACAGACACCCGCTAGCCACCTTATGCAACTAGTGCATGTCAGGCGGTGGAACCTGTCTCACGTAAGCGTACGTGTAAGGTCGGTCCGGGCCGCTTCATCCCACAATACCGCTGAAGCAAAATAAGACTAGTAGTGGCAAGCAAGTTGACAAGATCTACGCCCACAACAGATTTGTATTCTACTCGTGCAATAGAGAACTACGCATAGACCTAGCTCATGATGCCACTGTTGGGGAACGTTGCATAAAATAAAAAAATTCCTACGTTCACAAAGATCAATCTATGAGTTTATCTAGCAACGAGAGAGAGAGAGATGCATCTACATACCCTTGTAGATTGCGTGCAGAATCGTTCAAGTGAACGGGGTTGAGGGAGTCGTTCTCGTCGTGATCCAAATCACCGGAGATCCTAGCGCCGAACGGACGGCACCTCCGCGTTCAACACACGTACGGTCAGCGTGACATCTCCTCCTTCTTGATCCAGCAAGGGGGGAAGGAGAGGTTGATGAAGATCCAGCAGCACAACGGCGTGGTGGTGGATGCAGCAGGGTTCCGACAGAGCTTCGCCGAGCTTCTGCGAGAGGAGGAGGTGTAGCAGGGAGGGGAGGGAGGTGCCAGGGTGTTGGGTGCGGCTGCCCTCCCACCCCCCCTATTTATATAGGGACCCCAGGGGGGCTCCGGCCCTAGAGATGGAATCTCTAGGGGGGGCGGCCAAGGGGGGTGGAGTGCCCCCCAAGGCAAGTGGAGGCGCCCCCTCCCCTAGGGTTCCCAACCCTAGGCGCAGAGGGGGGCCCAGGGGGGGCGCACCAGCCCACTAGGGGCTGGTTCCCCTCCCACTTCAGCCCATGGGGCCCTCCGGGATAGGTGGCCCCACCCGGTGGACCCCCGGGACCCTTCCGGTGGTCCCGATACAATACCGGTAGACCCCGAAACTTTCCCGATGGCCGAAACTCGACTTCCCATATATAATTCTTTACCTCCGGACCATTTCGGAACTCCTCGTGACGTCCGGGATCTCATCCGGGACTCCGAAAAACTTTCAGTTTGCTGCATACTCATATTCATACAACCCTAGCGTCACCGAACCTTAAGTGTGTAGACCCTACGGGTTCGGGAGACATGCAGACATGACCGAGACGGCTCTCCGGTCAATAACCAACAGCGGGATCTGGATACCCATGTTGCCTCCCACATGCTCCTCAATGATCTCATCGGATGAACCACGATGTCGAGGATTTAAGCAACCCCGTATACAATTCCCTTTGTCAATCGGTATGTTACTTGCTCGAGATTCGATCGTCGGTATCCCAATACCTCGTTCAATCTCGTTACCGGCAAGTCACTTTACTCGTACCGTAATGCATGATCCTGTGACCAAAAACTTGGTCACTTTGAGCTCATTATGATGATGCATTACCGAGTGGGCCCCAGAGATACCTCTCCGTCATACGGAGTGACAAATCCCAGTCTCGATCCGTGTCAACCCAACAGGCACTTTCGGAGATACCTGTAGTACACCTTTATAGTCACCCAGTTACGTTGTGACGTTTGGTACACCCAAAGCACTCCTACGGTATCCGGGAGTTACACGATCTCATGGTCTAAGGAAAAGATACTTGACATTGGAAAAGCTCTAGCAAACGAACTACACGATCTTTGTGCTATGCTTAGGATTGGGTCTTGTCCATCACATCATTCTCCTAATGATGTGATCCCGTTATCAATGACATCCAATGTCCATAGTCAGGAAACCATGACTATCTGTTGATCAATGAGCTAGTCAACTAGAGGCTCACTAGGGACATGCTGTGGTCTAAGTATTCACACGTGTATTACGATTTCCGGATAATACAATTATAGCATGAATAAAAGACAATTATCATGAACAAGGAAATATAATAATAATCATTTTATTATTGCCTCTAGGGCATATTTCCAACAAAAACAGCAACCTAAAACAAAATTGCAAACCTGTTCAATAGCTCATAACCCAATGTCATAAAACTCATACCTCAGCAGCTGTTGTAGAAGATGAGGCAGCTCACCCAACACCTGCTGCCTGCACATGGTGGTAAAAACACATTATAAACAAAGAAAGGATGATACCAACTAATATGATGTTATCGTGCAACTATAAAATCTGGGCATGCCAACTGATGACAGGTTCTTATGGAAAAATTATTTAAAAATAGAGAACACATGTCAACTTAAAGCTGGTTCTTGTGCAACTACAACAGTTGGTGATGCCAACAGCTACCTAATTGGACTGCACCTATGTGAGAAAAAACTCATATTTCCAGGGTCTATGCATATAGATAAAATGATGAGCAAACAAAATTCCAAAATGTCACTTTCATGGTTCTAAGTCTGACAGTAGTGTGTGGGCGTACTAATGGAGAGGCAAGATCCTAGCTATGGAGTAGTTGTACACGCAACAGTTTTACGAGTTCAGGCCCTTCTCAGAGGAAGTAACAACCCTACGTCTCGGAGCCCGGAGGCGGTCGACTGGATTATATGCGTATGAGTTACAGGGGTGCGAACCCTTTACACTGAGGAGGGGGTGGCTTATATAGAGTTCGCCAGGCCCCTCCAGCCCTCAGTTATGTAGGGTTTAAAGTACATTAAGACTGGGGGGTTACTGGTAATGCCCACATAAAGTGCTATGAAGACCATAAAGGCTACTTAATGAAAGACCCTTGCGTGCAGAGTGACTTTAGATCTCCTGGCCGTTGAGTGGTTAGCTTCATGGTGGAGTGATTATCTTCATGGTCGAGTGTTCCCGAGTCTGTCGAGTGGAACACCTCTAGGTCGACTGACAGGTGGTTTCTTCTAGAGATGTCCTTGGGTAGGGTAGTTTAGACAGGTCCATGACCCTACCCTAGGTACATAGCTTCATCATTAGCCCCCGAATGGATCGAGGTTTGAGTGGGGAAGGAGTTGAGAATTCTTCCGACCCATTTCTTGCGCTATAAGTATGTCTTGTCTTGGATCAATGAACTTTTAGGTGACGACACCAACTTCTTTTTCAGTCGTCTTGATCCATTCTTTGTATCTGTCGATTGAAGTCTTCGCTTGGAGAGCTCCGAGTGACAGAGCGGAGGAGATCTTCTGTCTGACGAGTTGTTCTGCAACCCGCGGATTTTGCGGGATTCGAATTTTGGGAAGCGCGTGGGACGGGGCGAGGCCGCAACAATCGCATGGGATAAGGCAGGGATGCCTCGATCTCCGTGCCACCTTTTTCACCACGTACTGCGCGCGCGACTGTTGCAGGATTTGATAGGATCGTCCGGGCCTACATGTCAGCCACTCGGAAGCAGCCTTATATAAAGCGCCGTACGGGGGTTTTTCAATAGTGCGCCCTCATTCTCCCCTCTTCTCCAGATTTCTCCGCCGCGTTTACTTCTGCCTCAGTGCCGCTGCTCCGTACGTGCTTCGCCGGCGACGATGGTGAAGGAGAAGACGGCGGCCCTGGAGCGGGTGAAGAAAGCGACTGCGAAGGCAAAGGGGAGGGGAACCAGTCGGAGTGGCTCTTCATCGAGGACCGGCCTGCTGCCGGGCTGGATCCAGAGCGACTGGATCCGCTCGACAATTAGTCAGGCGGATCTCGACGACCTGGCTGATGGAGGGCTGATCCCCCATGGATCGGCGCGGCTCCCGGGGAGGGAGTCAGAGCCGCAGCCTCAGGAGGGTGAGTGTGTTCTTCTGGCCACCCACGTCGACCGTGGGTTTTCTTTGCCGCCCCACCCTTTCTTCCGAGGGTTTCTGAATTTCTTTGGGGCACAACTCTACCACTTCACACCCAACACCATAGTGTACCTCGCCGCCTATGTGTCTTTGTGCGAGTGCTTCTTGGGTTGCCGGCCTCAGTGGGGTCTCTTTAAGCACATCTTCACCTACCGCTCCCAGACGGTGAAGAAGGCAAATCCGAGTGACGAGAGGACACATGTGATTCAGATGTGTGGGGGCCTTGGGATCCATTTGAGAGGGAAAAGTTCTTTTCCAACCATGGTTTTGCCCGACTCCGTCTGTGGGTGGCAGTCAACTTGGTTTTACTACAAAGACCAACCGACGCCAGGGCAGTCGACTGGGCTCCCTCCCTTTTCCATGGAACGAGTGAGGAAGCCCTCCTCTTTGAAGGTGGTCCCGGAGGAGAAGGCGCAGGTGAGAGTGCTGGTCGAGCATGTCGTGCAGCTCATCCGCGATGGGGTGACTGGTATGGACCTCCTGGAGGTCTTCCTCCGGCGGCGCATCCAGCCGCTCCAATTTCGAGATCATCCTATGTGGATGTATTCTGGAACTGAGGACACCACTCGGATCCACCCGAAGGAGATCGACGACGCCACGCTAGAGCGGTGGATGGGAAGCATTACGGGGAACAAGGACAACCCCCGAGGAGCTAGGAGGGTCGTTCCACTAGACCAATCATGTGAAGTTGACAAGGTCCAATTCTGCATTTCTGACTGCGATTCTGTTTTTTCCATTCTGTCTTCTTGAAATCAACCGACTGACTTTTGACTTGTTTGTTGTCTTCTAGGCCACGACTGAGATGTACTCGATGCCCAACGGGGCGCAGGAACAAGCCGAGGAGGGAGAGGCGAGTGGAGGTGAAAGTGAGGAGGAGGAGTGGCAATCTGACGGCGAGCGGGAAGACGTTGAAGATGGCTCCAGCGAGGAGGAGGAGGAAATGGAAGTCGATCCTCCTCGCATGGAAAGGCGATCCAAGCTCGCCCACGACCCCGCGAGGGAGCGCGGCAAAGCGGTTGCACCCGTTGTGCCGTTGACAAAGCGCCCTCGGACGGCCTCTCCGGCGCCGACTGAAAAGGCGCCGAAGCCTCCGCGGGCGGAGTCATCAAAGCCGCTGAAGGCCTTGCCCAAGATGAAAATGGCCATTCCCACCATCTCCGGGTAACAGCGGGATTTGTGTTTCCTTGTTCAGCTCGAGCGAACTTCCGGTCAACTCATCGACTAACCGACTGGTTTCTGAAATCTGCAGTGCTGCTACCTCCGAGACCTCCGCCAAGGACATCGACCAAGAAATGGAAGACACTGTCACCTCCAACCCTGGTACGTTCTCTTGTAGTTTTCGCTTTTGGTCGATTGGATCTTCGTTTCCAACTCTGGATTTATCTTGCAGCTCCTCGTCACGTCATTGATCTCCCTGATGACGATGACGAGGTGCCCCTGAGGGCGAGGAAGAATAGAAAGGCCCCGGCTGGCAAGGCCACTTGGACTGCGTCAACACCTGAGGTACCAGTTCAAGAAGGTGGCGACATCGCTCGGCATTATGTGACCTTCGCTGTGCCGCTGACGAGTGCTCGGCCTTCGTCGTCGACTGCTGAACCGCCCTCCCTTTTCGCCACACACCATGTCCTAGAGGACCAGGCGGGCGCTGCTAAGGAGGCTATACGCCAGGCGGGGATTATGATGGAGAAGGTGAAGGCAATCCGGGAAGCCAGCAAAGCGGCTTATGATGCAAGCTCAGCCCTTCAGAGCAATGTCCAGGTTAGTTGGTAACCGCCTGTACTGTTAGGATATGTTATCTGAAGACTTTCTTTCCAAAAAACTTTGTGTCTGTACACCCACTGGGTGTGTCGATTGGGTTTGTAGACTGGTGGGGGCACGCTGAGTGCACCCACTGGGTGCAGTCTCCGAGACTATGGTGGACTGCTGGTAGTCGACTGTAGTCTTTGTAGTTGAAATTTCTTCACTCGGTCTGGTCGAACCATGTCGAGTGGAACATTAGGACCTGTGGGGGCACGCTAAGTGCACCCACTGGGTGTAGTCCCCGAGACTATGGTGGACTGCTGGCAGTCGATTGTAGTCTGAAGAACTCTCTCTTTCCCCTTTTTTTATAGATTATGATGAGACCATAATCTCTTTCTGCCTTTCGGTCGACTGATCGGATCGAGTCGGTAGAACTAGTGGGGGCACGCTGAGTGCACCCACTGGGTGTAGTCCTCGAGACTACTGTTGAATATTTTGATTCGGCTGTAGTCTTAGAAATGTTACTATTTTTCTCTTAGTCACTCGGAAGCAACCTCTCTCTGATGTCTATCGACTGACTCTTTGCAGAAATCTTGAGAGCTCGTGGCCCGTTATACTGAGTTGGAAAAGAAACATATCCAGCTCGACCTTGACTTGAAACTTGTTCAGGAGAACTTTCAGAAGGCGAAGGACGAGGCAACAGGTATGATTGGTGACAACTTGACGATTGTTTTTATCTTTTTGCCCATTATTGATTCTGATCTCCTTGTCATTTTGCACAAAAAACGAAGGCGGCTCTGAACAAGAAGGACCAGGAACTTGCTGAGGCGCAGAAGGCTGCTTTGGATAAAACGAAGCTTGCGGAAGAGAAGCTGGCTTCAGTCGGCAAACTTGAAGAAGAGAACGCCAACCTGAAAGCTGCTCTCGACGCGGCCAACAAGGAAGTCATCCGTCTGAAGAATGACAAGATAGCTCTGAGCGACAAGGCAAGTGAACTGGTGGGGAAGAAGATGATCTGGAGACTTATCTAGGAGGGCTCGCCAAGAAGCTGTTCATCATGCTTGAAGGTAATCTCTCCTGCCCGACTGACTTGTAATCACTGACTTATCATAGAACTGTATCACAGAACTGTTCGCTTATCTTTGAGTTGTGTTTGCAGAATTCTGCCAAAACTTTGAGGAAGAGACCAGTCGAGTGGAGACGGGCTTGGATCCCATCAACTCTCCAGTGAAGGATGAAGCTGCCATGAATGTGCTTCGACTGGAGTCCCGCATCGCTGGTGTGGTGGACTATCTGGCCCGACTGAAGGCTGCAGCGTCGCGAATCGACACGACACTCTGGCCAAGGGAGACGCTTCAGAACGACCTCGAGTCTCTGATGACTCGACTGAATGAAGTCCCGGGTCGAGTGCAAGAATGGAAGAAGTCTTCTGCCAGGTGCGGTGCCGATGTTGCTCTGTCTCTGGTCCGTGTCCACTGCAAGGATGCACGAGAGGACAAGCTGGCGTCCCTCAAGGTTGCTAATACCAAGAAGCATGACTTCCAGTCTTTCTTGGAGACCTTCATCGCCGCTGCCACTCGGATTGCAGATGGAATCGACCTGGACCAATTTGTCGCGCCTTCCAGTCCTCCACCCGACGAGTAAAAAACTTCTATGCTTGATACCTTAAATTTGCCTCGGAATGTAGAGTGGTTTTTGTAACCGATAAACTTTAACAGGCTCGATGCCTGAGCACTTCTGGATCCGTAGGATGCTATCTGAACTTGGGTTTGCGGTTGAATATGTTTGCATTTGTCTTCGAACGAACATTGTTCTTCGTTCGGAATATATTTTTGTGCTTGGGACGTACTCTTGCAGGTTGGAGCATAGATTTCAGTCGACTTGCGTCCTTGCGGCCCAGGATGAAGCGTACATTGTATTTGTGCCGAAGCTCGAAGGAGAAGGTAGCAGTCGACCTGCACATCACCGTCCTTGCAGAGCGCATGTTGTATTTGTGCCGAAGCCCGAAGGAGAAGGTAACAGTCAACCTGCACCTCATCGTCCTTGCAGAGCGCATGTTGTATTTGTGCCGAAGCCGGAGGAGAAGATAACAGTCGACCTGCACCTCGTCGTCCTTGCGGATCAGAACGATTTTCGTACTTAGGCGAGTGCTGGACTGCAGCTAAGCCTCCGAGTGAGAGGCAGACTCACCACTCGGTAGGATTTCAAACGCTTAGGCGAGTACTGGACTGCAGCTAAGCCCCCAAGTGAGAGGCAGAATCACCACTCGGTAGGATTTTTAAACACTTAGGCAAGCACTGGACCGCAGCTAAGCCTCCGAGTGAGAGGAAGACTCACCACTCAGTAGGATTTCAAATGCCTAGGCGAGTACTGGACTGCAGCTAAGCCCCCGAATGAGAGGCAGACTCACCACTCGGTAGGATTTTTAAACACTTAGGCGAGTACTGGACCGCAGCTAAGCCTCCGAGTGAGAGGCAGATTCACCACTCGGTAGGATTTCAAATGCTTAGGCGAGTACTGGACTGCAGCTAAGCCCCCGAGTGAGAGGCAGACTCACCACTCGGTAGGATTTTAAAACACTTAGGCGAGTACTGGACCGCAGCTAAGCCTCCGAATGAGAGGCAGACTCACCACTCGGTAGGATTTCAAATTCTTAGGCGAGTACTGGACTGCAGCTAAGCCCCCGAGTGAGAGGCAGACTCACCATTCAGTATGATTTTAAATACTTAGGCGAGTACTGGACCGCAGCTAAGCCCCCGAGTGGGAGGTTTGCTCTTCACTCGGTAGGATTTTTATTAGTTCTCATTGTGTTTGTGTCATAACTCGAAGGAGAAGGTAGCAGTCGACCTGCACCTCGTCGTCCTTGCGGATCGGAATGAATTTCACACTTAGGCGAGTACTGGACTGCAGCTAAGCCCCCGAGTGGGAGGTTTGCTCTCCACTCGGTAGGATTTTTAGACACTTAGGCAAGTCCCGGACTGCAGCTAAGCCCCCGAGTGGGAGGTTTTCTCTCCACTAGGTAGGATTTCAAACACTTAGGCGAGTACTGGACTGCAGCTAAGCCTCCGAGTGGGAGGTTTGCTCTCCACTCGGTAGGATTTCAAATACTTAGGCGAGTACTGGACTGCAGCTAAGCCTCCGAGTGGGAGGTTTGCTCTCCACTCGGTAGGATTTCAAATACTTAGGCGAAACGGATTCGCAGCTAAGCCCCCGAGTGGGAGGTTCGCTCTTCACTCGGTAGGATTTCAAACACTTAGGCGAAATAGATTCGCAGCTAAGTCTCCGAGTGAGAGGCTTGCTCGTCACTCGGCAGGATTTTTTTTACAAACTTAGGCGAAACAGATTCGCAGCTAAGCCACCCACTGGGGGATTTCTTACATAAGCAAAAGCAGCAACAATTAATGGGAAAATTATAACACTTTTGTCTTTGATAGATAAACTACAGGAGTACTTTTATTACATCTCATCCGAGTGAGTACTTAAGTGTAAAAGGGGCGGAGCAGATCCGCATTCCAAGCTCGTAGCTCGTCAATCTGGCGATCGACGTTGTAAAGATGGTATGCTCCGTTGTGGAGAACTTTGCTGACGATGAAGGGGCCTTCCCAAGTAGGGGCGAGTTTGTGTGGCTTTTGTTGGTCCACTCGGAGGACCAAGTCTCCTTCATGGAAGGCTCAGCTCTTCACATTTCTGGCGTAGAATCAACGCAATTCTTGCTGATAGATGGTCGATCGGATCATGGCCATCTCTCTTTCTTCTTCAAGAAGGTCGACTGCGTCCTACCGGGCTTGCTCTGCTTCGACTTCAGAGTAGAGCCCGACTCGCGGAGCATTGTGAAGCAGGTCACTTGGCAGAACCGCTTCAGCTCCATAGACCAGAAAGAATGGAGTTCTCCCAGTCGACCGATTTGGGGTAGTCCTCAATCCCCAAAGAACTGATGGAAGTTCGTCGACCCACGCGTCTGCTGCGTTCTTGAGATCACGCATGAACCGGGGTTTCAGTCCTTTGAGAATTAGGTCATTTGCTCTTTCTGCTTGTCCATTCGACTGGGGGTGGGCGACTGAAGCGTAGTCGACTCGTGTGCCTTGAGAAGCGCAGAAGGCTTTGAATTGGTCGGAATCGAAGTTTGACCCATTATTGGTGATGATGCTATGCGGAACTCCATATCTAAATATCAATTCTCTGATGAAGCTGATGGCAGTGCCAGCATCAAGATTTTTAATAGGCTTGGCTTCGATCCACTTGGTGAACTTGTCGACTGCCACCAGTACATGGGTGAAGCCGCTCCTGCCAGTTCTCAGTGGCCCAACCATATCTAACCCCCAAACGGCGAAAGGCCATACGATTGGAATGGTCTTCAGGGCTGAGGAGGGCTTGTGCGACATATTGGAGTAGAGCTGACATCCTTCACACTTGTCGACTATCTCCTTCGCCATTTCATTTGCTCTGGGCCAGTAAAAACCCGCTCGGTATGCTTTAGCCACGATAGTCCGAGAGGACGCATGATGGCCACAGGTCCCCGAGTGGATGTCGTTGAGAATTATCCGACCCTCTTCTGGTGTTATGCATTTCTGATTGGCTCCAGTCACGCTTTCTCCGTACAACTGTCCCTTCATGACAGTAAAGGCCTTGGATCGACGGACGATCTGTCGAGCCTCTTCTTCATTCTCTGGGAGCTCTTTCCTTAGGATATATGCGATGTAAGGCACTGTCCAGTCAGGAGTGATAACCAAAACTTCCATGATCAGGTCGACCACGGCTGGAACCTCGACTTCAGTCGGATCCGTGGCACTTTTCGGCTGCGGGGCTTCTTCAGTGAAAGGGTCCTCTTGAACCGACGGCGCGTGGATATGCTCCAAAAACACACCACTCGGAATGGCTTCTCTCTTGGAACCTATCTTTGCCAAATCATCAGCTGCTTGATTCTTCAGTCGGGGTATATGGTGAATCTCTAACCCCTCGAATTTCTTCTCCAGCTTTCTTACTGCATTGCAGTAACCAGTCATAGCTGGGATTCTAACATCCCACTCCTTCATCACTTGGTTAACCACCAAATCTGAGTCGCCATAGACCATGAGGCGACGGACGCTGAGTGAAATGGCCATACGCAACCCGTACAAAAGTGCTTCGTATTCTGCTTCGTTGTTGGAGGAATCAAAGTGAATATGGAGTACATATCTGACCTTATCTCCTCGGGGGGAACCAACACTACCCTAGCACCAGAACCATTCAGCATCTTAGAGCCATCAAAGAACATGGTCCAGTGCTTCGAGTGAACTTGAGTCGGTAGTTGTTGTTCAGTCCACTCGGCAAGGAAATCTGCTATTGCTTGGGACTTGATAGCTTTCTTTGCCTCAAATCTGATATCCAGGGGAAGGAGTTCAATCGCCCATTTTGCCACTCGACCAGTTGCATCTCTGTTGTGTAGAATCTCTGACAATGGGGCGTCGCTGACGACTGTGATGGTATGGTCAGAGAAGTAGTGAGCAACTTTCTTCGCGGTCATATAAATCCCATATACAAGCTTCTGATAATGAGGGTATCTTTGCTTCGATGGGGTCAGGACTTCAGAAATGTAATATATTGGGCGCTGAACTTTGAAGGCTTTCCCTTCTTCTTCCCGCTCGACCGTAAGTACTGTACTGACGACTTGTCCTGTGGCTTTAATGTAAAGCAGCAAAGGCTCTTTGCTGATCGGGGCAGCAAGCACCGGCTGGGTGGAAAGCAGGGCTTTTAGCTCTGCAAACGCTGCATCAGCTTCAGGAGTCCACTCGAACTTGTCTGACTTCTTCATCGGTCGGTAAAGAGGCAATGCCTTTTCATCGAGATGAGTGATGAATCGACTTAAAGCAGCCAAGCAACCAGTAAGCTTCTGAACATCGTGCACACGCACAGGTCTTTTCATTCGGAGTATAGTGCCCACTTTCTCTAGATTTGCGTCGATTCCTCGTTCGGAAATGAGGAAACAGAGCAATTTTCCGCCAGGAACTCCGAATGTGCACTTTGATGGATTAAGCTTGATATCATACCTCCTGAGGTTGGCAAATGTTTCAGCAAGGTCAGTCAGCAGGTCGGAACCTTTCCGTGACTTGACCACAATATCATCCATGTATGCTTCCACATTCCGACTGATTTGAGTGAGTAAACACTTCTGAATCATCCTCATGAATGTAGCTCCGGCATTGTTGAGGCCGAATGGCATAGTGACATAACAGAAGCACCTGAATGGGGTGATGAAAGCTGTTTTGATCTCATCAGCTCCATACAGATGGATCTGATGGTACCCGGAATAGGCGTCTAAGAAAGACAGCCACTCACATCCCGCAGTTGAGTCGACTATTTGGTCGATGCGGGGGAGAGGAAAATGATCTTTCGGGCAGGCCCGATTGATATGCTTAAAGTCAATGCACATGCAAAGTGACTTGTCCTTCTTGGGGACCATGACAACATTGGCGAGCCACTCGGAGTGGTAAATCTCGCGGATAAACTCTGTTGCTAAGAGCCGAGCCACCTCTTCTCTAATAGCCTTCCTTTTCTAGACGGCGGACCGTCGCAGATGTTCCTTGACAGGTTTTGCCTTTGAATCGACTCGTAGACGGTGCTCAGCCAGCCCCCTGGGTACACCTGGCATGTCAGAAGGTTTCCATGCAAAGATGTCCCAGTTCTCACGGAGGAACTGGATGAGCGCTTCTTCCTATTTGGGGTCGAGTGTTGTGGAGATATTAGTCAGAGCAGTGTTGGGGTCGATTGGGTGGATGTGAACTAGTTTTGTCTCACCGGACGACTGAAACACTGATTCCGTAGCGGGCTTCTTGGCTCGCAACAAATCACTCGGGTCTGCATTTCTCTGGTGTTCCTGCCACTCTTCTGCTACCATCTGAGCATCGGCGATCTTTGAGCCTTTCTGAAAGCACTCTTCCGCCTTCTTCCGATTGCCAGTAACAGTGATCACACCTTTGGGGCCAGCCATCTTTAATTTGAGGTATACGTAGCATGGTCGAGCCATAAAACGCGCATAAGCTGCCCTGCCCAAAATAGCATGATAGGCACTTTGGAAATCCACAACCTCAAATGTCAACTTTTCTTTGCGGAAGTTTTTGGAATCACCAAAAACCACATCGAGAGCAATCTGACCGAGTGACGCGGCCTTCTTGCCAGGAATGACTCCATATAAACTCATGTTGCTTGTGCTGAGTCTGGACATCGGAATGCCCATCCCTTTCAGTGTCTCTGCGTACATTATATTCAAACTACTGCCGCCATCCATCAACACTTTAGTCAGTCGAGTACCTTCGACGACTGGGTCGACCACCAGAGCTTGCCTCCAAGGGGTGGCTATGTGCGTCAGGTGATCAGACTGGTCGAATGTGATGGCCGTCTGAGACCACTTCAGATAATTGGGTGTCTCCGGAGCAACCATATTCACCTCTCGGTTTATAACTTTCAGTCGACTTTTGCTCTCAATGTCAGCAAAAATCACCAAAGTGGAATTGACCTGAGGATATTCCTCGTCACTATCCCCCTTGTCCTCCACTTTGTCCGACTCCTTTTCCTTATCCTTGGACTGTTTCCCTTGAAACTGCTGTATCAAGAGTCGACATTATCGAGTGGTATGCTTCGGGTAAATGAAATTACCCTCTTCATCTTTCTTCGTGTGGGTGTGACACGGAAAATCCATCACGTCATTTCCTTCTTTATCCTTCACTTTCTTGGGGTTCCAAGGCCCTTTGGGCTTCCCTTTGAACTTTCCTTGAGTCACGGCCAAGGCTTCTCCAGGAGCAGCTGGCTCGGCTTTCCGCTTTTGCTTCCGACTGGAGTTCCCTCCTCCGGTTTCCTGGGCGACTGACTTGTGTTTGCCACTCCGGAGCCGATCCTCTTCCTCACCATTGGCATATTTGTTGGCTATCTCCATCATTCGACTCAGAGACATGTCTCCGGTTCGACCGAATTTTAGGCTTAGCTCTCTGTACTTAACGCCTTCCTTGAAGGCACAGACTGCCTGGTGATCAGATACATTGTCTACCGTGTGATGTAATGTGATCCATCTCTGGATGTAATCTCTCAAAGTCTCATTCGACTTCTGCACACAAGATTGCATCTCTGTCGGTCCTGCTGGTCGCTTGCATGTTCCTTCAAACGTTCTGACAAACACCCGGGAAAGATCTTCCCACGTGTAAATGCTGCTGGGTGTCAACTGATTCAGCCATGCTCTGGCCGATCCTTCCAACATAAGAGGCAGATGTTTCATGGACACCTCGTCATTTCCGCCGCCGATCTGGACAGCCACTCGGTAGTCTTCAAGCCAAGTATCAGGTTTAGACTCACCGTTGAACTTACTGACACCAGTCGCCAACCTGAAGTTGGGGGGAATCACTGCGGCTCTGATGGCTCTGCTGAAACACTCTGATCCTGAGACATGCACTCGGCTGCTGGTGGGTACATCTCTGTCGTGACCCTCTCTGTGAGCTCTGTTCTGGTCGACCAGACCATGAACGATGATGGACCTCGCATCAAAGCCTGGTTCCCTGGGGTCGACTGAAATCCCTTGCCCACCACTGTGCTGGCGTCTATCATCCTGCTGTCGAGGTGCGTAGGATCCACCCCTTGGGGGAGGGGTGGGCACTCGACGTCGATCATCGTGATCGAATCGGTGATCATACTACTCACGGTTCTTGTACTGATCGTGCCGGTCTCCATGCCCCTCACGCCTCGGGGGCGATCTGGGGCTATGAGCCGACTGGACTGTATTCGCGGCCACGGATCTGCTGTGAATCTTGTCCCGCGACTGTGATACAGCTGAATTTTGATCTCCTGTTGCCCGAAGCAAATCTCTGATCTGCATCAAGCCTCTGCCAGCCTCTGACTGGGAAGGCTGAATTGATTCTGCTATACGGGCTGCAGCTGCTAAATTCTGAATCGGAGTTCGATATACCTGAGTCGGTGGTGGAAAGAGCTGACGTCGACTGGAGTCCGGGACCCGTTGCCGCGCACGCTCGTCGAGTGCTCGCTGAAGGTTCTCCAGTCGAGTGCGCTCAGCCAAGTTGGCCAAGTGCGCGTCCTCTAAGGCGCGAGCCTCAGGGGTTTCTCCAACGATAGGAGTGTGAAGTGCATCCATGTTCCGGCGGCGAAGTTCTTCCCTCTGCAGCGAATTGAGGGGCTCGGGGAGGTATTCCTCATGGGCGTGCGATGGATCGCCTCCGCCGTCACCTCCCTTGGTGCCAGGAAAGCCGGGGGGACCGTGTGGTCCATTGACAATCAGGACCTCCACCCCTGGATCACTGCTGTCACACTCGGATGCAGTGTGGAGCCAGCCGAACAGGCCGTAGAGAGATTCGTCGGGCTCGATTACCGCGACTTGGGCGGTGGTCGACTGGCGAGCCACCGCGTGCCTCACCCACCGCTGAAGCCTCGACCGACCGGAGCGCTTGCGCCGGCGGGAAGCAGGGAGGGAGGATGACACAAAAACCGGTCGATACTGGGTCGACGGTTGCCGCAGGAGGATGCCGCGGACGCACGCGCGAAAGTGCATCGCTCCGCGGACTGGGAGCGCGTCGACATCGAGCGGAGCCTCCTGAAGCCAGGCAGAGTCGTCAGCGACGAACGTGAGCGCGCCAAGACGGATCTCGCGGCCCTCAACCAAAACTCCGCCTGAAACCATGATGAAGGAGATCGGAAAAAATTGCAACTTCTCCAATAAGTCGCTACAACACCTGCCCCACGGTGGGCGCCAACTGTCGTGGTTCTACGTCTGACAGTAATGTAGGGGTTACTAATGGAGAGGCAAGATCCTAGCTATGGAGTAGTTGTACACGCAAGAGTTTTACGAGTTCAGACCCTTCTCGGAGGAAGTAACAACCCTACGTCTCGGAGCCCGGAGGCGGTCGACTGGATTATATGCGTATGAGTTACAGGGGTGTGAATCCTTTACACTGAAGAGGGGTGGCTTATATAGAGTTCGCCAGGCCCGTCCAGCCCTCAGTTATGCAGGTTTTAAATTACACTAAGACTGAGGGTTACTGGTAACGCCCACATAAAGTGCTATGAAGACCATAAAGGCTACTTAATGACAGACCGTTGCGTGCAGAGTGACTTTAGATCTCCTGGCCGTCGAGTGGTTAGCTTCATGGTCGAGTGATTATCTTCATGGTCGAGTGTTCCCGAGTCTGTCGAGTGGAACACCTCTAGGTCGACTGACAGATGGTTTCTTCTAGAAATGTTCTTGGGTAGGGTAGTTTAGACAGGTCCATGACCCTACCCTAGGTACATAGCTTCATCAGTCACCTTAGTAGCTACTGCGGTAGATGATACACCTCCCCCTGCACCTGATGCACGTCTCCTCCACTTTGCAACACAAACTTGAGCACCACCTTGAAAAGTGCATGGAAAAAACCAGATTAAGTAACGAAAAGGTAATTTGACCCATAAGCTTGGTCGGAAAAAGCGGTAGGCGTAAGCGAGGCGGTTGGCCTTCGCCTAGTGCATAGGCGGTTCCTAAGTGCCCTAGGCGCAGCCTAGGCGGTAATATAGTTTTTACTCGTAGTGTATTTGTGATTATTATATGGGTGTTGACATTAGTTTATGGCATATAAATAAGTTAATTGTCGTCTACTGCCATTGGAATATAATCAGTTTCGCATATCAGTGCAGTATGTGGCATGATTTCTTGCTTGGGTAGGCAATTCCTTGCTTGCCCTGCCTAGACCTTGATTTATGCCCTAGGCGAGGCGTTTGGCCATTGCCTAGCGCCTAGGCGTGCCTAAGCGCCTCCTAGGCACTGCCTTTTCCAACAGAGCCCATAAGTAAAAAAGGTGGTTGTGTCTTGAGCATGACACTTACCTCATCTTCCTCTGCCTCCACATCACTACGGGCAGGGCGTGGCTGACGATCAGCAGGACATTTCGAGTTCCGACAAGAAGGACGATTTGCAGAACCCTTAATTAAGCAAGCCAACGCACATAAAAAAGCATATAAGTTTTACTCCCCCCTCATCCCCAAATCACATTGGTAGCCAATTAGATCACCGAGGCAGCCAACTGAGTATGATAACTTGTGCAACTGGACAATATAAGACTATCTAACTGAGTATGGTAACTTGTGCAACTGGACAAAATGTGGATAGCCAAGTAATTCAATGAGGCAGCCAACTCATTAGAAAAGAAAACTTGTGCAATTGGACAAAATTTAGGTACTCAACTGGTAGAACCAGTCATCCAACTGAGTAGGGTAACTTGCAACTGGACAGCCAACTAGTATAACCAGGCAACCAATTGAGCAGGATAATTTGTGCAAATGCACAATGTATGGACACCAACTAGTATAATCATGCAGCCAACTGAGTACAAAATGTGTGCAACTAAACAAAAATGAACAAATCAGGAACCTGCGGCTGAGCAACAACAAAATGGACATCAAAATTGCTCAATAGGCGCTATCGTCGTGCATCCTGTGCTACCTGTCATACACCGGCGCAAAGCGCTGACCCACCACACATTCCCGTGCCCCTGAACAACTTCCCCGTTGTGCCATGAATCCCGAACACCGCCGTGCCGTGCTACCGCTACAGCAAAATCAACCGAATGAGATGTGCAAAATGCTACAGCAAAATCGCCCATGTGAGGAGATTTGGCGCAGTTCGAACCCTAGGAATCCTTCCCTCACAGTCTGCCACCACCGGCGCAAAACACAAACGACCTTGTCCCCCGCCGAGACAGAGAGAGGGAGTAGAAGTAGTGGGGTACCTGCGACACCGACGAGGACCAACGATTCCTCACGGAGAGGCACCCACAGTCCCGCCGCCGACTTGAGAACTCCGTCGCACCTCCCCTGCATCACGGCCGGCACGGTGAGCGGTCGGTTCCCCAACGAGACAGAGAGAGGGAGGAGAAGCAGTGGAGTACCTGCCACGCGGACCCGTCGCCGATTTAGGAACTCCGCTGCGCCTCCCCTCTGTCGCGTCCCATTCGGTGGAGATGAATCGAGAAGGAGAGGGGAGAAATGGGGGGAGAGCAACGACGAGGAGAGATTTCAGCCTGCACTTTCGAAACAGCCGCCCACGAACAAGGATAGAACCACCCACGACCCGCGGCAGAACCGATCCCGACCAGGCGGCACCTGGCGCACGAGCGAGGCGATCGCTGCCCGATCGTGCAGCCAGGAAGCGGCCGCTCGGTTCGCCCAGAAAGTGCGCGTGCACTTTTTAGATTTCAGGTTTTATTTTTTGCGAGATAAATCGTTACAACACCGATCAAGGACAAACTCGGAAGATCTCCAAACACGCCTGCTCTCCCTACCCAAGATCCTACTGGACTCCCGGCCATCCAACCACATGGGCGCTTGGGGAACCAATGACTGTAATTCTTTTTTTATCTCTTTTCTTATTTTTATTTTACACAAAACACTAACCATATTCTAACAATGTTTTTTTTTTTGCGGTGTTACCACAATGATTTGAGCGTACACATTGCCCCATAAATAGTTCTACAATATATGAAATATTCAAAATTCACAAACCAATGTGAAATTCAATATTCAAACCCATTTTCATTTGATAATTACTCCCTATGTAAACTAATATTAAGACCCTTTAGCTCTAAAAAGTCTTATATTAGTTTACGGAGGGAGAAAGAGACAAATAAAATATGCATAAGCAGTGATGTTGCACCACTTCTTACTTTCGTTGAAACGACGATGCCACTTCCACCTCACTTATCAACCAACAACAAAGGCCTTCGCCTCCTCCATTCTCCACAAGTGGTTGAGCAACAACAAAGCGCTAGCTGGCCGTTCTGCACTTTGCGGTGGATTAAATCAAGTCATTGAGAAGCATGTTGGTTCAGTTTAAGTGAAATGGGTTTGCCTTACTCCCGTAGACACATTGATAGGCTTATGTTGATAATTGTTATGCTTTCAACTGTTGTCTTTTTTTTAGCTGCTCAAGGATGGTTTGATACATGAAGAACAAAAGTTTATGTGTGATATGCGTCTAGCATTTTTTGTAAGGAACTAACTTCAAGGCTTATGTATATGCCGCATTGCACAAAAAAAACATGGAATCTTGTGTGCATGTCGCATCTTGTTAAAATTGATGAATCTTACTAGATGTTGAATGTGATGTTCCATTTGTTGGGGGTTTCAAAGAGCACTCTACACACAACTATGCATATATACATTTCTCTGTTGGCATCTTTGAGTTGGCTTGGTTTGAACGAGAAGGCTTCCTTGATCTTGTGGCCAGAGAGTGGGCTAAGGATTCAGAGGGAAGTCTACACTTCAGTGCTGGCAGAATAAGATTAGGCACTTGAGGAGTTTCCTGTGTGGGTGGGCTAAGCATCTTAGCGGGATTTATAAGGTTGAAAAGGAAAAACTCCTTGCCCTTATTCAGTCCCTGGATGTAAAAGCAGAAACCACGATACTGCCGGCTGCGGAGCTTCATGCCAAGCTCGAGGCGGAATTGAGGCTGAAAGAACTTCTTAGAGAAGAAGAGTTGAAGTGGGTGTTGCGAGCCAAGGTCCTGCGAGTAGTCCAGGGGAACGCGAACACCCAATTCTTTCATATGATCGCTAATGGTAAGCATTGAAAGAAGAGGATCTTTCAGCTTGAGCAAGATGAGGGTACAATTGTAGGACAGGAAAACCTAAAATTGTACATTACCGAGTACTATAAGCAGCTGTTTGGCCCTCCAGAAGAGAACTGTGTGTCTCTGGATGAGTCAAGGGTTGAGGATGTTCCTCAACTCACAGCGGTGGAGAATGATATTCTTGCGGCTCCTTTCTCGGAGAAAGAGGTGCTGGAGGCCATCTCGCAAATGAAGAATAACAAGGCGCCGGGCCCTGATGGATTCCCAGCGGAGTTTTATAAGAAATGCTGGCATATCATTAAAGGGAATTTGTTGCCTATGTTTAATGATCTGTTTGCTGGACAACTTCATCTTTTTCAGCTCAATTTTGGAACGATCACCCTTCTTCCTAAGAAAACAGAGGCTGTGAGAATTGAGCAATTCAGGCCAATCTGTCTTCTTAATGTTAGTTTCAAAATTTTCACCAAGGTCGGGACAAATAGGCTCACACAGATTGCGCATACTATTGTGCAGCCTATCCAAACGGCTTTCATGCCGGACAGGAATATCCTTGAGGGGGTAGTGGTCCTTCATGAAACGCTCCATGAAATTCACACGAAAAAACTGGATGGAGTAGTTTTCAAAGTGGATTTCGAAAAAGTGTACAACAAAGTCAAATGGCCATTCCTTCAACAGGCCTTGCGTATGAAGGGTTTTGATGAGGCTTGGCGACGCCAGGTAGAATCCTTTACGCAAAAAGGTAGTGTTGGAATTAAAGTAAATGATGATATCGGGCACTATTTTCAGACACACAAAGGCCTGAGGCAAGGAGATCCAATGTCCCCTATTTTGTTCAACATTGTGGTTGACATATTGGCAATCCTAATAGGTTGGGCAAAGGAGGCCGGTCAGGTGGGTGGCTTGGTGCCCAACCTAGTTGATGGGGGGTGTCCATTCTGCAGTACGCTGATGATACTATAATCTTTATGGAGCATGACCTGGCAAAAGCGAGAAATATGAAGCTGGTGTTATGCTTATTTGAACAATTGTCTGGGTTAAAGATTAACTTTCATAAAAGCGAGTTGTTCTATTTTGGTAGAGCCAAGGAGGAACATGAGGCTTATAGGCAATTGTTTGGTTGTGAATTAGGGGCTTTATCTTTCACCTACCTAGGTATACCCATTCACCATCGTAAGCTAACAAACCGAGAGTGGAAATGCATCGAGGATCGGTTTGAAAAGAAACTTAGTTGCTGGAAGGGAAATATTATGTCATATGGGGACCGGTTAATTCTTATTAATTCGGTGCTCACGAGTATGCCGATGTTCCTACTATCTTTCTTTCAGGTTCTAGTTGGAGTTAGGAAAAGGCTGGACTTCTACCGATCAAGATTTTTTTGGCAGAGTGATGAACTTAAGAGAAAGTATAGACTCGCCAAGTGGGATGTTATTTGTCGACCAAAGGACCAAGGGGGTTTGGGTATCGAAAATCTTGAGGTCAAGAACAGATGTCTGCTTAGTAGTGGTTGTACAAGCTTTCAGTTCCGACCGATGCAACTTGGGCGCAGATTCTTCGTAACAAGTATCTGCAGTCCAAAACTTTGTCACAGGTGACAGTGAGATCAACTGATTCGCCGTTTTGGAAGGGGCTTATGAGAGTCAAGGCAACTTTCTTTAATAGAACAAAGTTTATTGTCGGTGATGGCAATGATACACGTTTCTGGGAGGACACTTGGCTGGGTGATACACCATTAGCACTACAGTACCCAACCTTGTATCGTATTGTCCAGCGACGTGATGCGCTAGTTGCAACGATTATGCAGTTCATTCCCCTTAATATTCAGTTTCGGCGGGTGCTTGTTGGTGAGAGATGGGAAGCTTGGCTCCATCTGGTGCGTAGACTGATGGAAGTCCAGCTAGCTCAACAGCCCGATCAATTGTGTTGGAAACTTACTAGGAATGGACAATTTACTGTTAAGTCGATGTACATCGATGTTATTAACTCCGCTGTCATTCCTAGCTCCAAACATGTTTGGAAAGTAAAAGTGCCTTTGAAAATTAAAGTGTTTATGTGGTTTGTTCATAAACAGGTTATTTTAACAAAGGATAACTTGGTCAAGCGCAATTGGACAGGATCCACTAGGTGTAGTTTCTGTGATCAGGACGAGACCATTAAGCATCTCTTCCTTGACTGTCCTTTGGCGAGAATTCTGTGGCGCATCATGCAAATCGCCTTTAATATTACTCCTCCGAGTACGGTCGGGTCGTTATTTGGAACATGGCTGGATGGGATAGAATCCGATACAACTAGACATACCCGTGTAAGAGTGTATGCGTTGTTATGGGCAATTTGGAACTGCAGAAATGATTTGGTTTTTAACAGAATAACTACTATTTATTTTTTGCAAGTTATATTTCGTGCTACGGCGCTCATCCGTATGTGGTCCTTACTCACTCCGACGGAGGCCAGGGAGCATTTGGTTACTGGATCTGTCCGGTGGGAGATGGTAGCGCGGGATATCTTCAACCGGTTTGGTTGGCGGTCATGTAATAGGATAGGCAATTAGTTTTCCTATCTTTATTTTAACAGCCGTTGTGGCTCTTTGGCCTTTTCTTGATTTGGCATCGAGGCTCTTTGTGAGCTCGCCTTTATTTTGTTGAAGACTATGACATTGTTGAACCTATTTTATTTTATTGAAGTGGCCGTATGCATCGTTCTGATGCAGAGGCCGGGGAATCCCCCCTTTTCGAAAAAAAATAACAAAGTATACTAATCTGACACCTTCTTCATAAACTTACATTGCAGGCCATCTACAAATACAAGAAAACTGCATCTCCAGGTCTTAGCTGAAAAGAGGATACCAAATCACAACCAGAAACCTGACACAATCCTAGCAATCACATAGTAGTACAACAACGGGTCCTCTCCTTCATTATTTCTCTCATCCGGTTCAACCGAAGTTTCATCACATGGAGTGTCCAGAGGAAATCCACAGAAGCCAGAATTATTGGAGTAAATGGATGGGTCGGTTAATGTTTGAATCTGACCCCCGACAGGTATCTTACTGGACAAAAAATTGCTAGAGACATTCAACATGCTGATCCCCGGTAAGCTCGCGATGCTAGGAGGAATGGTTCCTATAAGTTCATTATATGATAGATCAAGGGACTCGAGAAAAGTCAAACCACCAATATCTTTAGGAATACCGCATGACAAATGGTTTCTTGATAGGTTCAGGAACCGGAGGCCCTGAAGGTCAGTTAGCTAATAAATTACCTGACAAATCAATGCCAGCTAATAAATCGACCTTTCCTTGGAAACTTTGCTCGTGGCCCTTCCAAATCATGTATACTGGTCCCATGAGCATTCTTACAGTCGAAAGATTTTTTGGATTTCCCATGGCGGTCAAGTTGCCTAAGGCTACAGCGATTGAGCCGGTCAAGCTATTGTTGGCTATGTTGAGCAGGTGAAGTTGTGAAAGCCATGATAACTCCAGAGGAATTTCTCCGGTGAAGTAGTTTGATCTGAGGCAAGGATTCTCAATGATGAAACCTGACTTCTGATCCATGGAGGGATAGCACCAAAGAACCTGTTGTTCCCAATGTCTGTGCTCTCCAGCCAATTGCAGCCCCTTAGGACTGGCGGAAAGGTACCAACAAAGCCATTTCGAGCGAGAGAAAATGACCTTAGATGGCAGTTGTGGTTCTCCACAGCCACGGGGATTTTACCTGAGAAGGAATTGTTGGATAGATACATGAACTCCAGAGTGTGCAAGTTCCACCAGCAGTGCGGGAGCTTCCCAGTAAGCCGATTATTCGACAGGTCCATGTATATCAGAGAGTGGAAGTTGCACCAGCAGTTTGGGATCACTCCACTGAGCCGGTTGTTCGACATATCCAGTCCCTGGATGAGGAGGAGCCTACAGAGCTGGTGCGGGATGTTACTGACGTGGTTGTTGTTGTGGAGCTGGAGCGTGACGAATTCTGCATGTCACCAAGCCACGGTGGGATGGAGCTGTTGAACCTATTTGTGCTGAGGTCGAGATTGTCCAATAAGTTGCAACCTTCTAGGTGTGGGAAGGTTCCAGCAAAGGCATTTCTGGCTAGACTTAGGGAAATGAGAGAGCAGTTGTGGCTGGCCTTAGTCATTGGGACTTCACCTGAGAAGTAGTTATTGGATAGATCCATGAATCGCACAGCCTCCAGGTTCCACCAGCAGTCCGGGAGCTCCCCAGTCCCCACTGAGCCGGTAGTCCGACATGTACAATATCTGGATGGAGATGAGCCCGCAGAATTGGTGCGGGATGGCACCGACGAGGCTGTTGTTGTGGAGCCTGAGGTTGACGAGGCTGCGCATATCACCGAGCTGCGGCGGGATGGAGCTGTTGAATCTGTTGTTGCTGAGATCAAGCACGACGAGGGGGCGCAGCAACGAGATGCTTGCTGGGATGGCGCCGCTGAGGTTGTTCTCCCTGAGGTCCAGAACGGCTAGCGCAGGCAGCGCTGCCGTGTCAAGCGTGTCGAGCCCGCCCGAGAGACCGAGTCCCGGAGCAGTAGCACCGTCACATGTTCGGCGTCACAGGACACGCCGACCCAGTCACAGGCCGGCGCGGCACTGGTCCAGCCCGAGAGCGCGGCTGCCTCCGATAGGCTGGACTTCCATGCTAGAAGGGCGTACGTCGCGCTCCGATGTCACCACGGCAACTGTCAACGCCGGGATGGCGGCCGCCAGCAGGAAGAGCGTGGCGGTGCCGGCGAGGTGAGCGTGGGCGCGTGGCCTCCTCACGTCCCGGAGCGACCTGGGGTGAGAATAGTTGAGCCGGAGAAGTCTAGTCCGCATCTCCGAAGAACGCACACCCGTATGTATGGATGGACCGACCCACGGGAAACGCCGAGTACGTGCGCTTCGTGTGGCAGAAAAAACAGTCACGAGTTGTTCAACTGTATGCATACGGCAGGCAGGCACCGCGACAGGGCGACGAATGGCGCCATTAGACTTCTTCAAACATCACCA
Organism: Triticum aestivum; assembly: GCF_018294505.1. Taxonomy (NCBI): domain Eukaryota; kingdom Viridiplantae; phylum Streptophyta; class Magnoliopsida; order Poales; family Poaceae; genus Triticum; species Triticum aestivum. Next base: position 26,884,434 of record NC_057810.1, read on the forward strand.
AGCAAGGACGACAAAGTCGGAAGATCCCTGGACGCCCGCCCGCCCGCCGTACCAACCCAAGATCCGGGGCTCCCAGTCCGGTCACATGCACGCGCGTTCGGGAAGCCTAGGCTGAGTACAGTTGTACTGATTTTGTTTTACCTGAAATACATATCGAATGTAAAAATTTTGCTAGGGGAGGATCTATCCATGGAACAATTTCGTTCGCTGGGAGAACTCCCCGGTGCGACCTAGCAGCCCGGCAGGCTTTTTAATAGGCCTCCCGCTCCTGGCGTAATCGTTATGCCAAAAAAAAAAAGACATAAAAAAAGGTATCAGTTTCCTGCTGACTAAGACCAAGGCCCAGTTCTTTTGCCAGAATCTGGGGATTCTTCCAGAATCCGACCCCTACCCAGCTTCTTCCAGAATCTTTGAGCCCTATTTGTTTTACAATCTTGTCTAATTAGGCCCTAACTAGATAGGATTGTAAAACAAATGAGGCTCAAAGATTCTGGAAAAAGCTGGGTCGGGGTTGGATTCTGGGAGAATCCCCAGATTCTGGCAAAAGAACTGGGCCCAAGTCTTGAAACCGAATTTGGATCTGACTTTAGAAAGCAAAAACAAAATAAAACAAATTTCCATACATATAATAAACTGCCATCGTGTACAAATGGATCAGATAAAAAATGTGCTGAAAATTGAAATTTGCAATGTCTAAAGAATACAAAATAACCAGCTGGTGGGGGTATGTCTCTACAGAAATTTAGCATTGTGGGAAAATATGTAAAAATTAAGTTTAGAAACCAAAAAATATTGTGAAATTGTCATCAGGTTATAAAAACACTAATGAAAATGTTATAAATGCCGTGTGATGAGCTTGCATCGTTACCTTAGTGAGGGCGTTCTCTAGTTGCTTTGTAATTGTGCTGGCCGGTCTTCATTGGCAGGCATCGGAAACTAGGATGAAAATTCTTGTCTTGGCTGTCTCCGGCCAGACAGGGCAATGATGGCGCAAGGATGTTTGTCTTCTTGAAGACGTAGCTATAGAAGAGGTCGACTTAGTCGCAGGTATTTCTCCATAATAACTAATAAAATAGGTTGTATGCATGATAATGATGTAGAAGCTTGGCATTTTAACCTACTTTTCAAAGAGAAAAATCTAATTGCATATCTAGACAATCTTTATTCTTGTTATATCCCTTAGAATTAGAAAAAAGATTTAAAACTATTAGTCGCCTATTTTATCCCCCCCCCCTCTCGGATCCCCCTCCTCTAGTTGACCGTACTGATCATTTGAGCAGGGTTGGTAGTGTCGCCAGCACGTGCGTATAAAAGGAAGACAAAGGAAGGACGTGCGGGCGGCCACTCGACTTATAAGGGAGGTCAAGAGTTTTGTGTTTTAGAAAAGGACGACTGGACGTTAGCATTAGATCCGAACGATCCCCGCGATTCACTCCTCCCGTCCTCGATCCCATCCCACCGCTTCTCATCGACACTAGTAGAAAAGGGGGCAATGGTCCAGGCCAGGTCAGCCTATTAGTCCCGGTTCAATCCAGAACCGGAACCAATGGGGGCATTGGACCCGGTTCGTGAGCCCCGGGGGCCGGCCGGGCCACGTGGGCCATTGGTCCCGGTTCGTCTGGACCTTTTGGTCCCGGTTGGTTGGACGAACCGGGACCAATGCGCCTCGCTCCTGGTCCACCACCATTGGTCCCGGTTGGTGGCTTGAACCGGGACCAAAGGCTGACCTTTAGTCCCGGTTCACGCCACCAATCGGGACGAAAGGGTTGGCCCTCGTTGCGGTCAGAGTTTAGTCCCACCTCGCCAACCGAAGGGGAATCAGACCGGTTTATATGCCCCTCCCTCTCTCCCCTTGTTGAGCTCCTCTCAAAATGAAAATAGATGCCCTTATACAGGAAATTTAATCTAAATTCATATGAATTTCTCTAAAATTAGTAGAAATTTATTATGAATTTAGGTTAAATTTTCTCTACAAGCGCATCTATGCTCATTTCTGAGCAGTTTTTTATATAGTTTTTTTTTCTTTTCTGCTATATTTATTTTTTTTCTTTTTATTTCTGAGTTGTAATAAGTTATTAAAAATAAGCATCTATGCTCATTTTTTAGTTAAGTTAATCACAACTATTTTTTCTATTTATTTCTAAATTGTAATAAGTCATTAAAAATAAGCATCTATGCTCATTTTTTAAGTAAAGTTAATCACAACTATTTTTGCTTCTATTTATTTCTGAGTAGTTTTTTATATAGTTTTTTTTCTTTTCTGCTATATTTATTTTTTCTTTTTATTTCTGAGTTGTAATAAGTCATTAAAAATAAGCATCTATGCTCATTTTTTAGTTAAGTTAATCACAACTATTTTTTTTCTATTTATTTCTGAATTGTAATAAGTCATTAAAAATAACCATCTATGCTCATTTTTTTAAATAAAGTTAATCACCACTATTTTTGCTTCTATTTATTTCTGAGTAGTTTTTTATATAGTTTTTTTCTTTTCTACTATATTTATTTTTTCTTCTTATTTCTGAGTTGTAATAAGTCATTAGAAATAAGCATCTATGCTCATTTTTTAGTTAAGTTAATCACAACTATTATAAATAAGTCATTAAAAATAAAAAAGAGGCGCAATGCTCGTTAATTTGCTTCAAGCCTTTCGGAATAGTGTCAACTGCACTACACATAGCTCTGTGCAGTCTACCCCTATTCCTCAAGGCTTGAAGCTAACCAACATGCAGGTGAGCATTGAGCCTCTTCTTCATCGTCTCTGCACTCAGGGCTTATAAACAGCTGCGAGTGCCTCTCGCTTGGCGAGGTGGGACTAAAAAAACAGCTGCAGAAAGAATCCACGAAAAAACAGTTGCAGAAAATAAAAAATTAGCCGGGTCCATTGGTACCGGTTGGTGGAGCCAACCGGTACCAATACACCTCTTTGGTACCGGGTGGTGCCACCAACCGGTACCAATGCCCGCCTTTTGTCCCGGTTGGAGCCACCAACCGAGACCAAAGGTCCCTGTTTCCCGCCCTTTGGGCTGCCGAAAAGAGGCCTTTGGTCCCGGTTGGTGGCTCCAACCGGGACAAAAGGAGGGCATTGGTACCGGTTTTCCGTACGAACCGCGACCAAAGCCTTTGCTATATAAGTAGCACTGCCGCCCCGCCCCGAGTTCGATCTCTCCCGACGCCGCGTGCCGTCCCCTGCCGCCACCTCGCCGTCGCCACCCCGCCCCGACGCCGTCGCCGCCCCGCCCCGCGACGGCCCCGCCCCGACGCCATCGCCGCCCCGCCCAGACGCGCGCCGTCGCCGCCGCGCCCCTCTTCCGTCGCCGCCCGCCCTGCCGCCCGCCGCCGTCGCCGCCCCGCCCCGACGTCGCCGCCCGCCCTGCTGCACCTCGGCGTCGCCGTCGCCGGCCGTGAGCAACTTTATTTTATTTTTGTTAGATTTTTTTTAGATTTTTTTGTTAGTTCATAGATTTATTTATTAGATTCGATTTGTTGTAATTTAGATATGTACTTCATATTGTGTAATTTAGATTATGTACTTAATTTGTTCATATTATGTTAGATTTTTTTTAGATTTTTTTGTTAGTTCATAGATTTATTTGTTAGATTAGATGTGGTGTAATTTAGATGTGTAGTTCATATTGTGTAATTTAGATTGTGTAATTAATTTGTTCATATTATGTTAGATTTTTTTTCTGTTAGTAGATTTTTTTTGTTAGATTTTGTTAGATTTTTTCTGATTTTTGTTAGATTATGTTAGTTTTATTAGATTTTTTTGTAGTTCATAGATTTTTTTTGTTGGATGTCTAGTATATTAGATGTGTAGTTCATAGATTTTTTATCATATATATGCAAAGATCGAATATGTCAAATTTTTATGATTTTTTTCTGTTCATAGAATCTTTATGATTTTTTTCTGTTGTAGTTTTGTTTATAGAATTTTAATGATTTTTTTGTTCATAGTACGTATTTAGAAAAATGAAAAAAATAAGAAGAGAAAGTGTTTAATATAATTAGTTAGAAAAACACTAGTTTATTTTTAGTAAGTACTACTTTATTTTATTTATAGTAAGTGCTTCATATATAGTTGAACTAGCTAGTTGATTTAATAAACTACTTTATTTTATTATATATAGAAGTAGTTTTTTATTAGTAAGTACTACTTTATTTATTTATAGTAAGTGTTTAGTAGTTGAACTAGCTAGTTGATTTAATTAATAAAACTACTTTATTTAACTATATATAGAAGTAGTTCCCGCATCGACGTCGGCGATGCCTATCCCGCATCCTCGTCTTCGTCGACTCGGCGGTGGAGGCTTGCTTGATCAGGGCCATGTTCGGGACTGGGCTCCGCCGGGCTGGTATTGGGAGGTGCTACCTTCCGGGGGACGTAGGCTGGTGAGGAGGCACTCCATTGTTGACCTGATCCTTGTTTGGTGGCGGTCGCGTGGGCCAGTGATGGTGTCGAGGCTTCCGGACACCGCGGAGGTGGTACGTCACCGTGTCAGTGAGGAGGACGAGCACGTCCGTCGCTACATGGTTGCATTGGAGGGCAGGTTCGACAATACCTGGCAGGTTCTCCAGGGATCTCACTGGAGCTATGATCCTGTGATGGTTCCTTATCTTTGGGTGTCCATCGCCGGCGTCGATACCCGTCGGGCGCTACGGTTCTAGTTGTATTAGTGATGCTATATTAGTGATAATATTCGACGATGTACGGACACCAAGAGATGATATACTTTTGCTTATAATTATTGAATGCATGCTAATTTCAATACTATGATTTGGTTTTGCTTATTTTATGATTTGGTTTTGCTTATTGAATGCTCATATTGGATAAGTTCTCCTTCATTCCCGTGTGCTAGACAATTTGATGTAATAATGCACTCGGGAATGAAAGGAGGAGCTACGTACATCACCGATAGTCAACACGTGATTAATAATCTAGTTTAATATTTGAATTATGAACATATAGGCCGGAAATGTCGTACTCGGACGACGAGAACCGCCCGGGGGAGTGCGACTGGTGCCACGACGACCGAGGTATCTGCGACAGGTTCATTGAGCTGGACAAAGATCATCGCTTCAGCATTAAGCTCGAGGAGACCTTCGATGTTCATACGGTACGCAACCGATGACAATAGTTTTTTTTCGTAATTACTCATGACTTCAACTATTTTAATCATGACAATATTTTTCATGTTTTCCAATTCGACTAGCTTATCCCATGCTTTGCAAGACGCTATGTCTTGGAGAGGATGGGCTTTGAAGACCATGAAAGTTTCAAAACCAAAAAAATTATCCTAAGTACCCATCATGGTGTGGATTTGCAAGTAAAGTTGTACAATGCTCAGGGTGTAACCCATTTTGGTTGTAAAAATTGGTAAGCACTTTGCAAGATGTATGGTTTTGATGAGGGTATGCTTGTCACCGTGGATCTTGGTGATCCCACAATCGAGCAAGAGATACCTACGATTTTCGTCCTTGTGGATACACCTCCAATTCTTCCCCCATGTGAGCTTAACATAGTTATTAAGTAATTTATATTGTTTATTTCAAAATACTTGACAACTTATTCTCCATTGACAGCTTATTTTCATTCTTCAAAGAATGTGCGGAAGATGGTAGACAGAACCTACTACACCGAAGGCTCCGAACTAACTTATCAGGAGAAAAATCATCTGTTCGCATTTTGTACTGATCTTGAGAATTACAATGTCTACAATCAAACTCCTCAACATTATGGTCAATACGTGCCACTAGTGCACGTGTTGAACTACGGTAACTACCATGGAGATACCCTGGTAAGATTTTTTACTATTACGACATTCGTGCATCTTTTTGCACACTTCTAAAACTAGTACATCATATCATTGCTAACTACGAAGTTATTACTATGTTTTTCAACAGATAATCCCGAATGATTGTGTGCCTCATCTGATGTATACACACGGTAGCCTTCATGTTTTGAACATACAACCAGGTCTTCCTACGAATCTGAACTGTCCATACCGGGTTTCTAAAAGAAGTGGAGACATGACAATCAAAGAATGGAAAAAATGTATGGACAGTCATAAGGAGCTTCTTGGAAGCAACATTCAGCGAAGGGAAAAAATTGGAGACAGGATGATCGCCATTCTTCATAATGGATAGTCAGGGTCTATATTGTTTTATGCTATTTTACCTTAAGGGTGTTTAGGTCCTACCTGATACTGATGATCATGTGCTAAGAACAATTATGTAGGGTTGGGTTCGATGACTATGAGGATGATGATTGTATGACTTATTATTAATAATGAGTAGAAGTTGTATGATGATGCATGATTAGTAGGATGAGTACTTGTTATTATATATGCTGATGTATGCGAGCATGCATGAGTTATTATATCAGCGGGTAAAATGAACATATATAGCAGCAGCGTTGGTAAACCAAGGACGAAGATATAAGAGAGGACACTTCTCTCTATTAGCTAGCTAATATAACAACCTAAAAATAACCCCCAAAACCCCTAAATCAGCCACTTTCCAAAAAAACATGGACTTTTGGTCCCGGTTGGTGCCACCAACCGGGACCAAAGGCCCCCTGACTGGGCTCGGCGCACAGGGCCACGTGGAGGCACATTAGTCCCAGTTCGTGTTTGAACTGGGACTAATGAATGGAGGTATTAGTAACGACCCATTAGTCCCGGTTCATGAACCGGGACTAAAGGCCCTTACGAACCGGGACTATTAGGTGTTTTTCTACTAGTGCGATCCCGCGATTCACTTCTCCCGTCCTCGATCCCATCCCACCGCTTCTCCCGCTTCTTTTTTTGAACGATCGATCCCGCGATCCACTTATCCCGTCCTCGACCCCATCCTACCGCTTCTCCCACTTCATTTTTATTTTCTAGCGTGGTAGAAAAAATATGGTAAAAAGTGGTGAGAGGTAGGACTTAAACCCACTACCTCTTGATTCAATATCACCTGTCATATCCATCTGGTCCAATTTCAAGTTTTGATCACAAAGAATGCCAATAAATATTTGTATTTGTACATACGTGACCAGAAAAACAAGCTGTTTTTCTTTCTTTCCTTTTTATTTACCAAATTTTCACTCCTTTTGTACATGCTAATCCATGCACCACAGATCTGATAACTCACGCACCGCTGTAAAGAACATGATAATTTATACGCACGAACCTGATAACTCACACACAAACACCGTGATAACACACGCACAACAAATATTTTCGCCCAAGTAAAAAGTTACTGTGATGTTTGTACATAAGTTATCAGCATTGTGGGCACACAAAAGTTACCGGAGTTGCATTTTAAACAACCTTTTTTCCACAAATTAAAGTTATCAGGGTGTTTGTACCTAAGTTATCAGGTTTGTTGGCGTATATTACCATGCTATTTATACAGAATTTAGAACGGATATGTCTTCAAGATTTTTTTCCCCGGATAAAAATTACCGTGGTGTTTGGACCTAAGTTATCAGGTAAGCAGTGCGTATATTATCATATTATTTTACACATAAGTAATTGAAGATATGATTTTAAGAAAGAAAAATCACAGGTCAAATTTATCACATTGTCTTTGCCTAAGTTATCTGGTCTATGGTGCGCATATTTCCATGCTATTTATATTGAAGTCATCAAGTTGTGTATTTAACCAATATTTTCTGTCAGGTCAAAAATACCGTGAGTATTACGTACCACTGAAGATGCCGGAGTATATTTAAGCAACTTTTTTCTGGGTCAAAGTTAACATAATATTTGTTCATCAAGTTATGAGATCTACATCTCGCCAAAAACAAGCCGTTTTCGTGGGTCGGACCACTAGCACGCTATAACAATGTTTATACAAAAGTTATCACGGTGTTTGTATATAAGTGATCAAGTTTTTTATGTGTGAGTTACCATGCTAATTACACATAAATTATCGCCAAACAACACTCCCCCACTAGAACAAACTTATCATGTATACGGTACTTATATTATCATGCTATTTTCACACGAGTTGCTAGGGTGTGTTTCAAAAATTGTTTTTCACCTGATCGAGGTTTCCACAATATTTGTACATAAATTATCAAGGTTGTGGTGAATAAATTATCATGTTAAGACCATGAACTCAGCTCACATCTATGTACAAAAGAGTACAAGAGTCTAGTCTTCTATATTAAATCATGAGCTCAACTCACATCTCTAATATATTTTTGATAAAAATGTACGTTTTGTATATTTTTTGTAAAATGTTTGTAAGAAAAAAGAAACGACAGCAGAATAACACTCGAATAGATCTGTAGTAGAAGAGTCTGCCTCAACATGAAGGTATGAAAAATATCTAACATGAATCAAATCACAACATAGAGTTTGTTTAGGTGGTTGCTGGTAGATTTCTAATACTGCTTGGTCTGTTAGATCCCAGGTTCGGCTCCCTCTGCCCTCCTATTTATTTTACCAAAATTAAAAATAAGATGTGCGGGAATTCTGGACCGGGGGCGGGCGGGAGCGGGAGCGATTGTAAACAATGATCGAAGGGAAAAAAGAGAACGATCGTACGTGCCTATCGCTAACCACCAGTCGACTGGTGATTAGATTTCTCGTTTAGAAAATAAAAGTGAAAATATAAGCCAGAGATAGACGGAGTGTACTCAACTTATACCAAACGCTGTCATAGTAGACATTAAGCGCGCCGACGACGGCCACGAGGCAAGGAACATCTGTAAGCCGAGATCTTTTGTGGTATATCCCAACCTTTTTCTTGGCTCCTCTCGGCTTATGTTTATGTAAGCGGAGATCATTTTGTTGCCGTGTATTGTTCCTGTAACATTTGGCTTAAACTCTTGTAAGCCGATTACCCTAAAATTACACGTGGCTTACAACTCGACACATGGCAGCTTATAATTTTCCTGTAGTGCATGATTTATACCCAGTTTAGTTAGAGCTGATGGATTATTTTTTTTATAGAGTAATCTTATGGAATAAGCTATGTCCATATGTAGCAAACATTGTGTCATAGAGATGGTTGCTGCAGATATGGTCATTGTAGTACTTTGTTGATCACTGTTTATCGGTTTTTTTTTGGTTAGGCATAACTTTGTTTTTGTATGACTTTGCTCTTTGCCAGCATGTTTTAGGTATATTTGTGCTTTTGTGTTGGTTGTGGGCTTCCTAACTATGACGAAGGCGGGTGTGCGCTCACTACGTTTGTATCCACTTGATCCTTCGTTTTGAGTACTTCCTATATCCATCTATATAGGGCCTACTGTGTTTTTCGAGGCTAACTTTGACCACATGTTAAAGCAATAATATATGATATGCAAGTTACACAAAGCATACCATCAAATTCGTACGTGAAAGGAGCTTTCAATGATATAATTTTCACATTATACATCTCATATACTATTAATCTTATCAATAGTCAAAGACCATCTCGAAAATATATTAGACACTATATATATATGGATTGAGGGAGTAAATAAAATTCATCCTTTGTCGTAAGAAAGAAAATGTAGCAATCATATAGGGCGCCTTCATATATTCATATCGTCCTTTTTGAATGTATGTGTGCATAGACCTTCGTCGCGTACCGACGTACACCCATCAGTTGTTGCTAGTGTTGCTCGACGCGGATACAACTAGTAGCCATTGGCTTTGGCAGCGGCCTTCGGCGGGGATGGCTTCGGTGGCATGGGCGACGGCCGCGGCCATGGGCTTCGGAGGTGATGGCGGCGGTGGCATGGGCCTAGGAGGTGTTGGACCCGGGTTTGGCCCGGGGTACGGCTGGTTGTGGAAGCATTTGATCCCGCATGCTTTGAAGCAATCCCCTCGTTTACCTGTAAAATCAAAGGCAGCCGTGTTGGTTACATACTACGTATACATACATATACTACTCCCTCCGTTCTTAAAGGTAAGTCTTTGTAGAGATTTCACTAGATGTACTACATACGGAGCAAAATGAATGAATCCACACCTAAAATGCATCTATATATATCCGTATGTAGTTCATAGTGAAATATCTACAAAGACTTATATTTAGAAACGGAGATAGTAAAAGAGTAGGATGCATGTTTCTTGTTTGGAGGGTGGTATATACGTACATGGTGGCAGGGTGAGGCAGGTCTGGGAGACGCACATCTTGTAGCACACCGGCGGCAGGTCCTTGTAGCAACCGACGATGCACTTCTTCTTGCACTCGAAGTATTTCTCGTAGTCATCCCCGCCGCCACCTTTGTTGCCGCCTTTGTCGTCATAGCCGTCAGCAACGGGGGCGGCTGAACCATCGTCGGTTTTGTGGATGACAGCTGGAGCGCCGACGGTGGAGTGTGCAACAACTGCACTACCGTCGGTAGAGTTGACGACATCGGGGGCGGGGGTGCCGCCGTGGGCGTCGCACGTCTGCATGCAGGAGGAGTAGCACGGCCAGCACTGGGCTTCCGTTGCGAGCTGCGGGGGCTGGGGGTCCGCCGCCCCTGCCGCGGCGGCGAAGAGCGCCGTCGTCGCGGCCAGGAGGACGGCGATCTTGACCGCCGCCATGAAGACTGTGTTGCTACCCAGGTGATGGAGATGGATGGGGTGTGGCTGGCTTTGCAGGAGGTGGTATATATGGTTGTTGGCGGGATGGGATGGGACCTGAACGTGCATGCACCACGCGTCCGGCTCCGGCAGCGATACGTGCCTCCAACTCCATGCTTAATTTGCGCGTGGCCGTCTCGCATGCGCCGCGCATGAATGCATTTGGGTACCTCCGTGCCTAATTTGCTCGCGCCAGCTTCGCATGCGTCGCGCATGAATGCATCTGGCTAAGTGGGCGTAGCAAGCTAGGCAATGTTATTTCCACCTGTCTTCCTTGTAGTAACAAGACCTGTATTACGCTCGTCTTTTTTAGAGGAATTATGCTTGTCTTCTTCTTTTTCGAGAAAACTTTCAATATATTCATCTTTAATCATGGCAGTACAACGAACACCAGAAATAAAAATTACATCTAGATCCATAGACCACCTAGCGACGACTACAAGCACTGAAGCGAGCTGAAGGCGCGCCGCCGTCATCCCCCTCCATCGCCGGAGTCGGGCACAACTTGTTGTAGCAGACAGTCGGGAAGTCGTCGTGCTAATGCCCCATAGGACCAGCACCCCAGAACAGCAACCGCCGCCGATGAAAAATAACGTAGATCGGAAGGATCCAAATCGAAGATACACGAACGTAGACGAACAACGACGAGATCCGAGCAAATCCACCAAAGATAGATCTGCCGGAGACACACCTCCACATGCTCACCAGCGATGCTAGATACACTGCTGGAACGGGGGCTAGGCCGGAAGACTTTTATTCCATTTTCAGGGAGCCGCCGCCGTCTCGCCTTCCTGAGCAGGACACAAACCTTAGCAAGTTTGAAAAAAACGACTAAAAACGGAGCCCTCCCGCCGGCCCTTGCCAGGATCCACCGCGCCTCCATGGCCGTAGAGCCACCGAAGACGAGGCGGACCTGTGCCGGTGCCGACGAAAGGCATGAACCCTAACTTTCTTTCTTGGAGAGGAGGAGGAGGCTGCTTGAAAGATGGAGATTCGGATGTAATTATGCTCGTCTCCTAAAAAGAAAGTGCGCCCCTTTGTACATGTCTCCTTTTCTCTCTCTGTAGAAAAAATTATCTCATTGTCTCTTTTTGTTTCCTAGTCAAAGCTTAACCTTTCTTTAAGTCAAACTAGCAGGGTCACCGACGCTTTTGGGCGGCCAGAATAACCTATTTTGATATTTGCTCTGATCACTATACTATCTCCCAATAAACTATTATTTGGTTTAATTGGCCATGAATTATATGTCATATTTATAGATTGTGGCAAAAACGAAGGTCACAATGAAACATCCTAGTGCATTACATTGTTAAACAATTTTCTTGATGTACGAGGTTGGAAGACCAATGCAAGACCATATAGGGGCTTTCATACATGTCTTCGCCCCCCCCCCCCCCCCCCCCTCATTTCTCCTCTCCTCCTCGTCCCCCTTTTGTATCATTGCAGCAATATGTTTTTGAGGGATCCCTCCACTAGTGTAGAATTGCCCCCCACCCCCAGTGCGGGTTCGTCACGAACCGGTACGGGGGGCTCATCAAACGGGACTAAAAGGTTTAGGGGTTTATGGGTTCATGATTTATTTTTTCCTTTTAATTTAGTGTTTTTCATTTAATTCTTTTTCATTTCAAACATATCTTACGCTACTACATATTTTACACGTTATGCATATATATAAATAGAATTTCTCGTAGAACTGATCATATATATATCATCGAATTTCTTGCACGGCCATTCACATACACATATATATACAATTTGGTGTATACAATTTGTCATACAATTTGCATATCATTACATGGAGGCATTACAACTTGTAATGGAATTCTCCTTTGGGATCTATGACCTGGTCAAGCAAAAATCCCGCTATTTCCTCTTGAATCGCTCGTACGCGATCCTCATGTAGGAGTTGATCCCGCATCTCCCTCATCTTTAAGGAAGGAGATCAATATGCATGTATTAGTTGTATGTGTATATATTAGATAATGATGCAAAAATTGTGAATAGTATTTTGGCAAACGTACCCATTGGAGTCTATCATTTTTGCTCCTTTCGGACACCATCATGCGAATGTTCTCGCAAACGTAGTATGCACATAAATTAGTCCCCGACGCCTGCTTCAGGACCTTTACGAGAATAGAATTCAGTCAGATAATAATTAATCAAGCATGATAATGGTATTGAAACTAGAATTAAATAGATGCGTAGACGTAGGCAGTAGTACTTAATTACCTTGGGTGCACCCATTTAGGTTGTTGTTTCCATTGGCCTTTAACCTGTTTGATTAACTTTTGCCAAGCCCTGCCCACAGGCAAAGAAAATGAATAAAGGAGTTATTAATTAGTTGATATCAGAAAATGAACTAAAGAGGCCGACATATAATTCAATAATGATTGAAATTACCTGTCGACCACCCCCCCTCACGATTGCGTAGTCATTAAGCTCTTTAAGTAGTGAGTCTAGTACTTGAACTTTTCACTCGTCAACTTCAATGATTAGCAGGATCCAGTGAAAACTGCATGCGCACACGTTTGTATAATTAAGCGGGCATGCGTGTAACTCATCAACTACACTTATTAACATCTAGTATGCAAAAACAAAATTTATAGTAGAAGACAGTGTCGGGTGTTGTAAGCAAGTAGTATTTATGGTTAGATATTTAGTCAAACTTTTCTCTGCGTCTTTTCGATCACATTCATGTCACCATGTCTCTTGATTAATGGAATTTGGGTCAATGAACACAATGCCATAGCGTTCAGCTCTTTTCATTTCATACATCTTCATTCTGCATAATACCACAGAAAAGCATATATAGTGAGGATAATTACAGGTAATGAACAAGCACTACAAGTAGCTAGAGACTTAAATTATATAAAGAAATCACTTACAGACAATAGCAACTGACGAGATATTTGTCGAGTGCGTCCTGATTGAGTAACTGAACATTTCTTCAAACTCAACCCACAACTCTTTTGTGTGGTAGTAATACTCTGCCTTGACGTTCACCATGAGGGACTCTCGATCGGTAGTCTTCGCTTCTTTCAGGTACCATTGATGCAATTCATACATTCTCATTGAGAGCTTCGGGATCTGCTCAGGCTTGACCATAGGTTGGTTGCGAACATATTTCCACTTTAGTTGCTCCACTGTAAACGTTTCGCAGTCCTTGATGCCTAGGAGTTGTTCTATAGTGATACCGACCTCTTTAGCCTGCCTTCTATGATCATCGGTTATTACCAGTTGCTGATCGATGGTACTCACATGTGTTTCTAGGGGGGGGGGGTCGATTGCACTGCATGTTCTCCCAGCTGGGAAACAGTTTTCCCACACTTTTTGCCAGCTACTTGGCTCGAGCTCGAACTCGACTCCTTTTTTTTTTGCTTGATATGACTTCCTGATAGAGCGCTCATAGTCTGAGTCCCTATGCTTGACTGTTGGTTGAGCATTATCAATAAAGTACTGTATAACATGGGCTTGCACTTCGGCTTCATTTTCCTCGTCAGTCAGGTGGTAAGGCAACCTTGGAAGAGGCTTGAGGCTTGGAACATATCTGAACTTCTTGCCTCCTATTGTACCGCTAGCCGATGTAGCTGTGGTGCCTCTCTTCCATTGTTGTTGAGGCGGCGGAGACGGCTAATGCGGTGCCTGACTTGGAGGAGGAGTTGGCTGGCGCGGTGCCGGACTTGGAAGAGGAGGAGTCGGCTGACGCAGTGCCAGGCCTGGAGGAGCGGGATTAGTCTGCTGACTTGGAGGAGTGGGAGTCTACTGAGGCGGCGGTGAACTTGGAGGAAGAGCCGGCTGACATGTGTCGGTAGCTTTGAAAAGACGATGTGATCCTTTCTCCATATAATGATACGATGTACGGCCTCTCCCAGTATGTGCTCGTTGTCACCTCCAGGGATGTCAAACTCTAGCCCCGAATATCCTTCCACCACTTTATCAACCCCGACACGAGTATAGCCAGCTGGAATCAGATTGCAATGGAAGGTTGCTTCAGGGGGATTTGTATAAGCATAGCCGTCCGCCACCTTCATGGATATGTTCTTCATTTTAAAGTGTAGCTCACAAGTTGTCGTAGCTATGATATCATTCAAAGGGTATCTATCGAGCAGTGCATCATCGCCCGGGGCGGAACCCACGCTGCTTCTCGGCATGGATGGGAGGGTGCTATCCAATGCTGGATCCGCTAGATGCTACCGCTGCTGAGACCCCCTTTCCTGGTTAAGTGAGTCGATCTAGTGTTGCTGCCGCTTGAAAGCGAGTTCTAACTCCGCGTGCTTTGATTCTACGATACAAAGACGGTCTGCTTCCTGCTTCCTCTGCTCCTCCTCCAGCTTCCTCTTCTGCTCCTCCTGCTGCTTCTTTCTCGCACGGTTTCTGTAGTCGGCGTTACAGTATGCAAACCCCTCAAACCATAGAACAACACCTTTGCCTCGTGTTCCTCCCGGGTGTTCAAGATTCTTCAGGGCGCGCGTAAGCTCGTCGTTCTCTCTGTTGGGCATGAACACCCCCGTTCGAGCCTCTTCTATTACAACAAGTAAATTTGCATCAGCTCCTTTAAGACTTGCCCGTTCTAAAACCTCGCCTGTCTTTGGGTCCAACGCCCTCCATGCGCATAGAACCAAGTCCTGCACCTGGGGGGCCAGCTCAATGTAACTGGAGTGACCCTTGCATCCATATCTCTTGCTCAGCGAGATCCCACTTAGGCCGGCCACCTCGTAGCCACCTGGCCCCAGCTTATGGTGCCACTTCTTTTTTGCGGCATTAATCTTGTTTGTTCTCGACCGTTCCTGAGCTACTTCCAATTCCTTGAACTTCACGAAAGCTTCCCAGTGATCTCTTGCCTTCTCCAGTGTTTCCTTGAATTCTGGAGTCTGCTTTCCTGCATTGACATACACGACCCATATAGTTTTCTTGTGATTGTTGAATGCTATCGCCATCTTCTTAATAGCAGTGTTCTTCACTTTCTCTAGATCTGCATCTGTCAAATGATGTGGTAGGGTGAAATGTGACATGAGTGTTTCCCAAAGCAGATTTTTTTTCTCTTTGGTCGACAAAAGTAACATCTACATCGCCCTTTGCTGCCTTTTTCCATTCTTAAATGGAGATCGGGATTTGGTCCCTAACAATAACTCTGCATTGATGAATGAACTTCTTTGCATTCTTCTAAAGTTCATCAGGTTCGCCATTAGATTTTATGCCATCATTGTTGTACTTTGCGCCATCCTTCAACTTTTTGGTCGAGCCTCGAACTGCCCTGCTACTTGTAAAAGATTTGCTTGATCCAGAGGGCTAAAAGAAGAAAGATCGATTCGTTAATATATATACAAATCAATTAAAACATGTGATGATCACCAGATGCCTTATATAAATATACCTCTCCGGTCTTTGAATTTGAAGAACAACATTTCCTTCGTCATGCATGTTCTGGACTTCATCTATTCGTTCGTCCTCATCGAACATCATTCCATCACCGGTATTGTTCAGATATTGCGAGCCATCATCTTCTTCATTCTCATCTGGTCTCGGGGAGCATATGATCTCGAACAAGGTCTCTTCTTCTTCTCTGTCGGCATTGTCCATAGCTTTTATTTAACTAATTCAGAAGAAAGATAAAACAATTTAGTATTCAAATTAGAATGCATGCAATCAATAAGGAAAAACTGAATCATAGTAGATAATGTCCATCTCGAATAATATCACTAATATATCACATCATCTCGAATATTATCGAATAATATAATCTCGAATACATCGTCTCGAATATTATCGAATATAATCTCGAATACATCTCGAATATGATCATATATATAACATATCACTAGCTAACATCACTCGCGGTGGACACCCAAAGAGAAGGAACGATCACGGGACCATAGCTCGGTTGAGATCCCTGAAGACCTGCCAGGTATTGGAGAACCCGACGTCCAACGAAACCATGTAGCGACGGATGTGCTCGTCCTCCTCCCTGACACGGTCTCGTACCACCTCCGTGGGGGACGCCAGCCTCCTCACTGAATGTGGCCCACGCGCCCGCTACCAAAGGAGCTTCGGGTCAACGACGGGACCCGGGTTCCTCACCAAGCTGCGCGCCCCTGAAGGTAGCACTTCCCAGTGCCAGCCCGGCGGAGCCCAGTCCCGGATATGGCGCCTCTGAAGCAAGACATCGTCGTGAACGAGTCAACGACGATGATGCGGGCGGAAATCGTTGACGTCGAGAACAAATTCTATGCAAATGTAACATTTTTTAAATGCTTGAATTGTGATTTCTTATATACGAGGATCCTTTTAGTCCCTGGCTAGGAACAGGATTCAGAATCATAACATATTTTCTTAATCTTTAAGGGCTTTAACAAAATGGTGCCATTCTGGATGTGCAGAAAATGGTTCATGTGTTTCCTGATCACATCTACCCTTCTATATGTCACGTTGTCTAGTGTCAAAGGATTCAAAAAAATCATGGCTTCATCATTAGCCGAAAGTAACAGGCGCATGATGGTACGAATCTCTCCAAAGTTGTTTTGAAACGGAGTCCCAGATAGGATAATTCACTTTTTGGTACGAAGTTCAGCAATACCAAAGAGCGAATTATCCTATCAGGAACTCCGTTTCAAAATAACTTTGGAGAGCTTCGTACCATCATGCGCATGTTACTTCCGGCTAAGGATGAAGCCATGGATTTCATCAATACTTTGACACAAGACAATGTGACATATAGAACGAAAATTGGATCAACTTGTGCACATCCATAATAGGGACATTTTTGATAAATTAATCATTTATTAAAGGACTAAGAGAATCTATTGTGTACATACATATACTAATTAATTGCAAATACATAACAAACTTTTGCAAATACAATATTAAAATATGCAACTTTTGCAAATACTAATTGCTATACATTTGATCAAATGTCAAAATTCATCAACTTTTTTATATCTAACATTTATCTAGCTATAATTAACTAAAAGTATAAAAAAACTAAAAACAACATTCATCTAACATTTGTATATCTAATATTCATTTAACATTTCTAAAACTAAAAGTATAAAAAACTAAAAAACAGAAAAACAGAAAATAAGAATGTGTGTTTGTTCATGCATGCATGTGTGTGTGTGGCGCGTGTGTGGGGGGGGGGGGGGCGGCCATGGCGGCAGGGGCTCACAGCGGGGCGACGGCCGGTGAGGTGAGGCGACTGCGACTGTGACGGCGACGGCGACAGCGCGCGAGCTCGAGGAGGGGCGGCGTGACGGAGGCGGTGACGGCATGGGCGCATGGACATACAGTAGTCGGGGAGTGCGTGTACATTGCCCAACGCCTGACACGCTCAGCGCTCGCACGCACACGCGCTGGACTAGCCCGTCGTGGCTTATCGAGAAATAAGGGATGCAGTCACTCCCACGCCTCCTCAGAGCTCAGGCGATTCTGGCCATTGGATCGTTTTGCTTGATGCAATCTGGGCCATCGAATCGAGCCCTGGGACGACCTCGGCCGTCGGATCGAAGAGGTGACCCTGTAGCAATGAACAGTTTCACCCCCGCTGTAAAGATCTCGTGCCACTGCCGTTATTCCCGTGCCCCGCGGAGGGCATTTTCGTAATTTCACTTTGTTGGAAAAGTGCCCAACTAGGGTTGAGACCGTGAGAGGTTGAGAGCATGATGGTCGTTCCCCTCCCCCTCGAGCCCGCCTCCTCTCTTCCCCTCCTCTTCTACCCGCGCTCTTCCCCTCTTCTCCTCTCCTCCCCACCGCCTCCCGCCTCCTCTCCTCCCCACCGCCTCCCGCCTCTCGAAGAAACAGCAACCCCCGCCCACGCCCAGAAGCCCAAGCCCGCCACCAAGCGGCAGTTCCAGGCGTTGCGGGGCGGCAGGGGGCTCAGCCTCAACCCTCAACCCGCTAACCCTAGCTGCACCCCACACCGCCGCCGGCTCCTTCTCCCGGCCTGCCGGTCCCCGCCATCCGCGTCCACGGCGTCGTCGTCGTCCTCGCGTGCACACGGCAAGAGGAGCACGGGAGACGTGGTTGCGCCGCCGCCTCCGTCTCTGCTCGCCCTCGTGTTGTCGTGTTGTTTCCTCCTCCACGCCCCTTTGGTGCTCATCTGGAAGAGCGTGGCTCGCAGTCGGCCCTCGCGAGGGAGTGCCGAATGCGCGCAGGAGGGAGTAGTGGACGCGCGCAGGAGGGAGCGGTGGAGCAAGGTGGCGCCGGTCGAGGTGAGCTGCCTTTCCTCGTGGCGCGTTGGTTTTCCATGCTTTTCTTCGTTGATCTGTGATCTTGTTTACGTGCAGGTCCCATCAAAATTCATTCACTCTGCCAATCTGCTGTTGTGGTCGTCGATGTGCTATTGTGGTCATTGATTTGCATGTATATATGTATGTATGTCCTCTTCTTGGCTACTGGCTTCTCCTCACCTCTGATTTTACCCTTGTTTTCCTTGCAGATTCATCTGCTATTGCCGGTGCCTCCTTTGATCTGACCCGGTTGTGTCTTCGTTCATGGATCTGCAGTTAACCCCTCTTCTCCTCCTCCTTTAGTCCTCTCGTGTTAGAGTGCTAGGTATACGGCGGCATGGCCAAGTGTTCTGCGTTTGGCCAGCATGGGCCATTTGTTGTTTGTCCTGCCTCTGGTAAAGGCCAAAAGTGCTACTGGTTGTTTTTGGCGGGGTGTAGTTTTATGTCTTTTCCTCTTTGTCTGGTCCTGGTAGTGCCTGCAATTGTTGCTTCTCCCTTGGTGGAGTATTTGTGTTTTTGTTGCTTTTAGTCTAACTAGGTTCCAAGGAAGGGGACATTTAGGCTTTTCTGGTTCTGTTGGTGGCTTATTATGCACTCAAACATTGGATCTAGATGCGTTCTTCCAATTGATGAATTACGTTGCCAGTCTGTAGCTTCCCTTATAAGATGCAACATAGATTAGTTGTTGTGATTTCTCAGTAGACGATTCTGTTATGTGTTGATATCGTTGGATTTCCCATTGGAATTCCTTTCTGAGCATCCTGATATAGACTGAAAATGTTGCTACTGTTGATTATACCAAAAAAGAGATGAAGAACCATACTAAATGCTAGAGCCAAGTCTGTGATGTTACAATGCCAGAGCTATCGATTATGCGTCCATTATTGCTCCACCTTGTTGGTTGTTTCAACCTTCATCATTTAATTCAGTAACGTTGTATTCTCATAGTGCTATATAAGTGATGATTATAAGTTCATCCTTATCCGCCTCTCCCCCAGGACGAGACTGAAGGCCACCGGTCGCGTTGCTGACCCGCAGAGAGGCGTCAGTGGGGGTCTCCATGGTAACTGGGGATCGAACGCCACCACTGCTGCCGAAGCCGCCGTTGCCGTCGCCACCGGCCCACAACACAGGTTTGTATGCCTCATGCTCACCCCCTGCTTCTCTCGCCTCACTGATTCCTTCTTCCTTGCAATCGAGATTCATTGGTGCCGCGCTCCTCCCTGTTAACCAACCATTATGAAGTTCCTTTGTTGTAGAGGTTGCATCATACTAACAGGAGACATTATCATGGAATTATGCAGAAAGAGAGAGGGAGAGCCATTTGAAGTGATTGTTCATGATGTGAGGTTGATATACATGCAAGGCCATGTACGGTGGCCATGTGAACAACTACTGAATCCATGACATTTCATTGATACATTGATACAAATATCTTAGACCTTGGCAATGTTCCTTCAAATAATGATGCACTAAAATGTATGGGACATGCATCTGTCTATTGCAGGTGAATTGGACCTTGCAATGTCAATGTTGCTTGTGTAAAATATTGACATAGCTTTTCAGGAAATTCTGCTTTGTTATGGAGAAGAAAAGTAATTATTTTTGTGTGGTGAATCAATTATATGAAAACTGCAGATCTTGCATAAGATGTTGTCGATCACATGAACACTTATTCTCTTTGTGCTTACTGTTTTACAGATGTTGAGGTTTGACCCTGAATGCTTGGGTCCAGGTAGCTGGAGATTGTTATGCTGGTGGTTACACTGAACAACATTGGTGAACAAGGTTTCAATTGTTGTGCAAGATGTGCTGCAGGTGTGCCCCCAATCCTCCCCATCTCTCTTAGATGCTTCTCAATTTTGCACAACTGTAATTATCAAGTGGTCTATTTCTATCAGGATTCATCTATGAAGCCTGAGAAAGTACGTGTCGGTGGGGGTCTCCATGGTTGCTGGCGACCGGACGCCACCACCGATGCCGATGCCGATGCCGCCGTCGCCCTCGCTACTGCCCCACAAACATGAACAGATGAGGAAGAGGCAAGCTGCCACTAGCCCCCAGTGGCGTGCTGCATCTCACATCGGTGCTTGCGACAGGAGAACGACATCCCCGGCCTCTTCATCTACGCCTTGGTTGTTGTCTCCCCAAGCAACGCCAAAGGCTACAATAGCAAGGTGAGGCCCCTACTCGGAAAATAAGGTTCAGGAGGTGTTCTGTGATTCAGTAACTTAACATTCTAATCTTATTTGTCTTTTGCTCATGGGGCATGGTGTATTTAGGTTTATTAAAGGGAAATCCTATATGAATGCTGGCATCCAGACTGTGGTCAGCTAAGAGTCTATATGCATCACAATGTAGGTAATTGCTTATCTGGTATGGTGATACCGGTCTATGCACGTAGCAGTCCCTTTCACTGTCTATGATAAGGTTGCTCATCTATTTTTATAGGATTGAGAAATTGTTTAAAGAACTTCCTAATATTCTAATTCATTCAAGACGTGTGATCGACCTACACATGTGTTTAGATTGTCTCATTATATACACATTTCTAGGATCTGCTACTGTTAGATCTCTTTCATATATATTTCACATCCTTCGCAAAAAAAGATCTCTTTCATATAAATTTCACTACTTCCACTTGCTACTGTTATATAGTTTGTACTGCCTTTTTGACTTGCTGAGGCTGATAAATGTTGACATGGTATAATAGATGTATAAGATGTTAGCCAAAGAAATGTTGCATCTCTTCTGATTTATTATATATATGGATTACTGATGCTTTTATGGTACTGAACAACATACACTATAGATTTAGACGCTCTTATGGTATATATGGGTTAGTGATGCTCTTATGGTACGACACAGTTCGGTGATTTTTTCCAATAAACATCAGAGTTCTATTTTTGTTCAACTGTGTCCAACTCTTGTTTTTTTTTTCTTTTTTGCTGAGAGACAGTGTGGCCAAGAAGTCCTTGATCTGGATTTTTTTTGTTTCTTCGATTTGGATGCAGCATGGACGAAGAGGACATGGGCCTGGACCTCGAGGGTGAGGTCGTTCAACCCTACCACCACGACTCCTTCCCCACACTAGGTACATCCCTCTCTCGGTTGTGAGATTTTTTTCCAAGTTACGGTTGCTCTGCTCTAGGTTGCTCTCCTATGGCATGCTTTGTTTCAGTTTAGTTAGAACACTAGCGCGTGTACTCCAGGAGCCCAACCAAATACGTACTCAAGCACACACACAACCAGCTTGATTGATTTCTTTTCTTTATATACTAGCAGCAGTATGTGTATGTGCATGTCTCCTTTTCTTCCTTCTCTTGATGGATTGATTGATCCCCTTACATGTTTCTTCGATTTGGAGCAGCGGGAACCCTCCATGGATGAGGACGACCACCGGGACCTCCACAGCGACGTTGACGCCCCGCACATGGTTGAGCTGGACGGAAAAACGGTGCCTTAGTCGCTCGTCGTGATCGCGGTCGTCTGCGCTGGTGTGGTGCAGCCGAACTGGCTCAGCAACCACGTCGTGTACAAGGGCCAACTCCACTACGGCTCCTCAGTTTTTAGAGTTTTTTTTTTGGTTTTTATGGTGTTGATGTCTTCTCTTCTCCATTGAGGATCCTCATCAGGCAAGAAGAAGTGCCATCACTGGTATGAAACTCATGCCAGGGGAAGGGATTCCATCACTGCCTTTTGATCCGCAAGTGTAATCTCCATTGAGGATCGTCCCTGTTCGGCATTCATCAACACAATGCCATCTTCAGTGCCCCTCTCTAGGCCCTCACTCTGAATTCTTTCGATTTTAAGCAAGGGAACAATCTATATGCATCTAAACATTTTTTTCCAAGTTATTGCTGCTCTGCTATGACAATGTTTCTAGCTCTTGTTCATAGTGTTCGAGTTTACGTAGTCTCGATGTTCACTGAATAATATGAAAGGAATCGTTGATGCTATATATATAGCAAAATTTCTACGCACTTGCATCAGTTTGTAGATATTTCCAGTTAAAAGATTGTGCTCTGCTCTGGTCTGAGCTAGGCATTCTATTTTTCTGTAAAAAAAATTGCGCTCTGTTTGTCAACCATTGCTTATTTATTTTTTGTTTGTTTTGGATGCAGTAGGTGCCCTCCTTCCATGGACGAGGAGGACATTGACCTGGACCTTGACGGCGACGTCGTCCAGCCCACACAAGGTCGCTGCCACCCAATAAACTTTTTTTCTTCTTCCATTCCAAGTTACCGCTGCTCTGTTTTTGCAATCCGCTCATTGTTCACTAGCCATAGATCTCTATGCTGCTGTTGGTGGTGGCTGGTGAGGCGATGCTGGAAAGCATGGAGGCGTCGTCGGTGAATAAGAGAAAAGGAAGAGGACACACCGTACAGCTGCCCACTGCTGCTCACCTTGATGGCTTGACCACCTCTGATGCGCCGCCGATGACACATGGGGAGGCCGAGGTGAACAGGCTTGCGTGGGTAGAGGACCAGCGATGCGGTCGACGGTGCTCACCCCGACCCCCCCTTGGGATCTAGGGGGAGGGGCTATGGCGGCGGCGGCACCGGGAGAGGCGGCGGCGCTCGGAGAGGAGGCACATACTTTATTTCTACTTCTACTTTTCTTTTGCACATGTAGTTTGGATGCTTTATCTGCTCATGGAGCTATGCTTCTGTTGCATTGGGCTAAGGTTTGATTGCTTGAATGTGTATGTCAAGGTGTGAGTGCAGACTCATTGTTGATGTTGAATACTGGAGCAAGAATGATGATCAATGCTCTAATGAACCTGCATGATGTAGCACTACTATTAAGATATAGGGTTAGGCACATACATTTTTTGACAATGGGTACTTTTTTTGGTAATGGGTAGACAAGTGTGGTTTTCAGGTGTAGTTGCCTATTGGCTTATTTAGTCTTCCTATGTCGATTTTTTTTTACTGTAAAGTAGAGGCTGATTGCTCGTGGCAGCGCTGGATCTGGTGGCCAGCCGTCGCCGTTGCCTGTCCTCTTTGACGCGAGGGCACATGGAGAAGTGGCTTGTGGCAGCGCTGGATCCGGTGGGCAGACCTTGCTGTTGCCTGTCCTCTTCGACGTGAGGCTTGCAGGTCGCCGGCTTCGTGGAGCTTGACGAGGTCTCGGTCAGTTCGCAACATACTTGCAGTCCAGGTCCTTGACATATTCGGGTTCACAGAAACAAAAATTAGAGTTAATTGAGCTGCCTCAACAATTTCCTGCATTAGATATCTTTTTGTGCTTAGTTTTTTTTGTGTGAATTCTACATTTTGTAGCTGATGTTTTCAAACTGATAATATTTTCGTAAGTTCGGGTTTGCACTTGGCTTTATCAAAACTAGAATATAGAATATGTGTTGGAGAAGTGCCTATTTTGAAGCTTCATTGCTTTAACCATTTGTTTTTATGAAATAATATTCAGCCAGTTTGAAATTATTTTCATGTAGATTGGATTTTATTATAGGAACGCTCAGAGAAACTAAAGTTTGATCATGGAAAGATACAGCTTAAAATTATTTATTTGTATTAACATTCTTTTCAATGCTCATAATTTAATAGCACATGCTAAATCTGAATTGCTGTTAACTTAGTATTACCCGCTTGACCAAAATGTTGGGACCGGCACCTTCACACAAGGCGCGATCCCGATCTAGTTCCTAACAGAGGCGAACAGCAGGAACAACACGGCGGCGCCGGCAAGGTGCGCATGGACTGGTCTGCTCATGCCCCCTACCCGATGTGAGATGGTCGAGTAGAGAAAAATCCAGTCCGTCGAGGATCACACGCTGGATCCCACAATATAAAAATCGAGGGACTGGCGGCAAACGACCTTGCCGGCTTGCCCTAGTCGTCTGTATGCATACGGCCGGCAGGCACCGTGAAAGGGCGACGAATGGCGCCGTCACATAGCACCGGTCAAGGACCAACTCGAAAGATCCTCAAACGCCGCCCAAGCTCCCTACCCAAGATCCCGGTTCAGTGAGTCACATAGGCGTGCTGACTGCTATACTCAACTTTTCTTTGACAGGTTGGTTTGGTGCAAATATGAAAATAACAAATGGAAGTACTCCCTCCGTTTCTTTTTACTCCGCATATAAGATTTGGTCAAAATCAAACTACACAAAATTTGACCAAATTTACATAAAAAATTATGAACATCTACAGTACTAAAACTATATAGTATGAAAATATGTTTCATGGTGCATCTGAATATATTGATTTCATATTGTGAATTGTAGAGAATTATGCAACTCACGATATATTGATCGGGTGCAATATGCACGTATATATAAGTACAAAGGGTAGCCACGTCCTCGACTATACATGGAAGGAGGAGGGCTTGTTGTACAAGAAATACACATATGTTATCTACATCTCAACACCCCCCCCCCCACCCCCGCAGTCGAAGCGGCACCATGGTCGACGCAAAGACTGGATAGGAACTCCTGAAAAGACGCAGTAGACAAGCCCTTGGTCATGATGTCAGCAAACTGTTGGGATGTAGGGACATGTAGCACGCGTACATGACCAAGAGCTACCTGTTCCCGAACAAAGTGGATATCAATCTCAATGTGCTTGGTGCGTCGATGATGAACCGGGTTGGCGGAGAGGTAGACCGCAGAAACATTGTCACAGTAGACAATCGTAGCCTTGTCAACCGGAGACAAGAGCTCATGCAGCAACTGACGAAGCCAGGAACACTTGGCGACGACGTTGGCAACGGCGCGGTACTCTGCTTCAGCACTGGAGCGGGAGACAACGGGCAGCCGCTTGGACGACCAGGAGATGAGCGATGGTCCAAGGTAGATGCAATAACCAGAGGTCGAGCGGCGCGTGTCAGGGCAGCCGGCCCAATCGGCGTCAGAATAAGCCGTCATGTCCAGAGATGATGAAGCCTGAAGTGACAACCCAAGATCCAAGGTGCCACGGATATAGCACAGAATGCGCTTGACCGCGGTCCAGTGAGCATCACATGGAGCATGCATATGGAGGCAAACCTGCTGCACAGCGTACTGGAGCTCTGGACGAGTAAGAGTGAGGTACTGAAGAGCACCAACAATCGACCTGTAGAACGGAGCATCTGAAGCAGGAGAACCATCTGTGGCGGAGAGCTTGGCCTTTGTATCAACAGGTGTGGCAACCAGTTTGCAGTTAAGCATCCCGGCACGGTCCAGAAGCTCATGAGCATACTTCCGCTGATGAAGAAAGAAGCCATCTGCTCGACGAATAACCTCGATCCCGAGGAAATAGTGCAGAGGACCTAAATCCTTAATGGCAAACTCAGCACGAAGACGATCAGTGAGCTGTCGAAGAAGAGCAGGCGAGCATGCTGTCAAGATGATGTCGTCAACATAGAGCAGTAGGTAGGCAGTAGCATCACCCTGGTGGTAGACAAACAGTGAAGCATCGGAGCGAGTGGAGCGGAAGCCAAGTTGAGTAAGGAATGCTGCGATGCGCTGGTACCAGGCGCGAGGAGCTTGCTTGAGTCTGTACAAAGACCGAGAGAGCAAACACACATGATCCGGAGAAGACTCATCAACAAATCCAGTCGGCTGCTGACAGAACACCTGTTCCTCAAGGTGACCATGAAGAAAAGCATTCGAAACATCCATCTGGTGCACAGGCCATGAGCGAGAAACCGCGAGCTGAAGAACAGTCCGAATCGTGCCGGGTTTGACAACCGGGGCGAAAGTGTCGGTGAAGTCAACACCTGCTCGTTGACAAAAACCCCGTACGACCCAACGAGCCTTGTGTCGGTCGAGAGTACCATCCGGATGAAACTTGTTCTTGAACACCCACTTCCCGGTAATGACGTTGGCATGAGGAGGACGGGGGACGAGCTGCCAAGTGTGATTGCGTTGCAATGCATCAAACTCCTCCTTCATCGCGGCGAACCACATGGGGCCGCGAAGCGCGGAATGGGCGGAGGTCGGCAAGGGTGATGGCGACGAGGAAGAAGTCGAAGCCACGCAGGTGTACACGTCCGGAGGGTAGCGAGTGCTTGGCCGATGGACGCCCAGCCGCGACCGCATGGTAGGGCTAGCGGGTGGTGGCACAACAGCCGCTACCGGTGATGGCGCCGAGCCTGGTTGTGAAGAGGCCGGGGCAGAAGATGGCGAGTCCGGTGAGCGAGCCGACCCAGTGGCCGGTGAAGCCGGCGAGGCCGGGGAGACCGTCTCAGAAGCCGGCGCGAGGCCCGGCGACGAAGCAGCCGGAGAGGCCGGCACGGGGCTTGGCAACGAAGCAGCCGGAGAGGCCGGCGCGGAGGCCGGCTCGGAGGCCGGGGCGGAGGCCGGCTCGGAGGCCGGGGAGGCTGGTGAAGCAGTGGGCAGGAGCTGGAGCGCCGCGCGTCCAGGGGGCGCCCTACGCCGGTTGGTAAAACCAGGACGGACAGGGTCGGCCAAAGAGGGACCGGGCACCGATGAAGAAGCCTCCTGTTGTTCCTGTTTAAAAGGAAAAGACAAGTCGTCGAAATAAACATGCCGGGATGTGATGACACGGTGGGAAACCGGGTCATAGCATCTATAGCCCTTGGTGTTAGCCGGGTAACCGAGGAAGACACACGGAAGGGAACGAGGAGCAAGTTTATGAGGAGTGGTGGCGACAATACTAGGGTAACAGAGACAACCAAATATATGAAGACCGTCGTATGAAGGAGGAGACCCGAAGAGAAGGTGGTGAGGTGTAAAGTTCCACCGGGTGCGACATGGATGAAGGTTAATGAGGAGGGTGGCATTAGCGAGAGTGTCAGGCCAGAAGCGGGGTGGCATGTAGGCGTGGAAGAGGAGGGTGCGGACGCAATCGTTAAGAGTGCGAAGAATGCGTTCTGCCCGACCGTTCTGCTGTGAAGTGTATGGACAGGTAAGACGAAAAACAGTGCCATGTGTGGAGAGAAGATTGCGGATGGTAGTGTTGTCGAATTCTTTCCCGTTGTCAGTTTGCAAAGCTAGAATAGGACGACCGAATTGTGTGGCTACGTAAGAGTAGAAGGCCGTAAGAGTGGCAGCAACGTCAGACTTCTTACGTAATGGAAAGGTCCACACAAAATGAGAAAAGTCATCCAAAATAACAAGATAATATGAAAAACCAGTGTTACTAGCAACAGGAGAGGTCCAAACATCACCATGGATTAACTCGAAAGGTAACGACGCAACTGTGGATGAAGTACTAAAGGGAAAGCGAACATGTTTGCCCAGACGGCATGCGTGACAAGAGTGCGCATCCGTTTTATTACATGTAAAAGAAAAATCCCTAATAATATGACGAAGAGCGGTGGAGCTAGGATGACCGAGACGGGCGTGCCAGAGATCAACGCCGGCAGAAAGTGCAACTGGTCCAGCAGGTGAAGATGATGGAGGCTGGACGGAGTATGTATCGCCGGGACTGTCACAGCGGTGAAGAACCATCCGGGTGAGGGTGTCCTTAACAGAAAAACCAACTTCATCAAATTCCACAGTTACAGAGTTATCACGAGAAAGTTTACGAACACAAACTAGATTCTGAATAAGCTCAGGAGACACAAGAACATTATTGAGATAAAGTGGTCGAGAGTTTGAGGGAAAACTTGTGGAACCAATATGAGTGATAGGAAGACCAGCACCATTACCAACAATGATACGAGAAGAAGTGTGAATAGGAGACACGGAGGAGAGGTTACCCGGGTAAGCGGCCATGTGCGAAGATGCACCGGTGTCCATGAACCAATCACCACCGCCGGAATAAGCCCCGGTCGGAGGCTGTTGATGAAGTGCAGCAAGCAGGGCTGGATCATAAGAGGCCGGCGCAGGGTAGCCCGAGTAGCCGGTCACGCCATTGCTAGCAGGTGGCCCGCCATAGCCAACTGGAGCAGGAGCGTAGTAGGTTGATGGAGCGACCGGACCGGTTTGCTGACCGGCGAAGAAGGCCTGATGCCCGGAAGGACCGGGACCGAGGAGGCTCGGAGCGGGGGGGCGGGGCACGGGCATAGTGTAGGCGTGCACAACCCCGGTCCAGGGGTTGTGGCCACCCCCCCAAGGTGGCGGCGGCTGCTGCTAGACGGGCCCGGCGCGCGGCTGTTGCTGCTGCTGTTGGCCTTTGCCGCGGCCACAGCGCCTCTGGCGCGGCTGCTGTTGCTGCTGCTGCTGCTGCGGCAAGTGTTGTTGAAGAGCCGCAGGAGCAGCAGGGACCGGAGGCCGCTGCTGGTACGGGGCGCCGCAGGCGCCGTTCTGCGCTGGAGTAGCCGGTGGCCGGGGTTCCTGGAACGGCGCTGGGAAGCCGGGGGGGCACCCGAGGGCGGAGGGCCACCGCGTGAGTAGCCGGCGGCGAAGGCGGTGTGAACGGCACGGGAGCGAAGATGCTTCAACCGGCGTTCCTCGAGACGAGGATAAGCCACCGCCCGCTCGTAGGTAGGGTTCGCCATGAGGGTGAGGTTGGAGGCAGCGTTGCCGAGATCCTCATTGAGGTCGGCGGTGAGGGTGGAGAGGAGCAACTCATCGCCCACCTTGAAGCCGATGTCATTGAGCTCGTTGGAGAGGGTCTTGAGACGCATGCAGTAGTCATCGACGGAGGAGTCGTTTTGCTGACACCCGAAGAACTCATGCTGCAGGAAGACGATCCGTTGGAGCTTTTTGTCGGTGAAGAGACCGACGATCTTGTTCCACACCGTGCATGCATCATCCCTGTCGCGAACGACAGTGTGGAAGATGTCTTTGAACACAGTGAGGAAGAGCCACCGGATGATGGTGGCGTCGATCGCCAGCCAGTCGGCGTCGCGGTTGAGGACGAAGAGGTTGGCGGTGCCGTCGATGTGGTCCTGCAGATTATACTCACGAAAGAGGAGATTGAAGTATGTCTTCCAAGCATAGAAATTCGCCTCTTTGTGGGAGAGGATCACCAGGACGCGACGTTCGATGGGAACATCACTGATGTAGGCGGGATCGGGAAGAGTGGCGGTGGAGGAGCCGGAGGAGGAGTCGAAGGGGTTCGGCGGCTTCACCACAGGAGGGGTGGAGGCGGCGGACCGGTCGGAGACCAGGTTGGAACCCTACATGGCTAGGGTTAGGTGCGGCTAGGGTTAGGCGGCGACCGGGGCGGGTTTTTAGGGTTTCGGGTAGATGGGAGGGGGAAGGCAACGGGTAGCGAGGGTTTAGGGTTTTGGGAGAGTGCGGCTAGCGGCGAGGAGGCGGGTGGCTAGCGGCAGCTTGGGAGGGATCGCGAGTGAGGCGGCGGCAGGGAGCCAGCGGCGCGAGGGGAGGAGCTATGGCGGCGGCGAGGGCTCGGCGACGCGGGCCTAGGCAGGGAAGCGGCGGCGGCTGGGAGGCGACAACGACGCGCTAGGGGAGGAGGGATCGGACTAAGGCTGATACCATGTAGAGAATTATGCAACTCACGATATATTGATCGGGTGTAATATGCACGTATATATAAGTATAAAGGGTAGCCACGTCCTCGACTATACATGGAAGGAGGAGGGCTTGTTGTACAAGAAATACACATATGTTATCTGCATCTCAACATGAATGTTTATATTTTTTAATATAAAGTTAGTCGAACTCTATAATGCTTGACTTTGACCAAATCTTATATGCGGACTAAAAAAACGGAGGGAGTAACAAAACGGAAGTTTGTTGCTAATCCTTCGCGTCCTTTGTCGGAAAAAGGTCGTTCCAGTGACGAAATTGGTGAAAGAGCTATCCCAATCCATTACATAACTACAAACGGCCGGGGTTATCAAATCAAAACACATATAAAGAACATTGCTAAGAGCGAGACATGCCTTTAGCCTGCACGGTCAATGTCATCGTGTCCAGAGAAGTCACGGTCAATGTCGGCACGCTGGTGACGATAGGCCGCAGGTGGCGGTCGGCAGAGCAGGAGGAGGTTGACCTGACGAAGCCGCAGCTGGAGACGTTCGCGCAGCCAACGACGATAGCGAGCCTCTTCAGGTGAAGGAGATCAATCGAATACGTAGTACAAGAGATAGATAGAATAGTCAAGTAGCACCAGAAACTCTCCTGCGATCAGTTCATGGCGCCTTGGCGTGATCGATTTACATCTTGCACAGGAGAAACGCAATTAATCAATTTGGGGAGAAGAATGGAACAAGACTCATTGCACCCAAATTTACTCAAGGAATCGATGATATTGGTATCATATTGTAGAGAACACAACCAGTAATAACATAGCTAACGTGACACCTTCTTCATAATCTTACATTGCACACCATCCACAAAGAAGAGAAAAGCACATCTCCAAGCCTTAACTCTAAAGAGCATACCAAACCATAGCCAGAAACCAAACACAATCCCAGCAATCACCCAATAGCACAACCACTGATCCTCATCTTCGCCATTTCTCTCATTTGGTGAAAGCAAAGTATTTGCACACATGTCGAGAGGAAATCCACAGAGCCCAGAATTATTGGAGTAAATTGATGGGTCAATCAGGGTTTGCATCTGACTCCCAGTGGGTATCTCGCCCGACAAAAGATTGTTCGAGACATTCAACGAATTTAGCCATGATAAGCTCGACATGCTGGGAGGAATTGCTCCTGTAAGTCCATTAGATGACATATCGAGGGACTCGAGAAAAGTCAAACTGCCAATGTCTTCAGGAATGCTGCATGACAGGTGATTTCTTGATAGATTCAGGAACTGGATGCCCTGAAGTTTGGTTAGCTCTTCAGGGATGCACCGAGACAACAAATTGTCCGACACATCAATACCACTTATTAACTCTAGTGTTATGTTGAAAGTTCGCTCTTGCCCCTTCCAGTTTATTTTGATCTTATCCCAATATTTTAATCCGCCGAGCGGTCTCAGAGTTGACATATTATGTGGACGCCTCATGGAGGTCAAGTTTCCGAAGACTACCGGAATTGCTCCAATGAAGCTATTGTTTGCCATGTCGAGCAACTGAAGCTGAGAAAGTTGTGATAGCTCCAAAGGAAATTCTCCGGTGAAGTTGTTTGATCTGAGGCTAAGGATTTTCATTGATTGAACCCAAATCACAATCCATGGAGGGAGGACACCAAAGAACCTATTGTTCCCGATGTCTAGGGTGACCAGCGAGTTGCAGGCTCTTAGGACCTGTGGGAAGACACCAACAAAGCCATTTTCGGAAAGGTACAATGACTTGAGAGAGCAGTTGCGTCTTGCCTTAGCCAGAGGGATTTCACCTAAGAAGGAGTTGTCGGACAGGTCCATGAACTCTAGAGCCTCCAGGTTCCACCAGCAGCCCGGGAGTTTCCCAGTTAGCAGGTTTTTGGACAGCTTCATGTACCACAGAGCCTGGAGATTGCACCAGCACGCTGGGAGGTCCCCAGTAAGCTTGTTGTCTGATAGATCGAGTATCCTGACGGAAAATAGCTCGCAGAGCTGGTGCGGGATGTCACCGATGAGGTTGTTTTTGTAGAGTTGGAGGCTGACGAGGTTTTGCATGTTGCCGATCTGTGGTGGGATGGAGCCGTGGAACCTATTGTTGCCAAGAATGAGGGCGATCAGCGAGCTGCATCCCTCTAGGTGTGGGAAGGTCCCAGCAAAGGCATTTTTGGCGAGATTTAGGTACATGAGAGAGCAGTTGTGACTTGCCTTAGTCACGGGGATTTCACCTGAGAAGGAGTTCCTGGACAGATCCATGAGCTGCAGAGCCTGCAGATTCCACCAACAGTCCGGGAGATTCCCAGTGAGCTGGTTGTTTGACAGATGGAGTGTTCTCATGGAGAGGAGCCCACAGAGCTGATGCGGGATGGCGCCAGTGAGTTTGTTATTGTAGAGCTGGAGGTTGATGAGGCTGCCGAAGTCACCGAATTGTGGTGGGATGGAGCCGTTCAACCTATTGTTGCTGAGGTCGAGGGTGGCCAGCGAGTTGCAACCCTCTAGATGTGGGATGGTTCCAACAAAGGCATTTTTCGCGAGCTTTAGGAACGTGAGAGAGCAGTTGTGGCTTGCCTTAGTTGTAGGGATTTCACCTGAGAAGAAGTTATTGGCTAGGTTCATGAAATGCAGAGCTTGCATATTCCACCAGCAGTCCGAGAGGTTACCGGTGAGCCGGTTTTTTGACAGGTTGATGTATCGCAGAGCCTGGAGTTTGCACCAGCACTTCGGTAGATCCCCTGTGAGCCGGTTTTTTGACAAGTTGATATACGACAGAGCCTGGAATTTGCACCAGCAGTCCGGGAGGTTCCCAGTGAGCCGGTTGTTTAACAGGTCAATTTTCCTCACAGAAAGGAGCCTACAGAGTTGGTGTGGGATGTCACCGACGAGTCTGTTGTTGCGGAGGCTGAGGGACTGGAGGCCGGGCATGTCACCAAACTGCGGTGGAATGGAGCTGTTGAAACGGTTGCTGCTGAGGTTGAGTGATTTGAGTGAGCGCAGCAGCGAGATGCTCGCCGGGATGGCCCCGCGGAATTTGTTCCCCCAGAGGTTCAGAACGGCGAGCACCGGGAGTGCCGTGGTGTTGAGTGTATCGAGCCCGCCCGAGAGACCGAGTCTCTCGAGCCTTAGCGTCTCGACGCGTCCCGCGGTGTCGCAGAACACGCCGACCCAGTCACAGACCGGCGCGACACTGGTCCAGTTGGAGAGCGCGGCTGCCTTCAGGAGGCTGACCTTCCATGCCAGAAGGGCATCGCCCTCCGATGGCACCACAGCAGTTGTCTTCACGGGGATGGCTGCCGCCAGCAGGAAGAGCGCGGCGGTGCCGGCGAGGTGACCGTGGGCGCCTGGTCTCCTCATGTCCGGGACAAACCGGGCCGGAGCGAGAATGGTTTTTTTTTTCCTTCTTTCTTGCGCGAATGAGAATGATTGGGTAGGAGAAGTCCAGTCGGCACGGCAGAAGAGAGCGCACGTATATATGGATGAGCCGGCCGGCGGCAAAAATCATAAACAAGTTGTTAAATTTACACCAGTGTGTACTCGCCCTCGTCACCCGTATGCATACGACAGGCAGCGCGAGAGGGCGACGAATGGCGCCATCAGACTTATTCAAAACAGCACCGATCAAGGACAGAGTCAGAAGATCCTCCGGATGCCTTTTGGACGATCTCCCTATTACGAGGGCCTCCACATTTTGATTGGTAGTTCGACATAAAAAAAATATTGTTCCCGCGACGGACCCGCGTGCGCCACCGGAACCATCAGCAGAGTTGACAGGGACGGAGGCGGCGGCCGCAGCACCATTGTCGACGGCTGTGTGGGCGGCTGGCTGAGTACGGTTGACATAGGGGGCGGGGGCGACACTGTAGCTGGGCGCCAACTTCACATGCGTCGCGCATGAATGCATTTGGCCAAGCTAGGTAATGTTAGTTTTTATCTGTTTTTCTTGCACTAACAAGACATGT
This sequence comes from Triticum aestivum, assembly GCF_018294505.1. NCBI lineage: Eukaryota > Viridiplantae > Streptophyta > Magnoliopsida > Poales > Poaceae > Triticum > Triticum aestivum. Next base: position 26,918,536 of record NC_057810.1, read on the forward strand.
ATTACGCTCGTCTTCTGAAGAGAAACTGCATCTCCTGGGTCCCATTGTGCATTATCCTCCCTTTTCTCTCCTTGTAGAAAGAAATTCTCTCGCTTTCTCTTTTTGTTTCGTAGTCAAAGCTTAACCTTTTTTAAGTCAAAAAGCATAATGTTGACCTGAAAAGCGCGTTGGAATAACAGAGAAATATATCATTTTATTTGCAAAAGTTAAACATAGAAGGTATTCGTTCTCCAAGATTTACAAGCATATAGTATGTGACTATGTGTACATGTTTTTAGTCTTCATTCTTTCTGAGGTGAAAAACGAGTATAATACATGTGTACCATGCACACTCTCTGAGGGAAACTCCAACGAAGAGACCCATTTCGTTCAGATGTGTCATTTAGATCCGCATGGGCAAAGACCCATTTCGTCCATATGTGTAGTTTAGATCCACGTGGGCAAAAGAAACTGTCCAACGTGACGACCTATTTCGCAAATATGTATGTGTTGTCTCTGGGACACAAATCAGCCCTAAATTTGGGTCGGTCCACATGGACAACACTAACTACCGCCCACAACCGGTGCAAATGTCGTGGAAGTGGATCCGCAGGAAGGTCGGGAAGCATGACCACGAGGAGGTCGGCTCTTCTTCAAAGCAGCCCCGCGCGGCCTGTTCACCGTGACACCGCCGTGGGCGGCAGCTGGAACGCATCTACATGCCCATCGACCAGTGCACGCGCTACTAGGATCATGTCGTCTCCCTGCCATTGCCTGACATCCACCTACCGGACGATTGGCATCTGAACCCTGGAGGGTTCCAATGCCGGCCGTTCTGGCGTCCAAATGCACGTCAGAGGTGGAGATCTGCTGTTGTTGAGCTCAGCTCCCCGACGACCTACACCAAGAACCGGCGTTTGCCCAGGACAGCCCGTGGTGGGACACCTGGTTTTACGACGAGCATGACCAGCGATTCTGGTCGCGCTTCGCCACCTGTGCATGTGCTCCAGCACACGAGCCTCCACGCAGGCCCGTGGTGAAGGCGGGGGAGGAGGAGGGCGAGGAGGCAGGTTGGGCGAGGCACCTAGCTAGCTAGGCTATTTCCAAGACACAATGTTCGGAGTTTTCTGAAACTTGACTGTTTACCTACATGCATGGGTGCCTCGATGTATCTCTCTTCATCAAACTACATGATGAGAGTGAGAAGCGATGCTCACTCGGGAACACTGGTTCATGTTTATGTTCAAAGCCGAGTAGGCACCAAACTATTTCACCTGCATGTTTTAGAGGTCTGCAAACTACAACTCGGGAAATTAATCATTTTATTTAGAAAATGTTAAACATAGAAGGTATCTTTCTCCAAGATTTACAAGCATATAGTATGTGTACATGTTTTTAGTATTCATTATTTCTTAGGTGAAAAACGAGTATAATATATGTGTACCATGCACACTCTCTGAGGTCAACTCCAATGAAGAGACTCATTTTGTCCAGATGTGTCATTCAGATCCATGTGGGCAAAAGACACGGCCCAACGTGGCGACCCATTTCGCAAAGCTGTATGTATGTTGTGTGTGGGGACACAAATCCGCCCCAAATTTGAACCCGTCCACATGGACAGCTAACGCACGCGCCGCTGTCCACCCCAGCCCCCCACGCACCAGTGGCTCAACTATCTTTGAGCCATTCCTTTTTAAATGCTAGCATGCGGAGGGTAATCCTATCCGCGCGCGCCCATTCTTCTCCCTCCCTTTGCCTGCCTCGGGTAAGTTCTGACCCGCATGAAAGGCGTAACGATTTGGGCACTGTCTCAGAGAGAGGCTCGCTGAAATAGACATGTCTCGGCCAACAATCAACACTAGCCACCGCCCACAGCCGGCGCAAATGTCATGGTAGTGGATCCCCATGAAGGCCGGGAAGCCTGACCATAAGGACGGCTCTTCCTTGGAGCGACCCCATGCGGCCTGTTCACTGTGACACCACCGGGGGCGGCGGCAGGAGCGTGTCTACGTGCCCGTCGACCAGGGCACGCGGTCTAGGAGCATGCCATCCTCGTGTTGTTGTTGGACGTCCACCTGCCAAACGGTTGGCATTGGAACCCAAAAGGGTACTAGTGCCGGCCATTTCGACCTCCGAACGCGCGCAGGAGGCGGTGATCCGCCGTCGCCGAGCTCAGCTCCCCGACGTCCTATGACACAACCCGACGTTTGCCCAGGACAGCCCGTGGTGGGACACATGGTTCTACGGCGACCACGACCAGTGGCACTGGTTGTGCTTCGCCGCATGTGTGCATGCTCCAGCGCACGAGCCTTCACGCAGGCCCGTGTGAAGGCGGAGGAGAAGGACAAGGAGGAGGCAGGTTGGGTGAGGCACCAAGTTAGCTAGGCTATTTCCAATGACGGAGACAGGCCTAGGCAGTTAGGACTATTGCCCTACAATAGCCTTTGCCGTTCCTTCATACGAAATATGGAAAATTACAAGAGCATATCACTCAAACTAGCCTTCTTGTCTTAGGCGTGACCCATTGCTAGCTTCGCCACTGGCTATTTCCAAGGCATAATGTTCGGAGTTTTGCGAAACTTGACAATTTACCTACTTGCATTGCATGGGTGCGTCGATGCATCTCTCTTCATCAAACTACATGATGAGGGTGAGAAGCGATGCTCATTCCGGAACAGTGGTTCATGTTTATGTTCAAAGCCGAGTAGGCACCGAACTATTTCACCCGCATGTTTGAGAGGTCTGCAGCTGCAGGGAAAGATTCAAAGAGATAGATGGTCTGAGTACAACGCAAGGCCAAACCCAATATCAGAATCATTCCATGTATGCCCTAAAAAACCATTCCTTGTGCGGTCTTGCCGTCTCATAGGGTTGCAGAGCGGACGGGTTTGCGGGCTACAGCGCAGTATAAATCAATCGCTAGTTTAGTGTTAACTTTCCGTCCAGTGGTGACCTAATTCGCTGGTTTTGCGAGATGGCATCCCTACCATCTCGTGTGCCGTTGCCTATGAGTTTGCTATTTGGCGGTTAAAGGTGCCAATATAGACAAATCTGTATGAAGCACGCACCCACCACTTTGCTAGTATTGTCAGTGGGCCAGCCCATCTAACCATTTTAGCATTTTGTTTATCTGAAAAGAACGTCCTGTTATTGGGAAGCTTCCAAAAACATCACAGACCGGTTTAAGCGATGGTTTTCCCTGGTTTTTATAGGATGGGTTTTGTTCCTTTTTGTGTGTTCCTTTTTTCTTGTTTTATTTTATTTAATTCCTCAAGTTTTTTCATCAAATTGGCAAACATTTTTCAAATCCGTAATCCTTTCAAATTTGTGAACAATTTTCAAATTGCTGATTTTTTTCAAATTCACTAACTATCATTTAATTCATGAAAAAAATTCAAATTCTCAAACTTTTTCAGATGTATGAACTTTTCAAATTCACAAACATTGCAAATTTGCAAGGATTTTCAAAATCCATGAACTTTTTCCAAATTCATGACCTTTTGAATATTCATGAACCTTTTCAAATTTGTAAGTTTTTAAAAAATTATGAACATCTTTTAGATCCGTGAAGCTTTTTAACATCTACGAACTATTTCAAGTCCACATTTAAAAAAACATAAACTTTTTTTAAACTGGTGGACTTTTTAAAAATATGAACATTTTCTAACTTAATCCAGCAACTGGTTGTTATAGTGAACAACTGAGTAGAAGAAGAGAAATCCGAGAAAAAAAATAAGGGATTGATAGAAAAAACAGATGACCGAGAGCTGGGTCGTGAGGGGACTTGCGGGTGCTACAGAGAGTTTAGTTGGCGCTGATTTTTCTCAAAAAAAATGGCGCTGATTAAGAGGTCTCTACTGCCTACCACTCACATACCTTTCTTTAGGAAATTAGAGCATATACAGCCGGGTGCCTCAAACCCGTCTTATACACCCGAGCGGACCGTCCGGTCACTGTTTGGTCACGGAATTTCGACTTAGACGGGCTCCTTAAATGGGCCTCAAATGTCCGGGATGACTGGCACCCCTCATATCCATCCCAAATATGGTGCAGATATGGGGCGTCCAGGCGCGCCCGACACGCCTGCCACGTCGGACCCGACAGCCCGCCCCCACCGCCAATTGCGCTAATTGCATCAATTGCACCAAACCCTTCTTCCTTCCCCCGCCGCCCTCCAATGTTTCTCGCGCCCGAGCCCTCGCCATCCTCCACCCTTGCTCCCCATCTTGGAGCCCTGATGCAAGTGGAGCAAGATGAACAGGACACATTTTGCTCGGAGCAGGCGCTCGACCAGTGATCCGAAGCCATCCGTCATGCTCGGATATTGATTTCATTTTGACTTGTTCGGTTTGTCGAACTATGATTTGCTTTGGCTTTGTTTTGAAATGTTGAATTCAGACAATTTATATCGTTTGATCGACGTACATAGATTGCATGGATTTGAGGATCGGAATTTAAGGTATGTGAATGTTGGGCGCAACATATGATTGGCCAGCAAGCGCTGTCCGCGGACGCGTCCGCGGACGTATAGGGCGGCGGATTTGCTAAGTCCGGTTGTAGATGCTCTGAGGCTTACAAGAAACTGAAGTTTGAACGCCGCAAAGCACATGTTCTGGGAGTTGTCTGGAAACAAAAGTACTTGGTCTGGGACAGGGCAATTCGAACCCTGGCCTTAGCGAGCAATTGGAAAAACATTGGGGCAAATCATCCAACCCCTTGTAAAATGGGATAAATCATCCAACTCCTTGTAAAGTGAGGCAAATCATCCAAGCCTCGGTCTTAGCTGCATCCGATGATGAATAGTAGATCTAAAATAATAATAAATCATTCATATTCTTAAATTTATTTCTGTTTTGAATTTATCTGTTCAACGGGTGCAACTGAGTCTGGGCAGACGTGAACTTCTGCGTGTTCTGTCTTCTCCGTTTCCGTTCTGTGCTCTTGGGAATTGGGAGTACGTACGTAAGAATTAGTAGCAGCGCTGCTCGTTTCGGAAGGAAAGCACCCAATGGCCGACACTATATGTACCTGTGATTTTACTGAAAAAGGCTTTCGCCCCGCTTTATAAATAAAGCAACCATCAAGCACAAAGTATCAAGGTCACAACAACACACCACACACACTCACTCAAAGCCACCGTAGGCACGGTCCAACACAAACACACAGACAAAGAGACCCAAGTTTCGCTGTGGGCATAGCACAACAAGCCCAACACAAGCACACGACGAGACAACAGAAAAACGGCAAGGCGGTGGCGATGACGATGGCAACGAAGATCTAATCTGGTTCCGGAGGTGGTGGGGAAAACGGTGGAGCCATCCGGAGAGCCATCGCGCGAAGTGGTGTACCTGTGATTTTTGGTTTTGAAAGAACGAAAAGAAAAAAAGCTGTTTTACATGTCGGTAGTAGCTATGATCACGATGATCCCATTTTGTCGAACTGTTTTACATGTTCCTTGGCACCGCTGTCGGTCCATGCAATCAACCTAGAAAACAGTCTAAAATACATAAAGAAAAAATGGTGTACAAATTATTGTCTTATGTGCATTAGACAAAATGAAGTAAAAATAAGTCAAAACTTTAGTACCTAAGTATCAATACTAAGAAAAAGGAAGGGTTGATTTGCAACAATAGATGTCTTTCACATACAACTAGCAAAAAATGATTTCCTTTTTGACTAGCAGTTCCTAAAAATATATACTTCAATGTAAAAAAACTTGAGAACCAATCTGTGGTTGGATAGTAAGAGCCATATGCCGGCTCTATTTCTCGAAGGTGCTCATAGGGGTAGGATGTGTATGAGAGCTTGCGTCTGTACTGTGTTAAAAAATATTTTAAAAACTTGTGGTTCTTTAGTTTATTATTTTTAATTTTAATTCTTATATTTTTTACTTTTTCAAAGTTGTTTTCTTATACTTTGTACCTTTTCTGAGTTCTCTTGTTGCCGAGGCATAGTTCTTGCACCTACTAGAGAAACTAGAAGAATTATGGAAATGGTCAAACAGAAGGTTAAAGCCGGTTGCTAAATGAATCCCAATTTGTTGAACATTGTTTATAAGACCATGTTCTACTACTTGGTTTGATCTCGTAGTCCAAAGAATCACATACCATACATATATGGGATAGTAGTCATTAGTGAAAAAACTATAGTTATGCAAATGAGTAACGTGAATCGATCTCCAACAGTCATCATTCTTATCTTTAGACCATTATGAGCCATTACGAACATCACAGTGAATATGATCGAAACCTAACTAGTTAACTTCTAATTAGAATGCATCATATCAAAACACTGCGGCTTCTTTGATTGACAGGATAGGAAAAATGGAGGAATTGAAAAAAAAAAACAGAAACGTGGCAATGGGATAGGAGGACATGTGTGAAACAGATGATGGGAAAAAAGGGAACTCGGGAAAATTAGGGCCCTTAATTTGCAGGAAGAGAGATACCACGAGAATTGTAATGGTGTCCATTATCAGCTCAAAACTCTACTTTTGCTGCAATTATTTGCTTGATTCAATCATTCAATGTGTACACAGGAATATAAAAATAACAATTGGGTGGAATTTTTCCAGTAATTGTAGTTGGCGAATTTTCGATGTAGGGGAGGTGGCAAACGAACTACTTTGATGGCAGTTTTAGTTGTAAAACGAGATCAAACTGCGGCAGATTTAAAATGAAAATTGCCTTCTCGGGGAGAAACGGCCACCTCTCCGGACTCCCTCACAACTAAAACTCCCAGGGAATCGTTTGCAAATGCCACCCTCCCTGTCGAACGTTCGCCAGCTAAGGGGGGTCATTATTTACTTCTCCATTTGAGATGAGACCGAAGGAAGAAAAAAACCTCTGGTTTTCCATCTATCTATTCTTGTGAATCAAAGGGGTGAATACCAGTGTTGCAGGAAAAATTCATACCCCTCTAATTTTCCTCCAAATCAATGAAAACCACATGTGATCCGTCCGTACAAGTTCATCAGTGATTCCTTCCTCCCAAATCTGCCCAATACTTGCACACATATATGGGCCGACAAAGCTATGGTCTAGCTAGAAAGATAGGTCACTGTTCTGTTATGCGCTTTTGGGAGTAGTAGCTTTGCTCGTTTCGGCAGGAAAGCATCCAATGCCCGGCATTCTATGTATCTGTACCTTTGGGTTAAAAGAAAAGAAAGCTATGGTTGATAAGACAAAAGAAAAGAATGCCTTAATAAGGAAAAAAAGCTACATACACACATGTACATATATGGACCGCGAGCAAGCTAGATAGTGATCTAGCTAGAAAGGTAGATCGACAGTTTTGTTCGGTGCTTTTTGGGAGTAGACGTTTTTGGCGGGAAAGCATCCAATGCCCAGCATTGTATATACATCTATCCCTCCGTAACTTAATATAAGACATTTTTTGACACTGCCACGGTGTCAAAAAACATGTTATATTAAGTTACAGAGGGAGTGTTATGTGTGCTTTTGGGTTGAAAAGAAGATAATGGAGAGTCCTTATATACATCTGTCCTTTAATTTCTGTCCGGTGGTCGTACAAATATTTCCTCAGCAAACAAATCGAGCTGCATCTTCTGGTCCTCTTAGAAATACGAAATGATCTCCACGTGCACAAGTATCTCTCATGCATGTAGACGCATACTCATCCTGCTAACACGGCAAGCGTCTACAGGTTGAAGGACAATTTGGGACACCACACATGCATATGCTACTGGATAATGCAGTAGCATATACACATCCAGACAGGATTTCGCGAGACCAACCCAAATCCTTTGACATGTAGACGCTTGCCGTACTTACAGCAGGGGCCATAATTTTGTCGGCACGGTGAACAGACACTCGCTCGAAAAAGAACTTGCCATACGTAACTTTACCCATCTAGCAAGCAAAGGGAGAGGAAGCGAGTTCTAGCAAAGAAAAAGCAAGAGAGAGAGAGAGAGAGAGAGAGAGAGAGAGAGATTAAAGAGAGCTCTATTTTCTTCCAGTACAACGTGGATAGAACTAGGCGTGGACACAAAGCTCTCAGCTCATGAGCTTAATGAGTGCTCGATAGCTAGCTTCTAAATGAATCAAGCAAATCATTGGTTTTAGCTCAGCTTAACGAACGAGCTAACGAGTTTCACATTAAGCTAGTTATAGCAAAACACCACATATTCTTTTCTTAAGTTACACCATCTCATGGCAGCGTAGCTCACCTATTCCATCTAATCAACCCAATCCAGCCCATAGGAGTTCAATGTATGGTTACTTCCAGAATCTAGCATATAATTTTGTCGCCAAATTGTTGAAGAATTTGGATTCATGTTAGATATTTGCGGTAATGCCTGTTAACTAGCGCTCACGGGTGCTCGCCAGCTTAACAAGCTTCGGACAACAAGCTTACCGAACATAGCGAGCACGAGCTTAATGAGCTGAGTAGCTCGTGAACTAGTACTAATTAAGGGCATGTACGTACAATGTTCAGAAGATAGGCTTCTCTTGATCATCCCCGTCATCTAGTCTAGAGATGAAAATAAATAGCATGTTTTACGTTAGTATATGACTAAGAGATGACATTTAGGATATGGAACCAAAATTTTGTTTTATCTTCAGTTCTAAGAGATCATTTTTTAGTTAAGAGTAATAAGGAAATCACGACTATTTTTTCATTTCTCTCTGTCTTACAAGATACTCCCTCCATCCCAAAATAAGTGACGTGGGTTTAGTTCAAATTTGAACTAAACTTAAACTAAACTCACTTCACTTATTTTGGGACGGAGGGAGTAGTAATTATCCTATACGTGGCATCATCACTAAACGAAAGAAGACTGTGATATCATCCCGTTTTAGGTGCACTACTAATGAAGACTCCACATGCTCCAGAGGGCCCACCGACATTCAGCCTTTACCTATTTCTCTCCGAACCTTTGCCTCATTTGCTCCGTTGTCTATTTAAGAGAGGAGAAGGATGATGAGTTAAACCACAAACCAAAGAAACCTCCACTAAACCCTACACAAGGAAGGTGGAGCACAAGACGAAATCAGAGTAACCAGGTATCGATCGATCCGACAACTCCCTCCTTCCCTCTCCCTACTATTGTGATGTTCACCTTCTAACATAAATTATATACACTATTGTGACAGTGATATAGACTATGGCTTCACCATTTTGTGGCATCTCCACATGCGGCATCAATGCCGCCGCTCCTACCGTATTCTCCACCAACAAGGCGCTTTCCCTGGTTTCGCCCACATTTGTTCCACTTGCCCAGGAAATCAGGCCTAGGAGAAGGTGCAATTTCAGAGTAAACGCCGCAAAGGAACTGCATTTCAACAAGGATGGGTCAGCTATGAGGAAGCTGCAAGTGAGTTGTACAATATAATCACCCTTAGTTAAATAATGCTACTATATATCGTCTATGTTGTTCCGTCTTTTTGGTTTTAGATGCCAATTTCTGATTGCATATTTGCCTATCAGAATGGAGTGAATAAGCTCGCAAACCTGGTTGGAGTTACTCTTGGTCCAAAAGGACGGAATGTTGTCCTTGAGACCAAGTACGGGCCACCTAGAATCGTTAATGATGGTGTTACGGTAGCAAAAGAGGTATGTGTCATTACGGTTTATTCTTACCATGCAATCCTAATGTAAGTTGAATCTTTGCTATGAACTTTTGTCATTGTTGGCTATCAACCAGGTTGAGCTCGAAGACCCTATCGAAAATATTGGAGCTAAATTGGTTAGGCAAGCCGCTGCTAAGACAAATGACTTGGCTGGTGATGGTACAACCACATCAGTCATCCTTGCTCAAGGGATGATCACTGAGGGTGTTAAGGTACACCAATACAAATATCTTGTGTCTTGTCTTTTATAGCATAATTATTTTATATATTCGATTCGGTAAATAATGTTAGATTTGTTTACTTTCTCCAGATTGTAGGTGCTGGTGCTAATCCAGTACAGATTGCCCATGGTATCGAGAAAACAGCCAAAGCGCTAGTCTATGAGCTCCAAAAGATGTCCAAGGAGGTTTAGATTTGCTAATCCATTGTTCAGTTCCGAAAATACATTCATTCTGAATTCTATATCACATTTCCTCTATCATCCTATGATAAATACTCGACCAATCTTGTAATGCAACAAGAAAATGCATCAGATTAATTATAGTAACTTCTGCTCCCTATGCTAATTATGAATGGAGCAGATGACTCACCCCTAGGCCCTAACTACCATTCATGAGATGTTAGCCCACTGTTATCATTTTCAGGAGCCTCAATCCTCATTTGAATCTCATATATTAATTTTCAAAGGGAGTATCCTCTATTTAAAATTCAAATTTGCCAAGTTGCATTAAATACTGCAGGTCAAAGATAGCGAACTTGTCGATGTTGCTGCTGTAAGTGCTGGAAATGATTATGCAATTGGTAACATGATAGCTGATGCTGTGAGCAAGGTTGGGCGACATGGGGTAGTCACGCTCGAAGAAGGAAAGAGTTCTGAAAACAGCCTCTATGTGGTCGAAGGGATGCAATTCGACCGCGGCTATATTTCTCCCTACTTTGTGACCGACGGTGAAAGAATGACAGTGGAGTATAACAATTGCAAGGTCTGTCGCACATTGTCTTGGCAGTTCGTCTACTTGTTTCAGTTACCACAATCTCCATGAGTTATGTGCTCTTAAGCTGATATGTTTATAATATTGCTCAGCTCCTTCTCGTGGACAAGAAAATTAACAGCGCCAAAGATCTCATCGCTATTCTAGAGGATGCTATTACGAGTGGATATCCAGTTCTAATAATTGCAGAGGACATTGAGCAGGAAGCTCTTGCAGCCCTCGTGCTCAACAGGCTTAGAGGCTCACTACAGATTGCTGCTATAAGAGCCCCTGGTTTCGGGGAGCGCAGGAGTCAATACCTCGATGACATCGCCACTCTGACAGGAGGTGGGCTTGATGTTTGGTGCGATGCGATCATGCGATGCATCCCGTTGTGATATTTGTTCAGTTATAGCGGTCATTCTTCATGTAGGCACTGTAATCAGAGACGAATTTGGAGTGCCACTACATAAAGCAGACAAAACTGTCCTAGGAACTGCTGCCAAGGTTGTAATTACTAAGGATTCAACAACAATAATTGGAGATGGTACTACACAAGAGGAAGTAATCAAAAGGGTGACACAAATCAAGAACCAGATTGAGGTCTGTATATTGTGGACTTGATATTCTTCGTTTCCATATCCTATATAATTGTCGAATCATATATATGTTCTAGTTTTTCTCACGGCTCTTCTCTGTTTATCGAGTCTCTTTTGGATGCTCCATTTTTCCAGTATGTATAGTTCACTTAGCTTGTCCCGCGCAAGTGTGTGTCTCACTTAAGTGTGGATGAAAATACCCTGACTAAAATTTCATTCCGAAACTTTATTTTTTTTCAGGCTACTGAACAAGAATATGAAAAAGAAAAGCTAAACGAGAGGATAGCCAAATTATATGGTGGTGTTGCTATCATTCAGGTACAGCCGATGTTCATGCTGAGATATCTATTGATGTACTAGGCAACAATTCCAGAAATACACCCAGTAGTGCACTTTTTAGGTTGCATTAGCAGAATATAATAGCTATAACATAATACATCTTGGTTTGTAGGTAGGAGCACAGACTGAAACCGAGCTGAAGGAAAAGAAACTGAGGGTTGAAGACGCGCTGAATGCAACAAAGGTAATGTTTTCTCCCGGTTCAATTCCAATTGATTTTTGGGATTTGTGTACCTGTGCGAATTCAGAGGGCCTTCTAGAGAACTGTGCTTTTTTCCGAAAAGGAGGATTACCCATGGCCTCTGACTGTAGAACTGTGCTGATTTTACTTCTAATTACAACATAATCTATATGTACTCATTCCTACGATAATTGACTACTTCCCTTGTGGACAGGCGGCTGTTGAGGAAGGTATTGTTGTCGGTGGTGGATGTACCCTTGTAAGGCTTGCATCAAAAGTTGATGCAATTAAACAAACCCTTGAGAATGATGAACAGAAGGTATAAAACAAAGTGAATGAGATCCTCATTCGCAAAGCTTCACTGTTAGAGTCCTGTCTTTAGTTCAAGGTGTTGTTTTCTTCCATCCCAACGAGCTAATCCCCTCTTCGTATTTTCAAGGTTGGGGCTGAAATTGTAAGGAAGTCCTTGAGTTATCCACTCAAACTGATTGCAGAAAATGCTGGCATTAATGGCAGTGTAGTTATTGAGAAGGTTCGGAACTCAAATTTGTTCTCAAGTATGCATTTGATATTCAGCAACTTACGTATAACTAATTTGAACTTGCCTTCATCCAGGTCCTTGCCATTGACAACTCCAGGTATGGTTATAATGCCGCCACTGGAAAGTATGAGGATTTGATGGCTGCTGGTATCATTGATCCAACCAAGGTATGTGCTTGCAGAAGCAATGTTCTCTTTGACCACGCCATATAACCGATACTCTCATATGAGGATGCTATGGTACACTTTTTTCATGTAAGCCAATGTACCTGAAAATCCTAGAGTCCATTATGTTTTGTCGGGAAATGGCGATTCAATGCTTTTCCTAATTGTATATATAACTATGCTGAGACATTAAGCATGGAACCCATAAATTTTGGGGTGACCAGTTTGATAAGACCTTTCGAAGAGAGATTCTATGTCCCTCCTTATTCACAATCAACTAGTTTCTTTACCCTCCTTTCTGTGCATAAGCATCAAGCTCAAACAAACATTAACTGGATTTTGCGCAAACAGGTGGTGAGGTGTTGCTTGGAGCATGCTGCATCGGTGGCGAAAACTTTCATCATCTCTGACGCTGTTGTCGTCGACATAAGGGCGCCTAAGTGTGCACCTGTTGTGAACCCAATGTGCGGTTCAGGTATACAGAGACAATCTGCTCATCATCGTCTGCTACTTACTCAGGAATCAATATGGTCTTACTAACTTGTTTTCATTTTTTGTACAGGTTATGGATTCTAATTTAGGACAAGAGCTATGCATTCCTGTGCCTCGGCAGCATGCTATATCAGAGGCGGAACTACTGTGTTATGTTTTGAGAAATAAATTTGTTACTTGCTGTTGTGGCGAGTCAAAGCCGCAATGAATAGTTTGTTTTACAGTCCTAAAAGTGAATGATGAAGTTGCACGGAATATTCTAGCTACATAATATTCACAGTTGTTCCTTTCGAGCATTTGTTCCTTAACTGAGCGTAGGCTTGTGGTAATGATGATGTTCCATATATGGCTTTGATACACTCTTTGCATGAAAGGTTTCGTAATATTCACAGTTGTTCCTTTAATTTTGTGCATTTGTTCCTTAACTGAGCGTAGGCTTGTGGTAATGATGATGTTTCATATCTGGATTCGTTAGACTCTTTGCATGGAAGGTTTCGCGCCACAGTGGTGCGACTTGATTGCTAGGTTCCTCATAAGCGGTAACATGGCGAATTGGTGATTAAAGTCAATGATGATATTGGTCATTGCTTTCAGACTAGAAGGGTCCGAGGCAGTGTGATCCAATGTCTCCCATCATTTTCAATCTTGTCGCTAACATGTTAACTATCCTCATTGCACATGGGCTAACAGAGATGGGCAACTTAGTAGACTTACGCATCTCGTAAATGGTGGTATAACCATTCTTCAGTGTGTCGATGACACTTCCATATTCATGGAATCCGACATGATGAAAGCAGCGAATGTGAAACTCGTTTTATGCATTTTGAGCAACCTTTTGGTCTAAAAAAAGAAAAATTTCATAAAAGTGAGATATTCTGCTTCGGTCAGGCTAAGGAGATTGAGGACAAATATGACTTAGTTGGGTGCAAGTCATGATTTTTCCCATTCCATTACCTTGGTACCCCTGTTCATTTCTGGAAACTCTCGAGTAAGAAATGGAAAAGGATAGAAGACCGGTTTGAGAAAAAAAATGATAGCTGGAACGGTGAGTTGTCATATGGAGGACGACTTGTTCTTATCAATGCATTGCTCACCAGTCTACCAATGTTTTGTCCTTTGAAATAAATAATGGGGTGAACAGATTTCGTTTTCTCTGGCTACGTGGTGAGCGTAAGAAGAAATATCGATTAACCAAGTATGGCATTATTTGCAGACCAAAGGACCAGGGTGATCTTGGAGTGGATCTGGAATCCAAAATAAAATGTTTGTTCAAGCTTATAAATGAAAATGTAGTCTGGCAGGAGTTGCTTCAACAAATATCCGCATTCAGAAACTGTCTCAAGTGACAGTAAGACCGGCAAATTCACCATTCTCGAAGGGTCTATTAAAAGCCAAGGAAGACTTTTTTTTAGTAAGGGCTCATACTTAGTTGCTGATGGACGAGCACTAGGTTAGCCAGCAGTGCCCTTCTCTGTATAACATTGTGCAATGGAAACATGATACTTTTCACCAGACTCTTATCAGGTGATAAAGGAACTGATTGGTTACACATAGTCCAGTCGTTCGTTGATGTTAATTTATTTCATATCGAAGTTGAAAGTCCCGCTAAGGGTTAAGATATTCTTTTGGGCCTGTGTAGAGGGGTGGTCTTCTTAACTAAGGATAATTTAGTGACGCGTAACGGGAATGACAGCACAAAATATTGTAAAAAAAGTTAATATGACATCTGATATATGGCAAAGAGCAAAAAACGAAAACAAGGACGAAAAATGTTTTCAATACTCTTGACTAACATATCAATGCAGAGTAAGTCTAAGTCTATTCTAAAGCCACAATATTCAGAGTTCCCTGAAACTTGACAGTTACCTGGGTGCACAGATGCATCTTTCTTCAGCGAACTGCACAATGACGGTGAGAAGCAATGCTCATTCGGAACACTGGTTCATGTTTATGTTCAGAAGGATCATTTAGAAGATTGTACAATCTTAACGGCTACTGATGACAGTGTTTTCAGTGGTCGCAGCGAGCACCATCAGGTGACCCGTATGAGCATAACCACCATGACGAACATGCAGGTCATCAGAAAGATGAGCAACCACTGGAAGCAGGTTGTCTTGGAGGCCAGCGAGTAGACCTCAGAGGCTCGCGCCGTTGCGCTACCGGTGCTCGCCAAGCTATGTTCCATGGCTCTCTCATTGGAATGAAGGATCTGCATCAGTAGTACCCAGCAAGTGAGCTCTCTCAGTAAAAATCCAGCAGAAAGGGAGCAGAGGGAACTTCATCCACATAAGAAACAATTAATTCCACAAGGCAACAGAAAAACCTACCTTCACTGTATCTTGCACGGATTGGTTCACTACAAGGCTACTTTCCTTCAGCTGACGTGCTAAGTCAACCATTTCGTCTATCAGACTATCTTGCAGGTCCCTGTGCAGTTAGGAGATCCAACATAGTAAGAAGATAGCCACCCAGTATAACTATTTGTTCATCTCATACAACCCTGAATGTCACATGCTTAGGCCTTAAAACATCACAAGAAAATGGTAATGATCAAACATAGCATTGATTGTACCTATCCTATCACAGGAAAATCAGCGAGACCAGTCAATGAGCAAATCAGTAAACTGGTTGCTCATGTGGATAAAAGATAATGAGGGAACTAAGCCAGATTCTCGGGTCCACAAGAAACTTTGCCAAAAAAGGGGGTGCATACCTATGCTTCTCAATGTTAGCCTGAGCTTCTGCATCCAATTTAATAGGCGCTCCAGTATCTCTTTCTCTTCTAGTTCTATCACGACTGCTTGTACCAGCTTCCACCTGAGCCCTACTTATTTGCATCCATTAGTTCATTAGTTGTAACTGTAAGAAAAAGAAACAAATAAAAAAGGGACAAGATTTTACTTACGTTGATCGCCTTCGCAATCCTGCTGACAAGGATATTGGACTCTCAGCCTTTTCTCTTTCACAAGAGCTTTCTTCTTTGATCTCATCAACTGGTTTTTCATTTTCTGTCTGCATCCCAAAGATAGTAATGAAGGTGTATCTAGAAGCTAGACTGTATGAGTAATGCTGGCATGTACTGATCTGAGAAACCAGTTCAAACAGAGAGTGGGGTCAGCATAAATATGAATCAACGAGATAAGAAAAATACCACTGAAGCAGCAAGTGTGGCAGCTAGTGCTTCAATCTTTTCTGAATACTCACTGAGCTTAGCTTTTGAACCCCTGAATCAAGAAAATACTCATGAATAAACATAGTCTCGTCATGGGGAAATACACATAAACAGCAAAAGCTAACTTTGCTATGCTCCGGACATTACTATGACCAGACATTCTCATCATCAAAATGCAGAACACTGAATGGAAGAAGGTCATAAAAACATACTCTGAACCTCATATAAGGTTTCTCTTGTCAAGTAAGAAGTGTATCCTTACATATACGGTGTCCAGATTTTCATGAATAGTTTCCTAATAAATCCAAAAGAAAAGGATTGTCCGTTAAAAAAAAAAGAAAAGAAAAGGAGTGTCCATATTGACATGCCTTCATTGAGTGTGTGTGTGTGGGGGGGGGGGGGGGGCATGGATCAAAAGGGCACGTCAGCCAGTGTACGCTCAGAAAAACTTCAAATATGCAAGGGAAAAACTATATTGCTGTTGAAATTAAGGAGTTCCTATCTATTATTTGTAATATTATGGGCCCTCAACAAATGTTAGCTGGAACGCAGATTGCAGGCTGTACCACATTCAACATATTAACATTCCCAAAAAGCATACAAAACTACGTCATCTGAGAACACGGAAACCCATCTGAGTACCTTGGTACTCCTTCAGTTGTAATTTCTGCTCCAAGCTGCTCCAATAGCTCCCTGGCTGTGGATATATACTGCAACTGGAGGCTGTCAGTGCCAGCACATGCCGGACCAAAAAGATAAAGATTAAAGAGAGAATATTCATCAGCGACCATCCGTTAAAACTGAGCAAAAAACATAACGAAGCAAAGCAAATTCCAACACTGAATTTTCATCACATTCATTTTAACAACAGCAAAAAGATTCACAGGTAATCTGTATCTTCCTTCTCCAGCTAAGTAAGTTACAGAACATAGCCTGCTCAAGCGTTGAACAGAAACGGAGCATGGAGCAAATCTAATGAGATTAGAGGAGCTACACCTACATGGGCAAGCTTGGCCTGATTCTGCTGCCGAGGAGCCTCCTGAAGCAGCCTTCTGAGGTTCACTTCCACCCTGCTGAACACCATGATCAAGGGGACCAATACCTGCTGAATCATTTAGAAGGAGCAGGCCATATTACACCATATACAGAGGGGTGAAAGCAAATTTCACATTTAAGCAAATCTATTCTGGCTTCTAACAGTAATATCAAACAATCAGAGAAGTGCTACAGAACAGTCAGACACTCAGACCAGCAATGGCGAGACCACCAGATTGTGAGGAAATGGAGTTCAGGCACTATTAAGGATGTGTAGTGTCAAAAACGTTCTTATATTATGGGACGGAGGGAGTAGAACACTTGTATGAGACTTGATGCAAAGTTCTTCAGATACGCATCGGCAACAAATTCACAGTATCTTGCACATCTGAATCCAGCCACTGATTTAACCAATGAATCTGATGGATGTAACAAGCTAGTTCAGTCAGTGAATCACCGAGCCTGACCTCTCACTGCAAAATGGATTCGGCGCCGCGGGTGGGATCTCTCCTGTTCGGCGGCTCGGAGACGGGAGATGCCCGCCAAAGCACCACGGCGCCCTGCTCTCGTCCGCCCTATCCCGTCACATTGATATGGTGGCGGAAGGAGGAGCGGTTGGCGAACGATGCGGGTGGGGTGTGCGAGGCGGATGAGGCCAGATCCTCGGCGGAGAGGCGCCGGCCAGTTAGCGCGGGTCCTGCGGGGGCAGAGGCGACGCAGGCTCTGCAGGGGCAGGCGGGCACGGCGGCGCGACACCGGCGACGAGCCTAGGCGGTGAAGAGTTTTTTTTAAGCTGTCTTATTTTCCAATAAATAAACCATTATTTTCATATGAGCTAAATTGCTCTGTAACTCATTTTAGTCCCTCTACTACTTCAAAATACTTAAAATACGGTCACTAAACTTGCCCTGCTGGTTCAAATACGGTATTCATACATTTAGTCGCTCTACTTCATATGGTCACTAAACTAACCAGAGGTTACCACTTCGGGGGACCTCGTGGGGATCACTTTTGATGCCCTAGGAGCGTGTCAAATGGTGTGTCCAGCCACCGCCACATGTTGTATGACGGGCGCTCTCTTCAGATCTTGTTTTTATTTTTGTGTATGCCTTTTTGAGTTTTAGATGGGATTTTTTTGTTTTCCATTTTTCACATGGTTATATTTTCTTTGTGAAATGCACCAGTACTTTTCAAAAAAAAATCCATACTTTCACGAGAAGCACATATTTGCTTCTCATAGAAGCATGATTTTTCTTTTGTGAACTTCGTTTCTCGAGAAAAAAAAGTTGTCCTTTCAAGAGGAGTATATATTTGCTTCTCGTGGAAGCACATTTTTTCCCCGAGAAGCACAGATTTGCTTCTGGGAGAAGTGCTTCTCGGAAAGGGGAAAAGTTGTGCTTCCTTAAGAAGCACGGCAAGAAAACATAGATGTTCTTTTCGAAAAAGGGAAAAATTTGTGTTTCCACGAGAAACACAGGTTTGTTTTTTTGTGAAAGCATAGATTTACTTCCTGAGAAGCATGAAAACAATATGCTTTCACGAGAAGCACAAATTTGCTTCCGCGAGAAGCACAACTATGATTCTAAATAAAAGTGAAAACCACAACCATGCGTTCAGGTTTCAATTTTTTTCCTTTTTTGGTATTTCTTTTTTTCATTTTTTCCCCTTTTCCAACTTTTCTGTTTTTTATGAAAAAATAGTCAAAACTTATTAACATGGATCTAGTTTTGAAGAACTCGATGCGGGAAATCCAAACGTCAAAACAGCCGAAAGTTGGACGCACGATTCAAAGGATAAAATGTTTTGAATAAACAAAATCTATGAAAAAAAACTCCGCGGAATGGACAAGTAAGTGACACATACAATGCGTCATTTTTCAACCCTTAAATCTTTTTGAGGGCTTGTCAACCTTAACTTTTTTTAAGGGATTTATCAACCCTTAACTTTTTTTAGAAGTAACATCACACTTTATTCAAACTTCAAAGTTCAAAGGAATACATATGGTGGGGGCGGGGGGAGGATTATATAACCAAACATGCGGGGCAACCTCGAGTGAGGTCGCCATTCTAGCTAATTTGTGAGCCTCCTCATTACATGTGGACTGTGATGAGGATATAGACCTAGGGTAGGGTCATAGGCCTGACCTAGGTGCCCTACCCAAGGTCACTACCCTAGAGGCAAAGAAGCTCAAGAGATAGAAGGAAGTACCCAAGGAAGACGTTGAGTGTTAGACCACTCGACCAACCATATCACTCGGGTACCCCAACTTTACGAAGATCACTCGACCTATGAAGACCAGGAGTCAGACGGAAGTACAACTGTCGGACATTCACTCTGTAGTCTTTATAGACATTAATGGTACTTAAAGCTAGCGATATCAGTAATGCCCCTCCTTTATGAACATTGAACCCTCTGTAACGGAGGGGAGCTGGGGTCCTGGCGCACTCTATATAAGCCACCCCCCTCCTCTGGCACAAGGGTTCACACCCCCTGTAACCCACACGCATGTACTGAAGTCCAGTCGACCGCCTCCGGGCACCGAGACGTAGGGCTTTTACCTCCTCCGAGAGGGGTCTGAACTCGTAAACACTTGCGTACAACCTCACCGTAGCTAGGGCCTTGCCTCCTCCTACGTACCCCCTATTCTTACTGTCAGTCTTAGTACCACGACAGACTGCTCATGGCATATTTCACATGCCAAAAACTTTAACTCGTTGTCCTTGATCTCAAGAAAAATTATGCAACAATCTCCTCTGTTGTTTTCCATGTGTAGATCATTTACCAGTTCCAAGCAATCCGAAGCAACTCAAATCCTGGCAAGACCGAGGTCTTCTCCAAGAGCAAAAGCTTCTTCGCAAGCATATGCTTCAATCATCACCAGACTCATTACCCATTCAAATACAAATGTAGAAGCAACCAGAAAATTTCCATCTCCATCTCGGCAAACCACCCCGGTTGCTCCCCTATTCGTCGATTTGGCTAAAGCCCCATCTGCATTGACCTTTGCTTCTCCTTGCGTTGGGGGAAGCCATTTGCAAACTCTCTCAAGGCCCCCACACACACTTTGCCATGTTTACACTCAAGGACGACCGCATATCAACCCTTACCTTTTTTTTTCTTTTGAGAAACATGTCTGTGATTTCGGGAAGGAGAGCAACAAGAAAAAGCCCATATATAGCTTTCGGCCCGTCGGACGGCCCCGCTAACCCAGCCCGCCATCACACACTTGGCTCCCATTCTAAACTCTCGTCTGTCGTCTCCCCTCCCCCCCACCGCCGCCTCCAAACCTCCCCGCAGCCATGGCGCGCCGCCACCTCCTCCCGCTCCTCTCCCGCACCCCCCACGCCCCCACCCCCACTCCCACTCCCATCCACCTCCGCCACGCCTTCTGCTCCACCACCGCACCCGTCGACACCCCCGCCCCGGCCGTCGATGCAGCTCTGCCAGCCGCATCCCCCGCGGAGACCCCGGATGAAGCCCCGGCCGCAGCGCTGACGGAGGCCATGGATCCGGCCCCGGCCCGCGCCCCGCGGGAGGAGGAGCCCCTGCACGAGACGATCCTCCACATGATCCGGCGCCGCAAGTGGACGACCCGCATGGAGAACTCGGTGCGCCTGCTCTGCCCGGCGCTCTCGGCGCCGGTCGTGCACGGCGTGATCTCCGCCGCGGCCGCCGCGGACCGCGCCGACCTCGCGCTCCAGTTCTTCCGCTTCGCGTACCGCCGGGCCGGGTTCCGCCCGGAGCCGGCCACCTTCGCGCTGCTCGTCCCGGTCCTCGCCGCCAAGGGCATGCTCAACCACGCCCGCTGCATCCTCCTCGAGACCATGCCGTCCTTCTCCGTCGCCCCCGACGAGGCCACCGTGGCCGCCCTCGTCGCCGCCTACGGCCGGGCCGGCATCCCGCAGGAGGCCGTCAAGCTCTTCCGCCTCATGCCCGACCTCGGCATCACCCGCACCGCGCTCTCCTACAACGCCGTGCTCAAGGCCATCCTCTGCCGCGGCCGCGAGGCCATGGCCAGGCGGATCTACAACGCCATGATCGCCGACGGCGTCGCCCCCACCCTGTCCACCTACAACACGCTCATCTGGGGGTTCGGCCTGTGCAAGAAGATGGAGTCCGCCGTCAGGGTGTTTGGGGACATGAAGGGCCACGGGGTGACACCGGATGTGACCACTTATAACACCCTGCTCAATGCCTGGGTGCGGAAAGGCGATCTGGAGAGTGCACGGAAGGTGTTTGATGAAATGCCCGGAGCTGGGTTTGAGAGGAACTCGATCTCATACAATGTCATGATCAAGGGATATGTTGAGGCGCGTAAGGTCGAGGAGGCAGTTGTGTTGTTCACGGAGATGGGGGAGAAGGGTCTGAGGTTGAGCGAGAAGACGTTTGCTGCGTTGATGCCGGGACTTTGCGATGATGAGGGGAAGGCTGCGGAAGCCCGGAAGGCAGTGGCGGATATGGCGGAGCGACGACTCACGCCAAAGGACAAATCGGTGTTTCTGAGGCTCGTGTCGACATTGTGCAAAGCTGGGGATTTGGATGGGGCGTTGGAGGTGCATAAGAAGAGTGGGCAGTTCAAGCATGTCCTGGTGGATCCGAGGCAGTACGGTGTGTTGATGGAGAGCTTGTGTGCAGGTGGTAAGTGTGATGGTGCTGTGCAGGTGCTCGATGAGCTTCTAGAGAAGGGCACACTGCTTAGCCCAAAGAGTCCAGTGATGGAAGCACCGGCTTATAATCCAGTGATTGAGTATTTGTGCGACAATGGGAATACCAACAAGGCCGAGACGTTCTTCAGGCAGCTGATGAAGAAAGGTGTGGATGACAAGTCTGCATTCAACAGTCTTATCCGTGGGCATGCAAAGGAAGGTGCGCTAGAGGCCGCAAAGGAGATTCTTGCCATTATGACACGCCGTGGCGTCCCTACTGACCCCCACTCGCACGCACTGCTTATTGATAGCTTCCTGAAGAAGAACGAGCCAGCTGATGCAAAGACGGCACTGGACAGCATGATGGAACATGGTCACTTACCAAGGCCAGCTCTGTTCCAGTCTGTCATGGCGGCACTTTTCAACGATGGCCGGGTTCAGACCGCAAGCAGGGTCATGAAGAGTATGATCGAGAAGGGGATTACCGAGAACATGGATATGGCACATAAGATCGTGGAGGCTCTCTTCATGAGGGGTCATGTGGAGGAGGCGATTGGTCGCGTCAATCTGATGGTGGAAAATGGCTGTATGCCTGATCTGGATAAGTTGCTAGCTGCCCTTTGCGAGAAGGACAAAGTGATGGAGGCACAAAAGCTGGCTGATTTTGCGTTGGACCGGGACTTTGAAGTTAGCTTCTCAACCTATGACAGAGTCCTGGAAGCCCTGTACACTGAGGAGAAGACATTGCCAGCCTACTCCATGCTCTGCAAGATCAAGCACAAAGGAGGCGTTGTAGATCAGAAGGGTTGCGATGCTTTGATGGATAGCTTAAAAGCTGGAGGATACTCAAAGCAAGCTGACATTTTGTCTAGGATCTTGGTGGAGAATGGATCATCAATATCCAAGAGGGGCAAGAAGTCTGCCATGGGTGCATAGGGAGGTTTCTGGGTTCATGGAGAGGTCCTATTTTCCTTTCTGAACTGAAGAAAACAGTGGTTTGTTTGTTTTATTAATGCTTGTCCCATCTGTCAGATTGGGATTTTCATCCCAGGAGACAAGAAGAATAGGTAAATTTACCTTTCTCACGAAACCCCTGATTTAATCATGTGCCATTTTCTTAGAAAAGAAACATGTTTAATAATTGAGGCAGATGTACTTGTTATGAATTTAGTTCAGAAATTACATCTATGACATGCTTGGAATATGTATGTGCTATGAGCAGTGGCGGAAATGCACTGGTGATGCGTGTTATTGGCATGATGCATCTCTTGTTCAGCGATGTGCTTGGAATATGTTTTGCATATTCGTTTCCATGCCCATTTTAAGTTGCCTGTATTCCCATTTTGGTCCCTCTTTGTTTCTTTCCTCAGTTGCGCTGCTCCATGATCTCCCTGGTTTTTCCGCCGTCTTCAAATTTTTCTCGTGTGCAATAAAAATCCGGCAACATTATTTTTGCTCCACCTGTGCTGTCAACTTGCAGCTTCACCTCCCAACTTCTTGGATTCTTGCTGGTTTGGTTGCATAGCTAGTCTCTTGCCTTCAGGTGTGATGTGCCTTGTGTTTCGTAGCAGATGCAGGTTCTGGACCTTCCAATTTGCATAGCACGGTCCGGGTCCACCACAGCATCACGAGATATTTCTACAGGAATTTCCATTAGGAGCATACCACTACCATTTTTGCTTTAGCTCATGTGTCACTGCTGATCTGCTTATAATCCATGCATACATCCAAGCCTGTGGCGTTGTCACTGTTGGTGCATCGCTGCCATGTGTAACATGCTTTTACTTCATCGTCTATAAGTGGCTGTAGTAAAGACAGCCCAGGGTTTTGGTTTGTTTTGGCATGATGCCAAAGGAAGGCGTTGATTCACTTTGCAGGCTGTTGTCATTCCACCTTGTTAATTGCATGGATACTGATAACTGATGGTCTGATGTTGACAACCTCTTGGTTTGTTTGATCTCTTGATATTTTGTTGGAATGGTGGAGTGTCAGATTAAAATTTATGCAGTAAGATAATATTTAGGCTTTTTTCTTTTTTCTTTTGCGGGGATAATATGTATACTTTGACCCATTTCTGTTAGAAGCGTTAATACTCTGTTCTTGATTTGCCTCCAGACTACATAGCTTGTGCTCAAGCCTAGCAGTGTTGATTTGACCATTAATCAGTAGTAGTACATAATGTTTGAACTTTGAAGTGGTGGAAAAGCTACTCATTTTTTTGCCCTTTAAACTCTGGTTGCCAACCCTGATTCATCCTGTGCTAACTTCTTGGTTATCGCCCTCATTGGTGCTTACCCCGCCTCTATCCGTGGCCCAGGGCGTGCTGGATAACCGAACATCCGGTATATGTGGCTCACTGCCAACCGGTCCGGATGCCCGCAAGATGTCGACACGCAGACCGTTGAGAAGTGCGCGATGTTAGGCCTAGAGCCAAACAGCTCTGAAGCTGCACGCCAGCACTAGCCCTCGCTGGTGATGGCGTGATCACGGTGGTTAAACATGATACCTTGTGATCACGGTGATGGCGTGATCACAAGGTATCATGTTTTTGTCACTTACTTTGTGCCTAGCCATAATCTAGTTTAGTATTTGGCACTAGACGCATAACCATAAACTTTGATCCATATCATGTTTTTGTTTATTTGTTATTGCAAAAGTTCATGAACCGTTGTCACAAGTTAGTCTCTGGTGATAGATTTGCACACCCTATCGTAAAAAACAATTATGTTTTAGAAACAATACCAATTTCCCTCTTAGGGGGTGTTAAACACCTACCGCCAGGCTTTGTTGGCGGTTGGCTTGCACTACCTACCACATCACACCATACGTTTGCCGGTAGGCCGTTAATGCTCGTCAGCCCCATCCAACAGCCGTCGTCGATTGCCATTAACCCTACCGACCCCGGTGGTAAGAAAAGAATGAGATCCCGAAACTTTTTTGAATTAGGGTTAAATTTTGCTCAACTTCCCAAAAAAGTCAAAGCACTGAATTTGGCCAGTGATTGCACGTACCACATCATCAATCACAAGGTATTTGTACAGGAAACCACAATGTTCCCGTCCCCGTATGCATGCAGGCGCGCGCGTGCTGTTGTCACTGTCAGTGCCAGTCGCTGAGCCGCAACGTACGAGACGACGAAGCGCAAGAACGCGATCCACCGTCCCGTGTTTCTTGCCACTCCCGTCCCATTCAACTTCCCATCCATACACATGCAAATCTACAGTACTATTGTACGTTAGAAAAAGATAATCTCTACTGTCTAAAAGAAACGGAGTGTTCCGTTTCCCCTTTTACGTTGCCCGCTCTTCGTCCAACCTCTCGTACGACCCCCTCCCGTGTAGCGATTTTCTCTTCCCCCCCCCCCCCCCCCCCCCCCCCCCCCCCTCCACCGATTTTCTCTTCCCCTTTTATCATCATCACGTAAGATAACCAGACGCAATCAATCCAAACCCAATGAATTTTTCGCTGGATGGAATGTTTCCACTTAGAGTAGTATACGATACAATAAAACAACAATTTTTACATGTGTCAACTTGCAGCATCAGCTTCAAACCTCTGCTGTCAACTTGCAGCATCAGCTTCAAACCTTTACATGTGTAACATACTGGCTTTTTTTTACATGGCTCCTGGTCGGGGCTTGAGTTTTCTGCTCTCTATTCGTTTCTCTTCCCCATTGCGTAAAAAAATATATCTGGTGATTTGTTTTTTTGTTGTTGTTGTTGTTGCTCCACCTCTGCTGTCAACTTGCAGCATCAGCCTCAATCCTCTTGGATCCTTGCTGGTCTTTTTGTCCTGGGGTTTGGTTGGATATCTAGTGGTCTCTTGCCTTGACATGTGATGTGCCTTGTGTTTCGTAGCAGATGGAGGTACTGGGCCTTGCGATTTGCATAACTCCGATCCCGGCCCACCACAAACATGACGAGATATTTCTACAGGAACTCCATTAGAAGCATACTACTACTGGTATCATTTTTGCTGTAGTTGAGTTGTCACTGCCGATCTGCTGCCATACATGCGAACGC
This sequence comes from Triticum aestivum, assembly GCF_018294505.1. Classification (NCBI taxonomy): domain Eukaryota; kingdom Viridiplantae; phylum Streptophyta; class Magnoliopsida; order Poales; family Poaceae; genus Triticum; species Triticum aestivum. Next base: position 26,944,270 of record NC_057810.1, read on the forward strand.
GATGCGAGCGCGTGGTGCCGTCACTGTCGGCGCATCACTGCCATTTGGTACTCCCTCGGACCGAAAAAGCTTGTCCCTCAAATGCATGTATCTAACACCAAGTTAGTGCTAGATACATCCATTTGAAGGACAAGTTTGGGACAAGCTTTTTCGGACGAAGGGAGTACCAATTTGATTGATCAGGTGGCCGAGGACGGACGGTGCAAACAGACTCGTGTTTCTTGCCTTTGGATGTGCTCTCCTCTCATGCCACGGTGCTACAGAGCAATGGCAACCGCTGGATTCATATCGGACGAACATGATCACTGTGCATGGATAACGTTTGGAAACCACCCTGGGAAGCTGAGATATTGCCAAGGGAAGCTGTCGTCCATGGCAAAGCCGTGACGCTGTTGCATCTGTTGAGTCCAGGGCCAATTGGGTGTCTCCTCTTTTCATCTAATCTCCCTCAAATTTTCGTGTGTCGTTGGTAATTTGTACTACCGTGGAGCAGGAGAAGTCTGAGAGCGCATTCTCGAAAATTCTTTACATTCTCGGGAAAAGAGAGATGAGCGTCTTTTAGGGCAAGAAAGAAGACCAGAATGTGCATCCTGTCCCTTCAATTCTGCTCCGATGGGTGAGATTGGTTCGTAGCATGGGAAGGTCCCTTCAATTCTGCTCCGATGGGCTCGGGAAGGTGACAAGTTTGTTTCAGGACCATGCAGCCTTTTGGATCTTTGTCCGGCGGGGGCGCCATGCATGCATGCAGCACTGCTATGCATAGCAGCTCGTCGTCTCCTGCCTTGGCATGTGGCGTGCCTTGCGCCTTCTTGGACCTTGCGGCCGCGTCCGCATGATTAACCGGGCCTGTCGCCGTCGATCGCCATGCCATGCCGCAAACTGAGACGACGACGCGCGTGCAACGTGAACCACGACGGCGCGTTCCTCGCCTCCGCCTCTCCGTTGCCAAATCCACCGCCGTTGGTTCGGTGGAAAAAAAAAACCCTGAAAATGAGATGACGCCCCGTGGCGGTAAAACGAGATGTACTGTCTACCGCATCATATACTCTACCGTCAGGGCCCCCGGCGATAAGTAGCTATATACCTTATTGCCATCGACCCCGGCGGTAGGAAAAGAGTCGGGTCCCAATTTTTTTACGAATCAGAACTTGCTAAACTTTCCAAAAATGTCAAAACACTGAATTGGGCCAGTGTCAATCGCAAGATATTTGTAGAGGAAACCACAATGTCCCCGTATACATGCAGATGCAGGCGCGTGGTCTTGTCAGTGTCAGTACCAGTCGCCGAGCCCGCAACGAGACGACGAAGCACGACGCGACCGACTGTCTCGTCACTCGTGTTTCTCGCCACTCCCGTCTCATTCAACTTGTCATCCATACACATGCAAATCTACCACTCCCTCCGTTCCTAACTGTAAGTCTTTGTAGAAATTCTATTGGGTGGACTACGTACGAAGCAAAATGAATGAATCCACACTTAAAATGCAGTATGTAGTTGATAGTGAAATCTCTACAAAGACTTATATTTAGGAAAGGAGGGAGTACTACTGTATGTTAGAAGAAGATAATCTGAAAATACAAGCGTACTTGGCCGGCCCAGTACGTGTCGAGCAGCCAGTGGTACAGTTCGTTCAAGATAATCCTCTGCGGTTTTATTTACCAACATTAAATTCTTACAGAATTTAAACCAGAGCCAGAGAACTTATTTTTTCTTACTGTACTCATCTGACACTTGATTGAGATCGATGAACAGAAGCAGAGCGAGTGAAAAAAAAGGTTGCTAATTAAATAATTAATTTCCTAAACGCACGTACGTACGCGGTGATTTTCAGCTGGGCTGCCGCTTGTGGAGCTTGGTGAAGGCGGTGCCGTCGCACTCGAAGTCGTCGTAGCGGCGGAAGAGCTCGGCGACGAGCATGCAGGCGGTGGCGACGACCACCTCCTTGGCGGCGCACTGCTTGTTCCCCTTGGTCGGCTCGCCGGTCTCGGGCCCGTTGGACCAGTACACGTACCGCAGCAGCGCCTCGCCCTCCGCCCCGACGAACCTGTCCGCCACGAACTCCTCCGGCCGGTCGAACACGGCCGGGTCCCGCATCGCCAGCGGCTGGTACCCGCACAGCATCTCCCCGGCGGCGACGGAGAAGCCCTCCCCGCCGTGGGAGCGCAGCACGAAGTCCCGCCGCGCGCGCCCGAACTGCAGCGGCACGGGCGGGTTCATCCGGAGCACCTCGTACACCGTGGAGCGCACCAGCGGCATCCCGCGCACCGACGCGAACCCGACCTCGCCGTTGTGTTGCTCGAGAGCGGCGCGGACCTCGTCGCGGAGCCTGGCGCGGAGCGCGGCGTCCTTGCCGACCTGCAGGATGAGGAAGGGGAGGAAGACCGAGAAGCCCCCGAAGGCGTTGAAGCCGAGCAGGAAGAGGATGTTGTTGATGGCGTCCTTGTCGGTCATGCTGTGGTCCTTGACGCCGACGGCGACCGACGCGGCGCCGTGCTTCTCGAGGAAGCGGTACAGCAGGTCGTACCCTGGCTTGACGAGGATGGAAGGGAAGGGGAAGGAGTGGAGGAGCAGCTCCTCCAGCGGCTGCGGGATGGCGCCGATCTTCTGCGTCGGCACCAGCTGCAGCCCCAGCCAGACGTCCAGGATGAAGAGCCCGTACCGGTCCACCAGGTCCTCGGCGGCCGGGTCGGCACTGGCCACCGCCCTGCACAGGAACCGGAAGATGCACTTCTGCAGCGGGACCAAGAAGCTGGCGCCGCCCTCCTTGCCGGCGTCCAGGTCGGACTCGATGGCGGCGAGCATGCCGTCGACGCCCTCGAGGAACTCGGGCGCCCACACGCGGGAGCTGCGGCGGAGGAGGTCCATGGCGAAGGCCTTGGTGCGCTCGTGCTCCGGCTCCTCCGTGTCCAGGTACACGCCCACGCGGGTGCCGCCCGTGAAGGAGTCGCTGGGGTTGTACGGCCCGATGAGGCAGTCGCGCTTGTCCACCAGCTCCGGGTCGAACAGCGCCGTGAAGGCGGCGGTGTCCACGATGGCGACCACGCGCGGGTTCACGCCGACGAAGAAGGGGAACGTGGGCGGGATGTTGGCCCGGAACACAGTGCTCCGGTACTGCGCGGCGCGCCGCCGGAAGTACTCCTCGGGGCCCTGGAACCAGAAGTAGTCCAGCCGGTCCCGGAGCGGCCCCAGCACGGGCGCGCCGTAGCCGCCCGGGATCGGCTTCGGCGGCGGGGTCACCGCCACGGTGGCCGCCGGCGAGAAGGACGGCAGCATGGCCGCCGGGGCGTATATGTACGGGCGGCCGCGCGCTCGGTGTGGTGGTGGCTTGCGCGAGCTGGATATCCCCAGCCCGTGTGTGGTCTTAAGCTCACTGGGCCAGCTGCTCAGCCGCAGCAGCTCGGTGGAGTAGAGTGAAGTGAGCTAGTGTGGTTCAGGTTCACGTGGAGGAGGGTAGGGCGAGAGGTTGGCGATGCCGCGATGGAGACGCCAGTAGTGGGAATTTTTTTTATGAGACCAGGTCTCACAGATTAGCAGGTGAGACCCATCCCGATGAATGACACGTGGCATTTGCAAATCACAAAGCATTTACCCCACGCTCACCTGAAATCAAGGGGGGGGGGAGAGATTAGATGCTTTGTGATTTGTGAATGTCACGTGTCATCCATCAGGACGGGTCTCACCTGCTTTATATGAGACCTGGTCTCATATAATTTTTTTCCCCAGTAGAGGGAGAGGATCACGTGGGTCCCTATTGACAGCGCGCGCTCTGTCACTCAGAAAATTCACTTCTACATTGACCGATGGGCTAACATGGTATCAGCATAATCTCGATCCACAACCCCAGCAGCCAGATTATCTTGATACCATTCTTCAAACACCAAAATTTAGTGTTTCAAAAATTTCTTTCTTGGACCGCCCCCCCCCCTCCCCGAGCCGCGTGCGCGGGCAGCTCCGGAGGCCACCAACCCTAGCACCAGAAACCCTCCTTCCCCGAGATCCACCGTCCGTCGCTGCCGCTGGCGACGACGGTGGTGGCGGAGCCCGGCCGTCAAAGGCGAGGGGCGTGGGCGAGCGCGCCTCGACGGGCCTTCCTCGCGCGGGGGAGCGGCGTTAGCGGGCAACACGGGTGGATCTCTCCGGTGCGGTGGTCCACGGTGAGGGGCGTAACGGCGGGTGGAGCGCGGCCGGATCTTGCAGAGATGGCGCAGGAGGGTGCGGCCGTTCGGGAGGCGCCGACCTAGGAGAGTGGCGGCCACGCTGGTTACCTCCTGGTGACGGCATCCGCGCTCCAACGATGGTGGTTGGTGGCCTCCTGGTGGTGTTGAGTGTTGGAGTTGTGATTCTAGATCTGGGGCGGGCCCTGGGCCGCGACCGCTGTGTTGCTGCTAGATGTTGCCTGGAGTTGGTGCTTTTGGCTGCTGCACGTGGTGCGGCGGTCCTTGGCCTTACCGGTAGTGGTGGATGATCTGGAGTTGTGGGATCTTGGCCGTGCGGAGGAGGAAAAAAGGGCTACGTGTCTTCGACTGTGCGGGGTGTCGGTGTTTCGCGACATTTTCATCACATTGACGAGGTGCTGCGGTGGTGGCAGAGTGACCCAACATGGACAATGGCTTCATTTCGGTGGGCAAGGATGGAGGTGCACGATGACACGGATGAAAATCCTACCCGTCTTTGGTCCGTGCTTGTAGCGACGACACCTGTCGGCATCGTTCCCCTCCTTGGAGGCATCGCGGAGGTGTGTCGGCATCTCCCCTGTCTCACTTGGGTGGTTGTCTTGGGGTGAGAGCCCAGGTACGTTCTTGGATCGGCGATGGCGGCGCCTCAGCGTTGTTACTCTGTTGGGAGCATCTTGTGGGAAGACATGGCTTGGAGGTTTCGTGTTGCGGTTCTTCGGTGCTCGGCGCTGGTCCAGGCATATCTTCTTCGATGCTATGTACGCTATCGATGGAGAGTCAAAGACGTGGGCTTTGTCGGGATCAATCGAGTCCCGCCACCCACCCGCCATCACCTTTAGGCATTCAAAGGTGGTTAGTTCGTCGACAAGGGAGGTCCGGGTTCAGCTGTTGCTCTTCGAGGTAACCGTCGTTGGTAGAGACGCGGCTTAGATGTTTTTGCTTAGGGCAGACACTGTGCGTTGTGTTGTAATGTGTGTGATGGTTAATCTTCGGATTAGTCCGGTGTTTGCTACTCTTATTGTTCGCAACGAGAGGTAGTGTCTTGTAATGCCCCAAGGTGTGTGTCTAATCTCCTTAGAAATTTGAAATCCAAACTGGAAATAAACATGGAGACAAGAAATTCAGCATGAATAGTATCATAGAAATACTAATAGCAAAAATGATACCATCCACAACTGAATTTCTATATTTTTTTTGCCATGTGTATTCGGAATTTGGATTCAAAAAAATTAGGGCTAGTGGACATATGTCAACCGAACATTCACCAAAATTTTCTGAACACGGCATTGTATTATGTGTGACATGGTTTCACAAGATATTTTCCCATGACTCACCGTCTCTTTGTTTTTTCTGTCGGGTTTGCTAATCCGAATCGCTTTGGAAATTTAGATTTTGAACAAATACAACTCCAGTTCAGTGAAAGGTGCAACAACTCAGAGGAACAACTTTTTTTTTCATAAAGTAATCGGCCACATCAAAGCAGCTCGATCATGGCAAACTAGCTTAGTAGATAATCTCGTCAATCTTGAAGCTCCATTCTTCAGTATTTGGTAGACGTTGCTTGTGTGCGTCTATGTTGTGATTTATGTTTAGAAAACATTTGTGATACATAACCGACTTTTGAATACAGTCTTTAAAGTTCAAAAAGAAAAACTGACTTTTTACTAACAACACGTTGGCGGGGATTGACATGAAATATTGAGGTTGGGCTGTGTGTGCGCGCGCGCGTATTTTAGCAATTTGTGTGGTATTTAAGCACATCTTCAAACCTAAGTTACACATGCATCTTTTACACACGCAAGAATGTAACCTTGCCACTTTGAATAAAAAGAATCCGAAGCCTGAAATTACATATAACTTATTCGGCAAATTTGGCTACAAAGAATTGCACTTGAACTGTTGCACATTATAAATAATAAAATAAGAAGCACACTTTTTTCTTTAGAAATCCAGGTTTAGAGATGTGAAATTGAGTTGTTGCACACTCTAAAACTTTGAAATTACACATAATACTTTTGCAGAATTTTGCTTTAGTATTTGTGCAAGTCCATAGAATAAATATCCGAGAGAAGATAACTAAACGGGCAAACAACAGTTAAAAGACTAAAAGCATCTCTAGGAGCTCCACTTTCACCCAGTAAGTTTCCCATATTTTTTTTAGACTGACAGGAGGGTAGAAACTGCTAAGTAAATAGGCAATTTTTCGACTAATTTAATCCATAAGTAGATAACTAGCATGGCATTGACAGAACTAACAACATACTGGTACTGGTCTAAACAATCATGTACTATGCAAACAGTAGACAAATCTACACATGATGCTAGCACTGCTAATACAGAAATTATCAGGAGAGAGATAAACGCGTTATACCCTCCAGTAGGCCATGCAGAAGCTGCCGCGGCGGCAGCAACAGCGTCCTCGGCGTCCTTCTTGTCGGCCTCGGTCTTCTCGGCGGCGGCACGTTCGGCGTCGCTGGACATGGTGATGACGGAGTCGACGCGGACGTAGAGAAAGTAGTGGATCGAAGGCGAGCAGTCGCGTAGTCGCTTCCCAAAAACCTATTCGTCTCTCTCCCGTACAGGAACCAGAGAGACGGGGTTTCGGAGACCTGCTCTTCCGTCGACCGTGTACGTGTCGGACGGGATGGAGTCACCGGCGGCGGCAACAGCAAAGGAACGACGGTGGGCGGTTCACGTGGAGCAGATGTGATCTGATCATGGCGGCTAGGGTTAGGGGACACCACACACTTATATAGACGCAGCCGCGTGGAGAGACGTGGGCTCGACCCACATCCGAGTCCGTGACAGCCCACGATCCGACGTCTCAGATCGTGGCCCTGTTGTCAGAAACTCTTCGTTAGTGACTGGCAAAAATAAGCGCATAGGTGTGTGCTCGGCTCGGCTCATTCTCGCGGCATGGCGCGGCGCGTCGTGACGAGGCAGGCGACGGAGGAGGAGCGCGTGAGGGCCTCTTCTCTTTTCAAGCTCCAATAGCATGTAGAAGAGCCACCCTTATAAGGAGGTCCAACTCCTCTTCCACTTCCGGGGTGGGACTAAACTTCCCACCTCCACCTAGTGCCAATAACCCACATGGGGCCTTAGAGATTTTTCTGAAATTGCTATATGGGCTTAAGGCCCATCTCAAATTTCAGCAATCCCCCACCAGATCTCGAGGGCCCATTGTGTCCTCTATTCCAATTGCTGATTCGATATACTAGTGTTTCAGTGAAGACCTGTTAAGGTTCAAGCTCCAATAGCATGTAGAAGAGCCACCCTTATAAGGAGGTCCAACTCCTCTTCCACTTCCGAGGTGGGACTAAACTTCCCACCTCCACCTAGTGCCAATAACCCACATGGGGCCTTAGAGATTTTTCTGAAATTGCTATATGGGCTTAAGGCCCATCTCAAATTTCAGCAATCCCCCACCAGATCTCGAGGGCCCATTGTGTCCTCTATTCCAATTGCTGATTCGATATACTAGTGTTTCAGTGAAGACCTGTTAAGGTTGAGCTTCACCTAGAGCAAGTAGCTACACTCCTTCACAACTGAACAATGGACTATGCCTTGAATTGTCAGTTTGGCGTCAAGAAGCTTCACCACATGTCTTACTAGTACTAGGCTGCCGAAGGCTGACCCCTCGGGTGGAGCATATAAGTCACACTCCTCGCCTATTCACGAGCTTGCTAGAGATCACCCCAATCTCATAGACTGTGACCAGCAGTCAGGCTCATATAGGTGTGTTCCTCCAAAGATCGCTCTGTAGGATAGCATCTTGCTTACATAAGCCTCAGAACACATTAAGACAATAGTCATCCTACCATACAGTATTGAGAGTATTGCATCTCCAACGGAGTGGGTTAGTATAGTTACTCTCCTCAGTTCACCACTGGCTTGTTTTCCTAGGTCCTAATTCACGGGATCTCTGATCACATAGGTTGGGTTACCACCATGGAAACTCATGTGGGTCTCATACCCATCTCCCTCGATGCACTATCTATCACTACACGCGATAGCCCTTTCGTAAAGGGATCTACCAGATTCTTAGCCGTATGGACATAGTCCAACGCTATCACTCCGGAGTTTCTTAATTTTCTGACAGCTTTTAATCTCATTCTTATGTGTTTGTTGGACTTCATGTTGTCCTTTGAACTCTTCACCTTGGTGATGACAGTCTGATTATCACAGTTCATAAGGATAGCCGGAACCGGTTTATCAACCAATGGCAAGTCCATCAAAAGATCTTGAAGCCATCCTACTTCAACACCAGAAGTGTCTAATGTTGTTAATTCTGCTTCCATTGTCGATCTCGTTAAGATCGTTTACTTGCAAGACTTCCAGGAAACAGCGCCACCTCCAAGAGTAAACATATACCCAGTTGTGGCCTTCATCTCATCAGCATTAGAGATCCAATTCACATCACTATACCCTTCAAGTACCGACGGGTCTCCGGTATAGTGAAGTCCATAGTTCATAGTACCTTTCAGACAGCGCATAACTCTTTCAACAACATGCCAATGTACATCACCCGGTATGGAAACAAACCGGCTCAGTTTGCTCACAGCAAACGCGATGTCAGGCCTCGTTGCGCTCGCTAGGTACATCAGTGAACCAATGATTTGAGAGTATCTCAATTGATCTTTAGCCATGCCTTTGGACTTTCGAATCAACACGCTAGGATCATATGGTGTTTGAGATGGTGTGCAGTCCGAATATCCAAAACGGCTCAACACCTTCTCAACATAATGGGATTGCAGAAGTGTGATCCCACCCTCATTATCTCTTAGTAGCTTGATGTTCAAGATAACATCAGCCACACCAAGGTCCTTCATCTCAAAGTTCTGAGACAGAAACGACTTAACCTCCTCAATGACTTTGAGGTTGGTTCCGAATATCAGTATGTCATCAACATACAAGCATAGTATAACTCCTTCACCCCCACCATGGCGATAATATACACATTTGTCAGCTTCATTAACAACGAAGCCAACAGATGTCAGAGTTGTATTAAACTTATCATGCCATTGCTTAGGTGCTTGCTTCAGGCCATATAAAGATTTCAGCAACCTACACACCTTTCTTTCCTGACCATGTATCACAAAGCCATATGGCTGTTTCATGTAGATTTCCTCGTTTAGCTCTCCATTCATAAAAGCCGTCTTAACATCCATTTGATGGACGAGAAGACCATGCGAGGCCGCCAACGAGAGTAATACTCGAATGGTGGCCAGTCTAGCCACAGGTGAATAAGTATCAAAGAAATCTTCCTCTTCTTTCTGGTCATAGCCCTTGGCCACAAGCCTAGCCTTGTACTTTTCAATCGTGCCATCGGGCCTAAGCTTTTTCTTGAACACCCACTTACATCCCAATGGTTTGCAACCATAGGGACGCTTAGTGATCTCCCATGTCCCGTTAGCCATGATGGAATCCATCTCGCTACGGACCGCATCCTTCCAGTAGTCAGCTTCTGGAGAGGCATACGCTTCTGAAATAGAAGTGGGAGTATCATCCACGAGGTACACGAAGAAATCATCACCAAAGGTCTTTGCAGTCCTTTGTCTCTTGCCCCTACCAAGGGTTTCCTCGTCATCCTCCTCAGGATTTTCATCATGTGTTCGTTCATAATATTCCATAGGAATGGCAGGCTCAGGAGTCTCCTCAGATTCCTGTCTAGAAGTGCTTTGCATATATCTCATAGGAAAAACATCCTCAAAGAATGTAGCATCCTTAGACTCCATAATTGTACCGACTTTCTGGTCAGGTACCTCAGATTTCACTAGTAGAAATCTATAGCCAACATTGTTCTTAGCATAGCCCAAATTAACGCAGTCCACAGTCTTGGGTCCAAGCTTACGCTTTTTGGGGATCAACACGTTGACTTTTGCCAAACAGCCCCAAGTACGCAAGTACGAGAGTGTTGTCCTTCTCTTTGCCCATTTCTCATAGGGAGTGATCTCATTATACTTTGTCGGAACTTTATTCAGGACATGACATGCCGTCAATATAGCCTCCCCCACCATGCCTTGGATAAACCCGATGTATCTAACATGGCGTTAACCAGATCAGTTAGAGTACGGTTTTTCCGCTCGGCAACCCCGTTTGACTGGGGAGAATAGGGAGGCATCCTCTCATGAATAATGTCGTGTTCCGCACAGAAGGAATCAAACTCACTCGAGAAGTACTCTCCACCATGATCTGACCGGACTCGTTTAATTTTCTTTTCAAGTTGATTCTCAACTTCTGCCTTATAGATTTTAAAGTAGCATAGAGCCTCATCTTTAGTATTTAACAGATATACATAGCAATATCTAGTGGAATCATCTATCAATGTCATGAAGTACTTCTTTCCACCTTTAGTCAACACGCCATTCATCTCACAAAGATCAGAATGTATGACTTCTAATGGTGCCAAGTGTCTCTCCTCCGCAGCCTTGTGAGGCTGGCGAGGTTGCTTAGCTTGCACATATGACAGGCACTTAGAACCTTTGGCTAAAGTGAAACTCGGGATTAAATCCAACTTAGCTAGCCGTGTCATAACACCGAAACTTATGTGACAAAGACGTGAACGCCAAACTTCAGATTCATTAACACTCGAATGAATATGGTTCACGACTTTATTACAGAAATCTGCGAGGGAAAGGCGGAACATCCCTCCGCTCTCATAACCTTTTCCAACAAATAGTCCATACTTAGTAACAACCAATTTATTATACTCGAATACCAACTTGAACCCTTCTCTACATGGAAGGGAGCCACTAACGAGGTTCTTCTTGATGGCGGGGACATGCTGCACGTTCTTCAGCTGCACGATCCTTCCCGAAGTAAACTTTAGATCGACCGTGCCAACACCATGGACAAAAGCACTCGCACCATTCCCCATCAATACGGACCCGTGGCCTGTGACCTGGTAAGAAGAGAACAATGAAATGTCAGCACACACATGAACACCTGCACCTATATCCACCCACCAATCGGTAGGCTGAAACACTGAAAAAATAGTAAATAAATTACCGTACCCAGATGCACCATTGTCATTGTTGCCCACAATCATGTTGACGGACTTGGAGTCCTGTCCTGACTTCTTAAACTTGTTTGGGCACTTGTTGGCCCAATGTTCAGCCGAACCACAAGTAAAGCAACCCTCATCCTTCTTGTTCTTCTTGAAGGTCTTCTTACCCTTCTTCTTGAAGTCGGTATTCTATTGGACACTATTCTTTCCCTTGAACTTGTGGGAGTTGAAGTTCCTCTGGTTCAGCATGTTGGCAACAGAAGTCCCTTCGGCCCCTTTTCCAGGCGAGTCCTTTGCCCTCGAATTCTGCTCAACACTCAGATGTCCAATGACATCCTCCACGGAGAATTCACGCCTCTGATGTTTCAGAGTGGTGGCAAAGTTCCTCCAGGAATTGGGGAGCTTAGCGATTATGCAGCCCGCGACAAACTTGCCCGGTAACTCGCACTTCAGAAGCTCAAGCTCCTTAACAATACATATTATCTCATGAGCCTCCTCCAGTACAGGACGGTTCTCAACCATCTTGTAATCGTGGAACTGCTCTATAATATACATCTCGCTCCCTGCATCGGCGGCCCCGAACTTAGATTCGAGCGCCTCCCACAAGTCCTTGGCGACATGCACATGTAAATATGGGTCGACCAGTTTATCTCCGATCACGCTAAGAACTGCTCCGAGAAACACAGTGGTTGCCTCCCTGAATGCCTTCTCCTGTTCAGGAGCAATCGTTCCCGTGGACACACCGGTGACCCATAACATGTTCATAGTCGTGAGCCATAAAGTGGTCTTCTCTGCCAACGCTTCAAATACGTACCGGTAAACTTATCCGGTTTCAGTGCTGCGGCAAAGCCACTTGCCGAAAAATTCCTAGACATAATAGGTTTTTGGATTGCTAAGTAAATAGGCAATTTTTCGACTAATTTAATCCATAAGTAGATAACTAGCATGGCATTGACAGAACGAACAACATACTGGTACTGGTCTAAACAATCACGTACTATGCAAACAGTAGACAAATCTACACATGATGCTAGCACTACTAATACAAAAATTATCAGGAGAGGGATAAATGCGTTATACCCTCCAGTAGGCCATGCAGAAGCCACCGGGACGGTGGCAGCAGCGTCCTCGGTGGCCTTCTTGTCGGCCTCGGTCTTCTCGGCGGCGGCACGTTCGGCGTCGCTGGACATGGTGATGACGGAGACAACGCGGACGTAGAGGAAGTAGTGGATCAAAGGAGAGCAGTTGCATAGTCGCTTCCCAAAAACCTATTCGTCTCTCTCCCGTACAGGAACCAGAGAGACGGGGTTTCGGAGACCTACTCTCCCGTCGACCGTGTACGCGACGGACGAGATGGAGTCACCGGCGGCAGCAGCAGCAAAGGAACGACGGTGGGCGGTTCGCGTGGAGAAGATGTGATCTAATCGTGGCGGCTAGGGTTTGGGGACACCGCACACTTATATAGACGCAGCCGCATGGAGAGACGTGGGCTCGACCCACGTCCGAGTCCGTGACAGCCCACGATCCGACGTCTCAGATCGTGGTCCTGCTGTCAGAAACTCTCCGTTAGTGACTGGCAAAAATAAGCGCATAGGTGTGAGCTTGGCTCGGCTCATTCCCGCAACCCGCGGCGCGTCGTGACCAGGCGTGGCATGGCGTGGCGTGGTGAGGCGGGCGGTGGAGGAGGAGCGCGCGAGGGCCTCTTCTCTTCTCAAGCTCCAATAGCATGTAGAAGAGCCACCCTTATAAGGAGGTCCAACTCCTCTTCCACTTCTAGCGTGGGACTAAACTTCCCACCTCCACCTAGTGCCAATAACCCACATGGGCCCTTAGAGATTTTTCTTAAATTGCTATATGGGCTTAAGGGCCGTCTCAAATTTCAGCAGAAACACCCCCCCGGCACCACCATTTTCATTGAAAACGCGAAACCAGGTATACAGCGATCAGCCTTCTGTCAAAGGTTCCAAGAAACTAAACCAAACTCAAACCTCTAGCCGTCAGGCAAAAAAAAGGTAAAGGAGCCAAAACGCTTGCAGGGGGCTGTAAAGTGCAACTTATTACAAGCCTTACAAGTTCTAGATAGAAACTAAGGTGCTCACATCCAAATAGAACATGAGTTTTTCCAGCTGAGAAGTCCATCTTCAACCGCCCATTGCTGCAGTGCCAGTTTCTTCTTCCTCGCCTGGTTTGCGCATCCCCACTTGGTTTTCTTGAAGGGTTGCACTTGGGTCAGCGATAGTTCCAGCGGAGTGACAGGGCTTAGTAGCGATGAGTGTTTGCAATTCTTCTCAGGGCTGTTCGGCGGTGTGTAGTGATCAGGCGGAAGCAAAACCCCAAACCTCTTCTCCTATCCCAGTGACATTTTGGAGAGTGAGTCTAGGCTTAGGATACCTGCAGTATCATTGCCATCTATCACCCCACAGTCAGCAGGAAAGGGGAGGTGAGGATCACTATCACTTTTTGAGAAACCATCTTCAACTCTTCCAAGGGAGATTCTTTGAACAGGATCATCCACTTCTTGAGAGTCAAATGAATCTGCCACCATATCTGTTTGAGGTCAGACCACAACACATTATTGAAAACCATAGAATTTCTAAACTTCCAGATGCACCACATAACACAGGCACAAACAGAGTTTTTTATGGGCTGGCCAGAATCTAGCAATGGATAGGTAGTTGCTACCTACATCATGAGAAAGAATTCTAGACATTTCACTCCATATTTGTTTAGCAACCACACAGCTAAAGAACAGGTGATCTATGGATTCCTGTTCCTTGCAAAAATCACATTCAGGTGGTTTAGTAATCCCTCTCTTTAACAAGTTGTCTTTGGTCATTAACTTGTTATGGGACAAGAGCCACAAAAACACTTGTACCCTGGGTGGGACCACTATAGTCCAAACAGAAGGTATATATATACAGGTTGCACTCCTCTGAAGTTAATAATATTGTGAAGGGAGCTAGTAGAGTAGACCCCTTTGCTCTCGTATTGCCAAATTAGAGAATCTTCCTCCTCAGTCAGCACACAGTTCTTGATGATCTGCTCAAGGCAGTACCAATTCTCCATCATGGCATCTGAGAAAACCCTCCTAAATGATAATTTGATATTAATCCCATCCCAAGCATCTGCCACAGTCACCCCCTGCTGGTGGCAGATAGTGTATAGGGGCAAGAACTGGACTGACAGTGGGGATGTGCCAAACCAGATGTCTTCCCAAAGTCTAGTCTTCTTACCATTACCTATTTTCCATCTATAACCAAACTTCAGGGCTCTAGCAGCCCACATCACACCTTGCCAAAATTTGGACGTGTTCTGGGGGTTGGAGGCAAAAATGTTTGGGCTCCTCCTAATATATTTAGAATCTACTATTTGTATCCAGATCTTGCCCTCATCATGGATGTATCTCTTAACCCAATTACCCAACAGGCACAGGTTAACATCCTTGATATTTGGGATACACATTCCTCCATATTCTTTCCTCATGCAAACCAGATGCCAGTTTGCAAGGTGAAGTTTCCTATTCCCTTCAAAATCACTCCAAAGACAATGAGCAAGCTGGCTGTTAATCAGGTCCAGGGCCCATTTGGGGAATTTGAAGAAGGAGAGCAGGTAAACAGGGATGCTAGCCAGACAAGCCTTAATTAGAATCACTCTAGCAGCATAAGAGAGAAGCTTTCCTCTCCATCCAGCCATTCTTTTGAGGATTTTGTCGATAAGTGGCTGGATGTCCTCCCTTCTAAGTTTTTCATAGTGTAGGGGGATACCTAGATATTTGATAGGAAAGGTACCTACAGTACATTCTAATATATTTTTGAAAGAATCTACTTCTCGGTCAGTGAGCCCAATAGGGATAATCTCACTTTTAGAGTAATTGATCCTCATACCAGATACATTCTCAAAAAGCAGGTTAGGATATGTTTGAGGTTAGTAACCCTATCTTCAGAGTTGTCTACAAAGAGGATGGTGTCATCTGCATATTGTAGACATATGACCCCTCCAGGTATGGGATCAGAGCACAATCCACTCACTAAGCTATGAGAGGCTGCTTTAGCCAGCATCCTAGTCAAAACATCTATAACTAGGTTAAACAATAATGGGGAGAAGGGGTCTCCTTGTCTCAGCCCTTTGCCAGTAGTGAATAAATCACCTTCCACCCCATTAATTTTCACCCCAATTGATCCCATTTGGGTGATCTGCTTAATCTAGTTAATTCATTTAGAATCAAACCCTCTCTTTTCTAGAATCTCATAGAGAAAATCAAGGTTCACCTTGTCAAAGGCTTTCTCGTAGTCTAATTGATCACCAACCTAGCATTGCCAGTATGTACAGTGGAGTGCAGCACCTCATGTGCAGTCACCACACTTTCTAGAATGTACCTACCCTTAATGAAGGCAGATTGGTTACTGGAGGTGAGGAAATTCATCAACCTAGCTAATCTATTAGTTAAGACCTTGGTGAATACTTTAAAAATGCAGTTAAGCAAACTAATAGGCCTGAACTTCTTCAAGTTAGAAGCATCTTGTTCTTTAGGAACAAGGGTAATCATGGCAAAGTTAAGTCTATAGATGTCTAGGTCCCCCTCATAAAAATCCTTGAAGATGGCCATAATATCTGGTTTCAACACCTCCCAAAACTGTTGTAAGAAGACAAAGGAAAGCCCATCAGGGCCTGGAGCCCCATCTGAGTAGGATCTAAAAATGGCTTCCTTTACCTCATCTTCAGTAAAAGGGGCTTGAAGAAAGCTATTGTATTCTATTTTAACTTTTTCATCTTCAGAGAAAAAGACATCCCTCAACCTAAACCCATTTCTACTCTCTTTCTTAAAGAGATCTTTATAGAAGGAGGAGGCAATGTCTAGCATGTCCTTGGTCTCTGTGACAGTGCCATTAGGGCCATCAAGAGCATGTATCTATGTTTTCCTCCTCCTTTGATTAGCTACAACCTGAAAGTATTTAGTATTCCTATCTCCTTCAAGAATATCTTTATCCCTAGATCTTTGTTTGGCTTTCACTTCATCTTTAAGCCAAATATGGTGAAGCTCTTGCCTCACCATTTTCATCCTATCAATCTTAGAGGCAGATAACTGCTATTTTTCTGCTTTAACACCTAGGGCATCAAATTCAAGTGTGAGGTGGGCTTTATGCTTCCTAATCTCAGCTTCTATATTCATACTCCACCCTCTAGCAAACCTTCTAAATCTCCGAGCTTTCTCCTGGCAGTTCAAGCATGTCCTGGTGGATCCGAGGCAGTACGGTGTGTTGATGGAGAGCTTGTGTGCAGGTGGTAAGTATGATGGTGCTGTGCAGGTGCTCGATGAGCTTCTAGAGAAGGGCACACTGCTTAGCCCAAAGAGTCCAGTGATGGAAGCACCGGCTTATAATCCAGTGATTGAGTATCTGTGCGACAATGGGAATACCAACAAGGCCGAGACGTTCTTCAGGCAGCTGATGAAGAAAGGTGTGGATGACAAGTCTGCATTCAACAGTCTTATCCGTGGGCATGCAAAGGAAGGTGCGCTAGAGGCCGCAAAGGAGATTCTTGCCATTATGACACGCCGTGGCGTCCCTACTGACCCCCACTCGCACGCACTGCTTATTGATAGCTTCCTGAAGAAGAACGAGCCAGCTGATGCAAAGACGGCACTGGACAGCATGATGGAACATGGTCACTTACCAAGGCCAGCTCTGTTCCAGTCTGTCATGGCGGCACTTTTCAACGATGGCCGGGTTCAGACCGCAAGCAGGGTCATGAAGAGTATGATCGAGAAGGGGATTACCGAGAACATGGATATGGCACATAAGATCGTGGAGGCTCTCTTCATGAGGTGTCATGTGGAGGAGGCGATTGGTCGCGTCAATCTGATGGTGGAAAATGGCTGTATGCCTGATCTGGATAAGTTGCTAGCTGCCCTTTGCGAGAAGGACAAAGTGATGGAGGCACAAAAGCTGGCTGATTTTGCGTTGGACCGGGACTTTGAAGTTAGCTTCTCAACCTATGACAGAGTCCTGGAAGCCCTGTACACTGAGGAGAAGACATTGCCACCCTACTCCATGCTCTGCAAGATCAAGCACAAAGGAGGCGTTGTAGATCAGAAGGGTTGCGATGCTTTGATGGATAGCTTAAAAGCTGGAGGATACTCAAAGCAAGCTGACATTTTGTCTAGGATCTTGGTGGAGAATGGATCATCAATATCCAAGAGGGGCAAGAAGTCTGCCATGGGTGCATAGGGAGGTTTCTGGGTTCATGGAGAGGTCCTATTTTCCTTTCTGAACTGAAGAAAACAGTGGTTTGTTTGTTTTATTAATGCTTGTTGTCCCATCTGTCAGATTGGGATTTTCATCCCAGGAGACAAGAAGAATAGGTAAATTTACCTTTCTCACGAAACCCCTGATTTAATCATGTGCCATTTTCTTAGAAAAGAAACATGTTTAATAATTGAGGCAGATGTACTTGTTATGAATTTAGTTCAGAAATTACATCTATGACATGCTTGGAACTGTTTATCTCCGATCACGCTAAGAACTGCTCCGAGAAACACAGTGGTTGCCTCCCTGAATGCCTTCTCCTGTTCAGGAGCAATCGTTCCCGTGGACACACCGGTGACCCATAACACGTTCATAGTCGTGAGCCATAAAGTGGTCTTCTCTGCCAACGCTTCAAATACGTACCGGTAAACTTATCCGGTTTCAGTGCTGCGGCAAAGCCACTTGCCGAAAAATTCCTAGACATAATAGGTTTTTGGATTGCTAAGTAAATAGGCAATTTTTCGACTAATTTAATCCATAAGTAGATAACTAGCATGGCATTGACAGAACGAACAACATACTGGTACTGGTCTAAACAATCACGTACTATGCAAACAGTAGACAAATCTACACATGATGCTAGCACTACTAATACAAAAATTATCAGGAGAGGGATAAATGCGTTATACCCTCCAGTAGGCCATGCAGAAGCCACCGGGACGGTGGCAGCAGCGTCCTCGGTGGCCTTCTTGTCGGCCTCGGTCTTCTCGGCGGCGGCACGTTCGGCGTCGCTGGACATGGTGATGACGGAGACAACGCGGACGTAGAGGAAGTAGTGGATCAAAGGAGAGCAGTTGCGTAGTCGCTTCCCAAAAACCTATTCGTCTCTCTCCCGTACAGGAACCAGAGAGACGGGGTTTCGGAGACCTACTCTCCCGTCGACCGTGTACGTGACGGACGAGATGGAGTCACCGGCGGCAGCAGCAGCAAAGGAACGACGGTGGGCGGTTCGCGTGGAGAAGATGTGATCTAATCGTGGCGGCTAGGGTTTGGGGACACCGCACACTTATATAGACGCAGCCGCATGGAGAGACGTGGGCTCGACCCACGTCCGAGTCCGTGACAGCCCACGATCCGACGTCTCAGATCGTGGTCCTGCTGTCAGAAACTCTCCGTTAGTGACTGGCAAAAATAAGCGCATAGGTGTGAGCTTGGCTCGGCTCATTCCCGCAACCCGCGGCGCGTCGTGACCAGGCGTGGCATGGCGTGGCGTGGTGAGGCGGGCGGTGGAGGAGGAGCGCGCGAGGGCCTCTTCTCTTCTCAATCTCCAATAGCATGTAGAAGAGCCACCCTTATAAGGAGGTCCAACTCCTCTTCCACTTCCAGCGTGGGACTAAACTTCCCACCTCCACCTAGTGCCAATAACCCACATGGGCCCTTAGAGATTTTTCTTAAATTGCTATATGGGCTTAAGGGCCGTCTCAAATTTCAGCAGAAACACCCCCCCCCCCGGCACCACCATTTTCATTGAAAACGCGAAACCAGGTATACAGCGATCAGCCTTCTGTCAAAGGTTCCAAGAAACTAAACCAAACTCAAACCTCTAGCCGTCAGGCAAAAAAAAGGTAAAGGAGCCAAAACGCTTGCAGGGGGCTGTAAAGTGCAACTTATTACAAGCCTTACAAGTTCTAGATAGAAACTAAGGTGCTCACATCAAAATAGAACATGAGTTTTTCCAGCTGAGAAGTCCATCTTCAACCGCCCATTGCTGCAGTGCCAGTTTCTTCTTCCTCGCCTGGTTTGCGCATCCCCACTTGGTTTTCTTGAAGGGTTGCACTGGGGTCAGCGATAGTTCCAGCGGAGTGACAGGGCTTAGTAGCGATGAGTGTTTGCAGTTCTTCTCAGGGCTGTTCGGCGGTGTGTAGTGATCAGGCGGAAGCAAAACCCCAAACCTCTTCTCCTATCCCAGTGACATTTTGGAGAGTGAGTCTAGGCTTAGGATACCTGCAGTATCATTGCCATCTATCACCCCACAGTCAGCAGGAAAGGGGAGGTGAGGATCACTATCACTTTTTGAGAAACCATCTTCAACTCTTCCAAGGGAGATTCTTTGAACAGGATCATCCACTTCTTGAGAGTCAAATGAATCTGCCACCATATCTGTTTGAGGTCAGACCACAACACATTATTGAAAACCATAGAATTTCTAAACTTCCAGATGCACCACATAACACAGGCACAAACAGAGTTTTTTATGGGCTGGCCAGAATCTAGCAATGGATAGGTAGTTGCTACCTACATCATGAGAAAGAATTCTAGACATTTCACTCCATATTTGTTTAGCAACCACACAGCTAAAGAACAGGTGATCTATGGATTCCTGTTCCTTGCAAAAATCACATTCAGGTGGTTTAGTAATCCCTCTCTTTAACAAGTTGTCTTTGGTCATTAACTTGTTATGGGACAAGAGCCACAAAAACACTTGTACCCTGGGTGGGACCACTATAGTCCAAACAGAAGGTATATATATACAGGTTGCACTCCTCTGAAGTTAATAATATTGTGAAGGGAGCTAGTAGAGTAGACCCCTTTGCTCTCGTATTGCCAAATTAGAGAATCTTCCTCCTCAGTCAGCACACAGTTCTTGATGATCTGCTCAAGGCAGTACCAATTCTCCATCATGGCATCTGAGAAAACCCTCCTAAATGATAATTTGATATTAATCCCATCCCAAGCATCTGCCACAGTCACCCCCTGCTGGTGGCAGATAGTGTATAGGGGCAAGAACTGGACTGACAGTGGGGATGTGCCAAACCAGATGTCTTCCCAAAGTCTAGTCTTCTTACCATTACCTATTTTCCATCTATAACCAAACTTCAGGGCTCTAGCAGCCCACATCACACCTTGCCAAAATTTGGACGTGTTCTGGGGGTTGGAGGCAAAAATGTTTGGGCTCCTCCTAATATATTTAGAATCTACTATTTGTATCCAGATCTTGCCCTCATCATGGATGTATCTCTTAACCCAATTACCCAACAGGCACAGGTTAACATCCTTGATATTTGGGATACACATTCCTCCATATTCTTTCCTCATGCAAACCAGATGCCAGTTTGCAAGGTGAAGTTTCCTATTCCCTTCAAAATCACTCCAAAGACAATGAGCAAGCTGGCTGTTAATCAGGTCCAGGGCCCATTTGGGGAATTTGAAGAAGGAGAGCAGGTAAACAGGGATGCTAGCCAGACAAGCCTTAATTAGAATCACTCTAGCAGCATAAGAGAGAAGCTTTCCTCTCCATCCAGCCATTCTTTTGAGGATTTTGTCGATAAGTGGCTGGATGTCCTCCCTTCTAAGTTTTTCATAGTGTAGGGGGATACCTAGATATTTGATAGGAAAGGTACCTACAGTACATTCTAATATATTTTTGAAAGAATCTACTTCTCGGTCAGTGAGCCCAATAGGGATAATCTCACTTTTAGAGTAATTGATCCTCATACCAGATACATTCTCAAAAAGCAGGTTAGGATATGTTTGAGGTTAGTAACCCTATCTTCAGAGTTGTCTACAAAGAGGATGGTGTCATCTGCATATTGTAGACATATGACCCCTCCAGGTATGGGATCAGAGCACAATCCACTCACTAAGCTATGAGAGGCTGCTTTAGCCAGCATCCTAGTCAAAACATCTATAACTAGGTTAAACAATAATGGGGAGAAGGGGTCTCCTTGTCTCAGCCCTTTGCCAGTAGTGAATAAATCACCTTCCACCCCATTAATTTTCACCCCAATTGATCCCATTTGGGTGATCTGCTTAATCTAGTTAATTCATTTAGAATCAAACCCTCTCTTTTCTAGAATCTCATAGAGAAAATCAAGGTTCACCTTGTCAAAGGCTTTCTCGTAGTCTAATTGATCACCAACCTAGCATTGCCAGTATGTACAGTGGAGTGCAGCACCTCATGTGCAGTCACCACACTTTCTAGAATGTACCTACCCTTAATGAAGGCAGATTGGTTACTGGAGGTGAGGAAATTCATCAACCTAGCTAATCTATTAGTTAAGACCTTGGTGAATACTTTAAAAATGCAGTTAAGCAAACTAATAGGCCTGAACTTCTTCAAGTTAGAAGCATCTTGTTCTTTAGGAACAAGGGTAATCATGGCAAAGTTAAGTCTATAGATGTCTAGGTCCCCCTCATAAAAATCCTTGAAGATGGCCATAATATCTGGTTTCAACACCTCCCAAAACTGTTGTAAGAAGACAAAGGAAAGCCCATCAGGGCCTGGAGCCCCATCTGAGTAGGATCTAAAAATGGCTTCCTTTACCTCATCTTCAGTAAAAGGGGCTTGAAGAAAGCTATTGTATTCTATTTTAACTTTTTCATCTTCAGAGAAAAAGACATCCCTCAACCTAAACCCATTTCTACTCTCTTTCTTAAAGAGATCTTTATAGAAGGAGGAGGCAATGTCTAGCATGTCCTTGGTCTCTGTGACAGTGCCATTAGGGCCATCAAGAGCATGTATCTATGTTTTCCTCCTCCTTTGATTAGCTACAACCTGAAAGTATTTAGTATTCCTATCTCCTTCAAGAATATCTTTATCCCTAGATCTTTGTTTGGCTTTCACTTCATCTTTAAGCCAAATATGGTGAAGCTCTTGCCTCACCATTTTCATCCTATCAATCTTAGAGGCAGATAACTGCTATTTTTCTGCTTTAACACCTAGGGCATCAAATTCAAGTGTGAGGTGGGCTTTATGCTTCCTAATCTCAGCTTCTATATTCATACTCCACCCTCTAGCAAACCTTCTAAATCTCTGAGCTTTCTCCTGCCAGATCTCTATAGCTTTTTCCTTCTTGACAGGAGCTGTCCAGTTCTTGATGACCAAATCCCTAAACTCTTCCCTCAGCAGCCACCACTTTTCAAATTTGAAACTGGTGGGTTTAGGGGGACTACTCAGCCCAGAGTCCCACAGCAAAGGGGTGTGGTCACTCCCAATCCTGGGGAGAGCCTGGGAGCTGCCTAGTGGGAACAAGGCATCAAAATCTGTGGTACAGAAGATTTTGTCAATGGTGGACATAACCAATTTTTTTTGGTTATTAGCCCATGTGAATCTTCTACCAGACATCTTAATTTCTAATAGGCTCCATATCTCTACCCAAGCATTAAACTTATCACTCCAATGATGGTTGATATTGCCATTACTCTTATCCTTTTGGTACCTGACTAGGTTAAGGTCTCCACCTATGAGGGTAGGCAGATGTTCTATGAACAAGCTGTGAAGCTCTGAAATGAAATCATCTTTACCTTCCTCATAGGGTGATCCATAAACACCAATTACTCTACATTTGGTCTTACTAGTTTTAATTGTAAGTGTGCAGGAGACAGAGTATTTGAGAGAGAGCCAACTATTAATCTCAAAGATGTCTTCATCCACCACATCAAGATGCCACCAGTAGAGCCTTCTGCAGGTAGATGGTGCCACCCAAAGTTCCTATTGAAACTAATACGTTTCAAGAATGAGGAAGAAAACATCTCTTTCTTAGTTTCTTGGAAAGCTAAGATACCAGGTTTGACTTTATTGAGAACATCTTCTATGCATGATTTCCTACCTGGGGCAGTGATACGTCTCCAACGTATCTATAATTTTTGATTGTTCCATGCTATTATATTACCCTTTTTGGATGTTTATGGGCTTTATTTTACACATTTATATCATTTTTGGGACTAACCTACTAACCGGAGGCCCAACCCATATTGCTGTTTTTTTGCCTATTTCAGTATTTCGAAGAAAAGGAATATCAAACGGAGTCCAAACGGAATGAAACCTTCGGGAGCGTTATTTTTGGAACAAATCTGATCCGGAGAGCCTGGAGTGCAAGTCAAGAAAGCTCCGAGGGCCCCACGAGATAGGAGGGTGCGCCCCCCTAGGTGCGCGCCCCCTGTCTCGTGGGCCCCTCGGGCGTCCACCGACGTACTTCTTCCTCCTATATATGTCCACAGACCCCGAAAACATCCAGGAGCACCAGGAAACACAATTTCCACTGCCGTAACGTTCTGTATCCGCGAGATCCCATCTTGGAGCCTTCGCCGGCACTCTGCTGGAGGGGGAATCAACCACGGAGGGCTTCTACATCAACACCATAGCCTCTCCGATGAGTTGTGAGTAGTTTACCACAGACCTACGGGTCCATAGTTATTATCTAGATGTCTTCTTCTCTCTTTTTGGATCTCAATACAATGTTCCCCCCTCTCTTGTGGAGATCTATTCGATGTAATCTCTTTTTGGGGTGTGTTTGTCGAGATCCGATGAATTGTGGGTTTATGATCAAGTTTATCTATGAATAATATTGGAATCTTCTCTGAATTCTTTTATGTATGATTGAGTTATCTTTGCAAGTCTCTTCGAATTATCAGTTTGGTTTGGCCTACTAGATTGATCTTTCTTGCCATGGGAGAAGTGTTTAGCTTTGGGTTCAATCTTGTCGTGTTCTTACCCAGTGATAGAAAGGGTTGCAAGACACGTATTGTATTGTTGCCATCGAGGATAACAAGATGGGGTTTATATCATATTGCATGAGTTTATCCCTCTACATCATGTCATCTTGCTTAATGCGTTGCTCTGTTCTTATGAACTTAATACTCTAGATGCATGCTGGATAGCGGTCGATGTGTGGAGTAATAGTAGTAGATGCAGGCAGGAGTCGGTCTACTCGTTATGGACGTGATGCCTATATACATGATCATGCCTAGATAACGTCATAATTATTCTCTTTTCTATCAATTGCTCGACAGTAATTTGTTCACCCACCGTAATACTTATGCTCTCGAGAGAAGCCTCTAGTGAAACCTATGGCCCCCGGGTCTACCTCTTATCATATTTGCTTTCAATCTACTTTTATTTGCATCTTTACTTTTCTGCATCTATATTACAAAATACCAAAAATATATTTATCTTATCATACTATCTCTATCAGATCTCACTTTCGTAAGTGACCGTGAAGTGATTGACAACCCCTTTATTGCATTGGTTGCGAGTTCTCAGTTTGTTTGTGTAGGTGCGTGGGACTTTTGAGGAGCCTCCTACTGGATTGATACCTTGGTTCTCAAAACTAAGGGAAATACTTACGCTACACTTTGCTGCATCACCCTCTCCTCTTCTGGGAAAACCAACGCTAGCTCAAGACGTAGCAAGAAGGATTTCTGGCGCTGTTGCCGGGGAGGTGTTCGCTCAAGTCAAGACATACCAAGTACCCATCACAAACCCATCTCCCTCGCATTTACATTATTTGCCTCTCTTTTTCCTCTCCCCCCACTTCACCTTTGCCGTTTTATTCACCCTCTCTTTCCCAATCTCCTCCTCTCTTCCCGCTTGCCATTTTTCTGTTTGCTTGTGTGTTGGATTACTTGTTGCCATGGCACAAGATAATACCAAGTTGTGCGACTTCTCGAATACCAATAATAATGATTTCCTTAGTACTCCGATTGCTCCTCTTAATGATGTTGAGTCTTGTGAAATCAATGCTGCTTTGCTGAATCTTGTTATGAAAGATCAATTTGCCGGCCTTCCTAGTGAAGATGCCGCTACTCATCTAAACAATTTTGTTGATTTGTGTGAACGGATAACAATATTGTCAAATTGAAGTTATTTCCGTTTTCACTTAGAGATCATGCTAAAATTTGGTTTTCGTCTTTGCCTAAAAATAGTATTGATTCTTGGAACAAGTGCAAAGATGCTTTTATCTCTAAGTATTTTCCTCCCGCTAAGATCATCACTCTTAGGAACGATATTATGAATTTTAAACAACTTGATCATGAGCATGTTGCCCAATCTTGGGAAAGAATGAAATTGATGCTTCGCAATTGCCCTACTCATGGTTTGAATTTATGGATGATCATACAAAATTTTTATGCCAGTTTGAACTTTGCCTCTAGAAATCTCTTAGATTCGGCCGCGGGAGGCACGTTTATGGAAATCACATTAGGAGATGCTTCAAAATTGCTTGATAATATTATGGCTAATTATTCTCAATGGCACATCGAAAGATCTTCTAGTAATAAAGTGCATGCTATAGAAGAAATCAATGTTTTGAGTGGAAAGATGGATGAACTTATGATGATGTTTGCTACTAAAAATACTCCTATTGATCCTAATGATATGCCTTTGTCTTCCTTGATTGAGAATAATAATGAATCTATGGATGTGAATTTTGTTGGTAGGAATAATTTTGGAAACAATGCTTATAGAGGAAATTTTAATGCTAGACCGTTCCCTAGTAATCCCTCTAATAATTATGGAAATTCCTACAATAATTCTTATGGTAATTTTAATAAGATGCCCTCTGATTTTGAGAATAGTGTGACAGAATTTATGATTTCTCAAAAGAATTTTAATGCTTTGCTTGAAGAAAAATTGCTCAAAGTTGATGATTTGGCTAGGAACGTTGATAGACTTTCGCTTGATGTTAATTCTCTTAAACTTGGATCTTCTTCTCCTAAGCATGATATCAATGAGTCTCTCAAAGTAATGAGAATCTTCATTGACGAATGCAAGGAAAGAACCGCTAGATTGCGTGCTAAAAAAGAAAGCTTTATAAAAGCGTGTTCTTCTAGTCTCCATGAAAATAATGATGAAGATCTTAAAGTTATTGATGGGTCTCTGATTAGATCTATGTTTTGCAATATGAATTTTGATGATTATGGGAGTGATGATGAATCAACTTTGCCTAGAAGGCGTCCCAAAAATTCGGAATCTTTAGATCGTGATGTTAGATTTGGTAAAAGAGAGATTGGAGAATCTTCAACTTCTAATATTGAACCTACTATCTCGGATTTCAAGGAATTTGATTATGATAATTTCTCTTTAAAATATTGTATTTCCTTGTTGCAATCCGTTGTTAATTCTCCTCATGCTTATAGTCAAAATAAAGCTTTTACCAAACATATCGTTGATGCCTTGTTGAAATCTTATGATGAAAAACTGAATTTGGAAGTTTCTATACCTAGAAAACTTAATGATGAGTGGGAACCTACTATAAAGATTAGAATTAAATATTATGAGTGTTTTGCTTTGTGTGATTTGGGTGCTAGTGTTTCCACGATTCCGAAAACTTTATGTGATATTCTAGGTTTCCATGATCTTGATGATTGCTCTTTAAATTTGCACCTGGCGGATTCCACCATTAAAAAGCCTATGGGAAGGATCAATGATGTTCTTATTGTTGCTAATAGAAATTTGGTGCCCGTAGATTTTATCGTTCTTGATATAGATTGCAATCTTTCTTGCCCTATTATTCTTGGTAGACCTTTCCTTAGAACGATTGGTGCGATTATTGATATGAAGGAAGGGAACATTAGATTCCAATTTCCTTTAAAGAAAGACATGGAGCAGTTTCCAAGAAAGAGAGTCAAATTACCTTATGAATTTATCATGCGTGCTACTTATGAATCAAGTGCCAAAGATGGCACTAGTTAGATCTATCCTTGCTTTTATGCCTAGCTAGGGGCGTTAACGATAGCGCTAGTTGGGAGGCAACCCAATTTTTCTATATGTTATTTGCTTTTGTTCCTGTTTAGTAATAAATCTTGCATCTACTCTGTGTTTAGATGTGTTTTTATCTTTTTTTAGTGTTTGTGCCAAGTAGAACCTATAGGATAAGCTACGATGATAGTTGATTTGATTCTGCTGAAAAACAGAAACTTTGCGCTCACGAGAAAAAATTCAATAAATCACAGGAACGTGATTTTGCCTTTATTATTTTTGCTGCTGATCAATAGACAAATTTTCCAGTACGTCCTATTTTGGTAGGATTTTTAGAGTTCCATAAGTTTGCGTTAGTTACAGATTGCTACAGACTGTTCTGTTTTTGACGGATTCTGTTTTTCGTGTGTTGTTTGCTTATTTCAATGCATCTATGGCTAATAAATTAGTTTATAAACCATAAGGAAGTTGGAATACAGTAGGTTTAACACCAAAATAAATAAAGAATGAGTTCATGGCAGTAACTTATGTGATGGTTTTGTTTTCTTTCACTAACGGAGCTTATAAGATTTCCCGTTGAGTTTTGTGTTGTGAAGTTTTCAAGTTTTGGGTAAAGCTTTTATGGACTATGGAATAAAGGGTGGCAAGAGCCTAAGCTTGGGGTTGTCCATGGCAACCCAAGATATTGAAGAGTAGCCAAAAGCCTAAGCTTGGGGATGCCCCGGGAAGGCATCCCCTCTTTCGTCTTCGTTCATTGGTAACTTTACTTGGAGCTATATTTTTATTCGCCACATGATATGTGTTTTGCTTGGAGCTTCGTGTATTATATTAGTATTTGCTTGTTAGTTTACCACAATCATCCTTTCTGTACACACCTTTTGGGAGAAGCCTATTTGATTATAATTTGCTAGAATACTCTATGTGCTTCACTTATATCTTTTGAGCTTGATAGTTTTTGCTCTAGTGCTTCACTTATATCTTTTAGAGCATGGTGGTATCTTAATTTTGAAGAAATTGCTAGTCTCTCATGCTTAACTTATATTATTTTGAGAGTCTTTTAGAACAGCATGGTATTTGCTATTATCATAAAGTTGGTCCTAGAATGATGATCATCCAAGTTGGGTATAATAAAAACTATCATAGGAAGTGAATTGGATGCTATGATCAACTTGATACTTGATAATTGTTTTGAGATATGGAGGTAGTGATATTAAATTCATGCTAGTTGGGTGATTATGAATTTAAAGAATGCTTGTGTTGAAGTTAGTAAGTCCCGTAGCATGCACGTATGGTTAAAGTTGTGTAACAAATTTGAAACATGAAGTGTACCTGGCTTGGCATCCTTATGAGTGGCGGTCGGGGACGAGCGGTGGTCTTTTCCTACCAATCTATCCCCCTAGGAGCATGTGCATAGTACTTGATTTTTAATGACTTCTAAATTTTTGCAATAAGTATATGAGTTCTTTTGACTAATGTTGAGTCCATGGATTATACGCACTTTTACCTTTCCACCATTGCTAGCCTCTTCGGTACCGTGCATTGCCCTTTCTCACCTTGAGAGTTGGTGCAAACTTCGCCGGTGCATCCAAACCCCGTGATACGGTACGCTCTATCACACATAAACCTTCCTATATCTTCCTCGAAACAGCCACCATACCTACCTATCATGGCATTTCCATAGCCATTCCGAGATATATTGCCATGCAACTTTCCACCGTTCCATTTATCATCATCATGACATACATTACTTTTGTCATATTGCCATTGCATGATCATGTAGTTGACATCGTATTTGTGGCAAAGCCACCATGCATTATTTTTCATACATGTCACTCCTGATTCATTGCACCATCCCGGTACACCGCCGGAGGCATTCATATAGAGTCATATCTTGTTCTAGTTTCGAGTTGTAATTCATATGTTGTAATCAATAGAAGTGTGATGATCATCATTTTTAGAGCATTGCCCAAAGAAAAAAAAAGAAAGGCCAAAAGAAAAAAAAGAAAGTCCCAAAAAAAGAAAAAGAAAAAAAATAAAGAAAAAAAGGAAAAAGAAAAAAAGAAAAAAAATAAAAAAAATAAAAAGGGCAATGCTACTATCTTTTTTCCACACTTGTGCTTCAAAGTAGCACCTTGTTCTTCATGTAGTGAGTCTCATATATTTTGCTTCAAAGTAGCACCATGTTTTTCATATAGTGAGTCTCATAAGTTGTCTTTTTCATACTAGTGGGAATTTTTCATTATAGAACTTGGCTTGTATATTCCTACGATGGGCTTCCTCAAATGCCCTAGGTCTTCGTGAGCAAGCAAGTTGGATGCACACCCACTAGTTTTCTTTTGTTGAGCATTTATTTATAGCTCTAGTGCATCCGTTGCATGGCAATCCCTACTCCTCATGTTGACATCAATTGATGGGCATCTCCATAGCCCGTTGATTACCCTCGTCAATGTGAGACTTTGTCCTTTTTTGTCTTCTCCACACAATCCCCATCATCATATTCTATTCCATCCATAGTGCTATATCCATGGCTCACGCTCATGTATTGCGTGAAGGTTGAAAAAGTTTGAGATTATTTAAGTATGAAACAATTGTTGGGAACATCTTTGTGTGACGAAAATGAAGCATAGCCTAACTATATGACTTTGTAGGGATGAACTTTCTTTTGCCATGTTATTTTGAGAAGACATGATTACTTTGATTAGTATGCTTGAAGTGTTACTATTTCTTTTATCAATATGAACTTTTATTTTGTATTCATTTGAATCTGAACATTCATGCCACGTTAAAGAAAATTACATTATGAATTATGCTAGGTAGCATTCCACATCAAAATTTTTCTTTTTATCATTTACCTACTCGAGGACGAGCAGGAATTAAGCTTGGGGATGCTTGATACATCTCCAACGTATCTATAATTTTTTATTCTTCCATGCTATTATATTACCCTTTTTGGATGTTTATGGGCTTTATTTTACACATTTATATCATTTTTGGGACTAACCTACTAACCGAAGGCCCAACCCATATTGCTGTTTTTTTGCCTATTTCAGTATTTCGAAGAAAAGGAATATCAAACGGAGTCCAAATGGAATGAAACCTTTGGGGGCGTTATTTTTGGAACAAATATGATCCGGAGAGCCTGGAGTGCAAGTCAAGAAAGCTCCGAGGGCCCCACGAGATAGGAGGGCGCCCCCCTAGGGGCGCCCCCTGTCTCGTGGGCCCCTCGGGCGTCCACCGACGTACTTCTTCCTCCTATATATGTCCACGGACCCCGAAAACATCCAGGAGCACCACGAAACACAATTTCCACCGCCGTAACCTTCTGTATCCGCGAGATCCCATCTTGGAGCCTTCGCCGGCACTCTGCCGGAGGGGGAATCGACCATGGAGGGCTTCTACATCAACACCATAGCCTCTCCGATGAGTTGTGAGTAGTTTACCATAGACCTACGGGTCCATAGTTATTAGCTAGATGGCTTCCTCTCTCTTTTTGGATCTCAATACAATGTTCTCCCCCTCTCTTGTGGAGATCTATTCGATGTAATCTCTTTTTGTGGTGTGTTTGTCGAGATCCGATGAATTGTGGGTTTATGATCAAGTTTATCTATGAATAATATTGGAATCTTCTCTGAATTCGTTTATGTATGATTGAGTTATCTTTGCAAGTATCTTCAAATTATCAGTTTGGTTTGCCCTACTAGATTGATCTTTCTTGCCATGGGAGAAGTGTTTAGCTTTGGGTTCAATCTTGCCGTGTTCTGACCCAGTGACAGAAAGGGTTGCAAGCCACATATTGTATTGTTGCCATTGAGGATAACAAGATGGGGTTTATATCAAATTGCATGAGTTTATCCCTCAACATCATGTCATCTTGCTTAATGCGTTGCTCTGTTCTTATGAACTTAATACTCTAGATGCATGCTGGATAGCCGTCGATGTGTGGAGTAATAATAGTAGATGCAGGCTGGAGTCGGTCTACTTGTTATGGACGTGATGCCTATATACATGATCATGCCTAGATAACGTCATAATTATTCACTTTTCTATCAATTGCTCGACAGTAATTTTTCACCCACCGTAATACTTATGCTCTCGAGAGAAGCCTCTAGTGAAACCTATGGCCCCCGGGTCTATCTCTTAGCATATTTGCTTTCAATCTACTTTTATTTGCATCTTTACTTTTCTGCATCTATATTACAAAATACCAAAAATATATTTATCTTATCATACTATCTCTATCAGATCTCACTTTCGTAAGTGACCGTGAAGGGATTGACAACCCCTTTATTGCGTTGGTTGCGAGTTCTCAGGTTGTTTGGGTAGGTGCGTGGGACTTTTGAGGAGCCTCCTACTGGATTGATACCTTGGTTCTAAAAATTGAGGGAAATACTTATGCTACACTTTGCTGCATCACCCTCTCCTCTTCGGGGAAAACTAACGCTAGCTCAAGACGTAGCAGGCAGTAATTCCCCTAATGTTCCAAAAAAGGCAATTCATCTAAACAAAGCTTTCTTAGGGTGCTTGCCCCGTCCATATTTTGACACTTTGGTCCACAGATTGCTATAATCTATCCCATTATGTGTCTCATCATTACACCCTTCAGGTGTATGAGGAGAGCTATCAAGATCATCTACCTTAAAAATAGCATCATTTATAAGGGTATCAATCACACCAGAAGGCCCCACAGGCTCTTTTCTTTTGTCAATACTCTTTTTTGCTCTATTTTGTCTACATTAGGTCTATCTATTTCAATACCTACTTTTCTAGCAGTGTTGATGAAATTAGGATCAGAAAAATACTCAAAGGAATTTTTCAAGAGTGTACCTTTATATTTGTGCTTCTCCATCTCCAGGTTGAGCATCTTATTTTTGTTGACTGCAATTTCCAGCATGGTCTTCTCACCTACATCAACCCTGCTACTTTTCCTTTGGCTTGCACTAGCCCCCATTTCTTCACTTGCTCAGGTGGCTTGATCTCCTCCTCCTCTTTTGTGACAACATTGGGGCTGAAGATCACCCCTGTTTCTTCTACAGTAAGAGGCTCTTCACAGACATACACTAGATTGTTGAAGATCTCATCATCATCGTCATCTCCTATCTCCATTTCTTGAAGTAATTGGTAGCTCTGAGCATCTAACTCTGTGTCATGCAGATTTTGCAGGAAGGACATGGTATTCTGTTTTTAATGTTGGTGACTCCCCCCAGTCTTTCCATTGTTGTTTGTCCCAGAATTAGAGCTTAAGTTGCTTGTACCCCCACTATTGTGGCCAGTAGGGGCAGTTGTGTACTTGTTGATCCCAGTTTCTTTTTCTCTCCCAGTGATATCATCTAGTAGGTCATCACTTAGATTCTCCTCATTTGGTGGCTCCACAGTAATGCCTATTTTGTATAACATTGAACCCACACCAAAGATCCTGCTGGCTGGAATTTTAGTGTAGTCCTTGCACCTAACTTGGACTCTGACCACTTCAAAAAAGGATTTGAAGTTTCCTTGCCAATCTACATCCATAAGTGCACCAACTACTGAGGTGATTTGCTCCAACACTACCCATTCAGCCCACTTTGGTGCCACACCTATGAGCTGTAGCCACACTGTTTGCAGCTCAGCTACATTTTCCATCTCACCATTCCATTCTTCTACATTAACTGTGAGACCTTCTAATTCTAGCAAGCCAAAGTTTGGGTATCCAACCACTTGAGCTACTGGTATATGTGGAGGGAACTTGACTAGGTAGGTCCACTCATCTAGCTTCCTAATTTGCCAAGGCCAGTTGGTTTTGTAGATCAATGAGAAGTTATGTGCCATTTCCTCCTTAGTCACCTGGCCTGTTTCTACATAGAGTATCCCTACATTCTTCCCTGCTCCTAGATGTTGTCCATTCACATCAGGCACTTCTACCTGGAAAACCCCCAGTCCTGTGGCTGCACTACCCACAAATTTTGCAGCATCCCTTGGCTTTTTCCTCACTGGACAGTCTTCAACCTTATGGTTCACCATTTTGCAAATGAAACAAGCTGGAGCCTGCTGGCACTGGGTCTTGTGATGGCCAGGTTCTCCACAGCTATAACAGACCACATAAGCATATTCCTGGGGAGCATTCTCCTTGCTTTTGAAGGTACCTTTGTTCTTAACTGGCTTATTTTTCCTTTGTTGATTTCCAGCACTATTGGTCCTATTCCCATCAACTTGTCCTGGACCAGACTGCTGTTGCTGCTCTTGCTGTGTTGTAGCCCCTGTCATATTATTCAGGGTACCCCCATTGCCAGTGCTTTGAGCCCCTTGGGTGGTGCCCTGATTCTGACTCTGATTCGACTGGTTGCTCCGAGGGCCAGGCTGCGACTGCTGCAGGGGATTTCCACCTTGAGGCATTCCAGAGGATTGCCCCCCCCCCACGTATGTGGGTTGCTCCATTGGTTCATTGGAGGAGGGGGGGGTAGAAAGGCCCCTGGTACCATGGAGGGGGAGGTCCTCCTTGGAAGGCAAAGCCAAAAGGAAATTGCGGGGGGGGGGGGGGGGAGAACCAAATTGCGGATCAAACTGCATCGCCCACTGATTTTGATTACCTGCATCCGAGCTGTTGATCTGCGATCTGTCGCCTGCCCTCTTGCCTCTTCTCTGGCCTCTTCCTCTGCCTCGATCTGCCATGGCCTTGAGCTTGGCGAGGTCCGGGGGCGTCCCCGACCACTTGCTTTGCGAGATGGAGATGGGAATCGCCATGCTGCAATCGGGGGCACTGGTAGCCTGGATCTGGGCCGGGAAACAATCTCCGATAGTGAAGTTGCGGCTGGGGATGAGATCTTTCCTCACCCAAACCAGAACCGATCGGAGATTTATAGGGCTGCCGCTAGGGTTTGCATCTTCCACATCAATCCAGAGCTGACCAAAAATCTCAGTCAGGCCCTCCTCTTCGCTTTTGCTCGAGCTACTTTCCACCTCATCTGCTTTTGATTTTGATTTTTCACGCTGCGCTTTGCCTAGTCTGCTTTCTATCTCGCCGACAGGTAGGCCCCACTGTCTAAATTCTCCGGCGAAGCAGGGAATCTCACCTACGATGGTGACAGGCTCCGACGAGCGCCCTCCTCGGTGCGGATCTCCGGTGGATCTGTCTCTCCCCACTCTCCAACCCCAAAGCCGAGCGCAAGTCGGCGGTTGAAGCGCAGTTCTGCGGAGGGGGGGAGTCCAGCCCCGAATCTGTGGTGCAGACGCCACGGCGGCGCACCCCACATGGGGAGGGGACAGCACGCGCGGCCCAGTTCATCGCGGTGGTGGTTGGAGGGACCAAAAGGACCTCCACTTCACCCTCTACGCCGGAATCGATGAACCCATCTCCGCTCGAGCCCATTTGACGATTGCCTCCGGCGAGGTTGAAATCCCCGCGAGCATCCTGGCCATCTCTTCTGGTGTTGCCTCGACGCAGATCCGCGTGACGAGCTTCTGGATCGAATCCCCTCTCCTGGGGAGCCGCATCGTCCGTGCCTTGCGCGCCCGAACCATCTCCTCCGCCATTACTTCCTCCTCCAGATCTCGGAGTGTCCGCTCGTGCGCCATTAGGGGGAGGGGCGGAGGGGGGGGGGCACTTTGAGCGAGTAGGTAGCAGCAGGGAGGTCGACGACGGGGGACGGTGCGGTGGCTGGTTGTGGCGGTGGCCGCGGTGGTACGCGGAGGGGATGATGTAGGACACAGGAGGGGGGGGGGGACGGGAGCGGGCATGACAGCCTTGATGGGAACGGCTTTTCCCATATTTGGGTGTGTTAAACCAGAAAACATAGTCCATCGGTTTCCCTTTCTCAATAATTATTGGTGAGCATTGAAAAAAACCAACTCCCCCTATATGGAGGAAAAAATTACCTACCCCGATGAATTCCTAATACGCTTACGGGCACCAACCACCTGATTATTCACCCACAGGCCCGTCGCCACCTGCTTGCCACGACTGCCTCCATCACACGACTCCCCATCGCCGGAGCCTCAGTATTGAGCCATGACGGGACTCCACCGCTCACTGGAGTCGTCTAGGGAACACATCATAGAGCTTGCTCCTCCCCATCTTCTCTGGTCACAGCGGCACCCGACACCGTTTGCCCGCCTCCATCTAGCCCACCCAGGCTCCTGCCGTCCACCCACCTGCTTCTGCCGAGGCTATCGTGTTGCATTGCCCGACCACGCGTGGATTGAGTTTGCCAAACAAACCATCTGAGCTCTGCTGAGCCATTCAAGCAAACTGACATGCACCACCTGGGCCCATGCTCTGCCATGCCTCCCAAGCTTCCTCGATGACCTCGAGGGAGTGTGAGAGAAAAGTAGAGGGAAAGGAGTGAAAAATGTTTTTTTGACTCAGTCACATGTCAGTCCCGCATGTCAATGCATATTGGGGATGTAGAGTTGCGAAGTGATGCCTGCAAGCCAAACATGGTTATGTAGCACTTTCACGGAAGTATCCCAATTAGTTATCGACCCAACGAAGAGCAGATGAGAGTATTTATATTGGCGCTTCTGTCAGACAAAGTGTCATAGTTCTTGTATGAAGTAACTGCTTGAGTTTCTGCAAATATTGTTACTGTCCTGGTGGACGAATAAACCAGATTGACAAGGACAAAAGGTTTAAAGTAACAACGGTAAACACTCCTAAAAGTAAATAACATAATAAAAGTAAAAGTAAAGTTGTGTTTCCTGCAATGAAGAGATTACGCGTGGAGGGAATAATTTAACTCGTGGTAAGTATATGAATATGTCAAGTGTGCCAGTGCGACAGTAATACTAGTTACCTTGTGTATTATACTCATAGTATTTGATATCTGTGTTCCGTAGGCGGATCACCCTAAAGTTATGAAGCTCCTCCTCGTAGGATTACATTTCATTCTATGGTCCTGCTTCGCCATTGCCACATAGTAGTCATCTCCACAATCAAGGTCCTTGGACCGGAACCAAACATAAGTTTCCTGGAGCACCGTTATCTCATATTGTCTTTGGTCCTTATAAATATCTTCACATGTCACGTCAGAGGTCACAGATTCCCTAAACACTATCTGTTACCTGTGTAGGTCTTGAGATCATGTTGCGTGGGCCCTTAAATTGGACACCATGCATAGGGTTCACCACAGTATAACATCATACTAGACAGATCATACTACTACAAATACAAATGATGACATATAGATCAGGCACAAATGAATACCACCCACCAACATCTTCCATGCCTATGGGGGATAAGAGAGAAACCAATCACACCAGAGATTAAACCCATGAAAACCATATCGATAATACCGTGAAGATCCATAATAAGATGAAATGGATAACTCAAATAGTCTTGTTCTCTAGATGAGAGTGAGAGTTACAACTTATTCTCACAACTTGGAATTCCTCTTACAATAGTGAATGATGAGATGATGATGGAGATGAAAGGACCAAAAAAAAAGAAGATCACTTAAGGTTCTTTGGATCTCCTCCTCTTCTGTTCTGGAAGTGGTGGCGGTGGTTAGGGGTTCTCTTCTCCCCTGGATTCCTTCATGAAAGTGTCTTGTATAGACGTGATGGAGCTTTTGGCACCTCATACGACCGCTGATACAAGCGCTTGCAGTTGTATGGAAGGTTATTTTTTGCTGTGGTGCACTTGGTGGCTTGGCTCTCCACATGGAAGTTGCTCCATCTGATTTCATTTGCAGTAATTCCCCTTGGTTTCCTTCCATACGTGACATTTCTTGTCGAACAATAGAAAAAATGGATTTTCTTCTCTTTTGAAGGGTTAGCGTTGGAAATAAGCGAGAAGTAACAAAGATCCGATGGAAGTAACCAAACAGGAATCACTCAAAAAATATCACAAATTCTCGAGCCATCACGAAGCAAACCACCCAAATCCCCCAGCCGCACCCGTAGTTTATTGGGATAGCCTCACCCAAAGACGCTGCGATGCTCATTGACAAGTTGAATTGGACGGGCCAGTCCAATCTTTTTCTCGATGTTTTCTGTTCGTCGCTTGGCTGCAATTATTCAGTTGGTTTTCTGTTGTGGTTTCTTGTTTCGGTTTTTTTTATTTCCATCTTTTTTTAATACACGGCGAACAGTTTTTAATGCGCGATGGACAATTATTTAATATACAATGAACATTTCTTAATACATACAAAACCTTTTTATAATATACATTCAATATTTTTTAATACATGATGAACTTTTTTAATTATACAATGAACTTTTTAATACACACTGATCATTTTTAATATACGGCGAAGTTTTTCAGTATTACTGCTAACTTTTTTAATATACAGTAAACATATCTTCATACACTTGTTGAATTTTTATATTTTTTTTGAGACAAACCGACAACAGAAGAAGGTTTATTTTAGGAGATAAAACCCGCTCATGCAAGAGTGTGCTGGACCATTTCGCGTGGCTTTCAGGCAGAGCCTCTCCTATTTGATGCCAACAGGCATCCAATAGGAGGTATATTTTCATGTCCTATCGCTCGCGCAAAGCGCTGGGAGTAAGGAAAACATGCACCCATGGAATATGTTGGCCGGTGCAACCAGTCTCGATTCGTTTTCCGAAATGTCATCTATTTTGAAGTAACTTTTTATTCAAAAGATAGGGAAAAGGTCAGAAAATTGGAAATTCATATTTTTAAAAATATTCATGGATTTAGAAAATATTTGAAGTTTTAAGAAATGTTCAAGAATTTTAAAATATTCAAACATAAAAGACGAATGATCATAAATACATTAAATTTCTGCGAATTTTAAAAAGGGTATATTTTTTTTGAAAGTGCCATTTCTATTTATGAAATAATGGATATATCATAAATAATACACAATTTTGATAAAATGTTCACAGATTTTATCTGAATTTTTAATATATTTAATAAAAGACATTTTTTAGGAGCTTACAGCGTTGGATTAACAGATTTTAATGAGTCCATCAATGCAGTCGGGGACTTCCTAAAAAAAAATAATGCATTCTGTGTGTGACTTTGCTTTACATCCCCTATTTGGCACTTACAACATCGGATTTAGCTATGTTTGTCAATTGGTGCAAAGCCTCACACCGATAATTTTTCATGGCCTAGCATGCTTCAATAAGCTTCATGTCATGTTTTGGGAAGTATTTGGAAGCTTTTGGCCCTTTTTTATTCTTAGTTTCTTTTCTGCATTTTTACTTGGTTTTTGGTTCTGCCGTTGATTTTTTAGTTCTTGAATTTTTTGCAAATTTGTTAACTTTTCTGAATTGAAGAATGTTTTCAAAAATTCATGAACTTTTCAGAAATACGTAAATTATTTTGAAATACTTGAGCATTATAAATATTTTTCAAATTTTCAATCTTTTCTAAAATTCGTGAACTTTATTCAATTTCATGAACTTTTTTTGAAGACATGAACCTTCTTGAAATTCGCGATTTTTTTTCAAATTCTTGATTATTATACTTTTTAAAACCCTTGGCCTTATTCATATACTTGAAATTGCTCCATATTTTTGAACTTTTTTCGCATTCATGAGCATCTGTTTCAAACTTGTGAACTTTTATATAATCCATGAACTTTTTTTTTGAAATTTTATGATTTTTATTTTATATTATTTGTTTAGTTCTTTGAACCTGTAGATAGATGCATGGTTGTCTCACTGTAGCTCCAAATGAAAAAAAGAGCTAACTTTTTTTTTTGACGGGTAAAAATAACAGCTAGCTGGTGAGCAAGAAGGAGCCAGCGGGCTTGCTACATGGCCCGGCTCAGAGGAGTGAGCAAGAAGGAGCGAGCGAGCTTGCTACATGGCCCGACTCACAGGCAGTGGCGGTGCAGAAGTTCACCTATGTGATGTCAATTTAGGGTCTATTTGGTTTCAAATAAGTCACCAACTTTTAAGTTAGGTGACTTAAAACTAGTGACTTATAAGTCACGCCTGTTTGGTTGTCACCTAACTTATAAGTCACTTGACCACACCTTCCCACACCAATCCACATCATGCATGTGGTGGGACCCACACAAAAGGAGGTGACTTATAAATTTTAAGTTGGGGTGGAGCAACTTGTGACTTATAAGTTGAGGTGACTTATAAGTCAGGTCTGTTTGGCAAAATAAGTCATTTTTTTTCACTTTTCGACTTATAAGTTGGTGACCTATTTGGAACCAAACAGGCCCTTAAACTTGTGATATCAAATACATGTGTATTTATAAATTTTCTTCCATCTTCTGCATAATTTTTACTTGTACTTAAGAGTTTCACCAAAATGTTGTGTGGTCAAGTGACCACACTGCTTGAACGTGGCTTCGCCACTGCTCATAGGGGTTCCTTTCAGCGTTGTAGTGACTAACCGGCATGTCGAACATCTATGGGGTCACAAGGATCCCTTCTACGTTCGGCGGAGGATTAGCTGCACGAAGAGCAGGTCGAGCAGTTAGCACACAGGGTTTTTACCCAGGTTCGAGCCGCAAAAATGTGTAATACCCTAGTCTTGCTTGTCTGAACATATGTGTTCTTGAACTTTTGAACTAGCTACAATGTGAGCACGGTCCAAAAGTCCGAATCCTCTCTCTGTATGCCTTGGGCCTCCTTTTATACATAAAGAGGTTGCAACAGTGGCACACATGAGATGGCAAGCTACAGTGTATGAGCTTATCGCTCGACACCGTAGGACAAACACATTTAATGCGTTGCCTACGTGCCCGTTTGCTTTATCGGGGATGACAACAAAAGCCATCCCGTCCGTCGCCACTCCTCCTTGCTTCGTCACGCGTCCAGGCTGACAAGGCATGCAGTGCCACACTGGCTAACTAGCTACTGTGTTGGCATGATGGTAGAGCCTCCACGAAGATCTGCATGCCGCCACACAGGCGCCTGCTTAGTTAGCGCACTGGTCGTCGAACTGGAGTGGTGGTGAGGTGGCAAATCCTTGCCGGGCGCGGGCCTTGGCACGGCCCATGACCGCCCTGGCAAGGCTTGCTGGGGGGCTTCGCAGTCGTCCCCGACAAGGATCTTGCCAGGGGTCTTCATCTTCTGGTCCCACGTGGATCCTCAGGCCATCAATCTCTACGAAGATCTGCATGCTACCAAGCATGCATTCTCAGATCTTGGTCTTAGCGTTTGTCGATGGTGTCAGAACTCTCAACTTCAAGGGTGATGGGCTTGCTGATGCTGCGCAAGCTGCCCCGGCAAGGGTGTTGCCGGGAGAGGTCCAGCCTACCTTCTGCTCCTTGTCCTCCGAGTACCTGTCTTGGTAGTCTTTTGTATTTTGTCTTCTGCTGCCATGTTGGGCCCGGCCACAAGCGTGGCTAGAACTGCCCATGCACAAGTAAGGGGTACAAGAAAAGCCCGTACTTTTGTACACCGACAGGAGCCCCCGGGCCTAGGCCACACGTGGGTGCAAGGCGTAGTTGGGGCAGGCCCAAAGCAGTGCGCGGGCAGGTGTGGCAGAGGCTTAACCTTCCACGATCTCCTTGCCAGTTGCGCTTCCCCACGATCCGCGTCGAGTGCGTGATGTGGGAGTCGTGCGTGGGATGGCCTCAGCATGCTTGTGTCATATTGTAGTTGATAGTAAAGAGGTGGTCCGTGCTTCCCTTATTGAAAAGAAGGAATATGCAGGGGCGCTACTCAACTAAGTGGACTCAGGTCGCAGCCTGCATGGAGTCGTACCTCACGATCAAGGGGTGGAAAATGGTTGTCCCACCTGTTCCCATGCCTCTGATTCGCTTGCCACGCGTCCCGCATGCCTTGGGAAGGGCAAGCGGTGGACGTGGGCATTAACACCGAGGTGGGAAACCAGGCATCGCTGATTGGGTTAGGGGGTCGGTTCCGATTCCCCATACTTTGGGAGGCCGTATTGGTCGTGTGGGGCGGCCGCCCCTTGGGCTGGGAGGCCAGTGCTCCGACCTTGCTCTTCCATAAAAGGGAGAGGGATGGTGTTTCCCCACACTCTCCCTCTTCTCCTCCTTCCGCTTCACACCTTTCTTCCATCTGCCATGGTGAGAGGGCACGCCGGCGCTTCGACAACAGCGATGAGGGATTCTTCTCGATAGCGCACTCCTCCTCCCCCAGAGCTTCCAGCGGTGGAGCCCGCTGCGAGGGGGAGAGGAAGAGGATGAGGCCGAGGCTGCCACGGTACTCGGGGAAGAGGAGGAGGGGGCGGCTCGCCGGCTGCGCTTCCGCTGGCGGCCCCTTTGAGGGAGTCCTGGATTAGGGGGTCCTTGGACAGCCGGACTATATACTTTGGCCGGACTGTTGGACTATGAAGATACAAGATTGAAGACTTCGTCCCGTGTCCGGATGGGACTCTCCTTTGCGTGGAAGGCAAGCTTGGGGATTCGGATGTTTAGATCTCCTTCTCTGTAACCGACTCTATGTAACCCTAGCCTCCTCCGGTGTCTATATAAACTGGAGGGTTTAGTCCGTAGGACAACAACAAGCATAATCATAGGCTAGCTTTTAGGCTTTAGCCTCTACGATCTCGTGGTAGATCAACTCTTGTAATACTCATATCATCAAGATCAATCAAGCAGGAAGTAGGGTATTACCTCCATCGAGAGGGCCCGAACCTGGGTAAACATTGTGTCCCCCGACTCCTGTTACCTTTAGCCTTAGATGCACAGTTCAGGACCCCCTACCCGATATCCGCCGGTTTTGACACCGACATTGGTGCTTTCATTGAGAGTTCCACTGTGTCATCAAGATAAGGCCTGATGGCTCCTTCATGTTGGGGAACATAGCAGAAATTCAAAATTTTCCTACGTATCACCAAGATCTATCTATGGAGAAACTAGCAACGAGGGGAAGGAGAGTGCATCTACATACCCTTGTAGATCGCTAAGCGGAAGCGTTCAAGTGAACGGGGTTGATGGAGTCGTACTCGTCGTGATTCAAATCACCGGAGATCCTAGTGCCGAACGGACGGCACCTCCGCGTTCAACACACGTACAGCCCGGTGACGTCTCCCACGCCTTGATCCAGCAAGGAGAGAGGGAGAGGTGGAGGAAGACTCCATCCAGCAGCAGCACAACGGCGTGGTGGTGGTGGAGGAGCGTGGCAATCCCGCAAGGCTTCGCCAAGCACCATGGGAGAGGAGGAGGAGGAGAGGCAGGGCTGCACCAACGAGAGGAGAAGTTCTCTTGTGTTATGGGCAGCCCCAGGCCTCTATTTATATAGGGGAGAAGGGGGCTGCGCCCCCTTTAGGGTTTCCTACCCCAAGGGGTGCAGCCAGCCCTAGATGGGACTTGGGGAGGCGGCCAAGAGGGGGAGAGAGGGGAGGCACACACTAGGTGGGCCTTAAGGCCCATCTGGACTAGGGTTTGCCCCCTCCCACTCTCCCTTGCGCCTTGGACCCCTTGTGGGGGGCGCACCAGCCCTCCTAGGGGCTGGTCCCCTCCCACACTTGGCCCACGCAGCCTTCTGGGGCAGGTGGCCCCACTTGGTGGACCCCCGGGACCCTCCCGGTGGTCCCGGTACATTACCGATATCGCCCGAAACTTTTCCGGTGACCAAAACAGGACTTCCCATATATAAATCTTTACCTCCGGACCATTCCGGAACTCCTCGTGACGTCCAGGATCTCATCCGGGACTCCGAACAACATTCGGTAACCACATACAAGCTTCCTTTATAACCCTAGCATCATTGAACCTTAAGTGTGTAGACCCTACGGGTTCGGGAGACATGCAGACATGACCGAGACGTTCTCCGGTCAATAACCAACAGCGGGATCTGGATACCCATGATGGCTCCCACATGTTCCACGATGATCTCATCGGATGAACCACGATGTCAAGGACTTAATCAATCCCGTATTCAATTCCCTTTGTCTATCGGTATGTTACTTGCCCGAGATTCGATCGTCGGGATCCAATACCTTGTTCAATCTCGTTACCGGCAAGTCACTTTACTTGTTCCGTAACACATCATCCCGTGATCAACTCCTTGGTCACATTGCGCATATGATGATGTCCTACCGAGTGGGCCCAGAGATACCTCTCCGTTTACACGGAGTGACAAATCCCAGTCTCGATCCGCATAAAACAATAGATACTTTCGGAGATACCTGTAGTGCACCTTTATAGTCACCCAGTTACGTTGTGACGTTTGATACACCCAAAGCACTCCTACGGTATCCAGCAGTTACACGCTCTCATGGTCAAAGGAAGAGATACTTGACATTGGCAAAGCTCTAGCAAACGAACTACACGATCTTTGTGCTAGGCTTAGGATTGGGTCTTGTCCATCACATCATTCTCCTAATGATGTGATCCCGTTATCAACGACATCCAATGTCCATAGCCAGGAAACCATGACTATCTGTTGATCATAACGAGCTAGTCAACTAGAGGCTCACTAGGGACATATTGTGGTCTATGTATTCACACGTGTATTATGATTTCCGGATAATACAGTTATAGCATGAATAAAAGACTATTATCATGAACAAAGAAATATAATAATAACACTTTTATTATTGCCTCTAGGGCATAT
The DNA here is from genome assembly GCF_018294505.1 of Triticum aestivum. Taxonomy (NCBI): domain Eukaryota; kingdom Viridiplantae; phylum Streptophyta; class Magnoliopsida; order Poales; family Poaceae; genus Triticum; species Triticum aestivum. The sequence continues at coordinate 26,987,611 of NC_057810.1, forward strand.
TCCCAACAGTCTCCCACTTGCACTAGAGTCAATAATCCAGTTCACATCGCCATGTGATTAACACTCACAGGTCACATCACCATGTGACTAATACCCAAGAGTTTACTAGAGTCAGTAGTCTAGTTCACATCACTATGTGATTAACACTCAATGAGTTTTATGTTTGATCATGTTGCTTGTGAGAGAGGTTTTAGTCAACGGGTCTGAACCTTTCAGATCCGTGTGTGCTTTACAAATCTTTATGTCATCTCCTAGATGCAGCTACCACGCTCTATTTGGAGCTATTCCAAATTACTGTTCTACTTGGAGCTATTCTAAATTGTTGCTCCATTATATGTATCCGGTCTCTCTACTCAGAGCTATCCGGATAGGTGTCAAGCTTGCATCGACGTAACCTTTACGACGAACTCTTTTACCACCTCCATAATCGAGAAAATTCCTTAGTCCACTAGTTACTAAGGATAACTTTGACCGCTGTCCTATGAGCCATTCTTGGATCACTCTTGTACACCTTGACTGATTCATGGCAAGGCACACTTCAGGTGTGGTACACAGCATAGCATACTGTAGAGCCTATGTCTTAAGCATAGGAGACGACCTTCGTCCTTTCTATTCTGCCATGGTCGAGCTTTAAGTCTTAACTTCGTACCTTACAACTCAGGCAAGAACTTCTTCTTTGACTGGTCCATCTTGAACACCTTCAAGATCATGTCAAGGTATGTGCTCATTTGAAAGTATTATTAAGCATTTTGATCCATCCTTATAGATCTTGATGCTCAACGTTCAAGTAGCTTAATCCAGGTTTTCTATTGAAAAACACTTTCCAAATAACCCTATATGCTTTCTAGAAATTCTACGTCATTTCTGATCCATAACAATATGTCAACAACATATACTTATCAGAAATTCTATAGTGCTCCCACTCACTTCTTTGGAAATACAAGTTTCTCATAAGCTTTGTATAAACCCAAAATCTTTGATCATCTCATCAAAGCGTACATTCCAACTCCGAGATGCTCACTCCAGTCCTTAGAAGGATTGCTGGAGCTTTGCATACTTATTAGCATCTTTCGGGATTGACAAAACCTTCCGGTTGTATCACATACAACCTTTCCTCGAGAAAATCGTCGAGGAAACAATGTTTTGACATCCTATCTGCAAGATTTCATAAATAATGCAGTAATTGCTAATCCAATTCCAACAGACTCTTAGCATCGCTACGAGTGAGAAAACCTCACCGTAATCAACTCCTTGAACTTGTCGGAAAAAATCTTAATGACAAGTCGAGCTTTCTTAATGGTGACATTTACCATCATCGTCCGTCTTCCTTTTAAAAGATCCATTTATCTCAATGGCTTGCCGATCATCGGGCAAGTCCATCAAAGTCCATGCTTTGTTCTGATATATGGATACTATCTCGGATTTCATGGCTTCTAACCATTTGTCGGAATTTGGGCCCACCATCGCTTCTCCATAGCTCGTAGGTTCATTGTTGTCTTGCAACATGACCTTCAAGACAGGATTACTGTACCACTTTGAAGTAGTACGTATCCTTGTCACCCTACGAGGTACGACAGTGACTTGATCCGAAACTTCATGATCACTATCATAAGCTTCTACTTCAATTGGTGTAGGTGCCACATGAACAACTTCCTATGCCCTGATACACACTGGTTGAAGTGATGGTTCAATAACCATATCAAGTCTCCACCATCCTCCCACTCAACTCTTTCGAGAGAAACCTTTCCTCGAGAAAGGACCCGATTCAAGAAACAATCCATATTGCCTTCGGATCTGAATTAGGAGGTATACCCAACTGTTTTGGGTTTCCTATGAAGATGCATTTTATCCGCTTTGGGTTCGAGCTTATCAACCTGAAACTTTTTCACATAAGCGTCGCAGCCCCAAACCTTTAAGAAACGACAACTCAGGTTTCTCTAAACCATAATTCATACGGTGTCATCTCATCGGAATTACGTGGTGCCCTATTTAAAGTGAATATGGTTGTCTCTAATGTCTAACCCATGGACAATAGTGGTAATTCGATAAGAGACATCATGGTACGCACCATATCCAATAGGGTGCAACTATGATGTTCGGACACACCATCACACTATGGTGTTCCAGGCGGTATTAATTGCGAAACAATTTCCACAATGTCTTAATTGTGTGCCAAAACTCGTAACTCAGATATTCATCTCTATGATCATATCATAGACATTTTATCCTCTTGTCATAATGATCTTCTACTTCACTCTGAAATTACTTGAACCATTCAATAATTCAGACTTGTGTTTCATCAAGTAAATATTCTCAACATCTACTCGAATCATCTGTGAAGTAAGAACATAACGATATTCACTGCATGCCTCAGCACTCATTGGACTGGACACATCAAAATGTGTTACTTCCAACAAGTTGCTATCTTGTTCCATCTTAGTGAAACCGAGGCTTTTCAGTCATCTTGCCCATGTGGTATGATTTGCATATCTCAAGTGATTCAAAATCAAGTGAGTCCAAACGGTGCATTTGCATGAAGTTTCTTCATGCATATACACCAATAGACATGGTTCGCATGTCTCAAACTTTTCAAAACGAGTGAGTCCAAAGATCCATCAACATGGAGCTTCTTCATGCGTTTTATACCATTATGACTTACATGGCAGTGCCACAAGTAAGTGGTATTATCATTACTATCTTATATCTTTTGGCATGAAAATGTGGATCACTACGATCAAGATTCAATAAACCATTCAGGTTTAATACTAATCTTGATGGTAGAGGGAGCGTGAGATGTTTGATCACATCAAACTTGGAAACACTTCCAACATATATCGTCAGCTCACCTTTAGCTAGTCTCCGTTTATTCCGTAGCTCTTTATTTCAAGTTACTAACACTTAGCAACCGAACCGGTATCTTATACCCTGGTGCTACTAGGAGTACTAGTAAAGTACACATTAACATAATGTATATCTAATATACTTCTATCGACCTTGCCAGCCTTCTCACCTACCAAGTATCTAGGGTAATTTTTCTCCAGTGGTTGTTCCCCTTATCACAGAAGCACTTAGTCTCGGGTTTGGGTTCAACCTCGGGTTTCTTCACTGGTGCAGCAGCTGATTTGCCGTTTCATGAAGTATCCCTTATTGCCCTTGCCCTTCTTGAAACTAGTGGTTTCACCAACCATCAATAATTGATGCTCCTTCTTGATTTCTACTTTCGCGGTGTCTAATATCGCGAATACCTCAAGGATCATCATATCTATCCCTGATATGTTATAGTTCATCACGAAGCTCTTGCAGCTTGGTGGCAATGACTTTGGATAAACATCACTATCTCATCTGGAAGATTAACTCCCACTCGATTCAAGTGATTGTTGCACTCAGACAATCTGAGCACAAGCTCAACGATTGAGCTTTTCTCCCTTAGTTTGTAGGCTAAGAAAATTGTCGGAAGTCTTATACCTGTTGACGTGGGCACGAGCCTGAAATCCCAATTTCAGCCCTCGAAACATCTCATATGTTCCGCGACGTTTCGAAAACGTCTTTGGTGCCTCTACTTAAACCATTTAACTGAACTATCACGTAGTTATCAAAACGTGTATGTTCGATGTTCGAAACATCCACAAACGACGTTTGGGGTTCAGCACACTAAGCAGTGCATTAAGGACATAAGCTTTCTACTGTTCGCATAATTGCTACTATCAACTTTCAACTATATTTTCTCTAGGAACATATCTAAACAGTAGAACTAAAGGGCAAGCTACGACATAATTTGCAAAAGGTCTTTTGACTATGTTCAGGATAATTAAGTTCATCTTATGAACTCCCACTCAGATAGACATCCCTCTGGTCATCTAAGTGATTACATGATCCGAGTCAACTAGGCCGTGTCCGATCAACACGTGAGACGGACTAGTCATCATCGGTGAACATTTTCATGTTGATCGTATCTGCTATACGACTCATGCTCGACCTTTCGGTCTCCGTGTTCCGAGGCCATGTCTGTACATGCTAGGCTCGTCAAGTTAACCCTAAGTGTTTTCGCTGTGTAAAACTGTCTTACACCCGTTGTATGTGAACGTAAGAATCCATCACACCCGATCATCACGTGGTGCTTAGAAGCGACGAACTATAGCAACGGTGCACAGTTAGGGGAGAACACTTCTTGAAATTTTGTAAGGGATCATCTTATTTACTACTGTCGTCCTAAGTAAACAAGATGCATAAACATGATAAACATCACATGCAATCAAATAGTGACATGATATGGCCAATATCATTTTGCTCCTTTTGATCTTCATCTTCGGGGCTCCATGATCATCATCGTCACCGGCATGACACCATGATCTCCATCATCATGATCTCCATCATCGTGTCTTCATGAAGTTGTCACGCCAACGACTACTTCTACTTCTATGGCTAACGCGTTTAGCAATAAAGTAAAGTAATTTACATGGCGTTCTTCAATGACACGCAGGTCATACAATAAATAAAGACAACTCCTATGGCTCCTGCCGGTTGTCATACTCATCGACATGCAAGTCGTGAATCCTATTACAAGAACATGATCAATCTCATACATCACATATCATTCATCACATTCTTCTTGGCCATATCACATCACAAAGCATACCCTGCAAAAACAAGTTAGACGTCCTCTAATTGTTGTTGCATGTTTTACGTGGCTGCTATGGGTTTCTAGCAAGAACGTTTCTTACCTACGCAAAACCACAACGTGATATGCCAATTGCTATTTACCCTTCATAAGGACCCTTTTCATCGAATCCGTTCCGACTAAAGTGGGAGAGACTCTTACGTGATATGCCAATTGCTATTTACCCTTCATAAGGACCTTATGCACCAAGTGCATGTCAATCGGTGGAACCTGTCTCACGTAAGAGTACGTGTAAGGTCGGTCTGGGCCGCTTCATCCCACAATACCGTCGAAATTAGATTGGACTAGTAACGGTAAGCATATTGAACAACATCAACGCCCACAACTACTTTGTGTTCTACTCGTGCAAAGAATCTACGCAATAGACCTAGCTCATGATGCCACTGTTGGGGAATGTAGCAGAAATTCAAAATTTTCCTACGTATCACCAAGATCTATCTATGGAGAAACTAGCAACGAGGGGAAGGAGAGTGCATCTACATACCCTTGTAGATCGCTAAGCGGAAGCGTTCAAGTGAACGGGGTTGATGGAGTCGTACTCGTCGTGATTCAAATCACCGGAGATCCTAGTGCCGAACGGACGGCACCTCCGCGTCCAACACACGTACAGCCCGGTGACGTCTCCCACGCCTTGATCCAGCAAGGAGAGAGGGAGAGGTTGAGGAAGACTCCATCCAGCAGCAGCACAACGGCGTGGTGGTGGTGGAGGAGCGTGGCAATCCCGCAGGGCTTCGCCAAGCACCATGGGAGAGGAGGAGGAGGAGAGGCAGGGCTGCACCAACGAGAGGAGAAGTTCTCTTGTGTTATGGGCAGCCCCAGGCCTCTATTTATATAGGGGAGAAGGGGGCTGCGCCCCCTTTAGGGTTTCCCACCCCAAGGGGTGCGGCCAGCCCTAGATGGGACTTGGGGAGGCGGCCAAGAGGGGGAGAGAGGGGAGGCGCACACTAGGTGGGCCTTAAGGCCCATCTGGACTAGGGTTTGCCCCCTCCCACTCTCCCTTGCGCCTTGGACTCCTTGTGGGGGGCGCACCAGCCCTCCTAGGGGCTGGTCCCCTCCCACACTTGGCCCACGCAGCCTTCTGGGGCAGGTGGCCCCACTTGGTGGACCCCTGGGACCCTCCCGGTGGTCCCGGTACATTACCGATATCGCCCGAAACTTTTCCGGTGACCAAAACAGGACTTCCCATATATCAATCTTTACCTCCGGACCATTCCGGAACTCCTCGTGACGTCTGGGATCTCATCCGGGACTCCGAACAACATTCGGTAACCACATACAAGCTTCCTTTATAACCCTAGCGTCATCGAACCTTAAGTGTGTAGACCCTACGGGTTCGGGAGACATGCAGACATGACCGAGACGTTCTCCGGTCAATAACCAACAGCGGGATCTGGATACCCATGATGGCTCCCACATGTTCCACGATGATCTCATCGGATGAACCATGATGTCAAGGACTTAATCAATCCCGTATTCAATTCCCTTTGTTTATCGGTATGTTACTTGCCCGAGATTCGATCGTCGGTATCCAATACCTTGTTCAATCTCGTTACTGGCAAGTCACTTTACTCGTTCCGTAACACATCATCCCGTGATCAACTCTTGGTCACATTGCGCATATGATGATGTCCTACCGAGTGGGCCCAGAGATACCTCTCCGTTTACACGGAGTGACAAATCCCAGTCTCGATCCGCATAAAACAATAGATACTTTCGGAGATACCTGTAGTGCACCTTTATAGTCACCCAGTTACGTTGTGACGTTTGATACACCCAAAGCACTCCTACGGTATCCAACAGTTACACGCTCTCATGGTCAAAGGAAGAGATACTTGACATTGGCAAAGCTCTAGCAAACGAACTACACGATCTTTGTGCTAGGCTTAGGATTGGGTCTTGTCCATCACATCATTCTCCTAATGATGTGATCCCGTTATCAACGACATCCAATGTCCATAGCCAGGAAACCATGACTATCTGTTGATCACAACAAGCTAGTCAACTAGAGGCTCACTAGGGACATATTGTGGTCTATGTATTCACACGTGTATTACGATTTCCGGATAATACAGTTATAGCATGAATAAAAGACTATTATCATGAACAAAGAAATATAATAATAACACTTTTATTATTGCCTCTAGGGCATATTTCCAACACTTCAATCATCAGTAACGTGCGGTCCAGGGTGAGGTTTTCCTCCCCGAACAGATCTTCATATTCGGCGGCCTCGTACTGCGGGCCAACTCATTTGGCCGTCTGGAGTAGGTCGACAGCTACGCTCCTGGCCACCAGGTCAGGTTTGGAAGCTTAAAACTACATCGCCGACATCCGTGGAGACTTGATCATCGACGGGTTCGAGCCTACGGTAGGAGCGCCGAACAGTCACGACGTGCAGGACTTAGATCTGCCATTGGACAGTGTTCAGGATATCGCACCTGCGGCTGCCCCGACCCCTAATCTGGAGCAGCTCGCACCGTCCGAGGACGGGTGGATGGACCCCATCACGGAGGCCGCACACTCATCGATGTTGGAGCCGAACACAGACTCCACCTCCAAAGAGATCTGTGTCAACGGACCCCCGGACTCGTCTCCGGTCTTAGGTTCCGAACTACGCGCGTCCGTGCCTATCGAATCTGATTGGGCACCGATCATGGAGTTTACCTCCGCGGATATCTTTCAACACTCACCCTTTGGCGACGTGCTAAATTCATTGAGGTCTCGCTCTTTATCAGGAGACTCTTGGCCGAACTATGTCCGGCTCGAGTGGGAAGCGGATGACGAAGAAATTTGTTACCCATCCACCACCCACTTAATAGCCACTATCGATGACTTAACCGACATGCTCTACTTCAACTCTGAAGACATCGACGGTATGGACGACGATGCAGGAGAAGAACAGGAACCACCGCCCACAGGGCGCTAGACAGCCACCTCATCATATGATATATACATGGTGGACACCCCCAAAGAAAACAATGGCGATGAGGCAACGGAGGATAATCCCTTGGGGAAACAATCAAAGCACTAGCGTCACCGGCTCCGCTCTAAGCCCCGCCAAAACAGAAATAGCAGCACCGATACAGGAGATGATAGCAATCCGGATGGTGCCGAAGACGAAAACAACCCAGACCAGCCTGACTTCGAGCATGCCGAGCAGAAGGATGGGCAAGATAGCCCTAAGGAGCAGGCAACAGATGGAGAATCAGAGGACGAAAATTACATGCCTCTCTCCAAAGACGAGGTGAGCCTCGGCGACAAAGAATTTGTCGTGCCTGAGGATCCCGTCGAGCAGGAGCGCTTCAGGCACCGGCTTATAGCCACTGCAAAAAGCCTGAAGAAAAAGCAGCAGCAGCTTCAAGCTGATCAAGATCTGCTAACTGATAGATGGACTGAGGTCATGGCAGCCGAGGAATACGGACTCGAGCGCCCAACCAAAAGTTAACCAAAGCGCAGGTTGCTACCTCAACTCGAGGAGGAGGCGCTAGAGCCTACACTACCATCGCACGACGAGGCTGAATAGCCTGCCGGCAATCTCCATTGGCAGTTGGGAGAACCTGGAGGACGCGTTCCTTGACAACTTCCAGGGCACTTACGTGCGACCATCGGATGCTGATGACTTAAGTCACATAACCCAACAGCCTGGAGAGTCAGCCAGGAAATTCTGGACTCGATTCCTAACTAAAAAGAACCAAATCGTCGACTGTCCAGATGCCGAAGCCCTAGCGGCCTTTAAGCATAATATCCGCGACGAGTGGCTCGCCCGACACCTTGGCCAAAAGAAGCCGAAGTCCATGGCAGCCCTCACGACACTCATGACCCGCTTTTGTGCGGGCGAGGACAGCTGGCTGGCTCGCAGTAACATCATACCAAGAAATCCTGGTACTTCAGATGCCCGAGACAGCAATGGCAAGCCGCGACGCAACAGACATAAGCGACGCAACAATAGCGACAACGCCGAAGACACGACAGTCAATGCCGGACTCAGGGGCTCTAAGTCCGGTCAGCGGAAAAAGCCATTTAAAAGATACAATCCGGGCCCGTCCAGTCTAGACCGCATACTCGATTGCTCGTGTCAAATTCATGGCACCCCCGATAAACCAGCCAACCACACCAACAGAGAATGCTGGGTGTTCAAACAGGCCGGCAAGTTGAACGCCGAAAACAGGCCGGCAAGTTCAAGCTGTGTGAGTAATTCCATCTTAGGCTTGCTGGACGGTGATGGGTTGGATGATATTTACCATGTAATCAAGTTAGTTTTGTTAGGGTTTGATCCCTAGTATCCACTCTGTTCTGAGATTGATGTTGCTATGACTTTGCTATGCTTAATGCTTGTCACTAGGGCCCGAGTGCCATGATTTCAGATCTGAACCTATTATGTTTTCATCAATATATGTGTGTTCTTGATCCTATCTTGCTAGTCTATAGTCACCTATTATGTGTTATGATCCGAAAACCCCAAAGTGACAATAATCGGGACACTTCTCGGTGATGACCGTAGTTTGAGGAGTTCATGTATTCACTATGTGTTAATGCATTGGTCCGGTTCTCTATTAAAAGGAGGCCTTAATATCCCTTAGTTTCCACTAGGACCCCGCTGCCACGGGAGGGTAGGACAAAAGATGTCATGCAAGTTCTTTTCCATAAGCACGTGTGACTATTTACGGAATACATGCCTACATTACATCGATGAACTGGAGCTAGTTCTATATCACCCTGTGTTATAACTATTGCATGAGGAATCGCATCCGGCATAATTATCCATCACTGATCCATTGCCTACGAGCTTTTCATATATTGTTCTTCACTTATTTACTTTTCTGTTGCTACTGTTACAACTACTACAAAAACCCAAAAACATTTATCTTTACTGTTGCTACTGTTACCATTACGATCATACCACTTTTGCTACTAAATACTTTGCTGCAGATACTAAGTTATCCAGGTGTGGTTGAATTGACAACTCAACTGCTAATACTCAAGAATATTCTTTGGCTCCCCTTGTGTCGAATCAATAAATTTGGTTTGAATACTCTACCCTCGAAAGCTGTTGCGATCCCCTATACTTGTGGGTTATCAAGACTAATTTCTGGCGCCGTTGCCGGGGAGCATAGCTCTATTCTCTAAGTCACTTGGGATTTATATCTGTTGATCACTATGAAGAACTTGAAAGACGCTAAGACCAAGATTTTGCCCTCAACTACGAGGGGAGGTAAGGAACTGCCATCTAGCTCTGCACTAGATTCTCCTTCGTTATTAGTAAGCTCGCGACACCTAAACCTGCAACTGCTATCAATTCCGATATGTTGCATGTTATCGATGATGCCACTTCTGCTTTGCATGATACTTGTGATGAAACTACTTCTGTGCGTGATACTATTTTGCCATTAGGTGAATATCTTGATGAACAACTTGCTAGAGTTAGGGGGAATGAAAATATTGAAGAACCTATTATTGATGATAGTGATGATGAATGTTCCCCCAATGATTATGTATTACCTGTTGTTCGTAAGGGTTATGTTATGAACAAAGAAGCTGCTGAAGCTATTCTTGCTTGCAATGATAGAAATTATCTTAAGAAATTATTAGCTAAATGGAAGCAACAATCTCTTAATGCTAGAATGAAACCCGATCCTGCTTTTGCTACTTCACCTATCTGTGTTACTGATAAGGATTATGAATTCTCTGTTGATCCTGATATTATTACTTTAGTTGAATCCGATCCATTTTATGGCCTTGAATCTGAAACTGTTGTGGCACATCTTACCAAGTTAAATGATATAGCCACCCTATTTACTCATGATGAGAAGTCTTGCTATTTATATATCCTTAAGATATTTCCGTTCTCATTAGAGGGTGATGCTAAGACTTGGTGTAATTCTCTTGCTCCTGGTTGTGTCCGTAGTCCCCAGGATATGATTTATTACTTCCCTGCTAAATATTTCCCTGCTCATAAGAAACAAGCTGCCTTGCGGGAAATATATAATTTTGTGCAAACCAAAGAAGAGAGTCTCCCACAAGCTTGGGGGAGGCTTCTCCGGTTGCTTTATGCTTTGCCTGATCATCATCTTAAGAAAAATGAAATACTTGATATCTTTTATAATGAACTAACCGATGCTTCCAAGGACCACTTGGATAGTTGTGCTGGTTGTGTTCTCAGGGAAAGAACAGTCGACCAAGCTGAAATACTATTGAATAATATGTTGACTAATGAAAATAATTGGACTCTTCCCGAGCCAGTTCCTGAAGTAATTCCTGAACCAATTGAGCCAACTCCTGAGCCCATTCCTAAACCCACTCCGAAGAAGAGAGGTGTTTTATTCCTCAGTCCTGAAGATATGCAAGAGGCAAAGAAATCAATGAAAGAAAAAGGTATGAAAGCTAAAGATGTTAAGAATTTACCTCCGATTGAAGAAATAAATGGTCTGAATATACCGCCTGAAGAACCACATTGTCTTGATAACCCGACACAGGTAGTAAAGGTAAATTCTCTATATAGATATGATAAAGTTGAGATACCCTCTACTAAATTTCATAGCCCACGCTTAGATGAATTTGATGACTTTATGGCTAGACAAGAAAGTTTTAATGCTCATGTTGGTAGAGAGTTAAAGAATAATGCTTTCGAGATAGGACACGTAGGTGATAATCTGGCTAGAGTTAAAGATGACCTTCACCGCGTTAGCAAATATGCTTCTATGGTTGCTACTTAAGCCGAGCAAGTGCTCAAGGCTCAAAATGATTTGGTTGATGAATTGAATAATAGAAATGACTTTGCTGTTAGAGTGGCTACTAGAACTGGTAGAATGACCTAGGAACCTTTGTATCCTGAAGGCCACCCTAAAACAATTGAAAAAGATTCTCAGAATAATAATCCAGATGTTCCTAGTTCTTCTAAGAAGAAGAAAAAGAAGAATGATAGGACTGTGCAAACTTCTAGTGAACCTAATATAGAAACACTTGAGAATCCAAATGATACTTCAATCTCTGATGCTGAAACACAATTCGGAGATGAAGATGAACCTGATGATAATGCTAATGATAATGTTCATGTTGATGCTCAACCTAGTAATAACAACGATGTAGAGATTGAACCTGCTGTTGATCTTGATAACCCACAATCAAGAAAACCAACGTTATGATAAGAGAGATTTTGTTGCCAGGAAACACGGTAAGGAAAGAGAACCATGGGTTCGGAAACCCATGCCCTTTCCTCCTAAACAATCCAAGTCAAAGGATGATGAAGATTTTGAGCGCTTTGCTGAAATGATTAGACCTATTTTCTTACGTATGCGCTTAACTGATATGCTTAAAGTAAATCCTTATGCTAAATATATGAAGGATATCATCACAAATAAAAGAAAGATACCGGAAGCTGAAATTTCCACCATGCTTGCAAATTACACTTTTAAGGGTGGAATACCAAAGAAACTTGGAGATCCGGGTGTTCCAACTATACCATGCTCCATTAAAAGAAATTATGTTAGAACTGCTTTATGTGATCTTGGAGCCGGTGTTAGTGTTATGCCTCTCTCTTTATATCGTAGACTTGAATTGAATAAGTTGACACCTACTGAAATATCTTTGCAAATGGTTGATAAATCAACTGCTATACCTGTCGGTATTTGTGAGGATGTGCCTGTTGTGGTTGCAAATGTCACTATCTTAACGGACTTTGTTATTCTTGATATTCCGGAGGACGATAGTATGTCTATTATCCTTGGTAGACCTTTTCTTAATACTGCAGGGGCTGTTATTGATTGCAACAAAGGCAATGTCACTTTTCATATTAATGGCAATGAGCATACGGTACACTTTCCGAGGAAACAATCTCAAGTTCATAGCATCAACTCTATTGAAAAAGTTCCAACTATTATTTTTGGAGGTTTTGAATTTCCTCTCCCTACTGTCAAGAAAAAGTATGATATTCTTATTGTTGGGGATTTTCATATGCCCGTTGAGGTAACTTAGTGTTATTCGAAATTTCTCCGGTTCCGTGTTATTCGGAATGAGTTTGTTAACAAGACTTGATCAACCTTGTTAGCGGGTTCATTTTGATGATCACGAGATGGATGAAACTAGAAGGCGCAACCCTCTGTACCCTCTTTTTACTTTCTGTTATTTAGATTAAATAAAGCAAAAATAGTATTATCCGTCCGTTTTCTGAATTATCCGTGCAATAAAAAATAGTCCGAAAATAAAAGTGCTCCAAATACCCTACAATCTTAGTATGATTTTTTCTGGAATGTTTGAGGATTTTAGGCACTAGAAACACTGAAAAAGGGGCAAGCACCAGGCCACGAGAGAGGAGCCCCCCCCTGTAGGACGCGCCCCCTGTCTCGTGGGCCCCTGGTGGCTCCCCTCCACTTATGCCAGCACCCACACACTCCATCTTCAACCCAAAAAATCCCCATCCCGTCAAGCACGAGTTCTAGCTCGTTTTGCTGCAATTTTCGTTCTCTTAGCTCAAAGCTCCATTCATAAAACTGCTTTGGGAGATTGTTGCTTGGTATGTGACTCCTCCATTGGTCGAATTAGTTTTTGTTCTAATGCTTTGTTCATTGCAAATCCTTGCTGTCTTGGTGACCCTGTTCTTGAGCTTGCATGTTAAATTTTTGAGGTCCCAAGTAATTCTAATGCATGATATGGGCTCTAGGCACTTGTAGGAGTAGTTTCTATCAATCTTGTTTAGTTTTATGCACTTTTATTTTGAAGTTACTAAAATTTCAGAATTTTTTAGAAAATGTTGAGGAAACTTTTGAGGGGCTCTTCTAGCCAAAGTTCCCAGGAAAATCAAGCTAAAGAGAAGGAAAAAGTCAAGTATAATCTTCCTCGCTTAGCGGAAGTACGACCGTGTGAATGGCCATGTGATGATTTCTTGAGAGAGGCTGGAATTTATGAAGACTGTTATGCTTTAATCGAGACTGCAGGCCTCACCGGTTTCATCAACGACCAAATCGATCAGTATCTCTTACTCACCAATACTTTCTGCAAAACTTTTATTTTTATCCTAAGATGTAACCGCCTGAAGTGTCATTTTATTTATATGACGAGTTCAAAGAAATATCTTTACGCCATTTTTGCACGGTATGTAGGATACCTTATGAGCGAGAAATAGAGGAACCCCATTGTGAAGATGTGGCTGGCTTCGTTAATATTATTGCTGTAGAAGAGCCAAAGAAGGGTTCCGAAGCAAAAGTATCTAGCATAAACTTTCCTGTTTTATGCTACTTTACCATATTTGCTAGTAGATGTTTGATTGGTCGTGGGAATAGTGGAAACTTGAGTGTTCCTGATATTATCATGCTTCAACATGCTTTGCTTGGAGACAATAGTTTTAATATGGGTGTTGTCGTTGCTAAACGGCTAGCCCTTAATCATACAAAAGGTCCCATATTTGGAGGTATCTATGCTGCACGTCTTGCTAGACATTTTCAGATACCCATTAGGCACCATGAGGAAAAGGAGACAAAACTGCCTCCTCACATTTTAGATTACAAGAGCGTGGTAGCTCATAAGTTTATTGTTGATAACAAAGATAGGATGCTCTTGTATAAACTTAGATTCAATAATAAACACTTTGAGATTATTATCTTGCGTGCACCTCTGTTATTTGATTTGCTTGCAGAAATTTTTTTGGTCACATCAGAGGCGGTAAACAATCATTGAGCTCAAGCTTTTACTCCTGAACCTGAACCTGAACCGGAACCTGAGCTGGACCCCTATCGTGCATCATCTGTCCAGTGGGATCCGGAGATGACCAACCAATGGTATCCTGATTACACCTCTCATTACACGGGAGAGAGTAGCGGTGGTCCTTGGTATTAAACCAACTTAGGCCAAAAGCCTAAGCATGGGGGAGTACGTATTTCTCACCGACTTTACATTCATGTTCACACACTAGTCGTCGGTGCTCATACTCTTTCATTGTATTATCCATGCTAGTTTAAATTTCTTTTTCTAGTTTTCTTCTTGTGTGTTTGATAAACCTTGAGAAAAACCAAAAAAATTAGTTAGTTTAATTTTATTGCCTATAGTAGAAATTAAAATGAAAACCCCAAAAGATTTCTAGTTCTTCTTTTTACTTGTTGGGAGCTTTCCCGTGTAAATTGTTTTATTTTCTTTTCTTTCCTTTGGGGGTCGAGAAGACCATATTGGAAATGCTTAGTGGCTCTTATATGCATGATTGATTATTTATATTTAGAGCCCATATTATTTGTCTTCTCTCTTGAGTTGAATGCTTGCAGATTCCAGCTTAGTCCAATGCACGTACACTCTTATTATTATACACATCGTTCGGTCGTGCGAGTAAAAGGCAATAATGACGATATATGATGGACTTATTGGGAAGAGAAAAGCTGGTATGAACTCGACCTCTCTTGTTTTTGTAAATATGATGATTCATCATTCCTGATTCAGCTATTATAAAGTAAACATATTTGCGATGACATTTAGAGATTATAGTTACTTGTGCCATGCTTGATTAGCTATGAGTTATAATGGTTTACCTTGCGTGCCAACATGCTATTAGAATGATTATGATATGGTATGATGGGATGGTATCCTCCTTTAAATGAATTGAGTGACTCGACTTGGCACATGTTCACGCATGTAGTTGAATCAAATCAACGCAGCCTTCACGATATTTATGTTCATGGTGGAATATATCCTACTCATGCTTCTACTTGGTGTGAATTAATTTTAATGCATGCTTACGACTGTTGCCGCTCTCTCAGTTGGTCGCTTCCCAGTCTTTTGCTAGCCTTCACCTGTACTAAGCGGGAATACTACTTGTGCATCCAAACTCCTTAAACCCCAAAGTTGTTCCATATGATTCCACTATACCTTCCTATATGCGGTATCTACCTGCCGTTCCAAGTAAATTTGTATGTTCCAAACTCCAACCCTTCAAATGAAATTCTGTTTTGTATGCTCGAAGCTCATGTAACAACTAGGGCTGCCTATATCTTCCATGCTAGGTGTGTTATTCTAAGAGTAGTGGACTCCACTCCTCATTCACGAGAAAGGGCCAGTAACCGGGATGCCCAGTCCCATGATCCAAAAAGATCAAAGCAAATCAAAATAATTTAACAAAACTCCCCCAGGGCTGTTGTATGTTGGAGGCACTTGTTGTTTCGAGCAAGCCAAGGATTGATGCTTGTTGGTGGTTGGGGGAGTATAATCCTTTACCATTCTATTTGGGAACTGCCTATAATGCATTTAGTGTGGAAGATACATCCATCTCATAGGTGTTGCGTTGACAGCAAAAGTATGCCGCTCAAAATGTTATTCAATCTCTATTTTAAAATCGAGCTCTGGCACCTCTACAAATCCCTGCTTCCCTCTGCGAAGGGCCTATCTATGTACTTTTATGTTGAGTCATCACCCTTCTTATTAGAAGCACCCACTGGAGAGCGCACTATCATTTGCATTCATTATTATTGGTTTATATTGGGTATGACTTGACTGGATCTCTTTTACCATGAATTACAATGTTTAGTCAGTCCTTGATCTTTAAAGGTGCTCTGCATTTATGTTTTGCGGTCTCCGAAAGGGCTAGCGAGATACCATTTTGTTATATCATGTTATGATTATTTTGAGAAAGTGTTGTCATCCGAGTTTTATTATTATGACTCGCTAGCTGATTATGTTATTGATATGAGTAATTGTGAGACCTGTGTATTATTGTGAGTATGGTTAGTTCGTAATATTTGCTGAAACTTGAATGCTGGCTTTTCATATTTACAACAACAAGAGAAAACAGTGTTTGTAAAAGTTTTTCTTTTTCACTTTCAGTTTATCAACTAAATTGCTTGAGGACAAGCAAAGGTTTAAGCTTGGGGGAGTTGATACGTCTCCAACGTATCTACTTTTCCAAACACTTTTGCCCTTGTTTTGGACTCTAACTTGCATGATTTGAATGAAACTAACCCGGTCTGGCGTTATTTTCAGCAGAACTACCATGATGTTGTTTTATGTGTAGAAAAGAAAAGTTCTCGGAATGACCTGCAAATCCACGGAGGGACTTTTTAGAATTAATAAGAATTTTTGGTGAAAGAATCAGGGCCAGCGGGCCCAAGGCCTGTCCACGAGACAGGGGCCCCCCCTAGGGCGCGCCCCCTATCTTGTGGCCCCCTCAGACCTCCTCCGACCTCAACTCCAACTCCATATATACCGCCTCGCGGAGAAAGAAATCAGAGAGAAAGTTTCATTGCGTTTCACGACAAGGAGCCGCCGCCAAGCCCTAATCTCTCTCGGGAGGGCTGATCTAGAGTCCGTCCGGGGCTCCGGAGAGGGGGATTCTTCGCCGTCGTCATCATCAACCATCCCCCATCACCAATTTCATGATGCTCACCGCCGTGTGTGAGTAATTCCATCGTAGGCTTGTTGGATGGTGATGGGTTGGATGAGATTTACCATGTAATCAAGTTAGTTTTGTTAGGGTTGATCCCTAGTATCCACTATGTTCGGATATTGATGTTGCTATGACTTTGCTATGCTTAATGCTTGTCACTAGGGCCCGAGTGCCATGATTTCAGATCTGAACCTATTATGTTTTCATCAATATATGTGTGTTCTTGATCCTATCTTGCAAGTCTATAGTCACCTATTATGTGTTATGATCCGAAAACCCCAAAGTGACAATAATCGGGACACCTCTCGGTGATGACCGTAGTTTGAGGAGTTCATGTATTCACTATGTGTTAATGCTTTGGTCTGGTTCTCTATTAAAAGGAGGCCTTAATATCCCTTAGTTTCCACTAGGACCCCGCTGCCACGGGAGGGTAGGACAAAAGATGTCATGCAAGTTCTTTTCCATAAGCACGTGTGACAATTTACGATATACATGCCTACATTACATTGATGAACTCGAGCTAGTTCTATATCACCCTATGTTATAACTATTGCATGAGGAATCGCATCTGGCATAATTATCCAACACTGATCGATTGTTGGGGAACGTTGCATAAAATAATTTTTTTCCTACGTTCACCAAGATCAATCTATGAGTTCATCTAGCAACAAGAGAGGGGAGTGCATCTACATACCCTTGTAGATCGCAAGCGGAAGCGTTCAAGAGAACGGGGTTGAGGGAGTCGTACTCGTCGTGATCCAAATCACCGGAGATCCTAGCGCTGAACGGACGGCACCTCCGTGTTCAACACACGTATGGTCAGCGTGACGTCTCCTCCTTCTTGATCCAGCAAGGGGGAAGGAGAGGTTGATGAATATCCAGCAGCACGACGGCATGGTGGTGGATGCAGCAGGGTTCCGGCAGGGCTTCGCCAAGCGACTACGGGAGGAGGAGGTGTCACAAGGGGGAGGGAGGCGCCAGATGTCAGGGTACAGCTGCCCTCCCACCCCCCTCTTTATATAGGGACCCCAGGGGGGCGTCGGCCCTAGGAGATGGGATCTCCTAGGGGGGGCGGCGACCAAGGGGGGAGACTTGCCCCCCAAGGCAAGTGGAGGCGCCCCCTCCCCTAGCGTTCCCAACCCTAGGCGCAGAGGGGGGCCCGGGGGGGGGGGGGCACCATCCCACCAGGGGCTGGTTCCCCTCCCACTTCAGCCCATGGGGCCCTCCGGGATGGGTGGCCCCACCCGATGGACCCCCGGGACCCTTCCGGTGGTCCCGGTACAATACCAGCGACCCCCGAAACTTTCCCGATGGCCGAAACTCGACTTCCCATATATAATTCTTTACCTCCGAACCATTCCGGAACTCCTCGTGACGTCCGGGATCTCACCCGGGACTCTGAACGACTTTCGGTTTGCTGCATACTCATATTCATACAACCCTTGCGTCACCGAACCTTAAGTGTGTAGACCCTACGGGTTCGGGAGACATGTAGACATGACCGAGACGGCTCTCCGGTCAATAACCAACATCAGGATCTGGATACCCATGTTGGCTCCCACATACTCCTCGATGATCTCATCGGATGAACCACGATGTCGAGGATTTAAGCAACCCCATATACAATTCCCTTTGTCAATCGGTATGTTACTTGACCGAGATTCGATCGTCGGTATCCCAATACCTTGTTCAATCTCGTTACCGGCAAGTCACTTTACTTGTACCTTAATGCATGATCCCATGACCAGACACTTGGTCACTTTGAGCTCATTATGATGATGCATTACCGAGTGGGCCCAGAGATACCTCTCCGTCATACGGAGTGACAAATCCCGGTCTCGATCCGTGTCAAACAACAGACACTTTCGGAGATACCTGTAGAGCACCTTTATAGCCACCCAGTTACGTGGTGACGTTTGGTACACCCAAAGCACTCCTACGGTATCCGGGGGTTACACGATCTCATGGTCTAAGGAAAAGATACTTGTCACTGGAAAAGCTCTAGCAAAACGAACTACACGATCTTTGTGCTATGCTTAGGATTGGGTCTTGTCCATCACATCATTCTCCTAATGATGTGATCCCGTTATCAATGACATCCAATGTCCATATGCAGGAAACCATGACTATCTGTTGATCAACGAGCTAGTCAACTAGAGGCTCACTAGGGACATATTGTGGTCTATGTATTCACACGTGTATTACGATTTCCTGATAATACAATTATAGCATGAATAAAAGACAATTATCATGAACAAGGAAATATAATAATAATCCTTTTATTATTGCCTCTAGGGCATATTTCCAACAGTCTCCCACTTGCACTAGAGTCAATAATCTAGTTACATTGTGATGAATCGAACACCCATAGAGTTCTGGTGTTGATCATGTTTTGCTCGCGAAAGAGGTTTAGTCAACGGATCTGCGATATTCAGATCCGTATGTACTTTGCAAATATCTATGTCTCCATCTTGAACATTTTCACGGATGGAGTTGAAACGACGCTTGATGTGCCTAGTCTTCTTGTGAAACCTGGGCTCCTTGGCAAGGGCAATAGCTCCAGTGTTGTAACAGAAGAGAGTGATTGGCCCCGACACACTGGGTATGACTCCTAGGTCGTTGATGAACTCCTTCATCCATATTGCTTCATGTGCTGCCTCCGAGGCTGCCATGTATTCCGCTTCACATGTAGATCCCGCCACGACGCTCTGCTTGCAACTGCACCAGCTTACTCCTCCACGATTCAACATATACATGTATCCGGTTTGTGACTTAGAGTCATCCAGATCTGTGTCGAAGCTAGCGTCGACGTAACCCCTTACGACGAGCTCTTCGTCACCTCCATAAACGAGAAACATGTCCTTTGTCCTTTTCAAGTACTTTAGGATATTCTTGACCGCTGTCCAGTGTTGCTTGCCGGGATTACTTTGGTACCTTCCTACCAAACTTACGACAAGGTTTACATCAGGTCTGGTACACAGCATGGCATACATAATAGATCCTGTGGCTGAGGCATAGGGGATGGCACTCATCTCTTCTTTATCTTTTGCCATGGTCGGGCATTGAGCCGAGCTCAATCTCACACCTTGCAATACAGGCAAGAACCCTTTCTTGGACTAATCCATTTTGAACTTCTTCAATATCTTATCAAGGTATGTGCTTTGTGAAAGACCTATGAGGCGTCTCGATCTATCCCTATAGATCTTGATGCCTAATATGTAAGCAGCTTCTCCAAGGTCCTTCATTGAAAAACACTTATTCAAGTAGGCCTTAATGCTGTCCAAAAATTCTATATCATTTCCCATCAAAAGTATTTCATCTACATATAATATGAGAAATGCTACAGAGCTCCCACTCTCTTTCTTGTAAACGCAGGCTTCTCCATAAGTCTGCATAAACCCAAACGCTTTGATCATCTCATCAAAGCGAATGTTCCAACTCCGAGATGCTTGCACCAGCCCATAAATGGATCGCTAGAGCTTGCATACCTTGTTAGCATTCTTAGGATCGACAAAACCCTCCGGCTGCATCATATACAGTTCTTCCTTAAGATAGCCGTTAAGGAATGTCGTTTTGACGTCCATCTGCCATATCTCATAATCATAGTATGTGGCAATTGCTAACATGATTCAGACGGACTTCAGCTTTGCTACGGGAGAGAAAGTCTCATCGTAGTCAACCCCTTGAACTTGCCGATAACCCTTAGCGACAAGTCGAACTTTATAGATGGTAACATTACCATCCGCATCCGTCTTCTTCTTAAAGATCCATTTGTTTTCTATCGCTCGCCGATCATCGGGCAAGTCTGTCAAAGTCCATACTTTGTTTTCATACATGGATTCTATCTCGGATTGCATGGCTTCAAGCCATTTGTTGGAATCTGGGCCCGCCATCGCTTCATCATAGTTCGAAGGTTCACCGTTGTCTAACAACATGATTTCCAAGAGAGGGTTGCCATACCACTCTAGTGTGGAACGTGTCCTTGTGGACCTACGAAGTTCAGTAGCAACTTGATCCGAAGTACCTTGATCATCATCATTAATTTCCTCTCAAGTCGGTGTAGGCACCACAGGAACATTTTCCTGAGCTGCACTACTTTCCGGTTCAAGAGGTAGTACTTCATCGAGTTCTACTCTCCTCTCACTTACTTCTTTTGAGAGAAACTCTTTTTCCAGAAAGGATCCGTTCTTGGCAACAAAGATCTTGCCCTCGGATCTTAAGTAGAAGGTATACCCAATGGTTTCCTTAGGGTATCCTATGAAGACACATTTTTCCGACTTGGGTTTGAGCTTTTCAGGTTGAAGTTTCTTGACATAAGCATCGCATCCCCAAACTTTTAGAAATGACAGCTTAGGTTTCTTCCCAAACCATAATTCATACGGTGTCGTCTCAATGGATTTAGACGGAGCCCTATTTAAAGTGAATGTAGCTGTCTCTAGAGCGTATCCCCAAAATGATAGCAGTAAATCGGTAAGAGACATCATAGATCGCACCATATCCAATAGAGTGCGATTACGACGTACGGACACACCGTTACGCTGAGGTTTTCCAGGCGGCGTGAGTTGTGAAACGATTCCACATTTCCTTAGGTGCGTACCAAATTCGTGACTTAAATATTCGCCTCCATGATCCGATCGTAAGAATTTGATCTTTCGGCCATGTTGATTCTCTACTTCATTATGAAATTCTTTGAACTTTTCAAAGGTCTCAGACTTGTGTTTCATCAAGTAGACATACCCATATCTACTTAAGTCATCAGTGAGAGTGAGAACATAACGATATCCTCCGCGAGCCTCAACGCTCATTGGACCACACACATCAGTATGTATGATTTCCAATAAGTTGGTTGCTCGCTCCATTGTTCCAGAGAACGGAGTCTTGGTCATTTTGCCCATGAGGCATGGTTTGCATGTGTCAAATGATTCATAATCGAGAGACTCTAAAAGTCCATCAGCATGGAGCTTCTTCATGCGCTTGACACCAATGTGACCAAGGCGGCAGTGCCACAAGTATGTGGGACTATCGTTATCAACTTTACATCTTTTGGTATTCACACTATGAATATGTGTAACATTACATTCGAGATTCATTAAGAATAAACCATTGACCATCGGGGCATGACCATAAAACATTTCTCTCATATAAATAGAACAACCATTATTCTCGGATTTAAATGAGTAGCCATCTCACATTAAACGAGATCCAGATACAATGTTCATGCTCAAACTTGGCACTAAATAACAATTATTGAGGTTTAAAACTAATCCCGTGGGTAAATGTAGAGGTAGCGTGCCGGCGGCGATCACATCGACCTTGGAACCATTCCCGACGCGCATCGTCACCTCGTCCTTCGCCAATCTCCGCTTATTCTACAGCTCTTGCTGTGAGTTACAAATATGAGCAACATCACCGGTATCAAATACCCAGGAGTTACTACGAGTACTGGTAAGGTACACATCAATTACATGTATATCACATATACCTTTAGTGTTGCCGGCCTTCTTGTCCGCTAAGTATTTGGGGCAGTTCCACTTCCAGTGACCCTTCCCTTTGCAATAAAAGCACTCAGTCTCAGGCTTGGGTCCATTCCTTGACTTCTTCCCGACAACTGGCTTACTGGGCACGGCAACATCTTTGCCGTCCTTCTTGAAGTTCTTCTTACCCTTGCCCTTCTTGAACTTGGTGGTTTTATTGACCATCAACACTTGATGTTCTTTCTTGATTTCTGCCTCTATCGACTTCAGCATTGAAAATACTTCAGGAATAGTTTTCACCACCCCCTGCATATTGTAGTTCATCACAAAGCTCTTGTAGCTCGGTGGGAGCGACTGAAGGATTCTATCAATGACCGCCTCGTCCGGGAGGTTAATGTCCAGCTGGGACAGGCGGTTGTGCAACCCAGACATTTTGAGTATGTGCTCACTGATAGAACTATTTTCCTCCATCTTACAACTATAGAACTTGTCGGAGACATCATATCTCTCGACCCGGGCATGAGCTTGGAAAACCATTTTTAGCTCCTCGAACATCTCATATGCTCCGTGTTGCTCAAAACGCTTTTGGAGCCCTGGTTCTAAGCTGTAAAGCATGCCGCACTAAACGAGGGAGTAGTCATCAGCACGTGACTGCCAAGCGTTCATAACGTCTTGGTTCTCTGGGATGGGTGCTTCACCTAGCGGTCCTTCTAGGACATATGCTTTGTTGGCAGCTATGAGGATGATCCTCAGGTTCCGGACCCAGTCCGAATAGTTGCTGTCATCATCTTTCAGCTTGGTTTTCTCTAGGAACGCGTTGAAGTTCATGTTGACATGAGCGTTGGCCATTTGATCTACAAGACATATTTTGCAAAGATTTTAGACTAAGTTCATGATTATTAAGTTCATATAATCAAATTATTTAATGAACTCCCACTCAGATTTGACATCCCTCTTGTCATCTAAGTGTTACATGATCCGAGTCGACTAGGCCATGTCCGATCATCACGTGAGACGGACTAGTCATCATCGGTGAACATCTTCATGTTGATCGTATCTTCCATACGACTCATGTTCGACCTTTCGGTCTCCGTGTTCCGAGGCCATGTCTGTACATGCTAGGCTCGTCAAGTTAACCCTAAGTGTTTTTGCATGTGTAAAACTGTCATACACCCATTGTATGTGAACGTAAGAATCTATCACACCCGACCATCACGTGGTGCTTCGAAACGACGAACTTTAGCAACGGCGCACAGTTAGGGGGAACACTTTCTTGAAGTTATTATAAGGGATCATCTTATTTACTACCGTCTTTCTAAGTAAAAAAGATGCATAAACATAATAAACATCACATGCAATTATATAGTAGTGACATGATATGGCCAATATCATATAGATCCTTTGATCTCCATCTTTGGGGCTCCATGATCATCTTCGTCACCGGCATGACACCATGATCTCCATCATCATGATCTCCCTCATCGTGTCTCCATGAAGTTGCTCGCCAACTATTACTTCTACTACTATGGATAACGGTTTAGCAATAAAGTAAAGTAATTACATGGCGTTAAATCATTGACACACAGGTCATACAATAATTAAGACAACTCCTATGGCTCCTGCCGGTTGTCATACTCATCGACATGCAAGTCGTGATTCCTATTACAAGAACAAGATCTCATACATCACAATATATTATTCATCATTCGTCACAACTTTTGGCCATATCACATCACAAAGCAATTGCTGCAAAAACAAGTTAGACGTCCTCTAATTGTTGTTGCATCTTTTACGTGGCTGCAATAGGGTTCTAGCAAGAACGTTTTATTACCTACGATAAAGCCACAACGTGATTTGTCAACTTCTATTTACCCTTCATAAGGACACTTTTCATCGAATCCGCTCCAACTAAAGTGGGAGAGACAGACACCCGCTAGCCACCTTATGCATCTAGTGCATGTCAGTCGGTGGAACCTGTCTCACGTAAGCGTACGTGTAAGATCGGTCCGGGCTTCTTCATCCCACAATACCGCTGAAGAAAATAAGTCTACTAGTGGCAAGAAAGTTGACAACATCTACGCCCACAACAGATTTGTGTTCTACTCGTGCAATAGAGAACTACACATAGACCTAGCTCATGATGCCACTGTTGGGGAACGTTTAAAATAAAAATTTTCCTACGTTCACCAAGATCAATCTATGAGTTCATCTAGCAACGAGAGAGGGGAGTGCATCTACATACCCTTGTAGATCGCGAGCGGAAGCGTTCAAGAGAACGGGATTGAGGGAGTCGTACTCGTCGTGATCCAAATCACCGGAGATCCTAGCGCCGAACGGATGGCACCTCCGTGTTCAACACACGTACGGTCAGCATGACGTCTCCTCCTTCTTGATCCAGCAAGGGGGAAGGAGAGGTTGATGAAGATCCAGCAGCACGACGGCGTGGTGGTGGATGCAGCAGGGTTCCGGCAGGGCTTCGCCAAGCGACTCCGGGAGGAGGAGGTGTAGCAAGGGGGAGGGAGGCGCCAGATGTCAGGGTACGGCTGCCCTCCCACCCCCCTCTTTATATAGGGACCCCAGGGGGGGGGGGCGCCGGCCCTAGGAGATGGGATCTCCTAGGGGGGCGGCGGCCAAGGGGGGAGACTTGCCCCCCAAGGCAAGTGGAGGTGCCCCCTCCCCTAGGGTTCCCAACCCTAGGCACAGAGGGGGGCCCAGGGGGGGGGGAGCACCATCCCACCAGGGGCTAGTTCCCCTCCCACTTCAGCCCATGCGGCCCTCCAGGATGGGTGGCCCCACCAGGTGGACCCCCGGGACCCTTCCGGTGGTCCTGGTACAATACCGGTGACCCCCGAAACTTTCCCGATGGCCGAAACTCGACTTCCCATATATAATTCTTTACCTTCGGACCATTCCGGAACTCCTCGTGACGTCCGGGATCTCATCTGGGACTCTGAACGACTTTCGGTTTGCTGCATACTCATATTCATACAACCCTAGCGTCACCGAACCTCAAGTGTGTAGACCCTACGGGTTCGGGAGACATGTAGACATGACCGAGACGGCTCTCCGGTCAATAACCAACAGTGGGATCTGGATACCCATGTTGTATCCCACATACTCCTCGATGATCTCATCGGATGAACCAGGATGTCGAGGATTTAAGCAACCCCGTATACAATTCCCTTTGTCAATCGGTACGTTACTTGCCCGGGATTCGATCGTCGGTATCCCAATACCTTGTTCAATCGCGTTACCGGCAAGTCACTTTACTCGTACCGTAATGCATGATCCCGTGACTAGACACTTGGTCACTTTGAGCTCATTATGATGATGCATTACCGAGTGGGCCCAGAGATACCTCTCCGTCATACGGAGTGACAAATCCCAGTCTTGATCCGTGTCAACCCAACGGACACTTTCGGAGATACCTGTAGTGCACCTTTATATCCACCCAGTTACGTTGTGACGTTTGGTACACCCAAAGCACTCCTACGGTATTCGGGAGTTACACGATCTCATGGTCTAAGGAAAAGATACTTGATATTGGAAAAGCTCTAGCAAAACGAACTACACGATCTTTGTGCTATGCTTAGGATTGGGTCTTGTCCATCACATCATTCTCCTAATGATGTGATCCCGTTATCAATGACATGCAATGTCCATATTCAGGAAACCATGACTATCTGTTGATCAACGAGCTAGTCAACTAGAGGCTCGCTAGGGACATATTGTGGTCTATGTATTCACACGTGTATTACGATTTCCGAATAATACAATTATAGCATGAATGAAAGACAATTATCATGAACAAGGAAATATAATAATAATCCTTTTATTATTGCCTCTAGGGCATATTTCCAACATCCATTGCCTACGAGCTTTTCATATATTGTTCTTCACTTATTTACTTTTCCGTTGCTACTGTTACAACTACTACAAAAACCCAAAAACATTTATCTTTACTGTTGCTATTGTTACCATTACTATCATACCACTTTTGCTACTAAATACTTTGCTGCAGATACTAAGTTATCCAGGTGTGGTTGAATTGACAACTCAACTGCTAATACTCAAGAATATTCTTTGGCCCCCCTTGTGTCGAATCAATAAATTTGGGTTGAATACTCCACCCTCGAAAGCTGTTGCGATCCCCTATACTTGTGGGTTATCAAGACTAATTTCTGGCGCCGTTGCCGGGGAGCACAACTCTATTCTCCGAGTCACTTGGGATTTATATCTGTTGTTCACTATGAAGAACTTGAAAGACACTAAGACCAAGATTTTGCCCTCAACTACGAGGGGAGGTAAGGAACTTCCATCTAGCTCTGCACTAGATTCTCCTTCCGTTATTAGTAAGCTCGCGATAGCTAAACCTGCTACTGCTATGAATTCCGATATGTCGCATGTTATCGATGATGCCACTTCTGCTTTGCATGATACTTATGATGAAACTACTTCTGTGCGTAATACTACTTTGCCATTAGGTGAATTTCTTGATGAACAACTTGCTAGAGTTAGGGGGAATGAAAATATTGAAGAACCTATTATTGATGATAGTGATGATGAACGTTCCCCCAATGATTATGTATTACCTGTTGTTCCTAAGGGTTATGTTATGAACAAAGAAGCTGCTGAAGCTATTCTTGCTTGCAATGATAGAAATGATCTTAAGAAATTATTAGCTAAATGGAAGCAGTAGTCTCTCAATGCTAGAATGAAACCCGATCCTGCTTTTGCTACTTCACCTATCTGTGTTACTGATAAGGATTATGAATTCTCTATAGATCCTGATATTATTACTTTAGTTGAATCTGATCTTTTTTATGGCCTTGAATCTGAAACCGTTGTGGCACATCTTACCAAGTTAAATGATATAGCCACCCTATTTACTCATGATGAGAAGTCTCACTATTTATATGTCCTTAAGATATTTCCGTTCTTATTAAAGGGTGATGCTAAGACGTGGTATAATTCTCTTGCTCCTGGTTGTGTGCGTAGTCCCCAGGATATGATTTATTACATCTCTGCTAAATATTTCCCTGCTCATAAGAAACAAGCTGCCTTGCGGGAAATATATAATTTTGTGCAAACCAAAGAATAGAGTCTCCCACAAGCTTGGGGGATGCTTCTCCGGTTGCTTTATACTTTGCCTGATCATCATCTTAAGAAAAATGAAATACTTGGTATCTTTTATAATGGACAAACTGATGCTTCCAAGGACCACTTGGATAGTTGTGCTGGTTCTGTTTTGAGGGAAAGAACTGTCAACGAAGCTGAAATACTATTGAATAATATGTTGACTAATGAAAATAATTGGACTCTTCCTGATCCAGTTCCTGAAGTAATTCCTGAACCAATTGAGCCAACTCCTGAGCCTATTCCTAAACCCACTCCGAAGAAGAGAGGTGTTTTATTCCTCAGTCCTGAAGATATGCAAGAGGCAAAGAAATCAACGAAAGACACAGGTATTAAAGCTGAAGATGTTAATAATTTAACTCCTATTGAAGAAATACATGGTCTAAATATACCGCCTGAAGAACCACATTGTCTTGATAACCCGACACAAGTAGTAAAGGTAAATTCTCTCTATAGATATGATAAAGTTGAGACACCCTTTACTAAATTTCATAGCCCATGCTTAGATGAAATTGATGACTTTATGGCTAGACAAGAAAGTTTTAATGCTCATGTTGGTAGAGAGATAAAGAATAATACTTTCGAGATAGGACGCGTAGGTGATAATCTGGCTAGAGTTAAAGATGAACTTCACCGCGTTAGCAAATATGCTTCTATGGTTGCTACTCAAGCCGAGCAAGTGGTCAAGGCTCAAAATGATTTGCTTGATGAATTGAATAATAGAAATGACTTTGCTGTTAGAGTGGCTACTAGAACTGGTAGAATGACCCAGGAACCTTTGTATCCTGAAGGCCACCCTAAAAGAATTAAACTAGATTCTCAGAATAATAATCTAGATGTTCCTAGTTCTTCTAAGAAGAAGAAAAAGAAATGATAGGACTGTGCAAACTTCTAGTGAACCTAATATAGAAACACTTGAGAATCCAAATGATACTTCTATCTCTGATGCTGAAACATAATCCGGAGATGAACATGAACCTAATGATAATGCTAATGATAATGTTCATGTTGATGCTCAACCTAGTAATAACAACGATGTAGAGATTGAACCTGCTGTTGATCTTGATAACCCATAATCAAGAAACCAACGTTATGATAAGAGAGTTTGTTGCTAGGAAGCACGGTAAGGAAAGAGAAGCATGGGTTCAGAAACCCATGCCCTTTCCTCCTAAACCATCCTAGTCAAAAGATGATGAAGATTTTGAGCGCTTTGCTGAAATGATTAGACCTATTTTATAACGTATGCGCTTAACTGATATGCTTAAAGTAAATCCTTATGCTAGATACATGAAGGATATCATCACAAATAAAAGAAAGATACCGGAAGCTGAAATTTCCACCATGCTTGCTAATTACACTTTTAAGGGTGGAATACCAAAGAAACTTGGAGATCCGGGTGTTCCAACTATACCATGCTCCATTAAAATAAATTATGTTAGAACTATTTTATGTGATCTTGGAGCCGGTGTTTGTGTTATTCCTCTCTCTTTATATCGTAGACTTGAATTGAATAAGTTGACACCTACCAAAATATCTTTGCAAATGGCTGATAAATCAACTACTATACCTGTCGGTATTTGTGGGGATGTGCCTATTGTGGTTGCAAGTGTCACTATCTTAACGGACTTTGTTATTCTTGATATTCCTAAGGACGATAGTATGTCTATTATCCTTGGTAGACCTTTTCTTAATACTGCAGGGGTTGTTATTGATTGCAACAAAGGCAATGTCACTTCTCATGTTAATGGCAATGAGCATACGGTACACTTCCCGAGGAAACAATCTCAAGTTCATAGCATCAACTCTATTGAAAAAGTTCCAACTAATATTTTTGGAGGTTTTGAATTTCCTCTCCCTACTGTCAAGAAAAAGTATGATATTCTTATTATTGGGGATTTTCATATCCCTGTTGAGGTAACTTAGTGTTATTCGAAATTTCTCCGGTTCCGTGTTATTCGGAATGAGTTTGTTAACAAGACTTGATCAATCTTGTTAGCGGGTTCATTTTGATGATCACGAGATGGATGAAACTAGAAGGCACAACCCTCTGTACCCTCTTTGTACTTTCTGATATTTAGATTAAATAAAGCAAAAATAGTATTATCCGTCTATTTTCTGAATTATCCGTGCAATAAAAAATAGTCTGAAAATAAAAGTGCTCCAAATGCCCTGCAAATTTAGTATGATTTTTTCTGGAATATTTGAGGATTTAGGCACTGAAAACACTGAAAAAGGGGCAAGCACCAGGCCACGAGAGAGGAGGGCGCGCCCCCCTGTAGGGCGCCCCCCCTGTCTCGGGGCCCCTGGTGGCTCCCCTCCACTTATGCCAGCACCCACACACTCCATCTTCTACCCAAAAAAAATCCCCATCCAGCTCAAGCACGAGTTATAGCTCATTTTGCTGCGATTTTCGATCTCTTAGCTCAAAGCTCCATTCACCAAACTGCTTTGGGAGATTGTTGCTTGGTATGTGACTCCTCCATTGGTCCAATTAGTTTTTGTTCTAGTGCTTTATGCATTGCAAATCCTTGCTGTCTTGGTGACCCTGTTCTTGAGCTTGCATGTTAAATTTTTGAGGTCCCAAGTAATTCTAATGCAGGATATGGGCTCTAGGCACTTGTAGGACTAGTTGCTATCAATCTTGTTTAGTTTTATGCACTTTTATTTTGAAGTTACTAAAATTTCAGAAATTTTCAGAAAAAGTCGAGGAAACTTTTGAGGGGCTCTTCTAGCCAAAGTTCCCAGAAAAAACAAGCTAAAGAGAAGGAAAAAGTCAAGTATAATCTTCCTTGCTTAGCGGAAGTACGACCGTGTGAATGGCCATGTGATGATTTCTTGAGAGAGGCTGGAATTTATGAAGACTTTTATGCTTTAATCGAGACTATTATCTTGCCTGCACCTCTGTTGTTTGATTTGCTTGCAGAAAAATTTCAGGTCACATCAGAGGCGGTAAACAATCATCGAGCTCAAGCTTTTACTCGTGAACCTGAACCTGAACCGGAACCTGAGCTGGAACCCTATCGTGCATCATATGTCCAGTGGGATCTGGAGATGACCAACCAGTGGTATCCTGATTACACCTCTCATTACACTGGAGAGAGTAGCGGTGGTCCTTGGTATTAAACCAACTTAGGCCAAAAGCCCAAGCTTGGGGGAGTACGTATTTCTCACCGACTTTACATTCATGTTCACACACTAGTCATCGATGCTCATACTCTTTCATTGTATTATCCATGCTAGTTTAAATTTCTTTTTCTAGTTTTCTTCTTGTGTGTTTGATAAACCTTGAGAAAAACCAAAAAAATTAGTGAGTTTAATTTTCTTGCGTGTAGTAGAAATTAAAATGAAAACCCAAAAATATTTCTAGTTCTTCTTTTTACTTGTTGGGAGCTTTCCCATGTAAATAGTTTTCTTTTCTTTTCTTTCCTTTGGGGGTCGAGAAGACCATATTGGAAATGCTTAGTGGCTCTTATATGCATGATTGATTATTTATATTTAGAGCCCATATTATTTGTCTTCTCTCTTGAGTTGAATGCTTGCAGATTCCAGCTTAGTCCAATGCACGTACATTCTTATTATTATACACATCGTTCGGTCATGCGAGTGAAAGGCAATAATGACGATATATGATGGACTTATTGGGAAGAGAAAAGCTGGCATGAACTTGACCTCTCTTGTTTTTGTAAATATGATGATTCATCGTTCCTGAGTTAGCTATTATGAAGTAAACATATTTGCAATGACATTTAGAGATTATAGTTACTTGTGCCATGCTTGATTAGCTATGAGTTATAATGGTTTACCTTGCATGCCAACATGCTATTAGAATGATTATGATGTGGTATGATGGGATGGTATCCTCCTTTAAATGAATTGAGTGACTCGACTTCGCACATGTTGACGCATGTAGTTGAATCAAATCAACACAACCTTCACTATATTTATGTTCATGGTGGATTATATCCTACTCATGCTTGTACTTGGTGTGAATTAATTTTAATGCATGATTACGACTGTTCTTGCTCTCTCAGTTGGTCGCTTCTCGGTCTTTTGCTAGCCTTCACCTGTACTAAGTGGGAATACTGTTTTGCATCCAAACTCCTTAAACCCCAAAGTTGTTCCATATGAGTCCACTATACCTTCCTCTATGCGGTATCTACCTGCCCTTCCAAGTAAATTTGTATGCACCAAACTCCAAACCTTCAAATGAAATTCTGTTTTGTATGCTCGAGCAGCTCATGTAACAACTAGGGCTGCCTATATCTTCCATGCTAGGTGTGTTATTCTCAGAGGAGTGGACTCTGCTCCTCATTCACGAGAAAGGGCCAGTAACCGGGATGCCCAGTCCCATGATCCAAAAAGATCAAAGCAAATCAAAGTAATTAAACAAAACTCCCCCAGGGTTGTTGTATGTTGGAGGCACTCGTTGTTTCGAGCAAGCCATGGATTGATGCTTGTTGGTGGTTGGGGGAGTATAAACCTTTACCATTCTGTTTGGGAACTGCCTATAATGCATTTAGTGTGGAAGATACAGCTATCTCATTGGTGTTGCGTTGACAGCAAAAGTATGCCGCTCAAAATGTTATTCAATCTCTATTTTAAAATTGAGCGCTGGCACCTCTACAAATCCCTGCTTCCCTCTGCGAAGGGCCTATCTATTTACTTTTATGTTGAGTCATTACCCTTCTTATTAAAATCACCCACTGGAGAGCGCACTGTCATTTGCATTCATTATTATTGGTTTATATTGGGTATGACTTGACTGGATCTCTTTTACCATTAATTACAATGTTTGGTCAGTCCTTGATCTTTAAAGGTGCTCTGCATTTATGTTTTGCGGTCTCAGAAAGGGCTAGCGAGATACCATTTTGTTATATCATGTTATGATTATTTTGAGAAAGTGTTGTCATCTGAGTTTTATTATTATGACTCGCTAGCTGATTATGTTATTGATATGAGTAATAGTGAGACTTGTGTGTTATTGTGAGTATGGTGAGTTCGTAATATTTGCTGAAACTTGAATGTTGGCTTTTCATGTTTACAACAACAAGAGCAAACAGAGTTTGTAAAAGTTTTTCTTTTTCACTTTCAGTTTATCAACTGAATTGCTCGAGGACAAGAAAAGGTTTAAGCTTGGGGGAGTTGATACGTCTCCAACATATCTACTTTTCCAAACACTTTTGCCCTTGTTTTGGACTCTAACTTGCATGATTTGAATGAAACTATCCCGGACTGACGCTGTTTTCAGCAGAACTACCATGATGTTGTTTTATGTGTAGAAAAGAAAAGTTCTCGGAATGACCTGCAAATCCATGGAGGAACTTTTCAGAATTAATAAGAATTTTTGGCGAAAGAATCAAGGCCAGGGGGCCCAAGGCCTGTCCACGAGACAGGGGGCGCCCCCCTAGGGCGCGCCCCCCTATCTCGTGGGCCCCCCGGACCTCCTCCGACCTCAACTCCAACTCCATATATATCGTCTCGCGGAGAAAAAAATCAGAGAGAAAGTTTCATCGTGTTTAACGACACGGAGCTGCCGCCAAGCCCTAATCTCTCTCGGGAGGGCTGATCCGGAGTTCGTTCTGGGCTCCGGAGAGGGGGATTCATCGCCGTCGTCATCATCAACCATCCTCCATCACCAATTTCATGATGCTCACCGCCGTGTATGAGTAATTCCATCATAGGCTTGCTGGACGGTGATGGGTTGGATGAGATTTACCATGTAATCAAGTTAGTTTTGTTAGGGTTTGATCCCTAGTATCCACTATGTTCTGAGATTGATGTTGCTATGACTCTGCTATGCTTAATGCTTGTCACAAGGGCCCGAGTGCCATGATTTCAGATCTGAACCTATTATGTTTTCATCAATATATGTGTGTTCTTGATCCTATCTTGCAAGTCTATAGTCACCTATTATGTGTTATGATCCGACAACCCCGAAGTGACAATAATCGGGACACTTCTCGGTGATGACCATAGTTTGAGGAGTTCATGTATTCACTATGTGTTAATGCTTTGGTCCGGTTCTCTATTAAAAGGAGGCCTTAATATCCCTTAGTTTCCACTAGGACCCCGCTGCCACGGGAGGGTAGGACAAAAGATGTCATGCAAGTTCTTTTCCATAAGCACGTGTGACTATTTACGGAATACATGCCTACATTACATTGATGAACTGGAGCTAGTTCTATATCACCCTATGTTATAACTATTGCATGAGGAATCGCATCCGGCATAATTATCCATCACTGATCCATTGCCTACGAGCTTTTCATATATTGTTCTTCGCTTATTTACTTTTCCGTTGCTACTGTTACAACTACTACAAAACCCCAAAAACATTTATCTTTACTGTTGCTACTATTACCATTACTATCATACCACTTCTGCTACTAAATACTTTGCTGCAGATACTAAGTTATCCAGGGGTGGTTGAATTGACAACTCAACTGCTAATACTCAAGAATATTCTTTGGATCCCCTTGTGTTGAATCAATAAATTTGGGTTGAATACTCTACCCTCGAAAGCTATTGCGATCCCCTATACTTGTGGGTTATCACATAGCGATGATGATGAGGAGCCCCGGCCGCCGAACACAGGGGGACAGAGGAAATTTCCTCCGCAAGTGAAAACGGTAAACATGATCTACGCCACCCACATTTTCAAGCGGGAAAGAAAGCGTGCACTAAGGGACGTCTATGCGATGGAGCCAGTTGCCCCAAAGTTCAACGCATGGTCGTCCTGTCCGATCACTTTCGATCGCAGGGACCATCCTACCAGTATCCGTCATGGCGGTTCAGCCGCATTGGTCCTCGACCCCATCATTAAAGGATTCCATCTCACGCAAGTCCTCATGGACGGTGGTAGCAACCTGAACCTGCTTTATCAGGATACACTGCGCAAAATGGGCATCGATCCCTCAAGGATCAAAACCACCAAAACCACCTTTAAAGGTGTAATCCCGGGTGTAGAGGCCTGTTGTACGGGATCAATAACACCAGAAGTGGTCTTCGGATCTCCGGACAACTTCCAAAGTGAGGAGTTAATCTTCGATATCGTCCCCTTCCGTAGTGGCTATCATGCACTACTAGGACGAAACACATTTGCTCAATTCAATGCGGTACCACACTACGCATACCTCAAACTCAAGATGCCAGGACCTTGCGGGGTTATAACAGTCAATGGAAACACAGACCGCTCACTCCGTACGGAGGAGCACACTGCAGCCCTCGCAGCAGAAGTACAAAGCAACCTCTTTAGGTAGACCGCCAACTCGATGATAAAGCCCCCGGACACCGTCAAGCGAGTCCGGAGTACTCTACAAAAGGATCTTCCGGTGCGTCTAGAGTTCGACTAGCAATTCGGCCTCCGTCCTATTCCCAGTCAAACGGCGAAATTTGCGCCGCGCGTACATAATTACGCACTCAAAA
Source organism: Triticum aestivum (assembly GCF_018294505.1). NCBI lineage: Eukaryota > Viridiplantae > Streptophyta > Magnoliopsida > Poales > Poaceae > Triticum > Triticum aestivum. The sequence goes on from NC_057810.1 coordinate 27,022,679, forward strand.
TACCATGGGCATAGGTGGAGGCATGGCTACGATGCGGTCCACAGTGTGGCTCAACCGCCCCAGGACCCGTATATCTTCATCATTTCCTTTCTTTTCAGGACCCTACTTTCGGGAAGCCCTTTCAGATAGCCTGATTATCGGACTCAGCACGGGAAGGAAAAACCAATGAGGCAAGAGGCTTTGACGTACAAGGGAATACCCAGGTGGTCTCTGTTAACGATCGTTATAACTGTTTTACATACCCACACGCAGCCTACCCTTGGTTAGGACATGTCAAATAGTCCTATTTTTGCTTATCGCATTACTTGTATACATACGCTTTGACGTATTGTTAAAATAACAATGGGAAAAAATATACAACATCAACTTACTAATATATTTTCTTTGTATTTCCCTTGACTGCCTATTTAATATAAATTGCAGCTGTACACTTTGGTATATTTAGTTCGCCAGGGGATTCATTGTACCCCATAACACGCAAGAAAAGTCTGAACACTTTCGACAGTGCGGCACCCCGAACTTATAAAATTATATGCATCAGCTCCGAATGATGTCTTGGGTCAATAGTTGGGTTTGCCCGGCTTCCTTGTTTTGGTGCCTTACGTTCCGCTATATCGGCTAAGGTAGCGCAGGAATAACTACTGCGATTGTATCCTGGTTCTTCTGGACGAACACCTCAGTAGAGAAAGCCGAAAGCTGACTGTCATGATGTGGCGAGAGCTGGTCGCTGTTCGAGAGGTCTCAAATCCTTAAAGATTTTTTTTGCTTCGGGCGAGGAATCGGCCTTGTCCGATTTAGGCGTGTATAGCGCCCCAAGTTCGGCCTTCTGAATACTAGGGGCTTTGCCAAAATTTAAAATTGTAGACTTCTATGGCTAAGTGAGAGTGATAACGATGTATAGTCTGATTGCCTTGTTCGCTGAGCTAAACACCTCCTTAAAGGACCAAAAATTTGGATAAAGAGTGTTTAGATTTATCCCGAACACCCCAGTACTAGTTACATGGGGCAGAAGCGGACGACTAGCCAACTTTCAGATTTTTATAAACAGCCGCACAGAAGGTAATATTTTAAATCAACAAGCATTATATAGCGCACACGAACTCGTTTTCATAATACAGGATGACATGAGTACATTCATTCAAATATTACATTGTTGGCACATTCCTCCGGCACAAGGCGGGCGCCTTTCATAACACCGTCATAGTACTTCTCGGGGTGATGATGCGCCTTGCCCTCCGGTGGCACCTCTGTTACCAGCTTCTCGACATCCATCTTCGCCCAGTGCACTGTCGCGTGGGCGAAGGCCCGGCAGGCACCTTCAATGCAGATGGACCGCTTAACGATTTCAAGCCACGGACATGCATTTACCATCCGCTTTACAAGGCCAAAGTAGCTGCTGGGCAGGGGCTCGCCAAGCCACAGCCGGACTATGAAGTCCTTCATGGCCAGTTCGGCCGCCTTGTGAAGTTCGACCAATTGCTTCAGCTGGTCACTCAAGGGCATCGGATGTTCGGTCCTAGTATATTGAAACCAGAAAAACTTCTCCATCGAGCTCCCTTCTTCGGCATGGTAGAACTCAGCGGCATCCGATATGCTGCGTGGCAGATCTGCGAACGCTCCTGGAGAGCTTCGAATTCGGGTAAGTAAAAGGAAAGTATCCTTCACATTCTTGCTTTGCATAATGAATGCCTTACCCGCTGCTATCTTTTTGGCCGCTTGAATCTCTTGGAGTGTCGTTTGGGCTTCGGCCTTGGCGTCTTGCACGCTCTAGAGGGCCTTCGCAAGCTCAGACTCTTGCGTCTTGGAGTCACGCTCCAAGGACTCAATTTTTTTGACAAAGTCCTGGAGCTCTTGCTGGACCTCATTAACCCGAGCCTCTTGTTTCTAACACTCAGTGCACTCCATGGCCGCCTTGTCTTTGGCCTCGGACAGTGCTTTCTTAAGGGCCGCCACTTCGGTCGTGGCCCCTATTAAAATTCATGATGCTTCTGTTAGCATCAACGATTTTTTCCTTTATATGACACATGGACGAGGTATCATTTACCTTTGTTCTCCTAGAGCTGCCTCTTCGCAAGGTTGAGCTCTCCTTCGGCTTGCTCCAGGTCCCGCCTTAGTCCAGAGACCTCCGCAGTACGAGCGGAAGCAGCCAGCACGCTTGCTTATTCACATGGACATTTTCTGTTAGACTCCTGCGGATACCAGTTGACCCTCTGTTTGGCTTTTCTTTCCGAACACCAAATAGAGTATCAGGGGCTACTGTCTATAATGTGATATTTTCTTACACTTTTGTTACTTACCTCAAAGCTTGTTAGGAGGCTCGTGCAGGCTTCGGTCAATCCATTTTTGGCGAAACGGACCCTCTCAATCACCACACTCGTAAGGGTACGGTGTTCGTCGTCAATGGAAGCGCCGCGAAGCGCTTCCAGCAAATTGTCCGATGCCTCTGGGTGGACAGAGGTGATCGGCACAGGCGGCTTGCCCTCCTTAGCGAGGGGCTGCCTACCTGAATCTGGAACCACTGGAGGTTCCGGTGCAGTATCCGGATGGGGACCGGACTTGCTGTGGCCCCCGTCAACAGAATCCATGGGGGTCTTTCCCCCCATGTGCCCGGCGCCTGGGATTTCGCCTTGGGGCGTCTCTAAAACCATCGTCCCTTGTTCCGGTATCCTCTGGGACAACACCTCGGTGTCGTCCGCAGGCCGGGGGGAGGTGGCCGTCGGGAGTGAATAGCTATTCATCTCCGATTGACTCAAAGACCCACCCGAAGAAGATACCTCGAGGTGGGACTTGGGAGGACTGCATATGCGTGTTTGGCGTCATGAGAAGCAATGAAGATAAACACACTGAAAGTACTATGAAGTACTAATACTTACAACTTCGCCAGGGGCTTGTCCCTGGGAAACCACTCCTCGTTGCTGTAGGCGACCGTGGTGGAGTGATCCGGAAGGGATGTCTTTCCCTTCTTTGGCATTCTGCCCCCCTTTGGGGCGGCCTTCCTTTTCTTCTCCCCCCGGTTGGGGGAGGGGGGATTTCTTCTTCCTCCTCCTCGTCTTCATGGGAGAAATTCACCTCGGCGTCCTCGGACAACGAGTCTGATATGACCATGCACCTGAGACCTTTCCTGGTCCCTGTGGCCGCCTTCTTGGCCTTCTTCTCCGGCACCTCGTAGGGCGCCGGAAACAACATCTTTGTCAGAAGCTCCGATTCCGGATCTTCCGATAACGGAGCCGGACAGTCGATCCGCTCCGCCACTGCTACCCAATCCTGCGGAAACAGTGTTAAAAGCTTAGGATCCTCCTCCAGATGTGCTGATGAAAGGCGCGCCCTGCGAAACACATGAATTTACCGGATTGGCGAGGTGCTTGATGTTGAGTCCACGATCTTCGGTTATGGGTGGTGGTACCTTGTTGGTCTTGAACAACAATTTCTAGGCGTCTTCGTGCGTCATGCCGAAGAGCTCTCATAGTGTCTGGTGTTCGGCCGGGTCGAACTCCCACAGATTGCAAACCCGTCATTGGCATGGAAGGATCCAATGGAGGAGCATAACTTGTACTATGTTGACGAGCTTGATCTTCTTGCTTATCATATTCTGGACACAGTTCTGGAGTCCGGACAGCTCTGCTGCAGACCCCTAGGCTAAACACTTCTCTTTCCAGGAGGTGAGCCGCATGGGGGGGCTGGATCGAAATTCGGGGACCGCCGCCCAGTTGGCGTTGCGGGGCTCGGTGATGTAGAACCACCCTGATTGCCACCACTTTAGTGTCTCCACGAAGGAGCCCTCGGGCCAAGCGACGTTGGGCATCTTGCCCACCATGGCGCCCATGCACTTCGCTTGCTGGCCGCCCACCACCTTTGGCTTCACATTGAAGGTCTTCAGCCATAGGCCGAAGTGGGGCGGGATACGGAGGAAAGCCTCGCACACGACGATGAACGCCGGGATGTTGAGGATGAAGTTGGGGGCCAGATCGTGAAAATCGAGCCCGTAGTAAAACATGAGCCCCTGGACGAATGGGTGGAGGGGAAATCCCAGTCTGCGGACGAAATGAGGGAGGAACACTACCCTCTCCCGAGGTTTCGGGGTGGGGATGATTTGCCCCACAGCCAGAAGCCTGTGCGCAATGTTTGCATCCAGGTATCCGGCCTCCCGTAGCTTTGTTATGTGCTCCTCCGTAACAGAAGAGGCCATCCACTTGCCTCCTGCTCCGGACATGCTTGAATGACTTTGCGGAGAAGGTCAGGGCATGGGTGCTAGAGCTCGAGCGAAAGGGAATGGATGAGCAGAAGGAGAAGAAGGCGTGGGTGAAAAAGAGGAGTCCTTATCTCTTTATAAAGGCAGTAGAAACTGTGCGCCTCCCACTTGCCTGGTAAAACTCGCTTGTTCCCCAAGCGCCATGATTGATGGCACGGTTGGGTTACCCATACCCGTATTGATGAGAATCTCGTGATAAGGGGACACGATCTTTGCTTCGACAAGATGTGCCAAGAAAACCGCCTCGCAATACGTGCAATAGCAGGCTGGGAGAAAACGGTTTGAATACTGACCAGACCACATTGTGATGTCATGTTATGAAAAATTGTCAGCAGATTCGATTCGTGAAGAAATATGCTCTCTATGGTGGTATGTGGAAATTATTTTGCAGAGCCGAACACGATCCTCGTATTCAAGATCTTCTATGGAGTATTCGGAGAAGGAAACCGCCTTGCAATGCCGAAGACAATCTGCGCACCGGACTCATCATCGTTGAAGCCTGGTTCAGGGGCTACTGAGGGAGTCTTGGATTAGGGGGTCCTCGGATAGCCAGACTATGTACTTTGGCCGGACTGTTGGACTATGAAGATACAAGATTGAAGACTTCGTCCCGTGTCCGGATGGGACTCTCCTTTGCGTGGAAGTCAATCTTGGCGATTCGGATGTGTAGATCTCCTTCTCTGTAACCAAATCTGTGTAACCTTAGGCCCCTCCGGTGTCTATATAAACCGGAGGGTTTAGTCCGTAGGACAACAACAATCATAATCATAGGCTAGCTTCTAGGGTTTAGCCTCTACGATCTCGTGGTAGATCAACTCTTGTAATACTCATATCATCAAGATCAATCAAGCAGGAAGTAGGGTATTACCTCCATCAAGAGGGCCCGAACCTGGGTAAACATCATGTCCCCCGCCTCCTGTTACCATTAGCCTTAAACGCACAGTTCATGACCCCCTACCCGAGATCCACCGGTTTTGACACCGACACCCTCCTCCAATGGACTGCCATGTCGGAGACCAGCCTCTCGAGTTCTTCATCCGCCTGTACAAGCGCGTGAGCGGCCATCTCCGTCTCCCTACCCCGTTCGCACGGGTGATGGAGCAGGATCCGCCGCAGGCTTTCAGGCTACATATGCGGGGCTGTGGGAATGGCACCACGTCGGTCAATGTTGGCTTCCCGCGCCCTCATGTCATGTAGCTTCCCCGCGGGTGGAAGACTTTTGCACGCGCCCATAGCTTGTCGGAGGGGCACGTCCTCCATTTTAAATTAATGGAGAACGACCTACTCTCCGTCAAGGTCTTCGGGAGCTCAGGAATCCGCTTAGGGTGCTGCATGGAGAGTTCCATTGACGACGAAAGCTCCTCCTCGAACGACAGTGGCAAGGAGGATAGCGCTAGCGATGATGACGACAGCGGGCGGGAGGACTCCGACTCCGACTCCGACTCTAGCTGACCATCAGTGGCAGCACCATCATCTGCTCTGCCTCCTTCCTTCCCGGCAACAGGCCTCGCCAGCGGTTGCGTCTTGCTGGCTCTGGCGCCGATGGTGGACGGGCTTCCTCGTCAAGCTCTCCATCGCCCCTTTCTTTGCCCGCCGTGCCTGGAGAGGAAAGGGGCAAGAACGGGGATTACAGGGCACTTATCTTTTTTTCCCCTCAATTTATAGGAACTTGCCAAATCTTAACTTCCTAGAAAATGTAATCTTCCAAGCCCATGCTTGTGTTCTGTAACATCTGTACTTGTATCAACATATCAATGAAAAAGATGAGATTTTGCCGGGAACTCATGCACGTAAACGTTCGTGCAGAGGCGGAACACCCCTTTAATAAAAAAAAATGAGTCTCCCCAGCAAGCTACCTTCCCGATGCCTCTGTGCCTGCCAGAGAATCACATCTGCCGGGTTACAGACGCAAGGTCCGCCCCCCTGCCAATCTCTTTTTGCCAAAGGTTACTTCAAGCACCTCGGCCGAAACAACGTTTGAGTCGGGGATGGGAGTACCTAAGTCCGACCAGAGTGGCGAGGTTTTCTAATGCACAAGTCACAAGTTACAAACATGAATGGACAAGAGATGAACTTTATCTGGTTGGGTCGTCGGGGAGGACGTGCCGGGCAATCTTCTCAGTTTCCTAATGGAGTGTTACCACGGTGGTTGAAAGGATGAGAGGACATGGGCACGGAGCCTCGACGGTTCCTCAGTACCTGCTGGAATCTAAGGTAGCACAATATCCTTGGCAAGCATGGCATGCATATATATATATATATATATATATATAGGGATTGACTATTCGTCACCCTGGGTGAGGAATAATTATTCTTCACCCCCCTCTATTTTACCATCAATGCACTGTAATTTTACGTTCCGTAACTTTTTTCTTATTTCTGATGTAAAAAGAGACTGTAAGAAAACATATAGTCACCGTAAAAAATATTTTATGTTATGTAAATTTACAAACGTAAAAACATAGTGTAAAATATACATAAACTACAATTTTTTTGTCTTATGACCTACATTTTTATTTTCTTATGCCAAATTTGACGTAGTGAATCAATAAGAATGTAACTTTTTGAATTTGAAACGTAATTTATTTAGGAAGCGATCGTAAGATTACCTCGGGTGAAGAATAACTTATTCTGCACCCTGGGTGATGAATAGTAACACTATATATATATATATATATATATATATATATATATATATATATATATATATATAGAATAACTAATCTGCACACCACTTCCGCACTGCACGCTGAACGCAAGTGCACGTCATTTTTTGAACCAAGTGTGCTGCAGTACTCACACGAGTGAACTTCTCGTCGAAAAAACCTGCACGCGTTATTTTTTAACCATTTATCGGAATGAGGCGTGTAATATACTGTTGAAAATCTATGGATTAGGCGCAATTTCTACATGTTGAACACTTTTCGAGATTCCACACGGTTTAAGAGCAGTTTTGAAATTGGCGCGTCCCATGACGAGTGGCAGCGAGCTTTTTTTTGGCGATTTCTTCTAAATTGCTCGTCGTAATGAAGCAAACGATACGCCGTTGGATAGATATCGTCAAGGTGCATCTTTTTCATATATAAATGTTTCTCTAATTCGTTACGGTTTAAGAGCAGTTTCAAATTTACTAAATCGCGGAACTCTGTTTTCCAATTTTTTTGAAATTTTCGGTACTGTTTTCGCTCCAGTTTTTGAACCGTTTGTCGAAATGAGGTGTGTGATACCCCGTTGGAAAGCTACGGACAAGGCGCAACTTTCATATGTTGAAATGGTTTTGAGATTCCTTACGGTTTTTAGTTAATTTTGAAAATCGTGCGGCTGACTTCGAGAGGCAGCGGCTGTTTTTTCGCGAAATTTTTGCAAACCGCTGGTTGGAATGATTCAAACGATACGCCGTTGGAAAGATATCAACGATATGCAACTTTTTCATGTAGAACACTCTCTCCAATTATTTACGGTTTAAGAAGAATTTCGAATTTAGCAAAATGCGGACACTCTGTTTTTCGCGACACCCAAATCGACGTGGGTACTTCATCCGACTGAAAGCCGCACTACATCGGATAAAAAACCGCACTGCATCTGACCGATAAGAGAACTGCATGGTTTCTTTTTTGTGGGACGTAAATTTTTGAAGACGAGGAAGAAAAACCGCACTGCTTTTAGACTGAACAGTGCACTGCATCACACAATCAAGTGAACTTCATGATTTCTTTTGTCGAACGTAAATTTTTCTCAGACGAGTTTCTGTTGTTTTTTTTAATTTTTTTATGAACATGAGTGGACCGCAGAGACAAGGACAAGTGAACCGCAAACATATATCATAGTGAACCACATTACTATTTTTGTTGTTTCGCTAATTTTTTTGCGCTTTCATGTTCGGCACAAGTGAACAGCATCACTCTCAAAAGTGAACCACATTTGAAAACCAAACGCACTCCAGGTGTTGATTTTAGTCGAGTGAGTTTTGAAACACACGAAATAAATTACACTTCATACAAAGGGGCAATGAGCTGCTACACACAAGTTTAGTGAGCTACTTTTTTTGTCTTCAAACAATTTTGTCAAAGAAGATGAGTGCAGTACACACATATATGCTCTCAACTGCAAGCGCATGTCCTCTTCTGCACGCACACGCTCTCTCAATTGCAACCACTCATGAGATGAAGTGCACTGCATGCGGCACAGTGGTGTTGACCCCGACTTTTCTTCTCCCGTTTGAACCTTGGAAGAAGAATAGCTAGCGCCACTTTGCATGGGGGTTCCCTTGAGTTTGGCCATCGACACAATGGAGGGGGTGGTGCTCGTCGTCTGGTGCTCCACGGCCATTCTTGAGCACTGCACAGACCCACATGCCGCACTGCACGCACATGCTGCGGACCGCCCGACCCGAGCTGTAAGAAACGAAAAAACGAGCGGACATCGGAAGCGCACTGCACTAGGCAACCGCACAAGATTAAGTGCACATCCAAAATCTGCAAAAACAAAAAGCAAAAAAAGGCCTTCTGTGAATGGCACTGGCGGAAACTCATGTCCCCGGGATGCAGTCGCCGTCGTTGACCTTTCTTTGCGCCTTTTGACAAATACACACAATTTTTGTGAAACTAACTGCAGCAAACACACCAATTTTGTAATGAATTGACAGAAAACACTGTGGGCAGGGTAGCGAGCGGCCAAGATGGAACTCAGCCAAGTTGCGAGGAGAGGAGCTGGATCAGGCCGTGATGTGCGAGGTCAGAGGAGGGGGGTAGCGAACTGCATGGTTGAGGATAGGAAACTGCCACGCGCCTGGATCAACACCAAAGATACGAGGCAGCCAGGAAGGCGGCCCCTGCAAGGAGAAGAAGGGCGAAGGAGCTTGGGTGGTTCCTGGCAGCCACGGGCGGAGGAGGACCGTGGATCCCGACCGTGGACTCCACGGGGATCCCTGCGGGCGCAGCTGTCCTGCACGTCAGTGCCTCGGCGCAGATTTGGAGCACCCCAACTCCGGCGTGGGGCCGCGGCAACCAGCAAGGATGGGCGGCGAAACGGCTTGGATGAGGAGCTCCGGCACGGGGACGCTGTAGGTCGGGCGTGCTGCGGCTGAACCAGCGACGGTGTCGCCCTCCTTGCTCATTGGCTGGCGGACCACCCGGGCTGCCGCGGCCTGGATCCGGCGGCGAGGCGGCGCATGGGGGTGCCGCGGCCTAGATCCAGTCGCGGCGCGTGGGGCTGCTGTGGCCTGGATCAGGCGGCCGGGGAGGCGCGTGGGGCTGGCACAGCTTGGATCCGCCGCGTGGGGAGGCGGTGGCCGGGTGGCGCGTGGGGAGGGGTTGGCCGGGGCAGACCATTGAGAGGGGGTGGGTGGCCGGCCAGGCGGCGCCTCTGGAGGGGGTGGGTGGTCGGTCAGCCGGTGCGTGGTGAGGGGGTAGGTGGACGGCCGGGTGGCGCGTCGGGAGGTGGTGGGTGGCCGGCCAGCCGGGAGGTGCGTGGGGAGGTGGTGGTCGGTGGGCGCCGCAGGGTGGCGTGGATAGTGGGGAGGAAGTGGTTGGGGTGGGTGGGGAGGAAGTGGTGGGGTGGGTGGTTGTTTTTTCTTTCAGGGAGGGCAGGAGGTTGTTTTTAGTGTTAGGTTCGGGGCGGGGCGGGTGTTAGCAGAATGAGGTTTACTATTATCAGAATAAGGTCTTAAGGGTGTTATCATAATAGACCCACCCTATATATATATATATATATATATATATATACTTGTCCCAGTTCGTAAGGGCCTCTAGTCCCGGTTCCTGAACCGGGACTAATAGGTCGTTACTAATGCCTCTCCCCTTTAGTCCCAGTTCTTACACGAACCGGGACAGTTGGGCCTCCATGTGGCCGTTGCGGGCAGCCCAGGCAGGGGGGCCTTTTGTCCCGGTTGGTGACATAAACCAGGACCAAAAGGCATCCACACGTCAGAAGCTGGCTACAGCTGAGTTTTTTTTTGAAAGTGGCTAGTTTAGGGGTTTTGGGGGTTAATTTAGGTTGTTATTAGATAGCGAATAGAGAGAAGTGTCCTCTCTTATATATTCTTGCTTGGTTTACCAACGCTACTGGTATGTTCATTTCACCCGCTGATATATAATAACTCTTCATGCTCGCATCATACATCATCATATATAATAACAAGTCCTACTAATCATGCATCATCATACAACTTCTACTCGTTATTAATAACAAGTCATACGATCATCATACTCATAGTCATCGAACCAAACCTTACATAATTGTTCTTAGCACAGATCATCAGTATCAGGTAGGACCTAAACACACTTAAGATAAAATATCATAAAACAATATAGACCCTGACTCTCCATTATGAAGAATGGAGATCATCCAGTCTCCAATTCTTGCATTTCGCTTCCTTTTGCTTCCAAGAAGCTCCTTACGACTGTCCATACATTTTTTCCATTCTTTGATTGTCATGTCTCCACTTCTTTTAGAAATCCAGTATGGACAGCTGAGATTCGTAGGACGACCTGGTTGTATGTTCAAAACATCAAGGCGACCGTGCGTATACATCAGATGAGGCACACAATCATTCGGAATTATCTGTTAAAAAACATAGTAATACCTTCGTAGTTAGCAATGATGTACTAGTTTTAGAAGTATGCAAAAAGATGCACGAATGTCGTAATAGTAAAAAATCTTACAGGGTATCTCCATGGTAGTTACCGTAGTTCAACACGTGCACTAGTGGCACGTATTGACCATAATGTTGAGGAGTTCGATTGTAGATATTGTAATTCTCAAGATCAGTACAAAATGCGATCAGATGATTTTTCTCCTTATAAGTTAATTCGGAGCCATCGGTGTAGTGGGTTTTGTCTACCATCTTCCGCACATTCTTTGAAGAATGAAAATAAGCTGTCAATGGAAATAAGCTATCAACTATTTCGAAATAAACAATATAAATTACTTAAAAACTATGTTTGAGAAGCTCACATAGGGGGAGAATTGGAAGTGTATCCACAAGAACCCAAATGTCCATATTGTCTTGCTCGATTGTAGGATCACCAAGATCAATGATGACAAGCATACCCTCATCAAAACCATACATCTTGCAAAGTGCTTCCCAATTTTTGCAACCAAAATGGGTTACATTCTCAGCATTGTACAACTTTACTTCAAAATCCACACCATGATGGGTTTGGTTTCCATACTTTCATGGTCTTCAAAACCCATCCTCTCCAACACATAGCGTCTTGCATAGCATGGGATAAGCTAGTCGAATTGGAAAAGATGAAAAATACACGTTAAAATAGTTGAAGTCGTGCTTAATTACGAAAAAAACTATTGTCGTCGTTGCGTACCGTATGAACATCGAAGGTCTCCTCGAGCTTAATGCTGAAGCGCCGATCTTCGTCCAGCTCAAGGAACCTGTCGCACATACCTCGGTCGTCGTGGCACCAGTCGCACTCCCCCGGGCGGTTTTCGTCGTCCGAGTACGACATTTCCGGCCTATGTTCATAATTCAAATATTAAACTTGTACAATTAAATATATGTACTAAAAACCTAAATTAGATCATTATTATTAATCACGGGTTGACTATCGGTGATGGTAGCTCCTCCTTTCATTCCCGAGTGCATTATTACACCAAATTGTCTAGCACACGGGAATGAAGGAGAAGCTACCCCCACGACGGCGTGGATGATGGAAGGGCTCCTAGAATTCTGCATAGAGTGCTCTTCAATTTTAGCATTCAAAGTAGGAGTACTTTTCCAATATGAGCATTCAATAAGCAAAACCAAATCGTAAAATAAAGTAGTATTCAAATTAGCATGCATCCAGTTATAACCAAAAATACATCATCTCTTGTGTCCGTACATCGTCGAATATTATCACTAATACTCCTCGAATACTATCATACATATAGCATCGCTAATACAGCTAGAACCGTAGCGCCCGACGGGTATCGTCGCGGGCGGTGGACACCCAAAGATAAGGAACCATCACAGGATCATAGCTCCAGTGAGATCCCTGAAGAACCTGCCAGGTATTGTCGAACCTGCCCTCCAACGCAACCATGTAGCGACGGACGTGCTCGTCCTCCTCGCTGACACGGTGACGTACCACCTCCGCGGTGTCCGGAAGCCTCGGCACCGTCACTGGCCCACGCGACCGCCACCAAACAAGGATCGGGTCAACAACGGGCTGGCTCCTCACCAACCTACGTCCCCCGGAAGGTAGCACCTCCCAATACCAGCCCGGTGGAGCCCAGTCCCGGACATGGCCCTGATCAAGCAGGCCTCCACCGCCGAGTCGACGACGAGGATGCGGGATAGGCATCGTCGACGTCGATGCGGGAACTACTTCTATATATAGTAAAATAAAGTAGTTTTATTAATTAAATCAACTAGTTCAACTACTAAGCACTTACTATAAATAAATAAAGTAGTACTTACTAAAAATAAACTACTTGTATATATAATAAAATAAAGTAGTTTATTAAATCAACTAGCTAGTTCAACTATATATTAAGCACTTACATTAAATAAAATAAAGTATTACTTACTAAAAACAAACTAGTTTAACTATAGTTCTATTACTATTCTAACTAATCATATTAACACTTTCTCTTATTATTTTCCTTTTTCCTCTATTCTAAATATGAACATATTCTTAAATGACTTTGATCATGCAAAATTTTCCTATACATACACAATATGAACATATACATAAATTGACAAAGAAAATTCTATGAAAAAAAATCATTAAAATTCTATGAACAAAATTACAACAGAAAAAAATCATAAAAATTCTATGAACAGAAAAAAAATCATAAAAAATTGACATATTCGATCTTTGCATATATATGAACATACAAACATGCATATTCAACAATAATATCACCAAAAAATCTATTAACAGAAAAAAAATCTAACACAATATGAACAAATTACACAATATGAAAAAAAATCTAACAGAAAAATCTATTAACTACACATCTAAATTACTACACATCTAACAAACAAATCTATGAACTACAAAAAATCTAACAAAAAAATCTAACAAAAAAATCTAATAAAATCTAACACAATTAACTACACATATAAATTATACTACACATCTAAATTAACTACTACATCAAATTAAATTAGCAAAAATTTTACTCACAGGATGGCGGCAGCGTGAGGGGCGCGGCGGCGACGGGCAAGGGAATGCGACAGCGACGGCGACGGTGCATGAGGGGCGGTGCGGCGAGGGTCGACGGTGAGGTGCGGCGCGGGGCGGGACGGCGACGGGTAGGGGTCAGCGGCGTCGCGGGGCACGGGGCGCGGGGCTGGAGGCGGCGACGGCGTCGGGGTGGCGCGGGACGGTGCGGGGCGACGACGGCGACGGCGAGGCGGAGACGGGCAGCCTGGCGGCGTCGGGCGGGGAAGAACGAACTGAACCAAATTTTCACGAGTGCTGCTTATATAGGCAGAGCATTTGTCCCGGTTCGTGGCACCAACCAGGACCAATGCCCCCCTTTAGTCCCGGTTGGTGCCACCAACCGGGACCAAAGGCCTCTTTTCAGCAGCCCAAAGGGCGGGAAGCAGAGGCCTTTGGTCCCGGTTGGTGGCACCAACCGGGACTAAAGGTGGGGCATGGGTACCGGTTTGTGCCACCAACCGGGACCAATGCGCCCCTTTAGTCCCGGTTGGTGGCCTTGTGCTGCCCACGTCGCGGCACGAAAGTTTAGTCCCACCTCGCTAGTGGAGGGAGCTCGAGAGTGGTTTATAAGCCCCAGTCCCGCTGCCCTCTCGAGCTCCTCTCAAATGCAGGCTTACGGGCCTAAACACACTATATGTGCCTGTGGGCCTATTGGGCCTACTGCGGGCCTGAATCCTGGCCCATTGTTGGGTTTCTAGTCGTATTCAGGCCATGATGGCCCTTTAGGTGGCACTTTTTTTATTTTTTTATTTTATTTTTTGCTTTGAATTATTGATTTTCTTTTGATTTTTGCTTTATTTTTTATTCTTTTTCTTTTACTCAGAATAATTATAATCTATCTGTTACTCCATTAGTTTCCAAATTTGAATAATTATAATCTTTATGCAACTAAAAATATATTTGGAGTGATTCTTTTTCCTGCTATTTAATATTACTGTGTTTTATCATTATATTGAAAAACAGATTCTGTTATTTTAGTTTCTATCAAACAAAATCTTTATGACAATTCTTTTTGCTACTAAAGTTTTTAACAAAAAATTCTTTATGATAATTATTTTTGCTTTTCATGTTTTGAACAGAAAATACTTTGATAATTTTAGTTGCATAAATTTTATATAATTTTAGTTTAAAAAATACTAGAGGTTTATAAAAGCTTTTTAGTTGATTCCTTTTGCTATTAGAGTTTTATAAAAGCATTTACTGGTTTTTTTGAGCTATAAGACCTTGAAATTGAAAAGCATTTCAAATGAACTCTGAAAAGGTTGAAAGTTGGCATGGTATCATCATTTCACCCACATAGCATGTGCTAAAAAGTTGAGAGGGTTATGGGAAAAACTGGATACACTTCGTGTACAAAATGGACAATCTCTTTCGAAGTATCAGGGTTTCATACGGAAACTCATCTGTTACACAGGGATTTCATTTTTTTAAACTTATTTGAACTCCTGACTTTTTGTGTGTTCAAAATGCACCATTCAAAGCCACATCATCAATTTTCAACCCTTTCTGACTTCATTTTTTTATTTTTCATGCATTTACTGATTATTTTGAGCTATAAGACCTTGAAATTTAAAAGCATTTCAAATGAACTCTGAAAAGGTTGGAAGTTGGCATGGTATCATCATTTCATCCACATAGCATGTGCAAGAAAGTTGAGAGGGTTACGGCAAAAACTAGATGCACTTCATGTACAAAACGGACAATCTCTTTCGAAGTATCAGGATTTCATACGGAAACTTGTCTGTTACAACAGGCATTTCAAATGAACTACGAAAAGGTTGAAAGTTGGCATGGTATCATCATAATAGTTGTGGACAAAGTCTTCACTTTTTCTTCGCTTGTGTCCTTTCCTTATTGCGCCGTAACCATGGATAATCTTCATCATTTATCAGGATGCTTGGGTCAGCCTTGACTTTGAAGGGAGGAATTTCATGAAACTTTTCATAATCTTCGGACATGTTTGTCTTGCCCTCCACTCCCACGATGTCCCTTTTTCCTTAAAGAACTATGTGGCGCTTTGGCTCATCGTATGATGTATTCGCTTCCTTATTTTTTCTTTTTCTCGGTTTGGTAGACATGTCCTTCACATAGATAACCTGTGCCACATCATTGGCTAGGACGAACGGTTCGTCAGTGTACCGAAGATTTTTCAGATCCACTGTTGTCATTCCGTACTGTGGGTCTACCTGTACCCCGCCTCCTGACAGATTGACCCAGTTGCATTTAAACAAAGGGACCTTCAAATCTACTCCGTAGTCAAGTTCCCATATGTCCACTATTTAACCATAATATGTGTCCTTTCCCCTCTCGGTGGCTGCATCAAAGCGGACACCGCTGTTTTGGTTGGTGCTCTTTTGATCTTGGGCGATCGTGTAAAATGTATTCCCATTTATCTCATATCCTTTCCAAATCATTACAGTCGAAGATGGTCCCCTGGACAATGAGTACAGCTCATCACAAACAGTGTTTTCACCTCTGAGACGTGTTTCCAACCAACTGCTGAAAGTCCTGATGTGTTCACATGTAATCCAGTCGTTGCACTGTTCCGGGTGTTTGGAGCGCATACTGTTCTTGTGTTCATCGACATAAGGGGTCACCAAGGTAGAGTTCTGTAGAACTGTGCAGTGTGCTTGAGACCAAGAATATCCGTCCCTGAATATTATTGTCTCCCCTCCAAGCGTGCCTTTTCCAGTCAGTATCCCCTCATACCGCAATTTAGGGAGACCTATCTTCTTAAGGCCAGGAATGAAGTCAACACCAAACCCAATAACATCCTCTGTTTGATGGCCCATGGAGATGCTTCCTTCTGGCCTAGCGCGGTTACAGACATATTTCTTTAGGACTCCCATCAACCTCTCAAAGGGGTACATATTGTGTAGAAATACGAGGCCTAGAATGACAATCTCGTCAACTAGATGAACTAGGATGCTCGTCATGATATTGAAGAAGGATGGTGGGAACACCAGCTCGAAACTGACAAGACATTGCACCACATCACTCCTTAGCCTTGGTATGATTTCTGGATCGATCACCTTCTGAGAGATTGCATTGAGGAATGCACATAGCTTCACAATGGCTAATCGGACGTTTTCCGGTAGAAGCCCCCTCAATGCAACTGGAAGCAGTTGCGTCATAATCACGTGGCAGTCATGAGACTTTTAGTTCTGAAACTTTTTCTTTGCCATATTTATTATTCCCTTTATATTCGACGAGAAGCTAGTCGGGACCTTCATACTAAGCAGGCATTCAAAGAAGATTTCCTTCTCTTCTTTGGTAAGAGCGTAGCTGGCAGGACCTTCATACTGCTTTGGGGGCATGCCGTCTTTTTCATGCAAACATTGCAGGTCCTCCCGTGCCTCAACTGTATCTTTTGTCTTCCCATACACGCCCAAGAAGCCTAGCAGGTTCACGCAAAGGTTCTTCGTCACGTGCATCACGTCAATCAAAGAGTGGACCTCTAGGTCTTTCCAGTAGGGTAGGTCCCAAAATATAGATTTCTTCTTCCACATGGGTGCATGTCCCTCAGCGTCACTCGGAACAGCTAGTCCACCGGGACCCTTTCCAAAGATTACGTGTAAATCATTGACCATAGCAAGTACGTAATCACCGGTATGCATGGAGGGATTCTTCCGGTGATCTGCCCTGCCTTTGAAATGCTTGCCTTTCTTTTGACATTGATGGTTGGTCGGAAGAAATCGACGATGGCCCAGGTACACATTCTTCCCGCAGCTTCCCAGGTATATACTTTCGGTGTCAGCTAAACAGTGCGTGCATGCGTGGTATCCCTTGTTTGTCTATCCCGAAAGGTTACTGAGAGCGGGCCAATCGTTGATGGTTACAAACAGCAACGCGTGCAGGTTAAATTCCTCTTGTCTGTGCTCATCCCACACACGTACACCGTTTCCATTCCACAGCTATAAAAGTTCTTCAACTAATGGCCTTAGGTACACATCAATGTCGTTGCCGGGTTGCTTAGGGCCTTGGATGAGAACTGGCATCATAATGAACTTCCGCTTCATGCACATCCAAGGAGGAAGGTTATACATACATAGAGTCACGGGCCAGGTGCTGTGATTGCTGCTCTGCTCCACGAAAGGATTAATGCCATCCACGCTTAAACCAAACCATATGTTCCTTGGGTCATGTGCAAGCTCAACCCAGTACTCTCTCTTGATTTTTCTCCACTGCGACCCGTCAGCGGGTGCTCTCAACTTCCCCTCTTTCTTACGGTCCTCACTGTGCCATCGCACCAACTTGGCATGCTCCTTGTTTCTGAACAGTCGTTTCAACCGTGGTATTATAGGAGCATACCACATCACCTTCGCAGGAACTCTCTTCCTGCGAGGCTCGCCATCAACATCACCAGGGTCATCTCGTCTGATCTTATACCGCAATGCACCGCATATCGGGCATGCGTTCAAATCCTCGTATGCACCGCGGTAGAGGATGCAGTCATTAGGGCATGCATGTGTCTTCTGCACCTCCAATCCTAGAGGGCATATGACCTTCTTTGTTGCGTACGTACTGTCGGGCAATTCATTATCCTTTGGAAGCTTCTTCTTCAATATTTTCAGTAGCTTCTCAAATGCTTTGTCAGGCACAGCATTCCCTGCCTTCCGCTGCAGCAATTCCAGTACGGTACCCAGCTTTGTGTTGCCATCTTTGCAATTGGGGTACAACCCTATTTTGTGATCCTCTAACATGCGATCAAACTTCATCTTCTCGTTTTGACTTTTGCATTGCGTCCTTGCATCGACAATGACCCGGAGGAGATCATCATCGGGCACATCATCTGGTTCCTCTTGATCTTCAGCAGCTTCTCCCGTTGCAGCATCATCGGGCACATCGTCTGGTTCCTCTTGATCTTCAACAGCTCCCCCCCCCATTGCAACATCACCGTATTCAGGGGGCACATAGTTGTCATCATCCTCTTCTTCTTCGCTGTCTTCCATCATAACCCCTATTTCTCCGTGCCTCGTCCAAACATTATAGTGTGGCATGAAACCCTTGTAAAGCAGGTGGGTGTGAAGGATTTTCCGATCAGAGTAAGACTTCGTATTCCCACATTTAGTGCATGGACAACACATAAAACCATTCTGCTTGTTTGCCTCAGCCACTTCGAGAAAATTATGCACGCCCTTAATGTACTTGGAGATGTGTCTGTCACCATACATCCATTGCCGGTTCATCTGCATGCATTATATATAATTATGTGTCTCAAAATTAAGAAAATCAGACAAGTATCAGAAAGAAGATAAGAACAAGAGGCTCACCACGGTGGTGCCGGCGACGACATCGGCGCGGGCGATCAACGGCGGTGAAAACGGGGACGGGGCGTGACAGACCGCTAAATCTAGACAAATCTCAAAAAAATGGAGCTCCGAGGTCGAGCTTCGAGAGGAGAAAGCTTAACTAGTGTGGCTCGGGCATTTCATCGAACACCTCATTTGCATAGGAGGTGAACTAGAGCACCCAAATGCCCTCTCCTCGCCGGATTGAAAAAATAGAGCACTGTGGAGTGCTCTGCCGCGACAGTGGGTATATATAGGCAAGTTATTTGTCCCGGTTCGTGGCATGAACTGGGACTAAAGCTCCCCCTTCTGTCCCGGTTCAAGCCATGAACCGGGACCAATGGTTGTGGGCCAGGAGCGAGGACCATTGGTCCCGGTTCGTGGCTTGAACCGTGACAAAAGGTTCCACACGAACCGGGACCAATGCCCACGAGGCCCCGGCCGGCCCCCTGGGCTCACGAACCGGGTCTAATACCCCCCATGGGTCCCGGTTCTTGAAGAACCGAGACTAATGGGCCGGCCAGGCCCGAACGGTAGCCCTGTTTTCTACTAGTGGTACATGCTAAAAACTATCCGGCTGCGCATAGGGTCTACGCCCGGCTCTATACATAGGGTTACATGCCTTGTCAACAAGGTTAGTACAAAAGGGGGGTTGCCGGAGCTCCCGGCAACAGCGCCCTAGGGTAAAACTTGCGAAGATGTTCGATATTCCAGGAGTTACTCACCGGAATGCCATCTTTGGTCTCCAGGCGGACGACGCCAGGACTGGTGACTCGTATTACCCGATAGGGGTCTTCCCACTTTGGCATCAACTTGTTTGAATTCTTGGCGGACTGAACACGCCGAAGAACAAGGTCGCCTTCCTCAAGGCTTCGGGCGTGAATCTTGTGGCTATGATAGTGGCGCAAGGCTTGCTGGTAGTGAGCGGGTCGCACGACAGCTCAAAGATGATCTTCCTCAAGGAGCGTTGCATCATCTTGGTGCAACTACTCTAGCTCAAGCTCATCATGAGCAAGCACTCGAGGTGACCCGTATATGCGTTCCGTGGGGAGAACTGCTTCTGCCCCGTATACCAGGGTAAAGGGTGTCTGGCCAGTGGCTCGATTTGGTGTCGTTCTGATTGACCAAAGATTCATTGGCAATTCATCAATCCAGCGCCTCCCGCACTTGCGCAGCCTATCAAAAGTTCTCATTTTGAGGCCTCGCAACATTTCATCATTTGCCCTTTCTGCCTGGCCGTTGCTTCTTTTATGAGCAACAGAAGCAAAGCAAACTTTGCTGCCAAGGTCTTGGATATGCTGCATGAAGTTGCGGCTCGTGAACTGTGTGCTGTTGTCGGTGATGACTCTGTTTGGAACACCAAAACGGCAAACGAGTCCTTTGAAGAACTTACCGGCCAACTGTGCGGTCACCTTTCTCATTGGCTCCACTTCCGGCCACTTTGTGAACTTCTCAATCGCAACGTACAAGTACTCAAAGCCCCCGACAGCACGGGGAAAGGTCCCCAATATTCCGAGCCCCCAGACCAAAAATGGCCAGGAAAGATGGATTGTTTGAAGGGCTTGAGCTGGTTGATGAAGCTTCTTTGAATGATACTGGCACACCTCGCACTTGGTTACTAGTGCCATTGCATCCTGGAGGGCAGTGGGCCAGAAGAAACCTTACCAGAATGTCTTGCTGGCAAGGGCTCTTGAACCGATGTGGGAGCCACATATGCCTCCATGTTTCTCTGCCAACACCTCCAGTCCGTCCTCCTAAGGAATACACTTCAATTTCACGTCATTCGGCCTCCTTCTATAAAGGACATCATCCACCAACTGGTACATGCTAGACCGACATGCTACTTTCTCTGCTTCTTCCTGCTCCTCAGGGAGCTCCCCTGTTTGAAGGAAACAGACTATATGATGTGCCCATGCTGGAGCCTGAGCCTCGACGGCAAGGACTAGAGGCATGTCTTTACCGCGGGGGCAACTGTCTCTACGACAAGAGCTTGGGACTCTGCTGCAGGCTGCTGCTGCCCGGCAAGCTTGGGGTACCCGGCAACTTCCTTGCCGGCGGCTCCTGGGAGCTCTGTGGGAAAGTATTTGGCGGGGCCCGCCTTCCTTCGCTTGTTCTTCTCTGTTGATGTTTCAACGGATGGTTGAGTTAATTAAAGCACGAAAGTCCCTGGTTCCACAGGTAGCTTGAGGGCAGCGCGCTTTGACAAGTCATCGGCAATGATGTTCTCTGCTCGAGGAACATGCTCTCCTTGTAGACCGTCAAAGCGCTCTTCCAACTTCCTCACTTCATCCACGTAAGCCTCCATCAGCGGGCTCTGATAATCCTTGTTGACTTGCTTGACGACAAGTTGTGAATCTCCTCTGACAAAAAGCTTCCTAATTCCCAGGTCCACCGCGATCCTGAGACCGACAAGCAGCCCCTCGTACTCTGCGGTGTTGTTTGTCGACCTCTCCCGGGAAAAGTGCATCTGGACTACGTAGTTGAGGCGCTCTCCGGTGGGCGCAACGAGCAACATGCCGGCACCAGCACCTTGTAACGAGAAAGCCCCATCAATGTACATAATCTAGTGACTACTTTCCTCTTTGCTGGGAAGGGTGGTCTCTTGAATTTATTCGTCAGGCTTGGATGTCCATTCTGCTATGAACTCTGCCAAAGCTCTGCTCTTGATCGTCAAAGTACTTTAAAATTTGAGCCCAAAGTTCGACAGCTCCAACACCCACTCCAAAATCCTCCCAGTTGCATCTGGGTTGTGCAAGATTCGTTGCAACGGGAGGCGAGTGACAACGGTGATCTCATGTGCTTGAAAATAGTGGCGTAGCTTTCTCGAGGCCATAAGAAGGCCGAAAAGAAACTTCTGCATGCTAGAATACCTTGACCTAGCCCCCCTGCAAGAGGGATCTGAAAAAGTAGACTGGGTGCTGCACCACCTTCTTCTTCTGCTTCACTTCGCTCATTTGCGCAGACTCTATCTGCTCGGGACAGGACCCTGCCGGGGATTCTGCCTTGCTGGCATCATGCCCTGCCGGCATCATGCCCTGCCGGCATCATGCCCTGCTGGCCCTGGTTCCTCATCTGATGGCCTTGCTGCTGTCGCCGCCTCTTCCTCAGCCTCTCTTTGTCACTAGCGCAACACTGACCACTTGATTTGTTGGTGCCAAATAAAACAGCAACGACTATTGTGGTTTGGGCGCGACTAGTATTAGTGTAGAGGAGAGGTACCTCTTTAAATCTTGAAGCACTGCCTCTGCCTCCAGAGTCCATTTCATTGGACCCACCCTTTTCAAAATTTTGAAAAAGGGGAGGGCGCGCTCAGCAGATATAGAGATAAAACTACTCAGGGCTGCAACGCAGCGGGCAAGCCTATGGTCGTCCTTGACTCGTCGGGGTGCCTCAATCTGCTCAATGGCTTTGATCTTGTCAGAGCATGATTTATTTATTGATTGCCTTCCTTATGAGTGGCGGTCGGGGGACGAGCAATGGTCTTTTCCTACCAATCTATCCCCCTAGGAGCATCCGCATAGTACTTCGTTTCGATAACTAATAGATTTTTGCAATAAGTATGTGAGTTTTTTATGACTAAGTTGAGTCCATGGATTATACACACTCTCACCCTTCCACCATTGCTAGCCTCTCTTGTGTCGTGCAAATTTTCCCCAATACCATACACCCACCATTACCTTCCTCAAAAGATCCACCATACCTACCTATTATGGCATTTCCATAGCCATTCCGAGATATATTGCCATGCAACTTTCCACCGTTCTGTTTATTATGACACGCTTCATCATTGTCATATTGCTTTGCATGATCATGTAGTTGGCATCGTATTTGTGGCAAAGCCACCATTCATAATTTTTCATACATGTCACTAATACGTCTCCAATGTATCTGTAATTTTTTATTGTTCCATGCTATTATATTATCTGTTTTGGATGTTTATGGGCTTTACTCTACAATTTTATATCATTTTTGGGACTAACCTATTAACCGGAGGCCCAGCCCATATTGTTGTTTTCTTTCCTATTTTAGTGTTTTGAAGAAAAGGAATATCAAACCTTTGGGAAAGTTATTTTTGGAACGGAAGCAATACAGGGGACTAGGAGTGCACATAAGGGAAGTTTCGAGGAGGCCACGAGGCAGGGGGGCGCGCCCACCCCCCTGGGCGCGCCCTCCACCCTCGTGGGCCCCTCGTGGCTCCCCTGACCGACTTCTTTCGCCTATACATCTCCATATACCCTAAAAACATCGAAGGACAAGATAGATCGGGAGTTTCACCGCCGCAAGCCTCTGTAGCCACCAAAAACCAATCGGGACCCTGTTCCGGCACCCTGCCGGAGGGGGGTTTGCTAGGTGTTGAGGTTGCGTTGGTTTTCCTTGAAGAGGAAAGGGTGATGCATCACAGTAGCGTAATTATTTCCCTCAGTTTTAGAGAACCAAGGTATCAATCCAGTAGGAGGCTCCTCACAAGTCCCACGAACCTACACAAACAAACAAAGAACTCGCAACCAACGCGATAAAGGGGTTGTCAATCCCTTCACGGCCACATGCAAAAGTGAGATCTGATAGATATAATATGATAAGATAAATTTTTTTTTGTTATTTTATAATATAGATGCAGAAAATAAAGATGCAACTAAAAGTAGATTGAAAGCTTATATGATAAAAGATAGACCCGGGGGCCATAGGTTTCACTAGAGGCTTCTCTCAAGATAGCATAAGTATTACGGTGGGTGAACAAATTACTGTCGAGCAATTTATAGAAAAGCGAATAATTATGAGATTATCTAGGCATGATCATGTATATAGGCATCACGTCCGTGACAAGTAGACCGACTCCTGCCTGCATCTACTACTATTACTTCACACATCGACCGCTATCCAGCATGCATGTAGAGTATTAAGTTCATATAAATAGAGTAACACAATTAAGAAAGATGACATGATGTAGAGGGATAAACTAAAGCAATATGATATAAACCCCATCTTTTTATCCTCGATGGCAACAATACAATACGTGCCTTGCAACCCTTTCTGTCACTGGGTAAGGACACCGTATGATTAAACCCAAAGCTAAGCACTTCTCCCATGAAAAGAAAGATCAATCTAGTAGGACAAACCAAACCGATAATTCAAAGAGACTTGCAAAGATAATTCAATCATACATAAAAGAATTCAGAGAAGATTCAACTATTTCTCATAGATAAACTTGATCATAAACCCACAATTCATCGGATCTCGACAAACACACCGCAAAAAGAGTTTACATCGAATAGATCTCCACAAGAGAGGGGGAGAACATTGTATTGAGATCCAAAAAGAGAGAAGAAGCCATCTAGCTAATAACTATGGACCCGAAGGTTTGTGGTAAACTACTCACAACTCATCGGAAGGGCTAGGGTGTTGATGTAGAAGCCCTCCGTGGTGGATTCCCCCTCCGGCAGAACACCAACGACGGCTCCAAGATGGGATCTCATGGATACAGAAGGTTACGGTGGCGGAAATATTTCTTTGGTGGCTCCCTGGATGTTTTCGGGGTATGTAGGCTTATATAGGAGGAAGAAGTACGTCGGTGGCCGCTCGAGGGGCCCAGGAGACAGGGCGCGCCCAGGAGGGGTGGGTACACCCTCCTATCTCCTGGCCGCCTCGTTTGCTTCTTGACTTGCACTCCAAGTTCTCCGGATCACGTTCGTTCCAAAAATCACGCTCCCGAAGGTTTCATTCCGTTTGGACTCCGTTTGATATTCCTTTTCTTCGAAATACTGAAATATGTTAAAAAAACAACAATACGGGTTGGGCCTCCGGTTAGTAGGTTAGTCCCAAAAATGATATAAATGTATAAAATAAAGCCCATAAACATCCAAAACAGGTAATATAATAGCATGGAACAATCAAAAATTGTAGATACGTTGGAGACGTATCAGGGATCCCTCACCCTCATCCCGGCGCTCTCCATGACGATGAGGGAGTAGTTCACCCTCGGGGCTGAGGGTATGTACCAGTAGCCATGTGTTTGATCTCTCTCTCTCTCTCTCGTGTTCTTGATTTGGCATGATCTTGATGTATCGCGAGCTTTGCTATTATGGTTGGATCTTATGATGTTTCTCCCCCTCTACTCTCTTGTAATGGATTGAGTTTTCCCTTTGAAGTTATCTTATCGGATTGAGTCTTTAAGGATTTGAGAACACATGATGTATGTCTTGCCATGCTTATCTGTGGTGACAATGGGATATTCACGTGATCAACTTGATGTATGTTTTGGTGATCAACTTGCGGGTTCCGTGACCTTGGGAATCTATGCATAGGGGTTAGCACCCATTTTCGTCTTGACTCTCCGGTAGAAACTTTGGGGCACTCTTTGAAGTACTTTGTGTTGGTTGAATAGATGAATCTGAGATTGTGTGATGCATATTGTATAATCATGCCCACGGATACTTGAGGTGACAATGGAGTATCTAGGTGAAATTAGGGTTTTGGTTGATTTGTGTCTTAAGGCGTTATTCTAGTATGAACTCTATGATAGATCGAACAGAAAGAATAGCTTCATGTTATTTTACTACGGACTCTTGAATAGATAGATCAAAAAGGATAACTTTGAGGTGGTTTTGTACCCTACCATAATCTCTTCGTTTGTTCTCCGCTATTAGTGACTTTGGAGTGACTCTTTGTTGCATGTTGAGGGATAGTTATATGATCTAGTTATGTTATTATTGTTGAGAGAACTTGCACTAGTGAAAGTATGAACCTTAGGCCTTGTTTCCTACCATTGCAATACCATTTATGCTCACTTTTATCGCTTTCTACCTTGTTGTTCTTATAATTTCAGATTACAAATACCTTTATCTATCATCCATATTGCACTTGTATCACCATCTCTTTGCCGAACTAGTGCACCTATACAAATTACCATTGTATTGGGTGTGTTGGGGACACAAGAGACTCTTTGTTATTTGGTTGCAGGGTTGTTTGAGAGAGACCGTCTTCATCCCATGCCTCCTACGGATTGATAAACCTTAGGTCATCCACTTGAGGGAAATTTGCTACTGTCCTACAAGCCTCTGCACTTGGAGGCCCAACAACGTCTACAAGAAGAAGGTTGTGTAGTAGACACCAGTCACTCTTGAATCATTGCACATCCTGGTACACCGCCGGAGGCATTCATATAGAGTCATATTTTGTTCTAAGTATCGAGTTGTAATTCTTGAGTTGTAAGTAAATAAAAGTGTGATGATCTCCATTACTAGAGCATTGTCCCAGTGAGGAAAGGATGATGGAGATTATGATTCCCTCACAAGTCGGGATGAGACTCCGGATGAAAAAATAAAATAAAAATAAAAGAGGGAAAAAAGAAGGCCCAACAAAAAAAGAAAAAAACAAAAAGAAAAAAAATGAGAGAAAAAGAGAGAAGGGGCAATGTTGCTATCCTTTTACAACACTTGTGGTTCAAAGTAGCACCATGATCTTCATGATAGAGAGTCTCCTATGTTGTCACATTCATATACTAGTGGGAAGTTTTCATTATAGAACTAGGCTTGTGTATTCCAATGATGGGCTTCCTCAAATTGCCCTAGGTCTTCGTGAGCAAGCAAGTTCGATGCACACCCACTTTGTTTCTTTTTGAGCTTTCATACACTTATAGCTCTAGTGCATCTGTTGCATGACAATCCCTACTCACTCACATTAATATCTATTGATGGGCTTCTCCATAGCCTGTTGATACACATAGTTGATGTGAGACTATCTTCTCCCTTTTTGTCTTCTCCACAACCACCATATTCTCTTCCACCTATAGTGCTATGTCCATGGCTCACGCTCATGTATTGCGTGAAGATTGAAAAGGTTTGAGAACATCAAAAGTATGAAACAATTGCTTGGTTTTTCATCGGGGTTGTGCATGCTTTAAATATTTTGTGTGATGAAGATAGAGCATAGCCAGACTATATGATTTTGTAGGGATAGCTTTCTTTGGCCATGTTACTTGGAGAAGACATGATTGCTTTGTTAGTATGCTTGAAGTATTATTATTTTTATGTCAATATTAAACTTTTGTTTTGAATCTTATGGATCTGAATATTCTTGCCACAATAAACAAGATTACATTGATAAATATGTTAGGTAGCATTCCACATCAAAAATTATGTTTTTTTCATTTACCTACTCGAGGACGAGCATGAATTATGCTTGGGGATGCTGATATGTGTCCAACATATCTATAAGTTTTTATGTATGCATGCCATGTTTACAATACTTTTACATGATTTTGGTATGATTTGATTAGAACTAACCCAGACTAACGTTGTTTCCAGCAGAACTACCGTGATGTTGTTTTTGTGTAGAAATAAAAGTTCCCGAAATGCGCTGAAAATCAACGGAGATTTTTTCTGGAAAATATAAAAAATACTGGAACGAAGAGTTACCGGAGGGTAGGCCCGTGGGCTCCACGAGGCTCACCCCCTAGGGCATGCCCCTGTGCCTCGTGGACTCTCTGTGGGCCCCCTCACTTGTTCTCAATGCCAACTTCTCCTATAAAACCCCAAACCTCTAGAACATAACCTAGATCGGGAGTTCCACCGCCGCAAGCCTCTATAGCCACCAAAAACCAATCTCGACCCCATTCCGGCACCCTGCCTGAGGGGGGAATCATCACCAATGGCCATCTTCATCATCCCGGCGCTCTCCATGACAAGGATGGAGTAGTTCACCCTCGGGGCCGAGGGTATGTACCAATAGCTATGTGTTTGATCTCTCTCTCTCTCTCCCTCTCTCTCGTGTTCTTGATATGGCACGGTCTTGATGTATCATGATCTTTGCTATTATAGTTGGATCTTATGATGTTTCTCCCACTCTACCTTCTTGTAATGGATTGAGTTTTCCCTTTAAAGTTATCTTAACGGATTGAGTCTTTAAGGATTTGAGAACACTTGATGTATATCTTGCGTGGGATACCCGTGGTGACAATGGGGTATTCTGTTGATCCACTTGATGTATGTTTTGATGATCAACTTGCGGGTTCCATGACCTTGGGAATCTGTGCATAGGGGTTGGCACACGTTTTCGTCTTGACTCTCTGGTAGAAACTTTGGGGCACTCTATGAAGTACTTTGTGTTGGTTTGAATAGATGAATCTGAGATTGTGTGATGCATATCGTATAATCATACCCGCCAATACTTGAGGTGACATTAGAGTATCTAGGTGATATTAGGGTTTTGGTTGATTCTTGTCTTAAGGTGTTATTTTAATATGAACTCTAGGGATGTTTGTGACACTTATAGGAATATCCCAATGGATTGATCGGAAAGAATAATTTTGAGGTTCTTTCGTACCCTACAATAATCTCTTCGTTTGTTCTCCTCTATTAGTGACTTTGGAGTGACTCTTTGTTGCACATTGAGGGATTGTTATATGATCTAATTATGTTATCCTTGTTGAGAGAACTTGCACTAGGGAAAGTATGAACCATAGGCCTTGTTTCGAAGCATTGCAATACCGTTTTCGCTCACTTTTACTACTTGCTACCTTGCTGTTTTTATATTATGCTTGTATCACGATCTCTTCGCTGAACTAGTGCACCTATACAATTTACCATTGTATTGTGTGTGTTGCGGACACAAGAGACTCTTTGTTATTTGGTTGCAGGGTTGGTTGAGAGAGACCATCTTCATCCTACGCCTCCCATGGATTGATAAACCTGAGGTCATCCACTTGAGGGAAATTTGCTACTGTCCCACAAAACTCTGCACTTGGAGGCCCAACAACGTCTACAAGAAGAAGGTTGCGTAGTAGACATGAGTAATCAGCAACAAGAAGCTGCTCTATTCAAATCAACACAAAGAACTTCAAAGAGTGCCCCAAAGTTTCTACCCCAGAGTCAAGACGAAAACGTGTGTCAACCCCTATGCATAGATTCCCAAGGTCATGGAACCCGCAAGTTGATCACCAAAACATACATCAAGTGAATCAATAGAATACCCCATTGTCACCACATGTATCCAACGCATGACATACATCAAGTGTTCTCAAATCCTTAAAGACTCAATCCGCTAAGATAAATTCAAAGGGAAAACACAATCCATTACAAGAGAGTAGAGGGGGAGAAGCATAATAAGATCCAACTATAATAGCAAAGCTCGCGGTACATCAAGATCGTGCCATATCAAGAATACGAGAGAGAGAGAGAGAGAGAGATCAAACACATAGCTATTGGTACATACCCCCAGCCCTGAGGGTGAACTACTCCCTCCTCGTCATGGAGAGCGCGGGGATGATGAAGATGGCCACCGGTGATGATTTCCCCCTCCGTTAGGGTCCCGGAACGGACTCCTGAGGTTTTTGGTGGCTATAGAGGCTTGCGGCGGCGGAACTCCGATCTAGGTTATTTTCTCAAGGTTTCTGTATTTATAGGAGAGGTTGGCGTCGAGAACAAGTCAGGGGGGCCCACGGAGAGTCCACGAGGCATAGGGGCGCGTCCAGGGGGGCGGGGGCGCCCTCCACCCTCATGGGCCCCACAGGACTCCCCTCCGGTAACACTTCGTTCCAATATTTTTTATATTTTCCAGAAAAAATCTCCATTGATTTTCAGCGCATTCCGAGAACTTTTATTTCTGCACAAAAACAACACCACGGTAGTTTGGCTGAAAACATCGTCAGTCCGGGTTAGTTCTAACCAAATCATACCAAAAGCATGTAAAAATATACATAAACATGGCATGAATGCATCAAAAATTATAGATACGTTGGAGACGTATGAGCATCCCCAAGCTTAATTCCTGCTCGTCCTCGAGTAGGTAAATGATAAAACAGAATTTTTGATGTGGAATGCTACCTAACATATTTATTAATGAAATCTTCTCTATTGTGACAAGAATATTTAGATCCATAAGATTCAAAACAAAAGTTTAATATTTACATAAAAATAATAATACTTCAAGCATACTAATATAGCAATCATGTCTTCTCAAAATAACATGGCCAAAGAAAGTTATCCCTACAAAATCCTGGCTATGCTCTATCTTCATCACACAAACTATTTAAATCATGCACAACCCCGATTACAAGCCAAGCAATTGTTTCATACTTTTGATGTTCTCAAACTTTTTCAATCTTCACGCAATACATGAGCGTGAGCCATGGATATAGCGCTATAAGTGGAATAGAATGGTGGCTGTGGAGAAGACAAAAAGAAGAAGATAGTCTCACATCAACTATGTGTATCAACAGGCTATG
The DNA here is from genome assembly GCF_018294505.1 of Triticum aestivum. Lineage (NCBI taxonomy): Eukaryota > Viridiplantae > Streptophyta > Magnoliopsida > Poales > Poaceae > Triticum > Triticum aestivum. Next base: position 27,052,607 of record NC_057810.1, read on the forward strand.
GAGAAGCCCATCAATAGATATCAATGTGAGTGAGTAGGGATTGCCATGCAACTGATGCACTAGAGCTATAAGTGTATGAAAGCTCAAAAAGAAACTAAGTGGGTGTGCATCCAACTTGCTTGCTCACGAAGACCTAGGGCAATTTGAGGAAGCCCATCATTGGAATATACAAGCCAAATTCTATAATGAAAAATTCTCACTAGTATATGAAAGTGACAACATAGGATACTCTCTATCATGAATATCATGGTGCTACTTTGAAGAACAAGTTTGGAAAAAGGATAGTAGCATTGCCCCTTCTCTCTTTTTCTCTCATTTTTGTTGTTTCTTTTTTTGGGCCTTCTCCCTTTTTTGGCCTCTTTTTTTTCGTCCGGAGTCTCATCCAGACTTGTGGAGGAATCATAGTCTCCGTCATCCTTTCCTCACTGGGACAATGCTCTAATAATGAAGATCATCACACTTTTATTTACTTAAAACTCAAGAATTACAACTCAATACTTGGAACAAAATATGACTATAGGAACACCTCCGGCGGTGTACCGGGATGTGCAATGAATCAAGAGTGACATGTATGAAAGAATTATGGACGGGGCTTTGCCACAAATACGATGTTAACTACAAGATCATGCAAAGCAATATGACAATGATAAAGCGTGTCATAATAAATGGAACGGTGGAAAGTTGCATGGCAATATATCTCGGAATGGCTATGGAAATGCCATAATAGGTAGGTATGGTGGCTGTTTGAGGAAGGTATTGGTGGGTTTATGGTACCGGCGAAAGTTGCGCGGCACAAGAGAGGCTAGCAATGGTGGAAGGGTGAGAGTGCGTATAATCCATGGACTCAACATTAGTCATAAAGAACTCACATACTTATTGCAAAAATCTACTCCCTCCGTTCGGAATTACTTGTCGCGGAAATAGATGTATCTAGACGTATTTTAGTTCTAGATACATCCATTTCCGAGACAAGTAATTCCGAACGGAGGGAGTATTAGTTATCGAAATGAAGTATTACGCGCATGGTCCTAGGGGGATAGATTGGTAGGAAAAGACCATCGCTAGTCTCCGACTGCCACTTATAAGGAAGACAATCAATAAATAAATCATGCTCCGACCTCATCACATAACGGTTCACCATACATGCATGCTATGGGAATCACAAACTTTAGCACAAGTATCTTTCAGATTCACAATTACTCCACTAGCATGACTCTAATATCACTATCCTCATATCTCAAAATAGTCATACAGAATCAAACTTCTCTTAGTATTCAATGCACTTTATATGAAAGTTTTTATTATATCCCTCTTCGATGCCCATCATATTAGGACTAAATTAATAACCAAAGAAAATTACCATGCTGTTCCTAAGACTCTCAAAATAATATAAGTGAAGCATGAGAGTTCACCAATTTCTTCAAAATAGAACCACCGCCGTGCTTTAAAAAGATATAAGTGAAGCACTAGAGCAAATGACAAACTAGTCCAAAAAGATATAAGTAAAGATCAATGAGTAGTCGAATAATTATGTAACTATGTGAAGACTCTCTAACATTTAAGATTTCAGATCTTGGGATATTATTCAAACAGCAAGCAAAACAAAATAAAACAAAATGACACTCCAAGCAAAACACATATCATGTGGTGAATAAAAATATAGCCTCAAGTAAAGTTACCGATGAATGAAGACGAAAGAGGGGATGCCATCCGGGGCATCCCCAAGTTTAGATGCTTGGTTTTCCTTGAATATTACCATGGGGTGCCTTGGGCATCCCCAAGCTTAGGCTCTTGCCACTCCTTATTCCATAGTCCATAGAATCCTTACCCAAATCTTGAAAACTTCACAACACAAAACTCAACAGAAAACTTGTAAGCTCCGTTAGTATAAGAAAATAAATCACCACTTTTGGTACTGTTGTGAACTCATTCAAATTCATATTGGTGTAATATCGACTGGATTCCAACTTCTCTATGGTTCATACCCTCCGATACTACTCATAGATTCATCAAAATAAGCAAACAACACATAGAAAACAGAATCTGTCAAAAACAGAACAGTCTGTAGTAATCTGTAACTTTCGAATACTTATGTAACTACAAAAATTCTGAAATAAATTTTTGTACATGAGGAATTTGTATATTAATCTTCTTAAAAAATAATCAACTTAAAATCACTCTTCTGTTAAAAATTACAATTATTCTCGTGAGCGCAAAGTTTCTGTTTTTTACAGCAAGATCGCATTAACTTTCACTCAAGTCTTCCCAAAGGTTCTACTTGGAATTTTATTAAAACAAAAGCTATAAAAATGATTACTACAGTAGATTAATCATGTGAACACACAAAAACAGTAGGGATAAATATTGGGTTGTCTCCCAACAAGCGCTTTTCTTTAATGCCTTTTAGCTAGGCATGATGATTTCAATGATGCTCACATAAAAGATAAGAATTGAAACACAAATAGAGCATCATGAAGAATATAACAACTTATGGGAACAATAATAAACTAGCATAGGAAAGCAAAACAAGCATAACTTCAAAATTTTCAACACATACAGAGGAAACTTGATATTATTGCAATTCCTACAAGCTTATACTCCTCCCTCATAAAATTTCAGTCGTATCATGAATGAATTCAACAATATAACCATCACATAAAGCATTATTTTCATGATCCTCAAGCATATAAATTTTGTTACTATCCACATAAGCAAATTTGTTCTCATGAATAGTAGTGGGAGCAAACTCAAAAAAAACTATCATGTGAGGCGTAATCCAATTGAAAATTAAAATCAAGATGACAAGTTTCATGGTTATCATTATTCTTTATAGCATACATGTCATCACAATAATCATCATAGGTAGGAACCTTATTCTCATAATCAATTGGAACCTCTTCTGAAATAGTGGAATCATTACTAAATAAAGTCATGACCTCTCCAAATCCACTTCCATAATTTTCACAATAAGATTCAACACCCTCCAAAATAGAGGGTCACTACTTCCTCAAGTTGACACTCTTCCAAACCCGCTTTCATCAATATAATCATCATAAATAGGAGACATGCTTTCATCATAATAAATTTGCTCATCAAAACTTGGGTGACTAAAAATAGGGATAATTATATTTATGCCCCTAGTTGTGTCCCACTCGTCTGTTTTACCCCTAATTCCCAAAAGTCACCGGTTCTATCCAAGTCACTTTGCTCCTCTTATGGTTTTTCCCTTTGACCGTTTGACCGTCAGTTTGAAAACTTGATAACTAATTCATACTAAATCATAAAAATGCAAATAAGATACCAAAATGTTCAAAAAAACATCACCCATATGTGTCATTTGCATTCATGAAAAAAGTGTTGGAAAGTGCACATCCAAGTTTTAGCTCTTTTGGTACCACCATGAATAGTGAACTCTAAAAAAATTCAAAAAAAATTCAAAAAATATGGTGGCAAAGAACAACAAATGTTCTAAGTGCTTGCCAAGTTTCATTAGGGAACGATATTCGTGGAAGTCGTGGCAAAAAAATAATCTATTTTGGAGTGTTGATTATTTTTTTTGCCGTGGCACCCACGAATGTTATTCCCTGATGAAACTTGGTAGGCACATAAAACTTTTGTCATTCTTTGCCACCAGTTTTTTTGAATTTTTTGGAACTTTTTTAGATCTTACTATTCATGGTGGTAGCATAAGAGCTAAAACTCGGATGGGCACTTTCCAACACTTTTTTCATGAACGCAAATGACACTGACATATAGGTGATGGTTTTCTGAACATTTTGGTATCTTATTTGCATTTTTCTGATTTAGTATGAATTAGTTATGAAGGTTTCAAACTGACGGTCAAACGGTCAAAGGGCAAAAGCACAAGAGGAGCAAAGTGACTTGGACAGAACTAGTGACTTTTGGGAATTAGTGGTAAAATAGGCGAGTGGGACACAACTAGGGGCATAAATCTAATTATCCCCTAAACATACCATCTTCATAAAACATAGCATCCCCAAGTTTGTGGCTTTGCATATCATTAGCATCATGGATATTCAAGGAATTCATACTAACAACATTGCAATCATGCTCATCATTCAAAGATTTAGTGCCAAACATGTTAATGCATTCTTCTTCTAACAGTTTGGCACAATTATCGGAATCCTTATTTTCACGAAAGACATAAAAAGATGAAGCATATGAGGCACCCTCAATTCCATATTTTTTTGTAGTTTTCTTTTATAGACTAAATTAGTGATAAAACAAGAAACTAAAAAATTTGATTGCAAGATCTAAATATATACCTTCAAGCACTATCCTCCCCGGCAACAGCGCCAGAAAAGAGTTTGATGTCTACTATGCAACCTTTTTATTGTAGAGATTGTTGGGCCTCCAAGTGCAGAGGTTTGTAGGATAGCAGCAAATTTCCCTCGCGTGGATGGCCTAAGGTTTATCAATCCATGGGAGGCACATGATGAAGATGGTCTTTCTCAAGCAATCCTGCAAACAAATAACAAAGAGTCTCGTGTGTCCCCGACACACCCAATACAATGGTAAATTGTATAGGTGTACTAGTTCCGTGAAGAGATGGTGATACAAGAGCAATATGGATGGTAGATATAGGTTTTGTAATCTGAAAATATAAAAACAGCAAGGTAGCAAGCGATAAAAGTGAGCGTAAACGGTATTGCAATGCTTCGAAACAAGGCCTATCGTTCATACTTTCACTAGTGCAAGTTCTCTCAACAATAATAACATAATTGGATCATATAACAATCCCTCAACATGCAACAAAGAGTCACTCCAAAGTCACGAATAGCCGAGAACAAACGAAGAGATTATTGTAAGGTGCGAAACCACCTCAAGATTATTCTTTCCGATCAATCTTTTGGGCTATTCCTATAAGTGTCAAAAATAGTCCTAGAGTTCGTAGTAAAATAACACCTTAAGACATAAATCAACCAAAACCCTGATGTCACCTAGATACTCCAATGTCACCTCAAGTATCCGTGGGTATGATTATACGATATACATCACACAATCTCAGATTCATCTATTCAAACCCACAAAAAGAACATCAAAGAGTGCCCAAAGTTTCTACCGGAGAGTCAAGATGAAAACATGTGCCAACCCCTATGCATAGATTCCCAAGGTCACGGAACCCGCAAGTTGATCACCAAAACATACATCAAGTGAATCAATAGAATACCCCATTGTCACCACATGTATCCCACGCAAGACATACATAGAGTGTTCTCTAATCCTTAAAGACTCAATCTGATAATATAACTTCAAAGGGAAAACTCAATCCATTACAAGAGAGTAGAGGGGGAGAAACATCATAAGATCCAACTATAATAACAAAGCTCGTGGTACATCAAGATCGTGCCATATCAAGAATACAAGAGAGAGAGATAGAGAGAGAGAGAGATCAAACACATAGCTACTGGTACATACCCTCAGTCCCGAGGGTGAACTATTCCCTCCTCGTCATGGAGAGCACCGGGATGATGAAGATGGCCACCGGTGATGATTTCCCCTCCGCCAGGGTGCCGGAACATGCTCTCGAGAGGTTTCTGGTGGCTACAGAGGATTGCGGCGGCGGAATTGCCGATCCAGGTTATTTTCGAGAGGTTTCTGTATTTATATGAGAGGTTGGCGTCGAGAACAAGTCAGGGGGGGCCACGGAGAGTCCACGAGGCAAAGGGGCGCATCCCAGGGGGGTGGGGGTGCCCTCCATCCTCGTGGGCCCCATGGGACTCCCCTTTGGTAACTCTTTGTTCCAGTATTTTTATATTTTCCAGAAAAAATCTCCGTTGATTTTCAGCGCATTTCGAGAACTTTTATTTCTGCACAAAAACAACACCATGGTAGTTCTGCTGAAAACAATGTCAGTCCGGGTTAGTTCTAACCAAATCATACAAAAACATGTAAAAATATTTATAAACATGGCATGAATACATAAAAAATTATTGGTACATTGGAGACGTATCAATTACCCTGATATTGACTTGCCTTACGATTTAGTTTTTAGTGAGAAAACTCATGATATTATTCCCTTGTCTGCACCTGCTTTGATTGAGCATGTTGCTAGGAACAGATACATTATTATACTAGAGGGCATTGTCGCTTACCGGAACAACCTGGCTGCAGCACAGGAAGAGCCTCAGCAGTGGGACCCTATGGTGCCTGCTCCTCATCACTTTAACACTGGACCTGATGGCTTCTACGACTGGTGATTACCAAGTTAGGCCAAAAGCCTAAGCTTAGGGGAGTACGTATTCCCACTGACATTACATTCATATTCACGCTTTTCATTCCAGTTGTCGGTGTCCACACTTTTTCATTTTATCATCCATGTTTAATTTATTTTCTCTTTTTTTTCTTTTGTGTGAAAAACTTTGAGAATATCCAAGAATATGTTTATTGCTTCTTTTTGTTTTTTCTTCCTAGTTTAAATTGTTGTAGTACTAAAAAGAAACACCAAAAAGATTTCCTTGTTCTTCTATTACTTGTTGGGAGTTTTCCCGTGTAAATAGTTTTTCTCGTTTTTGCTTCCCTTTTCATTTGCTTGTTTATGAAAAAACCAAAAACTCCAAAAATATTTCAGTGTGTTTCTCTGAATTTCTCTTCTTTTTGTTGAGTCATACCAAGGAGAAGACCACGATGAAAATGATGAGTGGCTCTCATTTGCATTATTTTTGATCTAACAAGGATCCCATATTACCTTGTCTTCTCCTTTTTGAATAAATGTTTTGCAGATTCCAGCTTAGTTCACGACACTCTTGCACTGTTATTATTTTTCAAATCGTTCGGTCGTGCAAGTGAAAGGCAATAATGACGATATTAGATGAACTGGCCGTGGCAGAGAAACGGGTATGAACTCGACTTGTTCTGTTTTCGTAAATATGTTTAACCTAGTATCCATGATTCAACCTATTATGATCAAACTTGTTTGCAATGACAATTAGAGATTATAGTTTCTCATGCCATGCATAAGTAGCTAGGAGTGGATAATGATTTACCTTGGATATCAACATTGCGTTAAAATGATTGTGATGTAGTATGATGATATGGTATCCTCCTCTGAATGTTTGAGTGGCTTGACTTGGCACCAGTGGCGGAGCCAGGATTTTCAACATGGGTATGCGGAGTAAAAAAATTGTAACTCTAGATCACCCTTTTGGAAAGCGAGAAATGATGGTGTTTTTCTTTACTTGCGTGAAGAATTTAGGCTCAAAGAAAATAACCAAACAATCATTTATATATTGTTCCTCCGGAGTGGAAAATCTTCAAAATTTGAATGTTTATAATTCAGAAATTAGATGCATAAAATTCACCTTGATTTCCTTGCACTTCTTCACAAGTTTTACAGCAAGCCAATGCAAACCACGCTCAAAATTGCATAGTTGCTACAATAGATTAATCAAAACAAAATTAGGAATGAAGATAACCCTCTATATATTCTCGAGTAACAATTCGAATAAATCAAAATTAAGCACTCGCAAAATTAGACGGTGGACGAATTGCGCACGCGGCCGTTGCGGACTTGTCTGGAGTAGATGGCAGATGTGTCGTGCGCGGGTGCGCGCCATGACGCTGCCGAATGCGTACTGCCGTATTGCGAAGCAACAGCGAAGGGCGTGCGCCGGCAAAGGAGATTGATAGGCAAGATGGCGCGATCCGCGATGGCCGACAGATGAGATGATGCGGCGGCGGCGGTTGCTTTCGATGGCCGATGCCGGCATGTTTTTTTTGCCGATACCGGCATGTGATGTGCCCCAGTTTCACGACGCGGTGGTTCTAATCGAGCCTGAAGGATAAGGCCCGGTAGCACTGTACTATAGCAACGTAGCAGCCCAACATAGGCCCAATTGGCGCGGAATCGTTATTTTCTTCGTTTCTCCTGCCATGCACGTACAAGTAGATTGCCATACGTTTTATAAAGGCATATAGAAGCTTATATATTGAAAAAATTCTGCAAAAAACATTGGGTATGCATTGCATACCCTTGTATTAGCCTAGCTCCGCCCCTGCTTGGCATATATTCATGCATGTAGTTGAATCAAAACCAACATAGCCTCTATAATATTTATGTTCATGGTGTTCATGTCCTACTCATGCTAGTATCCAATGTTACTTATGCATAATGCATGTTCATGACCGTTGTTGCTCTCTAGCTGGCCGCTTCTCAACCTATTTGTTAGCCTTCGCCTGTACTAAGTGGGAACTCTGCTTATACATTCAAAAACCTGAAACCCATGTTATTTCAGATGAGTCCACCATACCTACCGATATGTGGTATATTACCCTGCCGTTTTAAGTAAATATGTGCCATCTCTAAAAACTTCAAATAAATATCCTTTTTATGTGCCTGGATCGTTCATGGAACGGCAAGAGGTAGTCGGTATCTTCGATGCTAAGCGGATTATTCTCAGGTCGAGTGTTTATTCACTCGCCATCACACGAGAAAGGGCGGTAATAGGGATGCCTAGTGCCAAACTGCAAAAAGAAAAGAGCTTACAAATAATCGAAAAAACTCCCAGTGGAGTCATAACCATTACATTTGCTAATGCATTGTGTGTAGTTAATGTTGGGTGCATCATGACTGGATCTTTTCTACCATGAATTACAATGTTTAGTCGCTGCTTGAACTTTGGGGGTTCTCTGCATTTATGTTTTGCGGTCACATAAAGGGCTAGCGAGATACCACTATTGTCATATTGTATCATGGTTGTTTGACAAAATGTTGCTGTTTGGCATATCTTATTATTGCTCTCTAGTTGATTATGTCATTGATATGAGTTAATATAACTAGTCGACAACCCATGCTCTGCCCGGGTCTAGCACTTTCAGTATTACATTTGTCAAAGTTGTTGCGAATTAGAAATGTTGGACAGTAATACAAATAGGTTGTTACTGATTATTATTATATTGGTGGACAACAAGATTACAAATTCAAAAGATGTTGCTTTGTATCATGTCCATGACGTATATGTTTCTAAAAGGTATAAGATTCACTTCCCTATTGTAGCATATATCTTCCTTTCTGTCACCTACCGGAAAAACTTATATCTTCCTATTTGCCAGCGAAGCACAGTAGAATTTGATCCTAAAACACTTTGTAGATTAGATTTTATATGTACCCGACATTTACAATAAATTCCTCCCTTGGGAACAATGGGTTAGCAGAGAATTATCTATTATCTCATGCCTTAAGATCCATAGAATATTCAGATTAAATGTTGTTTTGTTAACCAATAAATTATTACAAAATAATTTTTATTACTAATATGGCTGGGAAAAGTGTAATAGATAATTTGGACTTAAATTTTCCGCACCAAAATATGCGTAAGAAATTTGTTTCATGATTGTTTGTAAAGTTTTAATACTTAGCATCTATATTATGCAAAATATGAAATATCCCATATATAACCACGTGTTTATATCAGATTTTTGTGTCGAATGATCCATCCAGATTTATTTTTGTTACTGTAGTAATTAGGTGTTATTTTGAAGCTATTTTAATAGCTAAATATTTATTTTACTTATGAGGCACTCGGCAATGTTGAGGAGGAGCTCGTTGAGCCTGTCAGTACACGTTGTAAATTCATGAAATGAGCCGCTCCACCCAAAATGATTTATCCTGGTAGGGCAAATGCACTCTTCCGCATCCTGACCAACTAATTAGTGAAGCAGATCAGCCTTCCTTGTAGAACAATGGCATGCTCCTTTGTTTAGATCGTTTATTAGGACCAGAAAGTAAAGTAGTACAAATTTTGACTGTATTTAAATTTGACAACATACTTGTGGAGATGTGAGATATATCTGAACATGATCAGGAGAGCCTAGCAACTCGGATTAAAACGATGGAGAGGAACATAAAATCACCGCTACCTACCATAGGCAGGAGAAGGAGGATTGAAAGGGAGGAGGAGGTAGCGACCATGTCTAGGAGTCCACCTAGATTTTAATCGGTGGAATATTTTATTCATGGACACTGCTTTTGCAGGCATTCAGCAACATCGTGAAGTCCCCCCCGCCCCCTTTAAATTGGATTGGACTCTTTATGGTTGGAGGCTTGCCTTTTTTTGAGGAACGAATCAGATGGATGTTTTTTCTTTTGTTTCACTAATGACGTTGAACGTGTCACATGCCTTTTTTTATGGGACATCGAGACCATCTATGTTATGTATGTTTTCCTTATATCCCAGACGTAGGTTCTACAATCCTACGGTGTAATTAATGTTAATGATGTGGATTAATAAGAGGACTTGAAAGGTGCCTCCAATTACTAAATATAAGATTTCTAAGAGTTATTGTCGACATGGTTAGTTATAATCTTTGCTGAAAAACCTAGGAGCTGTTTAAGCTTATTTATGAAACAAGAGCAAAAGAGTTCGTAAAAGTTTTTCTTTTTCACTTTAAGTTTATCAATTGAATTGCTTGAGGACAAGCAAAGGTTTAAGCTTGGGGTAGTTTTTACGTCTCCAACGTATCTACTTTTCCTAACGCTTTCAACCCCGGACTAACGCTGTTTTCAGCAGAACTACCATGGTGTTGTTTTTGTGCAGAAATAAAAGTTATCGGAATGGAACGAAACTTTGCGAGGATTTTTTATATCAATAAAGAGAATTTCTGGAGCCAAGAGATACCTAAGGGGGCCACCTGGGTGGGCACAACCCACCAGGGCACGCCTGCCCCCCCCCCCAGGCACATCGAGGTGGTTGCTGCCCACCTGGTGGTCCCGCTGACCCTAAAACCGATGCTATAAAATCATAGTATTCCAGAAAAAATTAGGGAGAAAGAATTATCGTGTTTTAGGAGACGGAGCCGCCGCCGTCTCTTGTTCTTCATCAGGAGTCCAGATCAGGAGTCCGTATGGGGCTCCAGAGAGGGGGATCTTCGATCTTCGTCATCACCAACACATCTCCATCGCCAATTCCATGATGCTCCCCACCGGGAGTGAATAATTCCTTCGTAGGCTCGCTGGTCGGTGAGAAGTTGGATGAGATTCATCATGTAATCGAGTTAGTTTTGTTAGGCCTGATCCCTAGTATCCACTATGTTCTGAGATTGATGTTGCTATGATTTTGCCATGCTTAATGCTTGTCACTTTGAGCCCAGGTGCCATGATTTCAGACCGTTTATGCTATCACCATTATATCCATGTTCTAGGCCCAACCTTGCAAGTTATAGTCACCTACCACGTGTTATGATCCGGCAACCCCGGAGTGACAACAGTCGAGACCACTCCCGGTGATGACCGTAGTTTGAGGAGTTCATGTATTCACCGTGTGTTAAAGCTTTGTTCCGGTTCTCTATTAAAAGGAGGCCTTAATATCCCTTAGTTTCCAATAGGACCCCGCTGCAACGGGAGGGCAGGACATAAGATGTCATACAAGTTCTTTCTGTAAGCACGTATGATTATTTATGGAATACATGCCTACACTATATTTATGAACTGGAGCTAGTGTCGTATCGCCCTAGGTTATAACTGTCTCATGATGAATATCATCCAACAAGTCACCGATCCAATGCCTACGAATTTATCTTATATTGTTCTTGCCAAGTTATTACAGTTGCCACTATTATCGTTACTGCTACAATATCACTGCTATCATCGTTACCGTTACTGTTGCTACTGCTGCTATTATCAAAACTAACATATTACTTTGCTTCTAATCACTTTGCCATAGATAATTATTGTCCAGGTGTAGTTGAATTGACAACTCAGCTGGTAATACCTTCAAATATTTTTTGGCTCCCCTTGTGTCGAATCTATAAATTTGGGTTGAATACTCTACCTTCGAAATTTTTTGTGATCCCCTATACTTGTGGGTTATCAGCCTACCTCACCTTCGCCATGGCGTCCTCTCTCCTTCACATCATACTTCCCCATATACCGCCAAGGAGGAGTCCCTCATCACTATCCCGCTCACCGCCATACCCCCCCCCCACACGTGTTCGTGCTGATCCACCACCGTCATCAACGGAAAGGAGGCGTTCATCACTCGTGACACCCCTCAAGCCAAGAATATAGATTTGATGTCTCATGAGATATTGCCGCATTGCAACATACAATTTAATGTTATGCATTACCACATAAAAGATGGACTGATGTCCATTGTTGCCAACTAATACGCTACCGTGTCCATTATTAACTCTTGAAGCAACAAATTAATGCATCTATCCTAACCGAAAAATTGTATTACTTGACAAAAAGTATGATCCGCTTGTTCACACAAGTTACTGCAAAGCCATTCCTTTTTGAATTGTTTTGTCGGAGTAAATGACCACGGGTAGCCTAGCTGGCTCCCTTTGGCCCTCATAAAAAACAATGGGCCGACGGAGCCTTGAGGTGCCCAAGACACGGGGCCACCTTCTTCCGGCCGGCTATCGCTTAGGCCGACTAGCGGAAGGCAGCCCGGATGTAAAGAATCTTCGGGGGACGCCACAATAGGGCCGACTCCAAGAAAGCCGGCCCATGAAGGACCGGCTCCAAGAAAGCCGGCCCATGAAGGGCCGACTCCAAGAAAGCCGTCCCATGAAGGACCGGCTCCAAGAAAGCGGGCCCATGACAGACGGCCATGGGCCCTACCCTAAAGTCACCCTCCCATAACAGTGACAAGACGGGGCGTGGCTACAGTGGAACCTGCCACCCCCGAATCTCGGAGCAAGCATGGCTACAGTACGCCGTACAGGGCGGACATCTCCTGTCCGGCGAGGCACTGTTGCCATGCAAATCATGATGCCGTCCACGACGGGCCGCTGGTACGGACCAGAGGCGGCGGGCCCCTTCGATCAGAGAGACATCCGAAGGCGGCCTGGCCTGCCCTAGCCGGCCTAAGGCCAGGCCGGCTTCCTGCAGCCGGCTTGCTCCCCTCCCCGGGGCACGCGCACCATCCACCAGACAAGATGAGGTAAGGCTACAGTGAGCGCCCGCAAGGCGGCGGCACTGTAGCCATGCTTACCTCGACAAAGCCCTCATCATCAGAGGTGAGGCGACAGTAACCAGCCCCCGACAAGACCCCCCAAGCAGTGGGGCCGGTAGCCAGCGGGACCCACCAGTCGGCGGGCCCCAGAAGTCGGTGGACGTAGAGGCTGACAACCTGGGCCCACGCCAAGGCCGGATTACCATTGTGCCCCCGGGGGGTAGGCCTATATAAACCCCCCGGTACACCCATGCAAAGGGTTGGACTATGATAGCTTTGGCCACCACGTAGAGGGAAGAGAGGAGCTAGCCGTGCCCTTCTTCTTTCTCTCACCGAACAGCTCAAGGAGCAGCTTGTAGTAACTTACTCATCTAGTGATCGTGCAGAGACCCCGCAGAGCAGCAGTATGGGTGTTATCTCCACGGAGAGCCCCGAAGCTGGGTAACATTCACCGGCGTGCATGTCTTCGCCTCATCCCGTTTCAAGGCACCGGCGATGTCTTACTGGCTTCCAAAATGATAAGCCATCCGTTGGCATATGTCATACCTACCACCCGACATTTGGCGCCCACCATGGGGCCAGGTGCACCATCGTCCGGAGACCTGCTCTGGACGGGAACCCTCTTCCTCCCCAGCGAGCGTGGCCAGCCCGACACGCCTGATGGCGCTTGCCCCGACGCGCTGCAAAGCATCGACGACGCCTGCACAGCGAGCTTCCTCGCCGATCTTCTTGGCGAGTCTCACATCTCCGACAAACCCACATCCGACGCCGGCACAGGCTGCCCTGAGAGCCGCCTCGTCAGCCTCCTCGACCAACTCCACGTCTCCGGCGAGCCAACCGCGGACTTGGAGTCGGTCGGCTCCACCGACCCGATGCTGGTCGATTTCGACACGGCGTCGCTCGATGTCTTCCCCTCCTACGTGATCGTCTTCGACGACACTCTCCCTCAAGCCGATAGTGGTGGCAGCACCGTCACCGAAGTGCTTGTCATCAGCCACGGCGCCGTCTCCGACGAGAACGCCCGCGACGCCCTACATGCCGCTTTGCACGACCTGTCCGCCCCCATCTCGGCGGATGCTGATGCTGAGGCGCTCGAGGCACGCCGCCTTGCCCTCCTTGCGGAGGGCCAGAAGATAGCCACCATCAGACGCCTCATGGAAGCCCACCAGCGCGAAGTTGACCGCGCCGCCTTCGGCACGCCGCATCCAGAAGGGCCAAGCCGAGTCGGCATCGTCAAGAAACGCGGTGCGGCCATCGCCAACATGCTGGGAGTGGACCGCCCAGTCTACGCCACGCCCCTCGAGAATCTGCGCGCCGCCCAGTGGATCCTTGATGAGCAAAACGGACTGGGGGCCGACGAGCTCCCTTACATGACCAGACGCATCCAGCAGCTGATCGACGCGGCCGCAACACAGCATGAAGCCGATGTCCGAGCTTGGAAGCCCCCCTCGCCGAGAGCACGGCGCGACGTCGCGTACGACGACTGCGGGTGGCGCCCGTACAAGACAGGAGAAGGAGCCGGCTGCTAGCCGCAGCCAGACTCGCGTTACCATCAAGCGTGACGCAGAAGCCCGGCCCCGAGGAGTGGAGCAATGAGGCGAGCTGCCTCCTCCCTCGCCTCGCGGGGAAAGATATCCTACCCCACCTCCTGTCGAGCATCCGACTCTCAGCGGCCGGCTTGGTCGCCGCGAAGGAGTCGGCGAGAATGACGCCCACCATCGGATCGACCGCCTAGCGCGATCCCTGGCCTTGGAAGAAGAAGATGATGTCGGCCCGCCTTGTTTCGGCCCCGCATCCGTGAAGAGCCCTTTCCCAAAGGGTTCTCGCTCCCAAGAGACACGCCCAAGTACAATGGCTCCATGAAGCCAGAAGACTGGTTGATCGACTACTCCATCGCTGTTCGCATAGCGAACGACAATCGACGCGTTGCCGTGAAATATGTCCCCCTGATGCTCCAAGGCACGGCGCGCACCTGGCTCAACAGCCTTAAGCCTTACAGCATCAACAACTGGCTGGACTTCATCGAAGCCTTCATACGCAACTTCACCAGCACCTACAAGCGGGCTCCCAAGCCCCGACAGCTCTCCTTGAGCGTACAAGGGCCCAGTGAATCAACCCGCGACTACCTCACACGTTGGGCCGAGCTCCGCAACTCCTGTGAAGGGGTGCACGAGGTCCAAGCCATAGAGTATTTCACCGCTGGGTGCCGCGAGGGCACTCTCCTCAAGCACCGACTCCTCTGTGACGAGCCGACAACCCTTGATGAGCTACTGATCATCGCGGACAAGTATGCCACGGCTGACTCCTCAACAAAGACCAAGCTCCGGGTAGACGCCTCTGGAAAAGTGCTGACGCCGGCTCCCAAGACGCCGGCTGGAGAATCAAGCCGGCGCCCGTATCAAAACGACCACAAGCGCAAGGCCCCTATGCCACCTTCCACCAGTAGGCAGGTGACCACGATCGAAGAAGAGCAGCCTGAGGGACGACCGGCTCCGAAGAAGCAGAAGGGCAGTAGGCCAGCTTGGCAGCCGACTTTCTCCTACGAGCAAACCCTCCACGCCCCCTGCAAGTTCCACAGCGGCACGAAGCCGTCCAACCATACAACACGGAAGTGTCATTGGCTCACCCGAATCTCCAAGGGCGAGGGGTTGTTTCCGCCTCCGCCTGCAGGCTAGCCGCCTCTTGCCCCGCAGCAGCCGGCCGCTCAGCCTGCAGTCAGAGCCATCCAAGACGAGTTCCCCGATGTGCAAGCCGCCTAAGTCGTGTTCACCAGCCAGACAGAAGATCGGCGCAGCCAGCGCCGACAGCAGCAAGAAGTCAACACGGTCGCCTCCAGTAACCCTGAGTTCATGCATTGGTCAGAGAAGCCCATCAGCTGGAGCCGGGACGACCACCCAGAGGTGATGCCGTCTCCTGGCTCCTATGCCCTGGTTCTGGATGCCACCCTGGCGACAAAGAGGCGTGCCGCCCGATTCTCCCACGTGCTGATAGACGGCGGGAGCAGTATCAACATACTGTACCGAGATACAATGGAGAAGCTCAACATCAAGCCGAAGCACCTCATGCCAAGCCGGACTGTGTTCCACGGCATCGTACCCGGCCTGTCCTGTGTTGGGGAACGTAGCAGAAATTCAAAATTTTCCTACGTTTCACCAAGATCTATCTATGGAGAAAACACCAACGAGGGGAAGGATAGTGCATCTACATACCCTTGTAGATCGCTAAGCGGAAGCGTTCAAGAGAACGGGGTTGAAGGAGTCGTACTCGTCGTGATCCAAATCACCGGAGAACCTAGTGCCGA
Source organism: Triticum aestivum (assembly GCF_018294505.1). NCBI lineage: Eukaryota > Viridiplantae > Streptophyta > Magnoliopsida > Poales > Poaceae > Triticum > Triticum aestivum. The sequence goes on from NC_057810.1 coordinate 27,068,825, forward strand.
ACAGACGGCACCTCCACGTTCAACACACGTACAGCCCCGTGACGTCTCCCATGCCTTGATCCATCAAGGAGAGAGGGAGAGGTTGAGGAAGACTCCGTCCAGCAGCAGCACAATGGCGTGGTGGTGGTGGAGGAGCGTGGCAATCCTGCAGGGCTTCGCCAAGCACCACGGGAGAGGAGGACTACTTGGGAGAGGGGAAGGGCTGCACCAGAACTTGGGTGCGGCTGCCCTCCCACGCCCCACATATATATAGGGGCAAGGGAGAGGGGGCCCGACCCCCTCAGATCCAATCTGAGGAGGGGGCGGTGGCCAGCGGGGTTGCCTTGCCCCCCAAGGCAAGGGGGTGCCCCCCTTTAGGGTTCCCCCAAGCCCTAGGCGCCTTGGGCCTTGGTGGGGGGGCGCACCAGCCCACCTGGGGCTGGTAACCTCCCAAACTTGGCCCATGAATCCCCCTGGGGCCGGTGGCCCCACTTGGCGGACCCCCGGGACCCTCCTGGTGGTCCCGGTACGTTAGCGATAAAACCCGAAACTTTTCCGATGACCAAAACATGATTTCCCATATATAAATCTTTACCTCCGGACCATTCCGGAACTCCTCGTGACGTCCAAGATCTCATCCAGGACTCCGAACAACATTCGGTAACCACATACAAACTTCCTTTATAACCCTAGCGTCATTAAGTGTGTAGATCCTACGGATTCGGGAACCATGCAGACATGACCGAGACGTTCTCCGGTCAATAACCAACAGCGGGATCTGGATGCCCATGTTGGCTCCACATGTTCCACGATAATCTCATCGGATGAACCACATTGTCAAGGACTCAATCAATCCCGTATACAATTCCCTTTTTCTAGCGGTATTGGACTTGCCCGAGATTCGATCATCGGTTTTACGATACCTTGTTCAATCTCGTTACCGGCAAGTCTCATTACTCGTTCCATAACACATCATCCCATGATCAACCCCTTGGTCACATTGTGCACATTATGATGATGTCCTACCGAGTGGGCCCAGAGATACCTCTCCGTTTACACGGAGTGACAAATCCCAGTCTTGATTCGTGCCAACCCAACAGACACTTTCGGAGATACCTGTAGTGCACCTTTATAGCCACCCAGTTACGTTGTGACGTTTAGTACAACCAAAGCATTCCTACGGTATCCGGGAGTTGCACAATCTCATGGTCTAAGGAAATGATACTTGACATTAGAAAAGCTTTAGCATACGAACTAAGATCTTTGTGCTAGGCTTAGGATTGGGTCTTGTCCATCACATCATTCTCCTAATGATGTGATCCCGTTATCAACGACATCCAATGTCCATGGTCAGGAACCGTAACCATCTATTGATCAACGAGCTAGTCAACTGGAGGCTTACTAGGGACATGGTGTTGTCTATGTACCCACACATGTATCTGAGTTTACTATCAATACAATTATAGCATGGATAATAAACGATTATCATGAACAAGGAAATATAATAACAATAACTAATTTATTATTGCCTCTAGGGCATATTTCCAACAGTCTCCCACTTGCACTAGAGTCAATAATCTAGTTCACATCGCCATGTGATTAACACTGATAGGTCACATCGCCATGTGACCAACATCCAAAGAGTTTACTAGTGTCTAAACTAGTTCACATCACCATGTGATTAAGTCTCAATGAGTTCTGGGGTTTGATCATGTTTTGCTTGTGAGAGAGGTTTTAGTCAACGGGTCTGCAACATTCAGATCCGTATGTACTTCGCAATTCTCTATGTCAAATTGTAAATGCTGGTTCCACGCTCCACTTGAAGCTATTCCAAATGGTTGTTCCACTATACGTATCCGGTTTGCTACTCAGAGTCATTCGGATAGGTGTTAAAGCTTGCATCAACGTAAACCTTTACGCCGAACTCTTTATCACCTCCATAATCGAGAAACATTTCCTTATTCCTCTAAGGATAATTTTGATCGCTGTCCAATGATTGTTCCTGGATCATTCTTGTACCCCTTGACTGACTCATGGCAAGGCACACTTCCGGTGCGGTACACAACATAGCATACTATAGAGCCTATGTCTGAAGCATAGGGGACGACCTTCGTCCTTTCTCTCTCTTCTGCCGTGGTCGAGCTTTAACTCTTAACTTCATACCTTACAACTTAGGCAAGAACTCCTTCTTTGACTGATCCATCTTGAACACCTTCAAGATCATGTCAAGGTATGTGCTCATTTGAAAGTACCATGTAGCGTTTTTGATCTATCCTCATAGGTCTTGATGCTCAATGTTCAAGCAGCTTAATTCAGGTTTTCTATTGAAAAACACTTTTCAAATAACCCTATATGCTTTCCAGAAATTCTACATTATTTCTGATCAAATATATGTCCTTCACATATACTTATCAGAAATTCTATAGTGCTCCCACTCACTTCTTTGGAAATACAAGTTTCTCATAAACTTTGTATAAACCCAAAATCTTTGCTCATCTCATCAAAGCGTACATTCCAACTCCGAGATGCTTACTCCAGTCCATGGAAGGATCGCTGGAGCCAGAATACCTTTTAGCATCCTTAGGATCGACAAAACCTTTCTGATTGTATCACATACAACCTTTCCTTACGAAGACTGGTAAGGAAACTCGTTTTGACATCCATCTGCCTGATTTCATAAATGCAGCTAATGCTAACATGATTCCGACAGACTTAAGCATCGCTACGGATGAGAAAATCTCATCGTAGTCAACTCCTTGAACTTGTGAAAAACTCTTCGCCACAAGTCGAGCTTCATAGACGGTGACATTACCGTCCACGTCCATCTTCTTCTTAAAGATCCATTTATCTCAATGGCTTGCCGATCATCGGGCAAGTCCACCAAAGTCCATGCTTTGTTCTGATACATGGATCCTATCTCGGATTTCATGGCTTCTAACCATTTGTCGGAATATGGGCCCACCATTTCTTCTCCATAGCTCATAGGTTCATTGTTGTCTAGCAACATGACCTTCAAGACAGGATTACTGTACCACTCTGAAGTAGTACGCATCCTTGTCACCCTACGAGGTACGGTAGTGACTTGATCCGAAGTTTCATGATCACTATCATGAGCTTCTACTTCAATTGGTGTAGATGCCACAGGAACAACTTCCTGTGCCCTGCTACACACTAATTGTAGTGACGGTTCAATAACCATATCAAGTCTCCACCATCCTCCCACTCAATTTTCGAGACAAACTTTTCCTCGAGAAAGGACCCGATTCAAGAAACAATCCCTATTACTTTCGAATCTGAATTAGGAGGTATACCCAACTGTTCTTGGGTGTCCTATGAAGATGCATTTTATCCGCTTTGGGTTCGAGCCTATCAACCTGAAACTTTTTCACATAAGCGTCGCAGCCCCAAACTTTTAAGAAATGACAACTTAGGTTTCTCCAAACCATAGTTCAAACGGTGTCGTCTCAATGGAATTACGTGGTGCCCTATTAAAGTGAGTGCGGTTGTCTCTAATGCCTAACCCATGAACGACAGTGGTAATTCGATAAGAGACATCATGGTACGCACCATATCCAATAGGGTGCAACTATGATGTTCGGACACACCATCACACTAAGGTGTTCCAGGCGGTGTTAGTTGTGAAACAATTTCCACAATGTCTTAATTGCGTGCCAAAGCTCGTAACTCAGATACTCATCTCTATGATCATGTCATAGAAATTTTATCCTCTTGTCACGATGATCTTTAACTTCACTCTGAAATTACTTGAACCATTCAATAATTCAGACTTGTGTTTCATCAAGTAAATGTACTCAACATCTACTCGAATCATCTGTGAAGTCAGAACATAACGATATTCACTGCATGCCTCAGCACTCATTGGACTGCACACATCAAAATGTGTTACTTCCAACAAGTTGCTTTCTTGTTCCATTTTACTGAAAACAAGGCTTTCAGTCATCTTGCCCATGTGGTATGATTTGCATATCTCAAGTGATTCAAAATCAAGTGAGTCCAAACGATCCATCTTCATGGAACTTCTTCATGCGTATACACCAATAGACATGGTTTGCATGTCTCAAACTTTTAAAAAATGGGTGAGTCCAAAGATCCATCAACATGGAGCTTCTTCATGCGTTTTACACCAATATGACTTACATGGCAGTGCCACAAGTAAGTGGTACTATCATTACTATATTATATCTTTTGGCATGAAAATGTGTATCACTACGATCGAGATTCAATAAACCATTCCTTTTAGGTGCAATACCATTGAAGGTATTATTCAAATAAATAGAGTAACCATTATTCTCCTTAAATGAATAACCGTATTGCTGCAGACATAATCCAATCATGTCTATGCTCAATGCAAACACCAAATAACAATTATTTAGGTTCAACACCAATCTCGATGGTAGAGGGAGCGTGCGATGCTTGATCACATCAACCTTGGAAACACTTCCAACACATATCGTTAGCTCACCTTTAGCTACTCTCCATTTATTCCATAGCTTTTATTTCGAGTTACTAACACTTAGCAACCGAACCGGTATCTAATACCCTGGTGCTACTAGGAGTACTAGTAAAGTACACATTAACATAATGTATATTCAATATACTTCTATTGACCTTGCCAGCCTTCTTATCTACCAAGTATCTAGGGTAATTCTGCTCCAGTGGCTGTTTCCCTTATTACAGAAGCACTTAGTCTCGGGTTTGGGTTCTACCTTGGGTTTCTTCACTGGAGCAGCAACTGATTTGCCATTTCATGAAGTGCCCCTTCTTGCCCTTGCCCTTCTTGAAACTAGTTGTTTGACTAACCATCAACAATTGATGCTCCTTCTTGATTTCTACTTTCGCGGTGTCAAACATCGTGAATATCTCAAGGATCATCATATCTATCCCTGATTTGTTACAGTTCATCACGAAGCTCTAGCAGCCTGGTGGCAATGACTTTGGAGAAACATCACTATCTCATCTGGAAGATCAACTCCCACTCGATTCAAGTGATTGTTGCACTCAGACAATCTGAGCACAAGCTCAACGATTGAGCTTTTCTCCCTTAGTTTGCAGGCTAAGAAAATCGTCGGAGGTCTTATACCTCTTGACGTGGGTACGAGCCTGAAATCCCAATTTCAGCCCTCGAAACATCTCATATGTTCCGCGACGTTTCAGAAAACGTCTTTGGTGCCTCAACTCTAAACCATTTAACTGAACTATCACGTAGTTATCAAAACGTGTATGTCTGATGTTCGCAACATCCACAGACGACGTTTGGGGTTCAGCACACTGAGCGGTGCATTAAGGACATAAGCTTTCTACTATCCGCATAATCGATACTGTCAACTTTCAACTATATTTTCTCTAGGAACATATCTAAAGAGTGGAACTAAAGCGCGAGCTTACGACATAATTTGCAAAGATCTTTTGACTATGTTTAGGATAATTAAGTTCATCTCATGAACTCCCACTCAGATAGACATCCCTCTAGTCATCTAAGTGATTACATGATCAGAGTCAACTAGGCCGTGTCCGATCATCAAGTGAGACGGACTAGTCATCATCGGTGAACATCTTCATGTTGATCATATCTACTATACGACTCATGCTCGACTTTTCGGTCTCTTGTGTTCCGAGGCCATGTCTGTACATGCTAGGCTCGTCAAGTTAACCTAAGTGTTTCGCGTGTGTAAATCTGGCTTACACCTGTTGTATGTGAATGTAAGAATCTATCACACCCGATCATCATGTGGTGCTTCGAAACGATGAACTTTCGCAACAGTGCACAGTTAGGGGGAACACTTTCTTGAAATTTTAATGAGGGATCATCTTATTTACTACTGTCGTTCTAAGCAAATAAGATGCATAAACATGATAAATATCACATGCAATCAAATAGTGACATGATATGGCCAATATCATTTTGCTCCTTTTGATCTCCATCTTCGGGGCTCCATGATCATCATCGTCACCGGCATGACACCATGATCTCCATCATCGTGTCTTCATGAAGTTGTCTCGCCAACTATTACTTCTACTACTATGGCTACCGGTTAGCAATAAAGTAAAGTAATTACATGGTGTTGTTTAATGACACGCAGGTCATACAATAAATTAAGACAACTCCAATGGCTCCTGCCGGTTGTCCAAGTCGTGATTCCTATTACAAGAACATGATCAATCTCATACATCACATATCATTCATCACATTCTTCTTGGCCATATCACATCACATAGCATACCCAGCAAAAACAAGTTAGACGTCCTCTAATTGTTGTTTGCATGTTTTACGTGGCTGCTATGGATTTCTAGCAAGAACGTTTCTTACCTACGCAAAACCACAACGTGATATGCCAATTGCTATTTACCCTTCATAAGGACCCTTTTCATCGAATCCGTTCCGACTAAAGTGGGAGAGACTGGCACCCGCTAGCCACCTTATGCACCAAGTGCATGTCAGTCGGTGGAACCTGTCTCACGTAAGTGTACGTGTAAGGTCGGTCCGGGCCGCTTCATCCCACAATACAGTCGAAAGAAGATTGGACTAGTAACGGTAAGCATATTGAAAAAAATCGATGCCCACAACTACTTTGTGTTCTACTCGTGCAAAGAATCTACGCAATAGACCTAGCTCATGATGCCACTGTTGGGGAACGTAGCAGAAATTCAAAATTTTCCTACGTGTCACCAAGATCTATCTATGGAGAAACCAGCAACGAGGGGAAGGAGAGTGCATCTACATACCCTTGTAGATCGCTAAGCGGAAGCGTTCAAGAGGGGGAGTCGTACTCGTTGTGATCCAAATCACCGGAGATCCTTGTGCCGAACAGACGGCACCTCCGCGTTCAACACATGTACAGCCCGGTGACGTCTCCTATGCCTTGATCCAGCAAGGACAGAGGGAGAGGTTGAGGAAGACTCCGTCCAGCAGCAGCACAACGGCGTGGTGGTGGTGGAGGAGCGTGGCAATCCTGCAGGGCTTCGCCAAGCACCACGGGTGAGGAGGAGTACTTGGGAGAGGGGAAGGGCTGCGCCAGAACTTGGGTGCGGCTGCCCTCCCACCCCCCACATATATATAGGGGCAAGGGAGAGAGGGGGCCGGCCCCCTCAGATACAATCTGAGGAGGGGGCGGCGGCCAGGGGGGTTGCCTTGCCCCCGAAGGCAAGGGGACGCCCCCCTTTAGGGTTCCCCCCAAGCCCTAGGCGCCTTGGGCCTTGGTGGGGGGGGGGCGCACCAGCCCACCTGGGGCTGGTCCCCTCCCACACTTGGCCCATGCAGCCCCCTGGGGCCGGTGGCCCCACTTGGTGGACCCCCGGGACTCTCCCGGTGGTCCCGATACGTTATCGATAAAACCTGAAACTTTTCCGGTGACCAAAACATGACTTCCCATATATAAATCTTTACCTCCGGACCATTCCGGAACTCCTAGTGACGTCCGAGATCTCATACGGGACTCCGAAAAACAATCGGTAACCACATACAAACTTCCTTTATAACCGTAGCGTCATCGAACCTTAAGTGTGTAGACCCTACGGGTTCGGCAACCATGCAGACATGACCGAGACGTTCTCCGGTCAATAACCAACAACGGGATCTGGATACCCATGTTGGCTCCCACATGTTCCATGATGATCTCATCGGATGAACCACGATGTCAAGGACTCAATCAATGCCGTATACAATTCCCTTTGTCTAGCGGTATTGTACTTGCCCGAGATTCGATCGTCGGTATGTCGATACCTTATTCAATCTCATTACCAGCAAGTCTCATTACTCGTTCCGTAACACATCATCCTGTGATCAACCCCTTGGTCACATTGTGCACATTATGATGATGTCCTACCGAGTGGGCCCAGAGATACCTCTCCGTTTACTCGGAGTGACAAATCCCAGTCTCGATTCATGCCAACCCAACAGAAACTTTCGGAGATACTTGTAGTGCACCTTTATAGCCACCCAGTTACATTGTGACGTTTAGTACACCCAAAGCATTCCTACGGTATCCGGGAGTTGCACAATCTCATGGTCTAAGGAAATGATACTTGACATTAGAAAAGCTTTAGCATACGAACTACATACTTTGTGCTAGGCTTAGGATTGGGTCTTGTCCATCACATCATTCTCCTAATGATGTGATCCCGTTATCAACGACATCCAATGTCCATGGTCAGGAAACCGTAACCATCTATTGATCAACGATCTAGTCAACTAGAGGCTTACTAGGGACATGGTGTTGTCTATGTACCCACACATGTATCTGAGTTTCCTATCAATACAATTATAGCATGGATAATAAACGATTATCATGAACAAGGAAATATAATAACAATAACTAATTTATTATTGCCTCTAGGGCATATTTCCAACATCCTGCTCACCAATCGGCAAGATCAAGATGGATGTCCTCTTAGGGGACAAGGATCATTTCCGCCGATTAGCAATATGGTTCGAGGTAGTGGATTTGGAGAGCCCGTACCATGCATTGCTTGGCCGACCAGCGTTGGGCAAGTTTATGGTTGTGCCCCACTACGCCTACCTCAAGATGAAGATGCCGAGTTCCAAGGGCATTATGACCATAGCCGGAGACTATACGAAGTCCTCTGAGTGTGCAACAGCCAGCAGTCGGCTGACCGAGTCCCTCGTGATCGCCGAAGAGAAGAAGATGCTGGATTGAATTGTGACCTTGGCTGGCAAGCAGCCGGCCTTGTCCCCTGACCCCAAAGAATGTGAAACTCAAGGTTCTTTCTAGCCGGCCAAGGAGACAAAGAAGATACCTCTGGACCCAAAGCACCCGGAGAGGCACGCTATCATAGGCACAGGCCTTGACAGCAAATAGGAAGGCGAGCTCGTCGATTTCCTCCATGAGAATCAGGACATCTTTGCATGGTCCCCCAAAGACATGCCGAGGGTCCCGACGGATTTCGCCGAGCACAAGCTACATGTCCGAACTGATGCAAAGCCGGTCAGGCAGCCCTTACGCCGCCTGTCGGAAGAGAAGAGAAGAGTAGTCGGAGAAGAAATAGCCTGGCTTCTGGCAGCCGGCTTCATTATGGAAGTGTTCTTTCCAGAATAGCTTGCCAACCCGGTCCTCGTGTTGAAAAAGAACAAGCAGTGGCGCATGTGCATCGACTACACCAGCCTCAACAAAGCCTTCCCTAAAGATCCATTTGTCCTCCCAAGGATCGACAAAGTGATAGACTCCACAGCCGGATGCGAGCTGTAGAGTTTCTTGGATGCTTATTCAGGCTACCACTAGATAAAGTTGAACCCGGTGGATCGCTTGAAGACCGCCTTCATCACCCCATTCGGAGCTTTCTGCTACCTGACTATGATATTCGGTTTGAGAAATGCCAGTGCCACCTTTCAGCGTTGCATGCAGAAATGCCTCCTCAAGCAACTCGGCAGAAATGCCCACGTCTATGTAGACGATGTCATGGTGAAGACGGAGAAGCTTGGCACCCTGCTGGAAGACCTCAAGGAGACCTTTGAGAATCTGCGCCGGTTTCTGATCAAGCTCAACCCGGAGAAATGCGTGTTCGGGGTACCAGCCGGCGAGCTTCTGGGATTTCTGGTCTCCGAACGCGGCATCGAGTGCAACCCAGTGAAGATCAAGGCTATAGAGAGAATGAAGGTCCCTACCAAGCCGCGAGATGTCCAAAACTTCACCGGATGCTTGGCGTCTTTGAACCGCTTCATGAGCCGGCTCGGAGAGAAGGCTCTCCCCCTCTATTGACTAATGAAGAAGTCCACTCACTTTGAGTGGAATGACCAGGCGGACCAAGTTTTCCACGAGCTGAAGAAGATGTTGTCCACACCACCTATCTTGGCGGCCCAACTGAGAAGGAGCCCATGCTCCTCTACATCGCCGCTACCAGCCGGGTGGTCAACACGGTCATCGTAGTCCAGCGTCCCGAAGAAGGCCGGGCTCAGCTAGTCCATAGGCCGGTATATTATTTGAGCGAAGTACTGTCCGCCTCAAAACAGAACTACCCGCACTATCAGAAAATGTGTTATGGTGTGTACTTCGCCTCCAAGAAACTCAAGCCCTACTTTCAAGAACATCCCATCACGGTCGTATACACTGCCCCGCTTGCCGAGATCATAGGCAGCCGGGATGCATCCGGCCGAGTGGCGAAATGGGCCATCGCGCTGGCTCCCTACACAGTCTACTATCAGCCCCGCACCGCCATCAAGTCCCAAGCATTGGCCGACTTCCTCATCGACTTGGCCGAGTCCCAGTACCTGCCACCGGCCCCCGACTCTACTCGTTGGCGGATGCACTTTGACGGATCCAAGATGCACACCGGCTTGGGAGCCGGCATTGTCCTCACCTATCCCAAGGGCGACAAGCTTAGATACACACTGCAAATCCACTTTGCCGCCTCCAACAATGTGGCCGAGTACGAGGCGCTCATACATGGGCTCCGGCTAGCCAAGGAACTCGGCATCCGTCGGATCCTGTGTTATGGCGACTCGGACTTAGTGGTTCAGCAATCATCCGGCGACTGGGATGCCAAGGACGCGAACATGGCAAGCTACCGTTTCCTCGTCCAGCAGCTCAGCGGATATTTCGAGGGGTGCGAGTTCCTTCACGTGCCACGGGCCGACAATGAGCAAGCAGATGCCCTGGCACGAATAAGCTCCACCCAGCAAGCAATACCAACCGGCGTCGCCCTCCAATGCCTCCTCAAGCCATCTGTCAAGCCGTCTCCGGAATCCAGTTCCATCTTCGTGCCGCCTGACCCCGACGCAGTCAGATCCGACTTCGGGGATCAGGCAGGCGGCCCGGGGACTTCGGCAGCCGGCTCGGGGACTGCCATAGTCAAACCCAGCCCGGGGACTGCAGCAACACAGTAGGCGGAGGCCGACTCCAACTCCTCACAACCCAGCCCGCCCACCCTGGTTGCAGTAGCCGTTTTGGCAGTCGAAGAAATCACAGCTCCATCATGGGCCCAGCCCATCCTCCGTTTCCTGGTAAATGGAGAGCTACCGACTGACGAGATCTCGGCAAGACAAGTCCAACGCCGAGCCGGAGCTTACACAATAATGAACCAAGAGCTAGTCAGGCGCAGTGCTACGGGAGTCTTCCAGCGCTGCGTCGAGCCAGCGAAAGGCATGACAATCCTCGAAGGCATCCACCAAGGTGAATGCGGCCACCATGCCGCCTCCAGGGCGCTCGTCGCCAAAGCATTCCGCCATGGATTCTTTTGGATGGCTGCTTTGGAGGATGCCAAGGAACTAGTCAAACACTGCAAAGGGTGCCAAGTCTTCGGTTCCAAGCAACAGCTGCCGGCTTGGGCACTTAAGACCATCCCCATCACTTGGCCCTTTGCCGTCTTGGGGCTGTAGATGGTCGGCCCATTCAAGACGGTGCGCGGCGGCATGACACATCTGCTTGTCGCCATGGACAAATTTACCAAGTGGATTGAAGCAAAGCCGTTCAAGAAACTGAATGGGCCGACTGCCGTAACATTCATTGCGGATATTACAACTCGGTATGGTGTGCCACACAGCATCATCACCGACAACGGCAAATTTTTTACCAAGGGAGCACTGGCACATTTCTGCGCGACACAGGGCATACGACTAGACTTAGCGTCCATTGCCCACCCGCAGTCAAACGGCCAAGTCGAGCGATCAAACGGCCTCATCCTCTCCGGCATCAAGCCCCGACTGGTCGTCCTGCTGGAGCGTTCGTCCGGCTGCTAGCTCGACGAGCTACCGACCGTCCTCTGGAGTCTGCGCACTACCCCAAACAAGTCAATCGGCTTCACCCCTTTCTTCCTTGTATATGGTGCCGAGGCTATCATCCCAACTGACATTGAATTCGACTCACCTTGGGTCACCATGTACACGGAGGCGGAGGCTAAAGAAGCAAGAGAAGACGGCGTCGACTTGCTAGAAGAAAGCCGGCTGTTAGCCCTCAGCCGGTCCGCCATCTACCAGCAAGGTCTGCGTCGTTACCGCAGCCAGATGGTGAAGCCAGGATCCTTCCAAGAGGGAGACCTTGTGCTCCGGCTGATACAGCGAACAGCCGGCTAGCACAAGCTCTCAACACCTTGGGAAGGCCCCTTCATCATCAGCCGGGCTCTAGGAAACGACTCCTATTACTTAATCGACGCACAGAAGCCGAAGGCACGCAAGAGAGACGACTCCGGCAAGGAGTCGGAGTGCCCATGGAACGCTAATCTTCTTCGAAGATTTTACAGTTGAAATGTAGTATGTATCACGCTACCTTTTGTATTAAGTATCAGACAATGGCCCCCCCCGAGGAGTTCTCGGGGACTACCCTATTTTATCTATGTATGCTGGGTATCATACCCATGGTTACCCCACCACATTTATTTTCTCCGTCCGGCACCGGGTCCGACTAGTCGGCCCGGGGACTTGCCGCCTTGAGTTATGTCCAAGTTCTACCTATAGTCAGACAAGTAATGTGCCAACACCGAAGCCCTCTCTTGCGAAAGGCACAGCTCGAAGAATCGACTACCGACTAGCGAGAGTTGAAGGCGAAAAGGATGCCCACATGAAAAACGGCTAAGGACTAACGAACTTACATAACACAAGCCGGCTTCCCCCTCGCCAACCGGCTGTTGAAGTAGCCGGCTGGCCGGCTTCCTTTCCTACTTTGCTACAATCTAAGAAAGCTTGAGTACTTGCCTTCCCAGACGGCTGAACTCCTTACCCAGCCACAGACTGCAGAGCAGCTGTCCGGCTGGGAAGGCGGCACCCAAAGGAAGGCGGCAAAGGAAAAACGGAGAGATAAAAAGCAAGTAGGAATGGAAGCCAAGCTCATGCATAATAATATTTACACAAAGGCCGTTGAGAGGCCGGCATTCAACAAAGTTTGAATACACCCCCAGTGGGTGGAATTGCGCAAAGATAACAAATCTATTCAAAGAGTGTCGAGCAGGAAAATAAAAACAGTGAATGAAGCCAAGGGAGCGCCCGGAGCGTCAGGAAGATTGGTTGAGACGACGGTGTCGGCTGGAGGAGTGGCCGGCTGGCGAGTCTCGGCCTGGTCATCATCGGCAGCAGGCGGGGCATTCGTGCGCCCCTCGTTGCTAGAGGCATGGTCAGGCTGAGGCTGGCTGGCTGCTCCAACATCTGGCATAGCGTCTTCGCCGTTTTCCTCCTCCTCCTCTTCGCCCTCGTCGCTGGAGTCAATCTCCTCCGCCGAGTCTTCACCATCGGCCAGGTTCAGCCCGAACCATTTCTCCGGCTACGCGACACCATCCTCGTTCACCTCAGGAGCAAAAGCGCTGGTGTCGGTGAAGTCAGCGATTGCCGATGCGCACTGGATGATAGCCGGCCGCACCGCCTCCAGCTCCTCGTCAGCGTCCTGCCGCCAGGTGCGCAGTTGGTCCAAGTTCAGCCAGGGTACCAAGCCCGGACAAACTCTAGCGCCCGGTAGGCACCGGATCAAGATGCTGAAGCATTCCAGGCCTCAAGGCGGCCGATGGCTACCTCCAGCCAGTCGGCGGTACGGCTGCGGGTGCGAGGAATTACTTCGCCAGGCCAGAGGGTGGCTAGCACCTGTGCTCCGGCACGCTGAAGCCGGCGGAGCATGCGGTAGGCCGGCTGAAGGCGGGCCTGGATCGCCATAAGCTGCTCCTTAAGCAACCGGTTGGCACCCGGGGCGATCTCGACCCCAGCCTGCCGCCGGGCCTCATGATGAGCTTCGATGGCTTGGTTGCAGCGACAGAATAACCAGGAAAGTACTCTTCACAAAGAAGAAAGAAACAGAGCAAGTCAGGAGACAAACTGGCCTACAAGGAACATGCAAAAGTGAAGAAAAAGGCGGCCTACCGTATTCGGCTTGCCTTCGCTCAGAGCTTGCCTTGCCTCAGCCCAGCTCGCCGCCTCGGTCTCGTATTCGGCTTTGAGGGCGGCCTCACTGTCCTGCGCCGCCTTCAGGGCCGCCCTATGGCTTTCCTCCTGGTCGGCCATTCTCTTGGCCAGGCGGTCACGCTCCAGTGCCAGAGTACTAAGCTCGCCCTCCTTGGTGCGAAGGGCGCTCTGGGCCACACCCAGCTGTTGCCTTAAGTCGATGTTGGCTCCAGCCAATATGGAAAGAAGAAGTTAAGAAAGAAGTCGGCAAGAAAGATCCGACCCGACTGCTCAGTAGTCGGCCTGAATCTCGGGGACTACACCCAGTGGGTGCGCTGACGCGCCCCCACATGAGATAATGAGACAAAGACACTCACGCTGGCTCTCCGTCAGATCGGCGGTCCTTTGATTTGCCTCCCAGACCTGGGAGTTGAAGGTAGCAGCGTGGAGGTTGTGATAATCCTGTGAAGGCAAAAGAAAATCAGTAAGGCAAAGTCTACGAAGAAGTTCCAAGTAGCCTGCTCAGCAGCCGGCTCAGAACTCGGGGACTACACCCAGTGGGTGCGCTGACGCGCCACCACGGAACAAATCATGAGCAAGAAAACTCACCCGAACGACCGCCCGGGTCACAAGAAACTCTCGGGTACATTACTGCAGCGCGGTGGCTTGAGCCTGAAGCCGGCTGCGAACATCTTGCGCCGCCAGGTTCAGTGCGGCTGTCCCACCGCCCGACGTCCACCCCGGCGAGCTAGCTGTGGCCGACTCCAGATCATGCGACAATGAGCTGGAGCCGGCCGCCCTCTGCGGATCCGGCTCTGAAGTCGTCCTCCCCGCACGCCGGCGAGTCGGTGACAGGACTACAAGATCCGCCGTTGCAGTCGGCTCTCCTCCTGCCGCCTGCTCAGGCGGCACCTTGGGCTGGACGCCTTGGCCAGTCCCGGCCGATGGAGGCGGCACCACTTCTCCCTCCGGGACGACTACGTCGCCCCCCTCCCTCTCCATCTCCGGCGGGTCGCGGCCGATTTCCTCCGTCGGGGGCACAAGGACGCCGGGGAGCGCGGAGCGGAGGGGGATGACAAGTTGCGGAGGCTGGCCACGCAGGGCCTCCGCCCTCTCTACGGCCTCAGCTTCCGCCCGGGCCCTGGCTGCTGCGTCGGAGTGTGCCTCGGCCGACTCCCTCGTCATCTCCTGGGCCGACTTGGCGGCGACTGCCCTTCGCTCCTCCGCCTCTAGCTCCTCCCGCGCCTCCCGCGTGTTCCGCTCTGTCGCCGCCTGAAGCTCGGCGCGGGGGTCTATGCGACGGGAGCCCGCAGATCCTCCCGCTCCGCCGACTATGGATGCGGCGGTAGTCCGCTCAAGAGAGAGCGGGCCCCTGGTTGGCAAAACGGAGAAAGGACTTAGAAGAACATTGACTAAATAAAGAAAGAAAAAGTGCGTAAGGGCCAAGACTTAGCCGAGACCGCCTGTGGCTGCTTCACCACTTTGCGGAAGCGGGTCGCCTTAGCGGCCGCCTCATCCCGCTTGGTCGCCGCCGCAGATCCCATGGGCTTCTTTGGCCGGCCTTCGATGAGAGTCGGCGCCGCTTGGCATTTCTGTGCGCCGCCTCGCGCGGTCGGCCCGCCGGATGGGCCGGTGCATTGGGGGTCGGTTGTCGGCTGGCAGCGCGGAATGGGATCGGCCTCGTCATCATCGGGCCAGTCGTCAAAGCCGGCGGTGAAGCCGGAGCCGCCTGTCTCGCCGCCGCCCCCCGCGGCAGCATCGTCCAGGGCGGCCGCCCCCAAGTCGGCGTCCTCGGAGTCGTCCGCCTCGCGGTCAGGGTCGAACTCGCGCTCCGGCCCTGTAGTCCCGGCCGAAGGATGAAGGAGAGGATTCTGATTGAAGACAAACCGACTAGTCAAGAGTCGGCCAGAAAAGAAATTTGGGCAACAAGGAAAGAAAGAAAATTTACCAAGGGTGGTGGATTGGCGTGAGAGTATGGCGCCTTGCGATACTGCCAGTCCTCGGTGAGCTTGCAGTTGGCGATGTAGTTCACCATGTACGACACCTCGTCGTGTGGCATCTCCCTGGTGCTGAGCCGGCTTGGGTCGAAGCGGCCTCTCATCTGACAGATCAGATGAGGGCAGCCCGGAAGTGGAAGAACCCGACGCTTGACGAAGGCGGCGATCAAGTCGGGCCCGGTCAGGCGCTCCGACTGGACCAACACCCGAAGCCGGGCAATGGGACCAGCTACAGCCGGCGTTAGCGACCTGGACCGGTAGGACCATGAAGCCGGCCTCGCAGCCGGCGGGCCGGCCATGTAAGCCGGCAAATTGACATAATCACCATTCGTGGCAACGTTCTTCACGTAAAAGTATGAGCGTTGCCAAAGCTTCACCGACTGGATCAGCACGATAGGAGGGAAGGGGTTGTCAGCGGTGGACCTCCTTATGGCGATGAAGGCGCCGCACGGAGCCGGCACGCCCGCGACAACCGTGCCGAGCTTGGATTGGAAGAGCTCCCCCAGAGCTCGATGGTGGGGAGGACGCCGAGGAAACCCGCGCACAACGAGACGAAGGCCGACAGCAGCACCACCGTGTTGGGGGTGAGGTGGTGTGACTGAAGCTGGTAGAAATCGAGGAATGCGCGGAAGAAGCCGCTCGCGGGGAGGCCGACGCCGTGCAGGCAGTGCGAGTAGAAGATCACTCGCTCGCCTTCCTCCGGCACCGGCGAGACCTCCCTCGCTAGTGAGAGACGGACTCGCACAATATGTTCGCCCGACAGCCGCCGCGTCTTGCGGAGGAAAACGATGTGGTCGTCGCGGACGGTGGAGCCATCCCAAGAGCTTGACGTCGGAGACATCGCGGCAAGCGTGGCGGCGGAGGGCGCTCGGTGCGGAGGTGCAGGCCTGAGGCACGCTGGGAAGAAGAAAAGAATGGCGAAGCGGGAGCACAACAAAGGGCTACCGCGGCGAAGAACAAAAGGGAGGGGCCAGGGCGAGGGCGAGCGTGCGAACAACTGCTGCTCCCCCTTCCCGCCCCTACTTATAGCCTCGCGTGACGAAGCCGAGGAGGCGAGGCGTGGGGGGGGGGGGCGGCGTGGGATTAACTGCGCCCACTCCCCCACGGCCCGCGATTATCGCGCCTTGATGGCGAGTGGGAACCGCCGCCGAAAGGCGTGCGGTTGGTTTCGGGCCACAAAAGATCCACGCATGGTCTGAGGCACGGAAGTGGTGGGCCCTGGCCTGCAGTAGTGTCCCGTCATGTGCGTGGGCTGGCAGGCACTCCCAGCCGAAGGGAGCCACACTGCGCGCGGGCGGCGGGCGGTCAGCTATTTTCCCGCCTTTGGAATTTGGGAAGGCTTCGCCGAGAAGGCACGCGCAAGGGAGGCCGGCTTCTAGCTGCCGGCTCTTCGGGGTAGGAAGCTGGCCGAGCTTCTCGTTTCCCCCTTCAGCCGCGAAGCCCAACCAGCTTTGGGGACTACTATCGGAGTAAATGACCACGGGTATCCTAGTCGGCTCCCTTTGGCCCTCAGAAAAAACAATGGGCCGATGGAGCCTTGAGGCGCCCAAGACACGGGTCCGCCTTCTTCCGGTCGGCTATCGCTTAGGCCGACTAGCGGAAGGCGGCCCGGACGTAAACAATCTTCGGGGGATGCCACAACAGGGCTGACTCCAAGAAAGTCGGCCCGTGAAGGACCGGCTCCAAAAAAGCCGGCCCATGAAGGTCAGACTCCAAGAAAGCCGGCCCATGAAGGACCGGCTCCAAGAAAGCCGGCCCATGACAGATGGCCATGGGCCGTACCCTATAGTCAACCTCCCATAACAGTGACGAGACGGGGCGTGGCTACAGTGGACCCCTGCCACCCTCGAATCTCGGAGCAAGCATGGCTACAGTATGCCATACAGGGCGGACATCTCCTGTCCGGCGAGGCACTGTTGCCATGCGAATCATGACGCCGTCCACAACGGGCCGCTGGTATGGCCCAGAGGCGGCGGGCCCCTTCGGTCAGAGAGACATCCGAAGGCGGCCTGGCCTCCCCTAGCCGGCCTAAGGCCAGGCCGGCTTCCTGCAGCCGGCTTGCTCCCCTCCCCGAGGCGCGTGCACCATCCAGCAGACAAGACGAGGTAAGGCTACAGTGAGCGCCCGCAAGGCGGCGGCACTGTAGCCATGCTTACCTCGACAAAGCCCTCGTCATAAGAGGTGAGGCGACAGTAACTAGCCCCCGACAAGACCCCCCAAGCGGTGGGGCTGGTAGCCGGCGGGACCCACCAGTCGGCGGGCCCCAGAAGCCGGCGGACGTAGACGCTGACAGCCTGGGCCCACGCCCAGGCCAGATTACCATTGTGCCCCCAGGGGGTAGTCCTATATAAACCCCCCGGTACGCCCATGCAAAGGGTTGGACTCTGATAGTTTTATCAACCACGTGGAGGGAAGAGAGGAGCTAGCCGTGCCCTTCTTCTTCCTCTCACCGAACAGCTCAAGGAGCAGCTTGTAGTAACTTACTCATCTAGTGATCATGCGGAGAGCCCCGAAGCTGGGTAAGATTCGCCGGCGTGCATGTCTTCGCCTCATCCTGTTTCCAGGCACCGGCGATGTCTTACTGGCTCCCACAATGATAAGCCATCCGTTGGCATATGTCGTACCTACCACCCGACAAGTTTGGATTGCTTACCACATTTGTCACGCGGTTGATGCAAAGCTATCTCTAATGAATGCAATTTTTCCCATACTCCCTAAAGTAGAGAATTTTTTCCGCTCACTGAACAGACCAATCACAACACCCATCCACATCCACATATGTCACGTAATATAAGTGGGAGGCCCATATGTGTCCACATAATTATTAATGGGACAACTGAACATCCCACATAATCTCACGTCAATGAGCTAAGTGTCAGGACCCCGATTCTATGCCACACCGATCTAGCATGTAACACCTAATATCACTTTGCGGCCTCACGCACGGTATTCCCACGGGTGTCGCCTTACCATGCCCGGGACCGTTTGCGCCTTTTGGCACACGTATATGATGGTGTCGCTAGCATCCATATGACAATGAACCCGGGCTGACATGACTAGTCGTGAACCCGAAGTGGCACTAACTTACAGGGACAGGCATACATGACCCAACATCGAACGTGTCGGTCATCAGCGAGTGAATCCGGGCTGTAGCAACTGGGCTAGCAGGACACCGGTAAACCGGGCTATAGCAGGCTAACAGGACTCCGGTAGACACCGCGTGACATTTCCCCGAAGGGACAAACACAGGATTGAAGAAGGACACATGCCGGCCAGCCTAAGTGTTCCGGAGCAGTAGAAAGCTACCAGGGCTCAGTGGAAGCACTAGGAGACATTTCCCGATAAGAGAGGCTACTAAGGATAAACAACTAGATAGTCAGATCCCAGACATAGCAATACACATTACACGTACGCATAACATGCAAGTATGTGCTGTACAACATGGCATCACAGCATAACTCAACAACTCATATAGATAAAGGCTCAGAAGAGCCATCATAGCATTTATTACAAACAGGGGTCGCATGACCCAACATTCAGAGCAAACAAGCAACAAGCGGAAGCATTACATGTCTGAGTATAGACATCTACAAATGAAAAAGGCTAAAGAGCCTGACTATCTACAACATCCGATCAAGATCGTAGCTGAGGTACAAGCTACTCGTCGAAGTCCACGTAAACTAGTAAGACCGAAGTCTCCACTACAAAAACATAAATAAAGCAACATGAGTACAAAGGTACTCAGCAAGGCTTACATCAGATCCTATCATACATGCATTTGTATCAAGAGGGTAATGTGGGGTTTAGTTGCAGCAAGCCAGCTTTGACTCTGTGGCTATCCTGTTCTACGACTACGAGAAACTTCTTGAGGTGATATGGCGCACACGAGTCCACTAATCACCACACAATACACTACTATGGATTCATCCCCATCTCCCTACGAGAAGGCCATCCATAGCACTCACACTTGTCTTGAGCATTTTAGAGTATCCACTTCAAGTTGTCTATGTACCATGTAAGCATCCAAGAAGTCCATAACCACGGACCCGGCTATTCGAATAGATCATGTTAACCCTGCAGGGGTGTACTTCTTCACACATGCTCTCTCCACTTACCGCCATGTACACGTCATGTATCTTGGCAACCTTCAAGCGGAAGCCTGGCGAGGGTGTCGGCCACGACCTGGCTAACCGCACAAGACTCTAGTCTAGGTTTATCGCCTATTCGGGTTCCATCCGCAAGGAGATCCGGTCGGGGTTTCGCTCACGGCCCCAAACGATGTGAGCAGGGTTCCCAAGCCCACCATCCGGGTGCCACTTGGTACACTGTGCCTAGTCTGTCCCAAGCCCACCTGGCCGGGTGCCACTTGGTGGACTACTAACACTACCTACAAACACCAGAAACTAGTTGCGACTCCTGGACAAAGACCAAGTTCGTTAATAAGTCCAGAGGGGCCGAGTTACCGGAACCGAATGTGTGGTAGTATCGAGTCATTGGACAACATACATAGAACTCCGTGCTTAAGGACGGTTCCAGTGAGACAACCCACCATGTACTCCTACATGGCCTCTCACCGCTACCTTTACCAAATCGTGTTCACACACTTAACTCTCAGCACCAGAACGTATCATAACACTCCAATTCATTCCCAATGAATCAGAATTGACACAACTCTAAGCAATAGCAGGCATAGCATGGTAGGAACACAACAATGGCTTCAATCAACTCCTACACATGCTAGTGGGTTTCAACTATTTACTGTGGCAATGACAGGTCATGCAGAGGAATGGGTTCAACTACCGTAGCACAAAGTAGCAGTTGAAACGTTGTTGTCCTAATGCAATAACTGAGAGCAGGAGCGAGAGAGTAGGATTGTATCAGAATGAACAAGGGGGTTTGCTTTCCTGGTAGATCAACAAGGAAGGCACTGCTCCTCAGACAGGTACTCTGGAACGGATTTCGGAGCAGGACCTATCGAGAAGGAACAGTGTTGGCAATCAATACACAAACATATGCAACAATATGATGCATGAACATGGCATGTAGATGTGATGCTGTTTGAGCTAATGCAACTAGTATTCAAATTGAATGAAGTCCATTTGAATCAAGGGTTCAAATGCAACTCCAAATTAAGCTCTTATATATGCCATTTTAGTGTTTCACTTATAAAGTATGTATAAGTTGGTTTGACATGCATGAAACTAGTACAAATGGATAGATTGCATTTTTCTGATAATTTTTCATATATAAATTATTTCAATCTAAGTTACGGTTGAATTTCTATGATTTTTTGAAGTTTTGCTAATTTTCTGGAATTTCCTGATTAAATTTAAATCCAGAAAATAAATAATTGCGTCAGCACTGCGTCACTGTGACGTCAGCGAGTCAACTACGGCTGACCAGGTTAAACCTGACTAGTGGGGTCCACACGTCAGTGACTCGGGGTTAAACAGGGGTTAGTTTAAGCCTAATTAAAAGATTAGGGCGCCGGGGCCCACTGTCAGTGTTAGGGGGTTAGATTAGGTGGTGATTAGCTTAAGCTAATCAACTGACGAGCCAGACCCAACTGACAGGCCGGTGTGGTCAAGGCGGTCAACCCCACCGGCATTAAGCCGTCGGCGAGGCCGAACACGGCGGAGGGGCTCGGGATCGTTGCTCCAACGACCATTTGGGCGGCGGAGACCCCTGGCGAGGAGCGAGCGCTCGTCCGCGTCATCTGGAGCAAGTGGGGAAGGCGGGGACGGCCGGAGCTCGTCGGAGCGGAGCTCGGGGCGGCGGCCGGAGCTCCGCTCGAGCAGCAAAGGGGCTAGAGGGTGCAGAAGAGCAGGGGAGTAGGGGGAATCGACGGCGGGGCTCACAGCGGTCTCGATGGCGCCGTCAGCAAGCTCGGGGAAGGCCGAACGGCGGTGTGGTGGCAAGGACGATCTCCGGCGACCGAAGATGAAGACGGCGGCGAGGCGGCTCTCTAGGGCCTCCCGAGGCGCGTGGCTTGACGGGGAGGTAGCCGGCAATGTGGCGGAGCTTCTGGGCGCAGCGGTAGGGTGAGGGGTGGCCGGTGGCCACGGCGGCGAGCAGCGGCGCTCTCCGGTGTGCTCGGTGAAGAGAGGGAGAGGGAGCCAGAGGAGGGGAGAGGCACGGGAGAGAGGGAGTGAGGCCGGGGGATCGGGGCGGCACCGAGAAGAGGCATCGCGGCGTCACGCTGGCAGGGGAGGCAGGCAGGCGAGCTGGTGGCGTGGCGCTCTGACCATGCGCGCGCGTTGGCCACACGCCTGGCCTACTGGCGCCAGGAGGACAACGGCGGTGGTGGGCTGGGCCGTCCTGTCGGCCGCTGGGCTGCCAGGTAAGTTGGCCCAGGTAGGGTTTTTCCATTTTGTTTCTCGTTTCTATTTTCTGACATTTGTTTGGTTTAATAAAAATACTAAACCATTTTATTTCTTATGCCAATTTTTGTAGGAACTAGTGGTATTATTCCAGAGCTCCTCAACAAATGGCATAATTTTTGGACATATATTATATATATAACAAATATATATCCAATGAAATATTTATGCATTAATTCCAAATGCCCAAAATAAATACTTAAGGGCTCTTAAAAATATTGTTTTAATTTTTATCTCTGTCAAATATTTTCAGAGAGCAACCTGAGCATTTTCTTGGATCTTTTTGGAGAAATTTTTATTTGGGTCATTTCCAAAAATGATTCTGAGGGTTTCACAAATCCTCATTTCAAATTTAAATGGAATTTAAACATGATGCACAAATGACTAGCTAGCCTAGGTCATACCAGAACTAGGGATGTGACAACTCGCCCCCACTTGAAAGAATCTCGTCCCGAGATTTAGGGGTCGACGGAAAGAAAGTGGGGTACTCCAGTCGAAGACGATCTTCTCGCTCCCAAGTAGCTTCTCTCTCGGAATGATGAGACCACCGAACCTTGAGAAACTTGATGTTATGACGTCGACTGACACGCTCTGCTTGATCAATAATGCGAACTGGGTACTCTGGATATGTGAGGTTATCTTGGAGATTTGGCGTTTCGTGGTCCACTCCGCGGATTGGATCCGATAAGCAACGCCTGAGTTGAGAGCCGTGGAAGACATCGTGCACTTTGGAAAGATGTGGGGGTAGTTCCAACTGGTAGGCAACCTATCCTCGTTTAGCGAGAATGCGAAAAGGACCAATGTAACGAGGAGCCAACTTGCCCTTGATACCGAATCGATGGGTACCCTTCAAAGGAGTAACCCGAAGGTAAGCTTTGTCGCCAACTTCATAAGTCATATCCTTATGATGACGATCATACTGGCTCTTTTGACGAGACTGGGCTATTTTCAAATTCTCACGAATGATGCGAACTTGCTCTTCTGCCTCCTGGATCATGTCCGGTCCAAAGAATTGTCTTTCACCGGTTTCTGACTAGTTCAAAGGTGTTCGACATCTTCGTCCATAGAGAACCTCAAAAGGAGCTTTCTTGAGACTGGATTGATAGCTATTGTTATAAGCAAACTAGGCGAAAGGAAGACATTTCTCCCAATCCATACCGAATGAGATAACGCAAGCTCTAAGCATGTCTTCGAGAATTTGGTTGACCCTTTCCACCTGACCACTCGACTGAGGGTGGAAAGCGGTACTGAAGGAAAGATGGGTTCCCATGGTAGTTTGAAAACTCTCCCAGAAATGAGAAGTGAAAAGACTACCACGGTCTGAATTGATCTCTAGTGGAACACCATGAAGTGACACTATTCGAGAAATATATAAGTCAGCGAGCTGACTAGCAGTGACACTCTCTCGAACAGGAAGGAAGTGAGCCACTTTGGAAAGACGATCAACGACTACGAATATAGCGTTATTCCTGTTCTTGGTCCTGGGAAAGCCGGTGATGAAGTCCATACCAACTTTATCCCATTTCCACTCTGGAATGGATAAGGGCTGAAGGGTGCCATTAGGCCTTTGATGCTCTGCCTTAACGCGACGACAAATGTCATAATTAGCAACAAAGTCGGCGATTTCTCTCTTCATCCTAGTCCACCAGAACCTCTGGCGTAGGTCCTGATACATCTTAGTGCTACCGGGTTGAATCGTGAGAGGAGATTCATGCTCCTCCTTAAGAATCAGTTGTCGAAGATGTTGCTTCTTAGGAACCACCAGACGGTTCTCGAAGAAAACAACACCTCGATCATCAACAGAGAAACTACCAGCAGCTCCCTTCTTAACGTTATCCTTGATTCGAGAAATACCCGTATCATATTGCTGGCTAGTTATGATCTGATCCTCAAGAGTAGGTTTCACCATTAAGGTAGAAAGGAATCCGTGAGGTGCAATGTGAAGGTTAAGCTTACAAAATTCCTCATGGAGAAGTGGTTGGCCTTGCTGCAACATGAGATTGTTGCAATAGGATTTACGGCTTAGAGCATCAGCCATGACATTGGCTTTGCCTGGGGTGTAGGTAATCCCTAGATCATAATCTGTGATCAACTCCAACCAACTTCTTTGCCTAAGGTAGTCATCTGGTTGGGTGAAGATATACTTGAGACTCTGGTGATCGGTGTAGATCTCGCAACGTTTACCAAGAAGGTAATGTCACCAGGTCTTAAGTGCATAGACTACGGCTGCAAGCTCTAGATCATGTGTAGGATAATTCTCCTCATGTGGATGCAACTGTCGAGATGCATAGGCAATCACATGACGATCCTGCATAAGAATGCAACCTAGTCCCTGCCGTGAGGCATCGCAGTAGATAACAAAGTGTTGAGTGAAATCCGGTGGCAGAAGTATGGGAGCAGAAGTCAGGCGTCTTTTCAGTTCCTGAAAACTGTATTCACACTGTGGGGACCACCCAAACTTTTTATCTTTCTTGAGAAGTTCCGTGAGAGGTTTGGCCACTTTAGAGATGTTTTCAACAAAGCGGCGACAATAGCTGGCTAGACCAAGGAAACTCCTAACTTGTTTAACAGTTTCAGGTGGAGTCCAATCGAGAACGGCATTAACTCTCTCGGGATTGATAGCAATGCCCTTACCAGAGATTACATGGCCTAGATAGGTCACTTCAGGCAACCAAAATTCACACTTGGAGAACTTGGCATAAAGGTGGTGCTCTCTGAGTTTTTCTAACACAAGTCTAAGATGTTCGGCATGCTCTTCCTCGTTCTTTGAGTAAATAAGAATATCATCGAGGTAAACCACAACGAACTTATCTAAGTACTCCATGAAGATCGAGTTCATCAAGCGGGAGAAAGTAGCTGGAGCGTTGGTTAGACCGAAGGACATGACGGTGTACTCGTACTGACCATAACGAGTGACAAAAGCCGTTTTGGGAATGTCCCCATTTCTGATTTTGATTTGGTGGTAGCCTAACCTCAAATCCATCTTGGAAAAGATTGAGGATCCAGCGAGCTGATCATACAGGTCGTTGATCCTGGGGAGCGGATATTTGTTCTTTATCGTGACCAAATTAACAAGACGATAATCTACAACCATCCGGTCCGTACCATCCTTCTTCTTGACAAAGAGGACGGGGCAAGCCCAAGGAGAAGAACTAGGACGGATGAAACCCTTTTGCAAGGACTCATCAAGTTGTTTCTTAAGCTCGGCTAGTTCTAACAGTGCCATTTTGTAAGGTCTCCTAGAGACTGGAGCGGTTCCTGGGATAAGATCTATGATGAACTCTACATCTCTATCAGGTGGAACACCTGGCAGTTCCTCTGGAAAGACATCCGGAAAGTCACAGACTACCGGGATATCTTCAAGGTCGGGAAGAGGGCTGGCATTAAGAGAATAGAGTTGACGCTTGGCCACTCTAGTGGAGACGGTGACTATCTTGCCAGATGGGTGTGTAAGCTGAACAGACCTGGTGTAACAATCAATCTTGGCATAATGAGCTTTCATCCAGTCCATACCCAAGATGATGTTAATATCTATAGACTTGAGGGCTATAAGTGACGCGAGGAAAACAAGTCTGTCTACAAGGATTTCATTACCATGGCTTACACTAGAGGTTTGCCATTTGGATCCAGGAGTTTGAATGACCAGCGGAGAGGGCATATCACAAAATGACATGTTGTGCAAGTTAATATAGCTTTCAGAAATGAAGGAGTGAGACGCTCCAGTATCGAACAAAACCGATGCTGGATGGCAATTGACAAGGAGTGTACCAAGAACGACATCCGGATCATCATGAGCGTCTTTAGCTGAGACGTGATGCATGCGTCCACGTTCAGTGGGAGCTGACTTGACACTGATCATCTTGCATGGTGGCTTAACACAACCAACAGACTTCTCGGGCTGGGGTGGAGCATAACTAGTCTCAGAGCAGTCACGTGCATAGTGTCCTGGCTTCCCGCATGTGAAGCAAGTCCCTGAGGTTGGACGTGGACCCGCACTGACAAGCGGTCTACCAGTAGGCCTGGGTGGAACATACTACCGAACTGGATGAGGTGCCACATAAGATGGCCTCGGTGTATATCCGGGTGGAAGAGCGGAGTTTGGAACCCAAATCCGGCGCTTCTGAGAACTAGAACCGGAGGAAGATCCCAAATCACGGGTGTGCTTACGAGACTCCTCGTAAGTGAGCTGAGCTGTCTCTGCATTAATGGCTTTGTTCACAAGGGCTTGGAATGTATCACAATGATGCAGGTGGAGATCACGACGCAACTTGGGGTTGAGACCCTTCCGGAACCTAGCCTGCTTCTTGGCGTCCTTGGACACCTCTTCTGTGGCATAACGGGCGAGGTTCTCGAACTCTCTGCTGTAAGCATCAACAACCATCTTACCCTGGGTGAAACTACAAAACTCTTCTCTCTTACGATTGATGAGGGCTTCAGGAATGTGATGCTCGCCAAAAGCCTCAGTGAAATCTCTCCAGGTAGGTATCTGTAACACCCCAAAAATTTAACCAGGTTTTAGTTATTAAATTTTTGCCAAGAGTTTAAATTTTTTGCCTGCAAGAATATTTCTGTTGATTTCAGAACCTTTCTTTTAATATTAAGGAGTTTTTCCCAAGTGGATCTTTCCAAAACATATTGGACTTCTATGCTCTATGTATAACATTTTCTTAATCAGTGGATTTATTTATTAAATATTTCACCCTGAGCTTTATTCATTAAAATGACTTTCTTTATGTTTTGGAGCTCTTTTTGAACTACAACCATTTGATAAATTTAACTAAAATTGCAACCAAAATTTGGAGATGTCATGGGATGTCTCTAAATCACTTTTATGCAATAATATATTTATTTCATTGCATATTTTGAGTTCTACACCTGTTTTTCAAATCTGGTCCAGTGGGCATTTTTGCACTATAGCCTATTTAAATCTTTCCTTGGAGCTTCCACAAAAATTATGGGATGTCAGTGGTAGCATGCCATCCAACTTTATGCAAAAATCTAGTGATGTTCTTTGGAGAAATTAAGTGTATCAACCTCTTTTTCACTCTGGTCCAGCCCTGTGTTTTCTACTGCAACCCTATTCATTCTTGCTCTAGTGACATTGTGCTTTCTCCTGCTTATAGTCAACCCTGCAAAACCCCTATGTCCAGGAGCATGCACTCTTTGGAACACTTTTGGTCAATGTAATGATGCCATTTACTCCCTGTCCAGAATTGTAGTTTTGCAAAACTTGCACTAGCAAGTTTCTCCTTTTGGCAAACTAACTTCACTACCCTCTCATACATCCATAGAGACACTGATCTAGAGAAATTGGCCACCACAAGTACTGCCTGGAAACCCTTGGCAATTTGACAAACACCCTGAGTGCATAGCCAGATTTGGCATGATTTCAAGTTTACATTGTGAACTTGAGCCCCTGACCTATCCATCATGTCCCTTGATTACCTTGCTAACCCTAAACTAGCCCTGTTTCTTGCCAGCCTCACCCGCGACCTCTAGGCTACCCTGGCATTTCGTCGAGCACGTCCCGGGCGTGCTCTGGGCGCGCCCAGAGCATGCGTTTGGCACGCACGTGCGTCCGAGCCACCGCGTCTCGCCCCGCACCCGTTCTGGCCCTTGGCCAACAGCAGCTAGCACGCCACGTATCCCCTTGCACCGCCACGACACCCCGACCACCCCTGGTACCCCACAGCGCCACCGTTAGGACGGCCGTGGCGGCTAGCTGACGGCCGCATGCAGGCCCCGGCCGTGTCGGCGCCGCCCGAGCCACTCCCGCTCGCTAGATCGCCCTGGAGCTGTGCTCCGCTCGTCGGCTAGCTCCTACCGACATCCTCAGCCCCGCCACGTCCCCCTGCTGCTACAGAACGTCGGTCGCCGGCGATCTTATCCCCACCGCCGCAGAACTGACCTCGTCGCGCTATAAAAGGAAGCCCCGAGCTCGTCAAGCCCTCAAGAAACCTCCCTCACTCCCTCACTGACCCTCCCGTGGTAGTAGAAAGACCAGAGGGATCGTCTTCTTCCTCTCCGACAACTCCTGCCGCCGCCACTGCCCCAGCCACTCCAGCACCACCAGGGCCTCCCCCTCTCCACTCTCTCCACCAGAAGCTCTCTCTTCCTCCCGTGAGCCCGTCCCCCTGCTCGATTTTGATCGGGAGCCACCATAGCCCCAAATACACTTTGCTCCCGAAGCCTCCTCCGCCGCGAAGCTCGTCGCCGGCAGCTCACTCCGTCCCCGCCGACCCAACGACCACCGGGAGGACCGCCCCAGTCTTGTGGATCCATCCCCACCCTCGGGGGCCCGTGAGGAGTCGCCAAACGCCGGCGACGATCGCCGGAGCCCCCGCCTCTGTTCGGCCAGAGGGAGAAGAGGGAAGGGGACTGGTCAAACCAGACCAGTGGGCCAGGCAGGCCCACTGTCAGTGACCCAGCCCCGCCACCACGTGTATTAAGTGGAGGCGCATTCTCAAAGTACGTATTCGACGTGTGCGTATATTCGAAACGTTTTCTTTTTCTATTTTTTAAAACAGTTTTTGACCAAAACATTGACTGAGCTTAACTTTTTAAATACAACTCCAAATGAGTTGATTCTTTTTCCTACCTCTCTCAAATATTGTCTAGTTTATTTTAAGATTTATTTCAGAAAATTTCAGACAACTTTTTGGTACTGTTTTTGAAACTATATATTGATTCAAAAATATTTTTAATAGGATTTTGGAGAGAGGAGAAAGCTTTCAAAAGTTCTGGAGTGCACCCTGCCTTTCCACACATTGAAGGCAAGCATTCTGAACCCTGGCATAGTATTTTGCATGCATTGTTTGAAACGATCATGACACCACCTCAATACGTGGAACTCGTTATTTTATGTGGTGATGTGATCATTTGCATGAATGCTTATTTGGAATTTCCTTGCTATTGGAAATGGACATGCTTGTGATGATGATCATCCACGTATGCCTTTCGTGCCTACCAGAAGGAAAACGGGAAAGTCTCTGTCTTGGGTAGACCCGAGCTTGTCCCAAGTTCCTCGTCAAGACGAGTGTGTCCGGCATGGCATGAGGGGTATGATGAGTGGTGACTCTGTCTGTTGGATGAAATATATTCGTTATGCTAATCATGCAGGGAATACTTAAACCTCCTGAGTCGACCCTAGATCGAGTCTTGTTCCAGTAACCCCCATACTTGTTTCGTACTACCACTCGTCTCTACAACAAGTAGAGTACGGTTCAATAAGTTGTCAACCTCTTTCTAGCACACACCGTACAGAGAGGCCATGGTGGAAGATACCGGTTGTAGCTGGTAGGCAGGCCACCTGGTCCGGGGGCGTGGGTGTTTCCGGTTGAGACCGAGAGGGGAGGCCACCCCTTAGAGCGTGCAATATAAATTTGATCCCATGCTACGCGAGGTTGTAGCCTCCCCACTTAGAGTTTGCTTGATAGGTGTCGTGGGTGATTCCAGACACGTGTGAGTTAAGCTGGTGTGTGCAAGTTAGGTGTGTTTTCAACAAAAAGGCCGTAGACGGAATTAGTCCTGATGGACTAAAGGAATCCGTTACTCATGGGTAAAGAGTACACCCTCTGCAGAGATTAAAACTATTCGAATAGCCGTGTCCATGGTTAAGGACTACAGTCTGGGATGGGTCAAGTGTCGGTCTTAGTGTCGGTCTTCGGAGGTGAAATTGTTAAACCAGAACTGGAATCACGACTTGTGACTTGCGATAATTATGATTATATTTTTTTTGTTGTGGACTAACCTGTGATATTATTGGTATTATCGAATATCCCTGGGATGGTTCTACCTCCTGGATATTCACTATGATTGTTTTTATTTTTAAAGCCCTTTATGTGGTTTCTCTAAGACGCCCGACTATGGCATTTCTTTTAAAGCCCTTTATGTGGTGTCGCTAAGACGCCCGACTGTGGCATTTTTTTAAAGCCCTTTATGTGGTGTTGCTAAGACGCCCGACTGCGGCATTTCTTTTAAAGCCCTTTATGTGGTGTCGCTAAGACGCCCGACTGTGGCATTTATTTTAAAGCCCTTTATGTGGTGTCGCTAAGATGCCCGACTGCGGCATTTCTTTTAAAGCCCTTTATGTGGTGTTATTAAGACGCCCGACTGCAGCACTTCTTTTAAAGCCCTTTATGTGGTGTCGCTAAGACGCCCGACCGTGGCATGCTTGTTATTTATTTCATAATTTTAATACTACTATGTTATTGCACATTCATAAATAACTGCTCGCATTTATCAGAGTTTTTATTACCTTTTGTGACTAACATCATGAGCATAAAATATTTTTCAGCACATCACTGTTATATTATACCTGTGTTCATAATGTTTGCGAGTACATTCAAAGTACTCACTGGCTTGTCCCTGGCTATTGTCTTGGCCAGATTTTCTTGCGCGGAGAGGAGCGACGGTGGCGACAGCCCCGGAACCTTAGCAACGGTGATAGCAGCCTCGCGAAGATAGGAGTTAACCTGGTCAGCTGTTCCTGTGGGAATTGGAGTCCCATAGAAACCATTTGTTGTACTCATAGGCCAGAATGGTCTTGTACTACACATTTTGTATTTTGCCTGGAATTTCTGTATCAAGTTGGTGCCTCGTCAGCTAACAGTAATCCTGGGGCTGGTGAGCACAAGGGCCATTTTTCTGGAAATTAATACCCGGAAAATCGGTCGCGACAATATCTGGCCAGCTGGAAGCATAGCCTCATAGTTCTGCCACCAAAGACTAGCAGGACCTTCCAGATCGTATGTGGCATAAGTGACCTTGTCATCTTCAGCTATGTTCGCGGAATGCAACTTATGAGTGATGCTACGAAGCCAGTCATTTGCATCGAGTGGCTCGATGGAGTGATGGAAGGTAGGTGGGTGCAAGCGAATGAAGTCATGAATGGTTGCAGACCCTTTGAACTGATGTGCGGTGTTCTCCTCGATACGTGCCAACAAGCGGTTAGACTCACGCTTGTTCCTCTCCATCTCTAGCATGAACTCTGTCAATGAAGGTTGATCGGGAGGATCCTCGTCCCTACCATCTCCATGGTTCTGGCTGCGAACAACAGAACTTCACTTAACTGAGGACATCCTGAGAAACAAAACCAAGGACGCAAGGATGGATTCAGCATCATCATAAGGATGTAGAATGTAGTACAAGGAAAAATACTATCTCTTGAATTCCTAGGGCAATTCCGGCAGCATAACGGCAGTAAAATGCTTAGACTGAGACATCCTGCCAAAAATGGGGTAGAACAATAACTCAACATCACCACTCAAGGTTCTGGGATAGAACTAACAGGCTACACCGGAAGTACTCGAAACTGGGATATGACTCTGATCAACCAATCCTATGGGACTACAGAGTAGTAACATGTGATCCTGATAGACGGAAGAGAAAGCCTAGTTCCTTAACCCCGCAGGAAAGATAGGATGACTCAGATCAGAAGGCCATGAGGTATAAGGAGTAAAAAGAGCCTTACGTTCCTTCCCACAATCAATTCCCTTACATAACTAAAGAATTTCTAGACTCAACTTCGACCAGTTTGGCTTGATAATCCTACAGGCAGTCAGGCTCTGATACCAAAGCTGTCATGACCCCTATTCTATGCCACATCGATCTAGCATGTAACACCTCATATCACTTTGCGGCCTCACGCATGGTATTCCCACGGGTGTCACCTTACCATGCCCGGGACCGTTTGCGCCTTTTGGCACACGTATATGATGGTGTCGCTAGCATCCATATGACAATGAACCCGGGCTGACATGGCTAGTCGTGAACCCGAAGTGGCACTAACTTACAGGGACAGGCATACATGACCCAACATCGAACGTGTCGGTCATCAGGGAGTGAATCCGGGCTGTAGCAACTGGGCTAGCAGGACTCCGTAAACCGGGCTGTAGCAGGCTAACAGGACTCCGGTAGACACCGCGTGACATTTCCCCGAAGGGACGGAGACAGGATCGAAGAAGGACACATGCCGGCCAGCCTAAGTGTTCCGGAGCAGTAGCAAGCTACTAGGGCTCAGTGGAAGCACTAGGAGACATTTCCCGATAAGAGAGGCTACTAAGGATAAACAACTAGATAGTCAGATCCCACACATAGCAATACACATTACACATACGCATAACATGCAAGTATGTGCTGTACAACATGGCATCACAGCATAACTCAACAACTCATATAGATAAAGGCTCAGAAGAGCCATCATAGCATTTATTACAAACAGGGGTCACATGACCCAACATTCAGAGCAAACAAGCAACAAGCGGAAGCATTACATGTCTGAGTACAGACATCTACATATGAAAAAGGCTAAAGAGCCTAACTATCTACAACATCCGATCAAGATCGTAGCTGAGGTACAAGCTAATCGTCGAAGTCCACGTAAACTAGTAAGACCGAAGTCTCCGCTGCAAAAACATAAATAAAGCAACATGAGTAAAAAGGTACTCAGCAAGGCTTACATCAGATCCTATCATACATGCATTTGTATCAAGAGGGTAATGTGGGGTTTAGTTGGAGCAAGCCAGCTTTGACTCTGTGGCTATCCTGTTCTACGACTACGAGAAACTTCTTGAGGTGATATGGCGCACACGAGTCCACTAATCACCACACAATACACTACTATGGATTCATCCCCGTCTCCCTACGAGAAGGCCATCCATAGCACTCACACTTATCTTGAGCATTTTAGAGTATCCACTTCAAGTTGTCTATGTACCATGTAAGCATCCAAGAAGTCCATAACCGCGGACCCGGCTATTCGAATAGATCATGTTAACCCTGCAGGGGTGTACTTCTTCACACACGCTCTCTCCACTTACCGCCATGTACACGTCATGTATCTCGGCAACCTTCGAGCGGAAGCTTGGCGAGGGTGTCGGCCACGACCTGACTAACCACACAAGACTCTAGTCCAGGTTTATTGCCTATTCGGGTTCCATCCGCAAGGAGATCCGGCCGGGGTGTCGCTCACGGCCCCAAACGATGTGAGCAGGGTTCCCAAGCCCACCATCCGGGTGCCACTTGGTACACCGTGCCACTGTGCCTAGTCTTTCCCAAGCCCACCTAGCCGGGTGCCACTTGGTAGACTACTAACACTACCTACAAACACTAGAAACTAGTTGCGACTCCTGGACAGAGACCAAGTTCGTTAATAAGTCGAGAGGGGCCGAGTTACCGGAACCCAATGTGTGGTAGTATCGAGTCATTGGACAACATACATAGAACTCAGTGCTTAAGGACGGTTCCAGTGAGACAACCCACCATGTACTCCTACATGGCCTCTCACCGCTACCTTTACCAAATCGTGTTCACACACTTAACTCTCAGCACCAGAACGTATCATAACACTCCAATTCATTCCCAATGAATCAGATCTGACATTTGTCTAAGCAATAGCAGGCATAGCATGGTAGGAACACAACAATGGCTTCAATCAACTCCTACACATGCTAGTGGGTTTCAACTATTTACTGTGGCAATGACAGGTCATGCAGAGGAATGGGTTCAACTACCACAACACAAAGTAGCAGTTGAAACGTTGTTGTCCAAATGCAATAACTGAGAGCAGGAGCGAGAGAGTAGGATTGTATCGGAATGAATAAGGGGGTTTGCTTGCCTGGTAGATCAACAAGGAAGGCACTGTTCCTCAGACAAGTACTCTGGAACGGACTCCGGAGCAGGACCTACCGAGAAGGAACAGTGTCGGCAATCAATACACAAACATATGCAACAATATGATGCATGAACGTGGCATGTAGATGTGATGCTGTTTGAGCTAATGCAACTAGTATTCAAATTGAATGAAGTCCATTTGAATCAAGGGTTCAAACGCAACTCCAAATTAAGCTCTTATATATGCCATTTTAGTGTTTCACTTATACAGTAGGTATAAGTTCGTCTGACATGCATAAAACTAGTACAAATGGATAGATTGCATTTTTCTGATAATTTTTCAAATATAAATTATTTCAATCTAAGTTACGGTTGAATTTCTATGATTTTTTGAAGTTTTGCTAATTTTCTAGAATTTCCTAATTAAATTGAAATCCAGAAAATAAATAATTGCGTCAGCACTGAGTCACTGTGACGTCAGCGAGTCAACTGCGGCTGACCAGGTCAAACCTGACCAGTGGGGTCCACACGTCAGTGACTCAGGGTTAAACAGGGGTTAGTTTAAGCCTAATTAAAAGATTAGGGCGCCGGGGCCCACTGTCAGTGTCAGGGGGTTAGATTAGGTGGTGATTAGCTTAAGCTAATCACCTGACGAGCCCGACCCACCTGACAGGCCGGCGCGGTCAAGGCGGTCAACCCCACCGGCGTTAAGCCGCCGGCGAGGCCGAACACGGCGGAGGGGCTCGAGATCGTTGCTCCGGCGACCATTTGGGCGGCGGAGACCCCTGGCGAGGAGCCAACGCTCGTCCGCGTCATCTGGAGCAAGTGGGGAAGGCGGGGACGGCCGGAGCTCGCCGGAGCGGAGCTCGGGGCGCCGGCCAGAGCTCGGCTCGAGCGGCAGAGGGGCTAGAGGGCGCAGAAGAGCAGGGGAGCAGGGGGAATCGACGGCGGGGCTCACAGCGGTCTCGATGGCGTCGTCAGCAAGCTCGGGGAAGGCCAGACGGTGGTGTGGCGGCGAGGACGATCTCCGATGACCGGAGATGAAGACGGCGGCGAGGCGGCTCTCCAGGGCCTCCGAGGTGCGTGGCTTGACGGGGAGGTAGGCGGCGATGTGGCAGAGCTTCTGGGCGCAGCGGTAGGGCGAGGGGTGGCCGGTGGCCACGGCGGCGAGTAGCGGCGCTCTCCGGTGCGCTCGGTGAAGAGAGGGAGAGGGAGCCATAGGAGGGGAGAGGCACGGGAGAGAGGGAGTGAGGCCGGGGGATCGGGGCGGCACCGAGGTGAGGCATCGCGACATCGCACTAGCAGGGGAGGCAGGCAGGCGAGCTGGTGGCGTGGCGCTCTGCCCGTGCGCGCGCGTCGGCCACACGCCTGGCCTACTGGCGCCAGGAGGACGACAGCGGTGGTGGGCTGGGCCGGCCTGTCGGCCGCTGGGCTGCCAGGTAAGTTGGCCCAGGTAGGGTTTTTCCATTTTGTTTCTCTTTTCTATTTTCTGACATTTGTTTGGTTTAATAAAAATACTAAACCATTTTATTTCTTATGCCAATTTTTGTAGGAACTAGTGGTATTATTCCAGAGCTCCTCAACAAATGGCATAATTTTTGGACATATATTATATATATAACAAATATATATCCAATGCAAATATTTATGCATTAATTCCAAATGCCCAAAATAAATACTTATGGGCTCTTAAAAATATTGGTTTGATTTTTATCTCTGTCCAATATTTTCAGAGAGCAACATGAGCATTTTCTTGGACCTTTTTGGAGCAATTTTTATTTGGGTCATTTCCAAAAATGATTCTGAGGGTTTCACAAATCCTCATTTCAAATTTAAATGGAATTTAAACATGATGCACAAATGACTAGCTAGCCTAGGTCATACCAGAACTAGGGATGTGACACTAAGAAACAAAATATTGCTGATGGACACTTCAAGTACATACTACTGATGTATCACATATCGTCGTCCTTGATGAGCAATTAGATATAACTTTCAAATGTTCACCTCAGTTTTATAACTTGTTGCTACATGTAAAAGTCAGTTCTATGAATGCACACACTGTTTGATTCCTAGTTCTTTCATATTTGTACCTGATCACACTTTCACACACAGATCCACCCTGAGCTGTAAGAAGGCAACCGTAAAGTCAGCAAACAAACTAAAAGTGAACATATTCATAGAAAACCAGGAACTGTGACACCTGCACTTTTTCTCTTTATGGACCATGGTACAAAATTTGTGATATCAGCAAAATAAGTTCTCTTCCATGGTTTTGTTCTGGCGCCATTCTCAATGTTCTGTTCATTCACACGCAATGGAATTATCTGTAACATTATATATGTGCATGATGCATAATGAAGTATAAGCATAATCCCTCTTTTTGTTAAAAAAATGTTGCCTTTTTGTACATGGATTATCAAAACCTGTCCAATAAACTCTCATATGCTAGAAAAGGTATTACTTTCAGACCTACCAAAATACCAAAGTGAGATATATTTACTATATCCACCGGTTCATGGAGGCATGTACTGATGATGCCCCACATGGGGGGCCTTTTTTAGAAGATGATTGTTCTTATAAAGGTGAATGTGGGCATGTGCTCATTCATATGAAGGTGAATCTTCCTCCCATTTATGGTCTTAAGATTTTTTGGAGATTAGAGAAACTAAAACACACATGTGTGGTGGTGGTCTTGTTTATTATTCATGCAATTTCAGAGGCATATATATTGACTATGGTAGTTGGCAACCGTAGTTGCAGTTCTCCCCATTCTCAAAATAATTATGCAAATCTTAGATGATAATAGTACAAGGATGCCCAAAAATCTAAAGTAGAAGTGAAACAATGCTATTGTTTTTTACTTCTGAAAGAGTAGCCCATATTATAATCTAAACTATAAGTTCAGATGCTTACACACACCTTGGGTAGTGGTCACCAATAAATTGTCTCCGATCAATAGTCAGTACTTCGACTCTCCAGAAAGTATGATTTGCATTAATTTTACCACGTATAATGAACATCGCCGGTAACTTCATATCTCATTTTCTCATCAATGGAAACTGGAATGTGTGTGTTGGAATAGAGGCCTGAAATACTATAAGCCTGGCAAAGAAGCACCATAAAGTAGTCACTCCCAGAAAACTCCATGAATAAGAACGTATTTTGGAAAGGAGGCATAGTTCAATTTTCAAGTAGGTGGGCATTGTATAGCAATGAGTTTACTAAATTGTACTCCCTTTGTTCCTAAATGTAAGTCTTTTTAGAGATGTCGATAAGAACTATATACAGATGTATATAGACATATTTTAGAGTATAGGCTCACTCATTTTGCTCCGTATGTAGTCGCAATCTCTAAAAAGACTTGTATTTAGGAATGGAGGGAGTACATATTACAATGCACACTTGTTGTACTGGCATAGTTTAGATTATAATCAATTTATAGGCACAAACAAATTAAATTACTCATATATATTTAAACCAGACAAATGGGTTCTTTCAGTGAATTAGAGCGAGCGAACACGCATTAGTGATTATTAGAGTAGTTGGGGCAGGAAATCAAGTTACTAGAACTGAACTTTCTCTTTCTCTCTCTCTCTCTCTCTCTCTCTCTCTCTCCTCTCTCTCTCCTCTCTCTCTGTCGTATTTTGTTTGTATATTCAAAATTTATATATCCAGAATTACATTTTTTTGTTTATTCATTCAGAATTTCAATTTTTGTTTATATATTAAAAATCAGTATTACAAAATTTTATTCTTGTTTTGAAAAATATTAGAAAATTAAAAATAATCTGCTTTCGGAATTTCCTCAACATTACAAAATGGTGCCATTAGAAAATCTATTTCAAAATTGTTCGGGATTGTTTTATAAAATTTCCCATATTCAAAAAAATATTCCTGTTTTAGCTAAAAGTTCACAAAACAAAATAATTTTTGCGTATAAGAAAACATTTTTAAAAATTGATCTGAATGTTGCCCTTCAAAAAACAATAATGTTGTGTGTTTATAAAAGGTTCATGTTTTCAAAATATTGTTTTTGAATGTCAATAGCCATTCCCGTTTCTAATTTTGTTTGTGTTTTTCGAAATTATATGTAATTTTCAAAAAAAAATGTTCACTTTTTTTAAAACTGTCCGGCCTTCCAAAAACAAGTTTCCATGAATATTTGGCAGTTCATATTTATTTGAATGTTCAGAAGAAAAAGAACTCAAATATGACGCTATCATATTTCTTCGATATTCGTGCTGGCCATTGGTTAGCAGCACGTTTGTTCTATCCTGGTTGGATATAAATTTAAGAAATGGGCATGTGCTAATAAAATAGAATATGTTATTTGGTTCTAATTAGAAGAAAAAAAAATTGTGGATAGGTGAGCGCTAAAATAATCAAAGAGAATAAACCGTCATAATGAAGGGACATTCATGCCTGATTATGCTTATGAAACAAGATTTATGCGCTGCAGTTAGTAATTCATCTGGTTAAGCCATCGTAGGATATTGGTCGGAGCCACCGTGTCCTAAAGGTCGTCACACATCCACCAAATGAGGAGGCATGCACAACCCCGAGATGGAGGCAAACGCGAAAGAAAAATGGACGAGTTTGGTGCTCATCACCACGCCTAGCAAACCCACCATTATCAAGATTTCACGGGCTAAACGTGTCCAGTGAGAAGACTGCAACTCCTTGCTCTGTCGCCTACCATTGTGAAGATCTTTTTTTGTGGACATATCAATTATCTTTCCCGTTTCTTGTCGTAAATAAAATATCTCTCCCATTGGAACGCACGAGCATATGTGCTAGTATTATATCAAAACCGAGAGCAACTAGTTGAGGAGCGCTCCTTCGGGAGATCCACAACGATCACTGCCACTTGATGCGCTCTCAGCCGCCGCCATGTGTCGTGCTCTGGGCGCTCCTTTCGAATTTTTTTTTCCACACATGTTTTCGGCTTTATAAACATTTTTCTAGTTTTTTCGACCTTTTGGATTTTCATCGGTCTTCCTTAGCTTTTGGACCAATTTGTTTTCAAGAGGGACGATTTTGCATTTGCGAGAGGCACAAACATGCTTCTCGGAAACGGAAAAAAACGCAGTGCCACTTGACGCGCTCTCAACCGCCGCTCACCCTATGCGTTTGAAAACAAACCCAAAAACCATACCGAAAATGAACCAAACCGAACCAATTTTATGATTTTTATGGTTTATGGTTTCGATATGGTATGAACTTTTCATACCGTTTTGAATTCTGATTTTTATGGTATATACCGTAAACCCGAATGGTTTACTGAATAAGCTAAAGTAAGAAAAATGTATATATCTTGAGAGAACAACCATACAAGTAGTCATTTTTTGTACATAAGCTAGATTTCATGTTAGGTACATCCATTTTTCTTGTAACGTAGTCATACTTCTCTTTAAAAGAATACTAAGCACATCCATAACCATCAAATCCATGCATGCATATACACTCACATATAGTTATATACTCTTTGTATAAAAATATATGTGTTTTGATTCATAAATTTGCAAACTATTATATGTCATTTTCAAATTCGCGTCTACTTTGGTTTTTATGGTATATATTGAAACCATACCGAAATAATTTGGTATATACCGAAACCGAACAGTATCTAAATTTCATACCATATTTACTGAAGTTTTAATACCGTACTAACCGTATAAACCGAACGCCAAGTGTTGCACTATGGGCGCTCCCTTCAGATTTGTTTTTATTTTTCCGCACACGTTTTCGGCTTTTTAAACAGTTTTTTTTGGTTTTTTCCGACCTTTTGGTTTTCCACCAGTCTTCCTTATCTTTCTAATTTTTATCTTCCACGAGAGGCACGGTATTGCTTTCGCGAGAGGCACCACAGTGCCTCTCAAAAATGGAAAAAGAAATGTGCTTTCTGATTTTTTTCCTTCCGCGGGAGGTACGGTTTTGCTTCCACGAGAGGCGAGGTCGTGCCGTGCCTCTCAAAAATTAAAAAAACACGTTTCTGTCTTTTTCTTTCCGTGAGAGGAACATTTTTCCTTTCGCGAGCGGCACGGTTGTGCTTTCGCAAGAGGCACGGCCATGCCACCGGAAAAGGAAAAAAAACATGTTTTCTATTCTTTCCTTTTGCGAGAGGCACGGTTGTGATTTCGCGAGAGGCAAGGCCGCACCTCTTTCAAAAAGAAAAAGAAACCGTACTCTCGGTTTGGTTTTTTTGTCCGGATTTTTTCCAACATTTTTTCGCACGTTTCTTTATTAGTAGGTATAGATTTTAAAGAACTTTCATTAAGTCATTTTGTACATTCAGAAATTATTTATCTCATGTATACAAAGTATTTATGTTTATGGAAATAATGTTCATATATTTGAAAAATAGTTAGAATAATTTGAAAAATTTCATGTATTAGAAAAACTAGTCGTGTACCCGTGCATCTGCACGGGTTAGTGTGGTCTAAAAAAGATAAATAAATGTACTAAAAGCATTTCTTAGACATACAATATTTATAGGTACAAAATATAGAACCAATAATAATAGACTTTCGAACAATTCATATTCGAAACATGGAAAATTCGGTTTGTTAAAACAGAATATATTTTTACGTCATGAATTCTAAGAAATGGTTCCAAATTCCAAGGTACAGCAAGTCAGACAGTGTAGTCGTGGAAAAAACACCTGATATAAAATGCTTTTTTATTTGTTACCATAAAAAGATAAAATGTGATGTTCTTGTTGTATAAGATAAAAATTTAAAGAATAGTAGAATATTCATGGGCTGATATACTACATATTGCAAAGAGCCTTAAAGTCTACACCCTATAGTGTCTTATTTAGATTTGATAGAGAAATAAGTCAAGTTTGTTGAAAAAAATGTTTAGCTCAGTAAAGGACCCCAATAGCCAGCGAACGTCAGCAAGGAAAGGATGCCAATTACGAACGTTTTGATGGAAATTTTAGTTAGCGAACATGACAACTATGTTGCATTTCTTTTTTTTGCGGAAAAAATTATGGTAATTGCAAACTTAAATTGCCACCTTTGCTCATCCTTGTGAGCAAAAAAGTGGCCATCAAAACATTCGCAATTGCCACCCTTCATAGGGAACGTTCGCTGGATAACGTTCAAGTAATATTGTTTGTAAACCATGAATCTGCAAGAAGAATGGACAGTGAAGTTACTATAAACATTTAACTGTCATATAAAGTGATGTAGTAACACCTTGAAAACATTTGATCACATCTTATTTTGGGTGCAGTCACCTCAATTATTGTCTTATGCTATTTTTCATATCTTATTTGTGAGCTTATATGACTGAAAATCTGGAAGAGACCGTGAACTTGGAAAGTCGTAGAAACTACATGTAGGTTTTTTAATTATTCATAGATACTTACTTTTATCCCACTACAAAGATCTGAGCTCCATTACTCGTTACTCGGTACACTGCATACTTTTTTTTGGTAAGGCCATCGTGGTGAGCTTTATTCATTAGATCAAATATTTACATGGTTCAACCAGATTCGCAAAGATAAAGCTAGTCAAACTCCGCTTAGTTTAGATGTTCAATGTCTAAAAAATATACGACTTAATTAGAAAAAAGGATTTTGTAAATGGTAAAGAGGAAGCAGTCAAATAATATTCACCACTCATCGTGAACAAAAGTATTCAGAGAAAGATCTTCTTATACAATTATTGTTGGAACCAAATTTGGAAGGGTGGTTGAAAATAAAGTGTTTTCTAATAGAAATAGTACAAAACTAATCAAATTAGGCAATGTATTAGTAATTCCATAAGCTACGTACATATGATAAAATCACTTTGACAAAGGACTCCCTCTGAATTAATCTCTGAAGGTAAGAGGACCAATAATTATGAGCTCCTGGCTCAAGAACACCTAATTGCAGTATCATAACAAATGTCTGAAATGGAATGCTATATTAAAATGACCATAAAAAACTGCTTGATATATGTGGGAAAATACAAACCACGAGGAAGTTATTAGTACACCATAGAATAATTTGAGCAAAGTTGCCTGTACAGGTTTGAACATCCTAGCGTAGCATCGGAGACTATAGCTTGTCTAAACATAAGAAACCATGGCATGAGAGACAACACCTTGGGTGGTGTGTGAGTTTCTCATTCCCGCAAAAGCACATTGTCATGTACCTGTTTGCATAGCTCATGAAAATAAGAAATTGTATTTTTTTGAAGTGATTTTTCATGAGAGCTAGGATAGTGTCATAACGACGCTGATGAGTTTTTAGATTTTTGGTTCGGATGAATTTTTATATTTAGCCTGCTAACAAAACAAATAATAATCTATAAGTTATTGGTCTGTCGGCTTCATTTCAACAACTTCTCAATTAGGAGGTGCTAATGTAGAGCATCTACAAAGAGAAATTTTGTACCATGGCATATGAATTCTCTACCAACTTATTAAATCATATATATGTTTGTGTACAAAGCTAACATAAAATGGAAGCGTAACACAACATTATTCCAAGAAAATAATAAGCTAAGAGCACATATTCAATCACGGAGTTCTGCTCAGCGCTCGTTGCATACAGAAATTTAGTGCTACGATTGATCTCCCTCTTCATTATGCTTTAGCATAACACCATGCAATACCTCTTCTCTCTAGGGGATGTGAAATCTTTACTTGGGTCTCCTTTTCTTTGTTTGCAAATCAATTTATGTTTCACCAAATGTTTGCATGTAAAGGTATTGGATTACCTGATGATATTCAAATCGACTTGGACTCTAGTTGCTCCTGTAGATGATATGACATGAGTACTCTGTATATCCTTAATATTAGCTTTACGGTACAATAAATATAAACATATAGCAATACTTACATCCTATTAGTATCAATACATTGCTTTAAATTTTTTGACAGTTATTGATGTTGCTATGACAACACTGCCCAAAGAGTCCCCGTCAATGTTTTGACCCGCTCACATTAAGTTTTTGATCCCTGTATATTCCAAAAGTCATAAATATTAGCAACCATAGTAGTTGTACTCATTTTGTTTCTTGCAATATTAGTCAATTCGAATCAAAATATCTTGAATCTTTGAAATCCCATGAGTTGTCTAGTTTCTTTAACATGCCCAATGTATGTTTCTATGACAACGACATCTGATAGATAAAAAGTGGTCTTAATAAGTAATAAACCAGACCGCTTACTATTAAACAACATGAGCAGAAGTAATCAGATCCAATCCAAGTGTAATAGTAAAAAAACAAACTGATCTTGTTGCTGGATGCTCTTGACCATTCCTTCAAAATAACCAATATCCAAATTAAATCAAGTGCACAATTGCCAAGTTATAACAAAATTATAATCATTACTTGCTAGATCAAGTATGTATTGCAAGAAACAAAATACATGAAAGTCTGGATGTGCAGATGTGGTATGAAGAGCCAGAGACTTGTACAATCACCAATTCTTTAGGGAGAGATGAGGGTCGATTTTGTTTGCAACAATTGACAAACTGGTCTGCACGCAACAGATTAGCTACTGTTACTTAATGAGTATAATATAATCTATGTGATTCATTGGCAGCGATAAGAATCCGTATATGGCATGTAGAACAAATATCTGACAAAAAATCCCTACTGACTGTTAATTAGAGAGTATGTATACCATGTAATACACCATATCCTAAATTCAGGACCTTGAGCATTGGTTTGAAGGTTATGTTGTTAGCTTTTATACATCTTTTATCAACTGTAAACCTCCGCAATCATTAGAAAAAAAACAGCTCATTCATATTTTCTCTCAATATTACCTCCAACACATGGCGGACAGGTCCAATAGGTAGATGAAGGAGTGATGGCTGGAATTGGCCAGACAAACGGGAATCTTGAAAACCCTTCATTCTATTATGTTGCGAGGAGTAACTCATGCAGATGGGGATAAATTTCTTCCTTGTTATGTCGTCGACGCCAAACTCAAGTTATTGCTGATTGCAAAGCATGAGCATGGTGGGCGTCTCTTGTTGTGGTTGCAGCCTTGCAGTCCACATTTATCTTTCACTCACAGAACCTCGCATCTTCCTTGGTCAACCTGTATGACTCATCTGCAATAAAACACGATAGCTTTGTAAGGAAATAAAAAAAACAGCAATTCAAAGCTCCATTGCCCATCTTCATTAAATTCTCCTACAGTGCGCTGAGATCCTTGACACTGCACGGCACTGTAAAAAATCAGCAATTCAAAGCTCCATGGCCAGATCATCGTGAAAAAAGATCCTGGGGTCACGGATAGGTTGTCCCCCACATGTACGTGGTCTTGGCTCTTCCGCCTGAGGCATGGCGGAGGTACACGCTCAATAGCTACTACATAGTACAGACCATATTATGCGGCCGAGGCAATGCCCAGGCTTAGGTGCTTCATAGCTGATCTCAACGGGGCAGCCGTGTAAGATGAAAAGAAATAAGCGGTAGAAAGCCAACCAAGTAGAAACGACTGGGGAGAGGTTTGAGATTCAATCCATTAAGAGCAAGAAAAAAACTGAATTAGAATCCAAAGGAAAATATGTGGTGTTTAATTCAAGCGTAAACTGGCAAGAAGAAAAATCAAGATCAAGTAGATCTAAGAAAAGGAATCCCGATCCAGATGAGAAAAACGAA
The DNA here is from genome assembly GCF_018294505.1 of Triticum aestivum. Taxonomy (NCBI): domain Eukaryota; kingdom Viridiplantae; phylum Streptophyta; class Magnoliopsida; order Poales; family Poaceae; genus Triticum; species Triticum aestivum. The sequence goes on from NC_057810.1 coordinate 27,113,244, forward strand.
CCTGGTCCTTTCTAAATAATCTTGATTCAATGAACACGTTGAGGAATTGGGATCCGTCCCTGAAGCAAAATGAACCTGGTCCTTTCTAATTAATCTTGACGACATGTTTTTCTATGATTTACTAATAGTAGGTAGATAGATTGAAGAGAGACAGACATGAGAGTTTGAACGGGATACATATAAGAGAGAGGTGGGTGAGAACGCAAAGAAGGAAAGAGAGAAGAAAAAGAAGGTAAGAGAGAAGCGTAAGAGATTGGGATGGGATACATATGGGAGAGAGAGGTGCGTGCGAAGAAAAGAAGCGTGACAAATTGTGGCAGCCAAACAAATACTCCCTCCGTCCGGAAATACTTGTGGAAAAAATACATAAAAATGAATGCATCTAGAACTAAAATACGTCTAGATACATCCATTCATCCGACAAGTATTTCCGGACGGAGGGAGTACCTGAGAGATTGGATTAAGTATTTTTTTGCAAGTGCGTTAAGTACTAAATCTGCACCGTAATAATTCGGCCCCACCAGATCAACGACTTGTAAAATCTGATTAACGTGGTAATTTCTAGGGAGTCTAGAATTAGTATAGGTATAGATTGTTAGTAAAAATAAACTCTTGGTAAAAAGAATATAATATAAAAGTAACAAATGAAAAACTAATAAAAAGGGAAAAAAAGAGAAACTAACAAGAAAGAAAAATAGAAAAATAAAAACGAAACACAATGGTGTATGGCTGACACATTTAGAAGACATTCTGGGTGTTATACAGGGACGGGCCCAGGATTTTAAGAGTGTGTATTCAAAATCTCAAAGGCTTACAATTGCTGACAATATCTTGCTTTTGGCATGATCATTTATACTAATTGTATAATGTATAAAGGATAAAAATATAATTGGTAGTAACATAGATTCATAAAATTGTTCTTAACTTGAAATTTTTGATCTGAAATTTGGAATTGTTCAACATGTGTAAGCGGCAAAATTTAACATAAATGGAGGGCACAATCGATGGTACTAATGCCAAATTGCCAATACATCAAAAACAAATTCACATCGGGCTACCAGTGCCAGTATCTCCAAAACGGAAGAACATGTGACCAACAAACAATTCTGAGGCACCTCCATAAGAATGAACCCTAGACAACCATCCAAGAGTTGACCTAATAGGCCGTGACGAAATCAGATCTGATGGAGAGAATTTAGAAATGTATTTGAAAAGATCGACGTGTCAACTGACGAAACGAGCTTGATGCTTTGACTCAATCTCCACTAGAAAAGCATATGCGGTGCTGTTGCGTGCCAGACCGCCACCGCACTCGATCCCCCTGCTGTCGTGCGGTTGTGGAGCATGCTTTCTACCGATGAGAAAGCATGCTCATATGATTGATCAACCGATCAGGGCTGCGTGTGATTTCCCCATGTCCACTAAATTAGGCTGGGAAGCCTACACTAGTAGAAAAAGGGCCATTTGTCCCGGTTCGTAAGGGCCTTATGTCCCGGTTTAGGAACCGGGACTAAAAGATCGTTACTAATGCCCTTGGCCTTCAGTACGGTTCTTACACGAACCGGTACCGATGGGCCTCCACGTTGCCGATGCGGCCAGCCCAGGCAGGGGGGGCCTTTGGTCCCGGTTGGTGACACCAACCGGGACCAATAGGCATCCACGCGTCAGCATTTCGTGCTGGGGTATTTTTTAAAGGGTGGGGGGGTTGGGTTTTTTGGGGGGGTTAATTTAGGTGTTTCATATATTGTGTTAACTAGCTAATTATAATAGAGAGAAGCGTCCTCTCTTATCTTCGTGCTTGGTCGACGCTACGTACTATACGTATAGAGAGGACTAGACACGCTAGCTAGTAAGCAAATGAAGGAAACAGAAGATCGTCATGAACATATGCATACAGAGAGAAGTGATATCGACCACCTCTCCTTCTCTGAGAGATTGGTCGAACAACAAGTTCTACATATATACAATATAATTATCTCTTACAATATAATCTCCTAATTATATATGAAATTAGGGTCCACATGGTATTCTCCGTCTTTATCGATCACGTGGTCAAGAAACAATGCCGCCAATTCCTCTTGAATTGCTCGCAATCGATCTGATGGTAGGAGTTCATCCCGCATCTGAAATATCTAATTTGAAGAAGGGGGTCAATACATATATATGAATAAATGAAACTCAACACAAATGATGGTAATACAATAAAATTGTGAATATTATCATTTATGCACTTCATATTGTTTGTCAGAGTAGCCCCGCTCACAGGTCGTGTGGCGGATGGACTCGCAAATGTAGTATCCACAGTAATCATTCCCTTGTTCCTGACACAACCACTTTACAAGAAATAGAGGTCAATCAAACTGATAAGCAAGCATGCTAAATGGTATTGATGAAACTAGCGCTTGCATCACTAGGAGATGCGCGGAACATGCTACTATAGTACTTACTTCCGGGTGTTTAAATTGCAGCTTCTTCGGTAGTCCCGGAGTTTTTGAGGTGAACTTTTTCCAAACCCCGCCAGACAAAGAAAACAATTACTTGATATCAGGAAATGAACAAAGTTGCCGATATGGTGCGATAATTATCAAGTTAACTTAGTTCTCTAGAATTTCAGTCATGTCTGCAGACTCCTTGGGATCTTTTCGTTTCGAGTCTAAGACGGTTACTAGTCCCTACTCAAGCTTAATCTCCAGAAGAATATAGTGGAACCTGCGCACGCATGCATAACTCATCAATTACATTACTATAACCTCGACTAATAAGGGAAATTGAATATGCACAAGACAGTAACACTCACTTGAAGTTGTAAGGAAAGATTATTATAGCTTTGTTTTGATTTAATACAAACGATTGTAGCGGCTTGGCCTCGGTATCTCTGGCCTGAAATTCAACCATATATGCATCTATGAGATTTGTGTTAATGAACCCAATATCATAGATTTGTCTTTTCTTCAATTCAATGATCTTCAATATGCATAATATAGTGAGGATAATTAAAAATACATGCAATGAAAGAGCTGACCTATATATAGAGACTTAATGACAGAAGTAGTACTACTTACAAACAGTAGCAAGTGACCGTTAATTTATCGAGGGCCTTTTGATTGAAAAACTGGAAAAACTCCTCAAATGGAACATTCAACAGCTCAATTCCGACGAGGTCATGCTCCTGTTTAACTCTCAGCATCAAAATATTCCTCCCCTCAGACTCTTTGCAGGTTTTCATGTACGAATCATGGAATCTTCACATCATTGTTGTTAGAGATCTTTCATCTTTGACGAGAGGCTTCCCGGACTCGTATTTGTGTTCGTCCACCTCCAAGAAATCATAATGTACATCGTCGGACAGGTAATCTCCAAGATCGTTATAACCGGGCACCATCCCCGGATCATAAGCGACGACGCTAGACACCTGGAGCGGGGGGAACGATTGGTTCGCTTGTTCGCTGAGCTGGGCAAGTTTTTTCCCATCTCGTTGTTATGCTAACATTTGATCACTGACAGTACTTCTCGACCGCCCCGCTTCGATAAATGACTTTTCAATAATGCGCTCATAGTTGCCTTTCGGGGGAAACTTTGGTGGTTCCTTCAGGGCAGCCAGAGTACACTTCACTTTCACCGGATCTATCTTCTCGTCCGGAGGTGGATGTTTCTTTGCTTTCACCCCTTCAAAGAAGTTATTCACTTCGGCTCGCACGATCTTCGCCTTTTCCTCCAGGCTCCTCTTGTATGGTAACTTCTCTGGAGTCTTCAGAGAAGGACCGAATCTGTATTGCCTCCTGCCTCTGGCTGTACTGCTAGATGCCGGAGCAGACGGAGCGGCTCGGGCACGCCGGCGCAGGTGGATAAGGAGGCGGAGTGCCGCCACACGCCGGAGAAGGAGGCTGAGTGCCCTGATCACTCGCCGGAGGAGGAGGCGGAGGAGGAGGCAGAGTGCGCTTATCACTTGCCATAGGAGGATGCGGAGAAGGAGGCGCAGTGCCCTGACTCACCGGAGGAGGAGGAGGAGGCGGAGGCGTCCAGTTCGAAAGGTTGATGAGCTCCTTCCGCCATAGGCATGGAGTCTTCAAAGAAGAACCCAGCCGAATCTCCCCTTCACCCGTAGGGTGGTCAAGCTCGAGGTCCTCAAATCCGTCCATTATTTCATCCACCATCACCCTAGCATATCCTTCTGGAATAGGCCGACAGTGGTAGGTTGCACCAGGTTTAGTAGGTAAAACAGAGCCAACAGCCGCCTTGACTTTCAATTTCATCCATTGCATCATAAGGTGGCAATGTTGAGACTCCGTGATAGCATCCACGGGCTAGCTAGCAGGAGCCGTGAAGATAGGCTCCAACTGAAGCTGCTCGGTGGAAGCCACGCTGCTTCTCCACTGAGATGGCGGGGTAGCTTCGGGGGAAGCTTCGGCAGGTCGTTTGCTGCGATTTGCTTCTTGTTCCTCTATTGCTTGTACCCTTGCGTGCAGTGCCTGCAGTTGGCTATGCTCCTCTTTCTTCCTCCTCTCCTAGCATTTGTAACCCCCTGCTTCCGGAAACCCAGCCTTCCACGGGACGGAGCCTGGCGTGCCTCATGTCCGTCCAGGGTGCTCAGGATTCTCGAGGGCCATTATGAGCTCGTCCCTCTCTCTGTCTGGAACAAACGTCCCTTGTTGCGCTGCCTCGATATACTCCTGAAGCCTCGTGACGGGTATTCGCAGTTGCTCGTTCGTCCAAATGCACTTTCCTGATACAGGGTCCAAGGTTCCACCAACTCCGAAGAACCAAGTCTGGCAACGGTCTGGCCAGTTCAGTGTCTCTGGTTCGACCCCTTTATCAATCGGTAATTCTTAGCCTTGGCCCACAACGGTAGGGCTTTGAGGTAGCCACCTAACCCCGAGGGATGGTGATGCTTCTTCCTCGCAGAATTTTTCTTGTTTGTCGTTGACATCTTCTTACTCTTGTCCGATGTCTTATGGGCGACAAATGCGGGCCAGTGATCTCTGATCTTCTCATACCGGCCGGTGAATTCTGGTGTCAGATCTTCGTCGATAAACGTTGTTTTCAGCTCATTCTTCCACCCCCTGAATAGTTCTGCCATCTTCTTAACTGGCTTCTCCGGATCCTCCTCTGGCGCTAGGGTGAAATTTTCCTTAAGCGCTGTCCAAAGATCTTCTTTCTGCATATCAGAGACATAAGACACCTCAGGGTCTTCATTCTTAGGCTGTAACCATTGGTGGATACTGATCGGGAACTTGTGTGACACCCGGATAATTAAGCTACAATAATCCCACGTTAACGATGCCACATCACCTCTGTTACTGTTGCTAACCTCGCGTTAGTTCGAAATCGATTCAAATACAAATTCAAGATCGAGCAAAAATTAAAAGTTTTCAAATATTAAAACTAAAATGTTCATTAAATATTAGATAAGTCAGAGTCTATGATAAAATTGTAAACAACATTATTAAGATTTGATAAGTGACTTAAACAACCTCAAGCAGTGGCTGAAAACATTATTTAATAACCTTTTTATTAATACAAAATAAATATGAAATGATATTTACCCCAAACTAGTTTTTGGTGGTAGGATATATTGTGCTGTGATTTGTGGTCCAGCTCTCATATTTTACCAAACTCATTTGGTGCCCAAACAATTAGCAAAAACAAAAAAAATAAAGAAAAAGGAAAAGAATAAAACAGAAAACAAAACTTACAAAA